>NC_138184.1:36812184-37536629 GCF_964194105.1 Spermophilus citellus
TGGATGTACTCCTGGTCTCCCTGAGGAACCATATGGACTCCCCTTTTGAAGTCTTTAGGAACCTTTTATAGAAAGCTTTGGCTTCATCCATTCTTCTCAGAGAACCGCCCTTCTATAGGGGTGTCAGCAGGGCTGTTCATACTGTGGGACCTTATTTCTTTGGCCTCCCAAATGGACCCAATGGACATCAAACTTGGACAGTCATATTCCAAGATTTGGGATTCATGATTCAGAAACTAGATTTTTGTCTGTTCATGGTCAAAGAATACTGGGGTTCAGAAGCCATGGAGCAACTGTGTTTCCATCTTGTGCACTGCAAAATACCGGAGTATTGTTCAGCCATATTCATTCTCCTTCTCTCAAAAACACAATCTAGAAGTTGTGCCACATTTTTACAGCATCGTAATCATTTTTACACATTGAGGAGTGTGTGTGTTTGTGCTGAACAAATTATAATACAAGGACATTTTGTAGAAAACAATGTCATCTTCTGTCATATAAGAGAGTGTTTATCAGACGCAGAGCAGCAGTGATAATGGAAACAAAGATTAAATTTAGAACAGTGGCTCTCAAGTTATTTCATGTGATACCATCTACTCCTCAACCAAATAGTATGAAACTGTGGAGACTATGCTTCAGTGAATAGAGCTCGGTGTTGAAATCAAATCAAATGAACTAAAAAAAAAAAAATCAATTTGACACATATTTAATGCTGTGCATAGTTATAATTATACTACACGGCAATTAGACATAAAAGGAAAACTGTTCAGGTAGATTCTTACAATTATTTTGACTTTTTCACAGTCAGTTGAGGGGGGTAAAAATTTCTTGAAAAGGAAAAAGAATTATTATTTCTTAATCTTTAACTTTCTACAGCAAAATCTCTCTCTCTTTTCTTTTTCCCCATAACCCTTTAATAGACTATGTAGACCTGTGGACTCCTTCTCAAAATAATGCTTCTAAAATAAAATATATGATTACAAAAGACAATAATATTATTAAAAGACATTTTTTTTTTTAAAAAATGTGATCTAGTAGTAGATGCTCCTCTTTATTTGCTCATCACTAACATATTAGTGGCAGGGCTTAACGATCAGCATAACTTTGAAACAGTGATGAACGTGACAATATTTTAAAATAATATGAAAATTAAGTACAGCACCAAAAAAAAAAAAAAAAAGAAAAGAAAAGAAACAACAACAAAAACCCAGGCATATGGTTGTTCATTATTCCAAATTTCAGCTAGGAGTGAGTGATAATGAATGTGTTTTTTCCCCCCATATTAAAGCTGAAGGATCCTATGAATGCAAGTTAAGGAACGTGTCTTGAGAGGAGAGGTCAAAAGCAATTCACTGTCATTTTCTAGTAAGTAGTCATTGAATGTTAGCTTTTTATTATAATATATGTTAATATATTATAGAAAAAGAAGTTTTCATAGTATCTAAACCTGGACCAAAAAACTGACCTTGTTAGAAGTCACGTTAACGATGTTGGCCACAAATCTGCTTTTTTTTAATATTGATTTTTTTGGTTGTAGTTGGACACAATACCTTTATTTTTATTTATTTATTTTTATGTGGTGCTGAGGATCAAACCTAGGGCCTCGCCCATGCTAGGGGAGTGCTGTACCGCTGAGCCCCAGCCCCAGCCCTAACAAATCTGTTTTAATAACATCCCAAACTTCTGATAGTTGTGCTGTGACTGTGTCTCCTTCCATGTGGGCTGCCTGTCAGTGCAGCAGTCATACATGGCACTGTTGGTATGGGGCCACCAGCAGCAGTTTGCAGAACTGCAGCCGTAGTGATTTGCTAAGATTTGGACTGTCCTCTTAGTCTCAGTCAATCCTTGGGAGTTCTTGGATAATTTGGGGGAAAGGATTGAAAAAAAAGAGGCTTGAAATCCCACAGACCAGGTTGTACCCAGCAGTTACTGGAAAGTATTCTGGAACGGTTTCTGGAACGTTTTCATCTCTACCCCCTCCCAGGAAAGCAGAGGGAGACATTTCCTTCTTTCTTGGAATCAGCAGCCCCCTGCATCCAGTCTCCTGGGGCACCCAAGAGTTAAGAAGGAAGGGTATGGGAGGGGGGAGATGGGTGGAATCCTCAGTGGAATCCCCAATGTTTTTGCTAGAATCCCCAACATCAGCTTCATACCTGGGACTAGAAATCTGAGACCCGTCTGACCACTATGTAAATCACTGTCCTGAGGTTTGATTCTAAAACAGGGACACACAATGGGTGGTTGCATTAAAGCAATGTGGGAACAGCCTGCCCTGGCTCTTTATCACTGTATCTAAGACTTAATTTTTAAGGATATACTAAATGAAAAGATTTGGTAGCAACTCTTAATAAAATTATATGAGTGTTGACACAGTCCAAGTCATCCTTTAGTAAGCTGTACAAATAAATACAATTCCCCCCAACCCAAGCCTCTGCTTTGAAGAAAGAACACATGCTTAGCTGTCCTTTGTCCTATAGTACAAAAGAAAAGCCCCTTTCTGTGGAATATCTGAATCACCCACTGGCAGTTTCTCAAGGTAAACAGAGTAAATTAAAAATTAATGTTTCTCATATGTACACACAAACACAAGCAAATGCACTTCTTCCTGGCCCCACCAGGCATTAAAGCAGCTGAGTCCCTCTGTCCTTACAAAAAGCCACTAAAAAATAGAAAAGCTAGGGCAACATCAAAAAAATCCTGAAAACAATCTTCTGGATAAAGATAAATGTTCTTGCAGTGATTTGTCTTGTCTAATTAGTCCCATGCGTGAGACTAGACTTGGAGGATGAGGGAGAAAAACAGAATGACTCTTGCTTTTAATAGGGTAGAAAACAAAAGGGAGAAAATACATAATACTTCAGCGTCCTGTATCTTAAAGAAAAAAAAAAAACCCAAGAAGATCTGCTCTTTCCTGTATATGATTAGCCTCTCCTTATGAATTAGGTTTTTGATAAAAGCGGCTTCAGATTACAAGAAAACAAACCAACCATGATTCTCATGATTCATATTATATTACATCTCTGTGAAGGAGGCCTTTGACCATAAACCCCAAATAAAACCAAAGGTAAAGTGTAAGCTGGGAAAAAGAAAAGTGGTTTTTAGGCCTTCCTTTTTTTCTTTTTTTCAATTCTGTAATGTGAAGAGTAGGGCAATGTTGTAGAGTTAAATGATTTGATTATAAGTTTCTTTCTCCTGCTAATATCCTGTTTCAGTAGTTATAGGTCTGATTTTTCAGATGGCAGAAAATCTAGACATAAATTCCCTTATTTTATCCTAGGTCAGTTATTTTTTAACCAATTGGGAATATGAAAAAAGCAATGAATCCTCTCTTAAGAATGATGTGTCCCAGCTGGGTGTGGTGGCACATGCCTGTAACCCCAGCAACTCAGGAGGCTGAGGCAGGAGGATCACAAGTTTAAGGCCAGCCTCAGCAATTTAGCAAGGCTCTAACCAACCTAGGGAGACCCTGTCTCAAAATAAATAAAAAGGGGTGGGGATGTGGCTCAGTGGTAAAGCACCCCTGGGTTCCATCTCTAGTACAAAAACAAACAAACAAAAAACAACCAACAAAAACCAAACTGATGTATCCTTGGGTGGACATATTTCATTTTGCAAACCAACTGAGGTTTAAGACGTTTTAAAAGCTTATTTATACAGAACTCTTGAAAGTCCACAAAGAACAGATGAATGGCCAAGATCATCAGCTGTTTTAAAATCTATTTAATTCTTTTTCCAAATCATAGACACTATCTATGTAAGGAATGGGAGACCTAAAGAAAACTCAAATTCCACAGGAACCATCTAGGTCCATGGGCTTCACAGACCCAGAATATACATCTCCTTGCCCAGAATAGCTGGGGGTAGCATGCTGATGAGATGTTCACTCATTAGAATAATGGATTCAGGCAAGAAAGCAAAAATAACAGAGACCTAAATTCTAACTGGCAAGAATGACATGGACTAGTTCGTGGGCCAGCTTAGAGACTTATTCTGTGCACAATGTAATTCAAAATAATTTGAACAGGGAATACACGGACCCTTCCAGGTAAAATAAGTCCCCCCACCCCTTTAAATGATCCAGAACATTCCCATTCTTCTCTTCCAGATCTTTATCACCAAATAATTAAAATAACTAAAACAACAATCTTTTATCTTTATAAGCCCATCCATGTACAAACTCATTTTAACCTCAAATGGACTTAAAGAGGAAGGCACAATTAAAATCACTATTCTATAGGTGACAGAATTACTCACAAAATGATAAATTGTGGCTCACACTTGTAATCCCAGCAGTTCTGGAGGCTGAGGGCAGGAGGATTGAGAGTTCAAAGCCAGCCTCAGCAAAACTGAGGCGCTAAGCAACTCAAATAGAAAATAAGGCTGGAGATGTGGATCAATACCTCCAAGTTCAAGGTACCCCATCTCCACCAAAAAAAAAAAAAAAAAAGATAAATTTCTTGGATGGATTCCTAGAGCTAGGAAATGGTAAAGGTCCTTCCCACCCTGCTTTTCTCATTGAGATGACCAATCCATTTTTTCTTTAAGTAGTAACTCCAGAAATATCCTAATTCCCAGCTTCTTTAGGACAAGATTTTTCTTTTTTCTTTTTTTCAATAAATACTCCACCTGCTTTGCCCCTCTGATTTACTACTGCAGGGTGAGAAGAGCTTTTTGTCCCCGGAATATTTTAGGATGTGTTCATCTTCCCGTCCTTTTCTAAGCTTCTTCCAAGGCCCATCTCAAGTTCTGCCTCTTTTCATGTCTGTCACCGGGATTCATTCTCTTATGCAGGACTATGGCTACTTAAATGTACTTCTCTTAACCAACTCAACTAGACGGTCGGTCTCTGATATCAAAAACTACTGACATTTATCAAGTCAGTCGACAAGACAACTTTTCAAGAAACACCTTTGTGTCTGAGACAGAGCTCCCATTTCTCCAAGTAACTCCTCCACAGTCCTTTGCCCCTCCTGTCACAATGGAATCCTGCTCGTGGCTGTCGCTGCGATGGTGTTTGCAGAGTCCAGGAATTCATTCTCAACATTTGTTCCTGCTTTTGATGATCTGCCTCTCACTTAGTTTGACATTTAGAATCTAACCTATAAGAGCCTTAGTCAAAACTGAGGCAGAAATAGTCCCATTTTTTTTTTATCTTATTACACAAGGAATGTGGACTTCTGCTGTCAGAATACGAGGCAGGGTCTAGAAAACGTGTCAGTTAATATTTAGGAGGATAAAGCCCTGCATATTGGGTAGATAAAACTTGAACACTCTGATGTTAGTATTATTCCTAATCCCATTGACAAGAAAACGGAGGGACGTGGAGTTTAACGTTCTAGTTCATTCAAGGTTCTATAACCAGGGCTGGGGATGTGGCTCAAGCGGTAGCGCGCTCGCCTGGCATGTGTGCGGCCCGGGTTCGATCCTCAGCACCACATACCAACAAAGATGTTGTGTCCACCGAAAACTAAAAAAAATAAATAAATATTAAAATTCTCTCTTTCTCTCTTAAAAAAAAAAAAAGATTCTATAACCAAACATTTTACATTACCTTTAGGCGTGGTGAACATAGACAAGTTGCCCTTCAAGAGATGAATGGATAAAGAAAATGTGGTATATATATTCAATGGAATATTAGTCATCTTTAAAGAAGAATGAAATTATGGCATTTGCCAGTAAATGAATGGAGTTGGAGAATATCATGCTAAGTGAAATAAGCCAATCCCACAAAACCAAAGGTTGAATGTTTTCTCACCTGCAGATGCTAATTCATAACAGATGGTGGGGGGCACTAGGGAAGAATAGAGTTACTTTAGATTAGGTAGAGGGGAATGAAAGGAAGGGAGGGGAGGGGATGTAGGGATAGGAAGGATAATAGAATGAAACAGACATTATTACTTTATGTATGTATGTGACTGCAGGACCAATGTGATTCTACAACGTGTACAATCAGAAAAATGGGAAATTATACTCCATCTATGTCTGATACATCAAAGTGCATAAATGCATTCTACTGTCATGTATTTAACACAAATTTAAATTTTTTTAAAATGTATTGTTCACCGTTCTGGAGGCTCAGGGGTACAAAATCAAGGTGCCAGCAGATTCAGTGTCTAGTGAAGCTCTGATCCTCACAGATGGTGACTTTTTGCTGTGTCCCCATATAGTTGAAGGGTAAAAGTGGCTCCCTTAGGCCTCTTTTATAAGAATGCTAACCCCATAGAAGGCAGATCCTCATGATACCTCTCAAAGGCCTCCCTTCTTGATACCAACAGTTGGGGATTCTTCTTCAACATATTAATTTTGGAGGGACACAAATATTTAGACCATGGCAGTTAAAACTCTGCCCAGATATCCAGCAGGCACAATTAGGATTTGAACCTAAGGACTAAAGAGCTTTTATTCCTCACCATTATATGGTGTTGACTCTGTAGCAAAGAGTTACATGGCAAAGGGTAACATGTAAGTCTGGCACTTAAGGTTACATGCCATACTTTTGGGAAATGAATGGATCATGTCTGTCTTTATTTATTATTTATTTTTTTAGGTGTTGATGGACATTTATTTTATTCATTTATTTTTATGTGGTGCTGAGAATCGAACCCAGTGCCTCATACATACTAGGCAAGCGCTCCACCACTGAGCCACAACCCCAGCCCCTCATGTCTGTCTTTAGAGGAAAAAAAACAGAGATGCTTTCTGGTACCCTGTGAGGTGACAGGACTCATCACATAGTGCAGAGTTAACTGGGGCACTGCTGTCTACATGTATGCCACCTGGCCTGTGACAAAGAGCAGAGCAGGGGAAGGGCAGGGGATGCGTCTGAGAGTGCATCTTTAAAGCTTTAGAATTTTCCTATTTCTTTTTCTATAGGATCCAGAGGGGGAAAGATTGGAAATGCATGACTACACCACCAACTGGCTCCCAGGAAATTTCCCTCAAAGGGCAACAGGAGAGGGGAGGAGCCAGGTCATCTCTCCTCTCTCCCTCCACCCTGGGTTGATCCCTCCCACTGTGACTGAATCTCCCCTGTGGTTTTGGCTCCCACTATCTTCCAGTAGAACCTTCTCTTCCTGATGGTCCTTGCCTAGGAAGACAGCAGCTTACTGTAGCTAATGTATGGGCTGTCCCAATTTGATAGGTTCCTCTTTCAGCTCTTCCATAAACTGCATAACCAATTTCCTATGTTAAATTCCTCCTGTTAGATATAGCCAATGAGGGACTGGGAATATAGTACCGTGGTGGAGTGCTTGCCTAGCATGCATGAGGTCCTGAGTGCAATCCTCAGAACCCAAAGAAATAGCTAGAACGGAGTTGATTTTTCCTTATGAGATGCTGACTAAACAGATAGCTGGGATGAATTTAAGACTGAGACTTGATGAAGGACATATAGTAGGTACTGAAGTTCTTGGGGTTCAGGAGTCTTTCTTTTAAACTTGAACCTTTTCCACTAGCATAGGCTGCTTCTCAGTGAATACTCAACATGGGCACATTTAATTCATCACTAAATACAAAATAATAATTTTGTTTTGAGTTTTCCCTTAATCCCCTCTGGGTTTTTAATTCAATGCATCTTTTTGGCATGTTCTGATTTGTTCACAGAATTCTTTTAGATGTGGAGCTCCTTCCTAGGAAGCAGGCTGTGTCTTCCTTGGTAATTCCTTTGGTGAGCACCCCAGCTCACCTCCTTTGAAGTTACTGACTCCTTGATATTTGGTCTGAAGCTGGGGAGGCTTATTGAAAGGAACAGGGCCTTAGGACAAATTGAGCACAGTGAGGACCCACGAACCCTGAGTGGCCACTCCTGGTCATGATGCACGAGAAACGGAGCCACAGTGCTCTTGGCTTGAATTTCAGTAACGTAACTAGGTTGTTGTCTTATAAGATTGGCAGAATCACTTCTTCATTTTGGTGGCAAAAACAGACAGAAGATTTACATAGGGCCTCCTCAGCCAGAACTCCTGAGCCCAGGGTATTTCCATCCATTGCACTAGACAAGATGGACCCGATCATGACTCTTGGCAAATGGAATTAGTTATTGTCATAGACACAGATGCTTCCTATCTCTGGATTTTCATAATGGAGTAAAGGAAATTCTTTCTTTCTTTCTTTCTTTTTTTTTTTGGTCCAATGTTCTGCAAAATGTCATCCTAACTTGAAAAATGTTGTGTTGTATGTTAGATAATAAGTATTTTTTTCCCATAGTCAATCATATCAATAATACCACAGCATCAACTATAACAGAAACATTAAAAATGTTAGTGATGGGGCTGGGATGGTAGCTCAGTGGTAGAGCACTTGCCTAGCATGTGTGAGGCACTGGGTTCGATCCTCGACACCACATAAAAATAAATAAAATAAAGGTTCATCAATAATATATATATATATATATATATATATATATATATATATATAAAATGTTAGTGAAAACTAACAGTTAAGGGCTCATGGTGTACCAGGTGCTGTCTTGGTGGCACATTATAAAGCCTTGCCTAAGAACTCTGAGAAATAGGTTTTGTTAAAACCTCATCTTACGAATGAGAAACCTGAGCAGAGAGAGGTGGAGTCACTGCTGGTGTCCCCCAGTCTCCCAGTCAGTCAGTGGCAGAGCTGGGATTTTGATGGGGACAATTCTGTGCCTTTGCCCAAGATTTTGGCTACTGAGTTGTATGTGCTATCTCTCCATGACGGTGTGTGACCCCCACAGCCAGACTATGAATTACTAGTATTGGTAACCATGTGTCTCCATGAGATCCTCAGCCACAGAAAAGAAATGTCAACCCCCTTAAATGTATTTCGTTGTTGTTGCTTTTTTTCCCCAAGTTCTTGTGGGGATCTCTGTGCTTAGTCTGTGCTAAATTTGGGGAAGGCCCTTCTGACCCCAGAGGTATTTTAAGGCTGATGCTATAACAAAAGCTACTTGCAATGACCAGCCCTGAATAGGGCAATACCACTTTTTCTCATAAAACAGTGCTACAACTAAGAACAAGGACATGTTTAAACATGTCTATTTTGAAATCTTCCCAGGCCCCTGCAGACCCCACTTGCCAGTGGGGACAGGTGACCATATCAAAGGGAAAGCAGCCCCTGAAGAGACTGGTTTGTCAAGGCTTTGGTGTCTGAGGATTTGAGACAGCTAAAGAAGAGGTATTAATACAAATCTGCCCTTGCCCAGGGAGCTACACAGAGCAACGCAAGCTCCCTCTTGTTTTAGAAGTACTTTTCATCTAATAACCTGCTTTTTAAAAACAACAACAACAACAACAAAAAACACGGTAAAGGTTTTGTTCCTGCAGGTTTTTCCCATCTAGTCTCCCTACCTCAAAAGAAGACAAGGCACAGCTCTGGCTCCCACCCTTGAAAGAAGTTCATCCTTCGTCAGTGATATATATGGAGGTGCTGTCTGTGCCCCCACTTTGCCTTATAGTTAGTGGCATTGGGCAGGGAGGAGGGGGTGCTTTCTGGACACAGGACATTTGTTGAAGACACTTCCCAATTACATTTTGGTATGGAGGCAAGGGTGTGAGGGGACCACTTCACCATCTGATGGCGCTAACCTTGCCATATCAGGGTGAAAAGCACCCTGTATCTTTTTCTTCATTAGCCCAATTCTTCTATTGGGAACAAGAGAGCCAACTCCCCTCATCAGCAATCCCTGAAGCCTAGTCCTCTCCAGGCACAGGATGGGGAGTTTGAGAAACAATCCATCTCTATCAAGGTTTGGCACAATAGGAGGAAGGCTCACTCTTCTCTTCTCACATAGGAGAAATGCTGTTGGATGAGATGGGTAAAATTTTAGCGAGAGGAGAGGTTCTGTCCAAACCCCAGAAGAGGGGGAAAGTTAGAGTCCTGGGTTAAAGATTAATATTCAAACTTTGGAACAAAAGGTGCTCTTTTGTGGCTCTGTGCTTATGCCTCTGAATGTAAACATTGTTCTGAGAGCCATTTTTTCTTTGCCAGATCTTTAAAGGGTAATAAATTAGCCCGTGGACAGCCATACAAGCTGCTACTAGATGTGAATGCGAATGCGTCTGAAGAAAAGGCTGACTTTCAATCAAAGTCTATTGAAAGAATGGTTGGATTTTCTAAAGAAGCATGTTGTGCCTATTAACCAACTTACAAAAGGGGCCATTTCCTTGATTTATGTTTGGTTGCTATAGAGATCCTGCAGCCCAGACTGGCAGGTGAAGCTCCCCTCTAACAATCTCAGAGGTTTTTCTTAGTTATCCTCTGAGTCCGAACTGCAGCAGCTGGTAGAAGACGATGCACAAGCAAGTTGTGTTAAAAAAAAAATCAAACATCTGGCTTAAGCATTTTCATACATATCTCTCTTAAATGATGACTTATTATACCCAAGAGTTAGAGCGAGCAATTTTTTTTTTTTACAGCACTTAAAAATAAGAGCACAAAGAAAAGTTCATTGTTCTATTTTCAGCCATTAATGACTGGTTTCTTCAACTGCAGTTTATCGCTGAAATTATGTCACAGAATGCACAGCATTCCATGTTTGAACTTAAACTGATCTGCAGGCATGAGCTGTGCCTTCACGGCCGGTGGGAGATAGCTATGTGGGTATCTTTTTGTGTATTGGGGTATATTTTGGTTGAGCAGATGGATTTGAATCATTGCATGATAATGCTGGAAGGATCTTAAGAAGATAATTTCACCTCCATTCTCAGAAAGGGAAACTGAGGAATTTCAGTAGGGGATCCATGGAAGAGGAACAAAAATCTCTTTGCCAAAAATACTCTTGCCATCGTCCCCCTGGGCCATAGAAAATTTCAGGGTCAGAGTGGAGGAAAAGGCTTGGATATTGATGATGGTGTAATTTCACACATAATTTCCAAGCAAAGCGTTATCACTGGGTCAAAGACAAATCAAGAGAAGGGAGAAGAAGAGAGGACTGAGTGGCAAACTAAGTACGCTCTCTAATGTCAAGGAGAAAGATGTCCTATTATGATGCAGTGAAGAAGCACTGTCACCCCAGGGTGGTGAATGGCATAACACCTCCACCTTGCTTCCAAGTGTCCAGTGGAGCTTCCTGATGTCAAGGCACAGCTTGTCAAGCTATCTGAATGTTCAGGGTAGGGCTGAGAAGGAGTTCTCTGCCCAGTCCTGAGGCTATGCTACCCGTGTGACCTCCACACAGTATGTGACTTTCCTAGGACAGCCATAACAAAATATCATGGACCAGGTGGCCTGCACAAGTTCATTTTCCCAGAGTTATGAAGGCTACAAGTGTGACATCAAGGTGTTGGTAGGTCTGATTTTCTGAGGCCTGTGACTCTTAGCAGTCAGTTTTCTTTGGGTGTCTTTGCATGGTCTTCCTCCCAGATACGTCCATGTCCTCATCTCAGCTTCTTATAACGACACCATGTTGTATTAGGGCCCACTGTCATGACCTCAGTTTAACTTTGTTACCTCTTTAGGGGCCCTATCTCTACATTCAGTCTCATTCTTAAATATGGGGGAACAAGGCTTCAAAATACAAATTTAGGGGGAAAGATTTTATCCTATCACGTTCAGTTAAAGGAAATTTCTATGTGAAGAAGAGAGGAGCGCTCTCCAGAAGGTTCTCTGAAATCCACCAACCTCAGGACACAGAAGGGGATTTCCACATGCCCCATCAGTTACCTACTTCTGGTTTCCAGTAAAGCCAATATTTCTTCACAAGCTGAGAGCTGTGGTGACAATTTTTAGTCACTAGAATTCCTGGTAGCCCTTTCCCCACAAGACCTTGGCATCTTGCAAAGGATTGTTAGTGACAGAAAAATGATTTCCAAAAAAAAAATTATTTATGGATTATTTCATTGCTCTCCAGAACTTCCAAGAAACTGAAAGGAATGTCCCAAATAGGAGGGAAAAATCCTTTCCCTCCCACTCCTTGATTATGCCATAAACATTCATTAATAGAGCAATTATGTTTTCAGTTGTAAAGGCTAAGTAAGTATGAGAAAGAAAAGGGGGAAGGAAAAGTGCCATTCTTCAAGCTTAATGAAGTCCGATGGAATTACTTCAAGTGGATGAGAGTTATGCCAAAGTTTAATAAATGAGAGCAGGCCATTTTGTTGACCCAAACCTCCTCACAGCTTGGGTTTGTCAGATAACATATACAAGTACACAATAAAGTCATCTGTAGACAAACCTGGCCTTTGGAAAAGGGAACTCTTTGTGCAGGAGGGGTGGTTGGTGTAATGGGGAACACGCACTCTGTTTGTTGGATGGCCTCTGGTGAATGAAGCCAGCTTCACTGAACATTTGCCAGGCATCTACCATCAGGCTCAGTGTATTACTTGCAAATCTCATTCCAACCTCACAGCAGCCCCAAAGGGGAGATTTTATTTATCATTTTTGGCAAATGAGAAAACACAGTCAGACACACTACAGATGCTGAGCAGGGTTCCACGGTCTACAGGCAGTGGAGTTGGTACGCATGTTAACTTTGACGTAGAACCTGGTGTCTAACCCACTACATGACGCACGTGAAAAGGCTTCTCAACTGGTACAAACACCCGTATGTGCTGGACCTTGTGAAGCACTGCTCTCAGCGGGGGGAACTGTACAACTGAATTATCATCATTGGTTCGTGTGATTGTTATTACAGAAGTTAAGATCTCCAAATACAGGTGAAGTAGCAAAGGTGGGCAGTGTTAGAGGAGTCCTCTATTCTGCCCTTTTGGAAAATGGCCACTGGATGGGAAATCTAACACAAAAGGGAGGGGTAAGGAGAAGGAGACAGATGGAGTAAAGTTCACTGTCTCAAATTTCTTCAGGGACAATTTTAAAGCAGAATGTTCTATCTTTAGGAGTGAAGGAGAAAAAGAACAAGAGAGGACAGTTCTAAAGGATGAAAAAATTCTCTTTGAAGATGGAGGCTCCGGGATGATTTTGTTTGGCTCTCCTTTCTTCTATTATTTCTGCTGCAGGGAGTTCTTCAGGCTGGTCAGGAATGGAAGCATCTCCAGGGGAGAAAGTCAGTCTGTGGTCAGGTAATCATTCACCAAATGGATACCATCTAAGGTAGAGCCTCAGCAAGCAAATGGGCCTGAATCACATCCTGGCCTCATGGGTTATTTGGCTGAATGCAGCTGGGATTTGATTTCAAGTGGCAGGAAAAAAATACCAAGAAAGCACTTGGTCTTAAAGGAAATAATGCATTGATTGTGTCTCCTCTTCTTCCATTAGTTCAGAAATTCTTATAGTCATTCTCACCACCAGCTTGGCTTAATTAGGGAGAGAAGAAGCATTCCATTGTTTAATGATATCTGCTTTTGAACTTGGCTCCAAAATTTCTCTAGATCATTTCTTTTGCTGCTGGTTTTATTTTTTATATTCTGGGTCATCTTTGCCATTTCTTTTCAAACTGGGGTTACAGAACAAACAAAATTTATTGCTAAATGCAGCATGGTCTAGAACCCACCCTGGACAATTCCTGGCACTTGTTTTTTATCATATTTGCAGCATGGATTTCTTTTACAATATTGTGCTACATTGGACACTTGCTTTTAATACTAAACTTGACATTTTAAATTCAATGGATACACTAGATTCTTAATTTCTATTAAATATGAATTTTGTTTTTTAAAAATCTATGGGCTTTGTGGAAATTTTAATAGTTGAAAAGTCCAACTGCCTTACTGGACACTGAATTAAAGTTTTGATTCTATGGATGTGGTCTTCATGTTGAGAATCCTAGCCAATCTGCTTTTATCCAGCTGTAGGTGAATATGGCTAAGAGATAATGGAAGAGAAATGTTTCCATAATAAGTTGCAATGATTTCTCAAGTTTGTATCTTTCCTGGATATAGTTCCTTGCAAAAATGAATAGTGGAAAATAGGCTGTATGCAAGACACTATATTTAAGTAGGATCCTTTCCAATTTGGATTTTCCATGCATTTCATCAGTTGACAAAATTTTCTGAAACCCACACAAAAGAAGTCGGAATTTGTGAGGTAACTCTTGAAGCTTAGGAGTGCTGCTGGGCCCCACACTAAGAGAGCCGAGGGTGTCTATCATGTGTGGACCAGGATGGAAGGATGGAAGCTGTTACCATCCACACTTCCCCCTCCTGCCCTCCTAATGACCCTAGCTCTGGCCGGAGGGACCAACATCCCTTAGAATGAGAGGTTATTTAGCTTTGATATGAGTGCAGCCTTGGGACTCCCTGTAGAGAAATTGCTTATTCCAAAAATTTAGCTTCTTTTTCTTGTAAGTGGAAACATAGGAAGAAATGTGGCTTGGTATATGGGAAAAACAAAGCTGCATTGGAAATGAGTTTTGGATGGAGAAATGAGGATAAACGGGGGTCTTCTGCAGCGAGGAACACCAGCGACTACAGAGAAGAACCATGGCTAACTTGGCTCAAGACAATACGCATTTCAATAATGCATTTATTCCACGATGCAAGACCTGCACCACTGGCAGGATGTGAATTAATTTATATAGTCCCAGATACAAATGACAAGACTGAGTCACACTGAGAAACAAATTGCCTCTTCCACCGCTTCTAATTGCAGCCAGGAGGAAGCTCTCATCTTTGCAATGTATCTTTATCTCTCTCCCTTTACCAAGAGAGAACATTGTGAGCCATAAGAGTTTTAATTAGTGGCCATGATATGCAAACTTTCTTATAAAATCAACATATTAAAGTAAAAAAAAATATATAGATTTATTTAAACAGAGGCATTGAACTTCAGGGGCCACTCACTGCTGTGGACTTGATTGATCTCTTTGAGCCCCAATTTCCTCCTCTGAAAGGTGAAAATGTTAACCTTGCAAGGTTACCAGGAGCATGAGAAAGGACATTGTCAACTCTTGTTTACCATTCAAGCATTCAAATGACAAGTTAGGAGGGGTAAAGATGAAGGCACGTGAGGGGGTGGGGGGGGCAAGGATCATAAAGAACAGATATGGGGGGAATTGAGTGTCAGAGTGAGAAGCAGAACTTTGAATTTAGGTTGTAGGGAGAAACTGAAGTTTTTGAACAGAGTGTGTTCTGAAGAAAGAGGTGGCTGAAGAAAATCCCTCCAGCAAAGTCGCATAGAACACGCTGGAGATCAAAGAGGCTGGAGAGAAGAAACGTCAAGAAGACACCACACTAGTGCGACAGGGTGGCGTAGAGAAGGAAGCAGAATGCTACATTTAAGAGAGATTACAAGAGAAGGATAACAGGAGCAAGAAGGCCTGGTGTGCTACTGTACAGCAGGTGAGTATACATAATAATTTTGCACTGTGCATTTTGGAAAGATGAAGGATTCTGAATCTTTGCCCCACAAAAAAAATGATCGTGTTTGAAGAGACACATGTCTCACCTAACTTGAACATTACACAATCTGTACACGCAAGCCAAATATTACATGGAACCCCAGATACACATATAAATTTTGTTTTTATGTATCAATTAAAAATAAAGTTAAGCCAGGCACTGGCTTTTAACTTAATTAAAAGTAAAGTTCAGTTAATTTTAACTTAATTAAAAATAAAGTTATGCACACGCCTGTAACCCCAGTGGCTCTGGGGGCTGAGGTAGGAGGATCGCAAGTTCAAAGCCAGCTTCAGCAAAAGTGAGGCGCTAAGCAACTCAGTGAGACCCTGTCTCTAAATAAAATATAATACAGGGCTGGGGATGAGGCTCAGTGGTCAAGTGTCCCTGAGTTCAATCACTGGTACCAATAAATAAACAAACGAATGCACAAATAAATAAATAAATTTAATACAAAAAAAGAAAAGAGAGAAAGGTGAAGATTAGCAGTTAGTTGAAGGGGGTTGGGTTGACAGATTAAAGGACAGAAAATAGGGAAGGCAGAAAAACCAACTGAGTTTATAAAAAGCTTTTCTGAGTTTGTTTATGTGGAGACGCACATACTCATGTTATTGATCACGTGTGGATGTATCTGTATGTGTGCACGGGTAGTTTTAGGAATGGATTCAAGAGGAAGAGAAAGGCAGCTCTCATATCAGTTATCTAAAATGGAACTTAAACCTTGATGCTTCTTTTGGCTTTGCCACTGACTTTCACACTCTTTCTCTGCCTATATTCCTCATCCACAAGGTGGAGATGGCCAGACTGCCTCTTCTGTATCACCTCCAATCCATCACCCAGCCTGCCTACCTCACTCAGTAAGTCTCTCTTAAAACACCCCTTTCTCTCCAGTCCTCAGTATAGGAACCACCCTCTCTCATCCAAGGGACTTCAAGAGCATTTTAATTGGTTTTCCAAGATTAACCCAAGTTTTTCTCTAATTCTCCACTCGGTAACCAAAGTGATCTTTTCAAAAGTAAATCTGATCATGTCACTATCAACTGCCACTCTTACCCCCAATGGCTTCCTTTTGTCATGTGTCCTACAACCCCCCTCACAACCTGGTCCCCATTTACATATCCCACTTATCTCTTCTCCTCTCCTTCTCGTACAAAGGCTCTGGGCCTTTATAAATAATACTTCTTCTTTGGACTGGAATGCTTCTCCTTTCCCGTTTTGCCTGGCTAGCCCACTCTTCTGAATTTACCACATCACTTCCACAGCAACAGTTTCCCTGTCCCCAACCCAATAGGAGTCAATCAAGGACCTTTGCCAGAACTATTCCATTCCTTCAGAAAACGCCTCTCAGGATTTTATTGTGTGTTCATGGTTGGGATCATTGAGGTAAAGCTATGCTCCGTTCTTTAACTGGCTGTTCTATGAGGGCACCATGTGTCTTACACAGTAACTGGGGACACAAAGGTGAAGAAATGGAGGGACACATGAATGCACATGGAAAAGAATGTCTACCTGGGGAGCTTATGTGACAGAGCTGCTCTAAGGACATTTGGTCAATACAACTACTACTCCAATATAAGTCAGATTTTTGACATACAATGATGAATGTTCCTAGGAAGATCTCAGAATATTTAGTAATACCCATACATTTGGTACCTTTCATCTTTCGGGGATTTATGGAATGATGAGAGCCCATGTTTTAGAACACAGCCTCCCTCACTGTATTAGTTATCTATGGCTGCATAAGAAAATTACTCAAATTTTAATGACTTAAAACAACACCATTTATTATTTCAAGTTTCTGTATGTCGGGAATCTGGCACAGCTTAGCTGGGTTCTCTACTTCAGGGTCTTCCACAGGCTAGGGTCGAGGTGTTGACTGTACTACAGTCATCTGAAGTCCTGATTGGGAAGGTTTACTCTGAAATTCGTGACTTCTTTTGAAGGACTCAGTTCCTCTGGAGCTATTGGACTCAGACTTAGTTCTTAATGGGTGTTGTTGAAGGCCACCCTCATCTGATTACCATCTGGGCTTCTTTAATATGGGAGTTTACTTCCTCAAAGCAAGCATGACGACAAGAAAGGAGGGGAGGAGCCCTCAGCAAAACAGAAGTCATAGCCTGTAATAACCCCATCTTGGAAATGACATCCCATCACTTCTGCAGGGTAATATATTTGTTAGGAGAAATTCATGAAGCCCATTCCGCACATTCAAGGGGAGGAAGTTGCTGAGGAGGTGTAATATCAAGAGGTAGGAAATCACTAATTGCCGTCATAGAAGGTTGCCTGAACCACCCACTCAAATGCTCCAAGGTAGAGTTATATAGCAATCATGTCTCCAATCCTGCCTGGGCCTTGGGTGCCATTCATAATTGGCCTTTTCAGAAATGCGTGTGGCTATTCCTGATGATGGAATAATCCAGCTTAGCCCAGCAGCCCCACAGCAGATGACCTTATTGATTCACAACTTAAAATTTTTCTATTTCTTCACAAGGTGTGTCAGGGAGAGAAACAGTCAATCTGACCCAGCAAGGTCATAGTTACTGCATTTCCATTAAATAAATATTCACAGACTACAGCGGCCACCTCTAAGGTGGCAGATACTGTGTTTTAATTTCAGCAATTACGTGGCCTTCTGTCAGATTGATGTGGCTCTGGAATTGAGATACAGAAGAAATAAAGAATTTCCACATGGGGTCAGGCCCAAAATAGGGAAGGAAGTCAGTTAATGTTCTTCAACCTAACTGGTTGATTGGGTGTGATAGCAAAAAATGACCTGCCACAGAAAAGGCCCCCTGTGAGTTACCACAAGCTCAGCTCTGTTTTCTTGTCTGCTACATGTTGGCATAAGTTAGAGGTCACTGCCAGAATTCTAGCATAGGGTAAAACCTTCCTGAAGAAAGACTTAAACTCTTGCTTTTGGCCTTATTAGTATCTAGTTGTGAGTAGTCAATAGGGAATGATGTACAATGAAAGGACTTCCACATCAGGGGACCCAGATGGGTGAACTTGGTTGGGTGAATTATCTGTGAAGAGCTACAGCAAGTTGTAGGACCACTGTGGTGAGATACAGGCTGCTGGTTTGGAAAGAGGAGAGACAGGGTCCCATGTCCATGTTCTACTGAAGTCTAATGGGAGATGGTTGGAGGGACTGCCCCAGGCTCCACTTCACCCTTCTGACATTTGGAGGAGTTGGAAACATAAACACTACATTGGTCAGACTGTCTTCCTTGGGTTTGGAAGGTGGAAGTGAAGAAAAGGCTGTTGTGCTGTGTGGCACTGAAGTCCATAAATACGTGAGTGCTTGCCGTGGTGAGCTGTCCTGGTGGTGCATTGATCAGCAAGTTTCCTGCACGATGGTGGAAACCCTGAGGTCCTGGCTTCTGCTCACCCACCTTTGTTGGTGGTACTGTCAGCACCTAATTCAACTCAGCAAATATTTATCAAGCGCCATCTATATTGCAGGCACTAATTTAGGCCCTTAGAATTCATCTGCAAACAAGAGACAGAATCCTGTCTCTGGAGCTTACCTTGAATTGTAGGAGGGAATACACATAAACCACATTAAGTAAATATTTTGTATTCTAAAAAACTAACTTGCTATGAAAAAAATAGGAAAAGCCAAACAGTATAAGGGGCACCGAAAGAGCTAGTAGTGGGAGTAGCAGTTTTAAAGTGAGGCAAGCTTTGCTGGTAGGTGACACTTGAGGAAAGATTTGAAGGAAGAGGGTATCAGTCCTATGGCACCTCTAAGGGAGGGGACTCTGTAGACAGAGGGAATAGTGAATGCAAATATCCTTCACTGGGGATGTTATTGTGGAATTCAGAGACAGGAATCAGTGTGGCGGTAGAAGGGTGAGGGAGGGAAAGGGAGTAGATGAGGTCAGTCAGCTAACTGGAGGGTCAGGTCCGTGCCTAATTCCCTATGTTAAATACCTTTCTGTTTGAAACAACTAGAATGATCTCTTTTTTTCTCTCTCTCTAATAAACTGGGACTGATGCATACTCTTGGCAAAGTTTTATTTTCACCCTTAGAACTGAATTGATACTAGTTTGTGTGTTTGTACCTACTCCAAAGGCAATGCCTCATTAATCTCTGTACTCTGAACACCTAGCCTGGGGCCTTCCAGAGCAGGTACTTAGGATATGATCATTAACACAACATGAGCACAGCTCTTTCCAAACCACTGCCTCTTCCAAGCAGGACACTTCTGTGAGGGAGGATGTAGCCTCCAAAGATGGCTAGATGTGTGGGGGGATAAAGATCTTCCTTGTTGAAGTAATATGTTTAGTATTCTAATGAAGTAATTATAAAAGTAAGTAATTATTGAAATAACCACATCAACTCCCAGTCATTAAAATCCTCCTAAACAGAGCTGGCATGATGGCTTAGGCTATTAGAAACCCTGGCAACCACCCAACGCCTACAATAGCTTCTAATTAATTGATCTCACCTCTAATCTGCTATTGTTAGCTCAGCACTGATCATTTGTTTGGCCTACAGATCCTATTGCCCCTTCCTTTTGATTGTATTTGTTACTGTACCCTCTCTATCTCTTTCAATTAAGCACAGGTTAAGTGGTTCACCCGCAAGAGAATAGGAGATAATGGCACCAATCAAAGTAATCTCTTTAATTTGCTAAATGGATTACAGGGAAACCCCAGCCAAAGTGAAGTCATAGCTAGTGGCCTTCACTTGAACTATACACTAGAAGTATCTAATTATTAACCCATCAGAAGCCAAACTTCATTGTGGGATAAATGTCTACAAAGTTAGCAAGGTGTAAGCAGTCTTCACTAGAAGAGATGGCTTGTCCAACTAAATGGTTCCCAGGGGAAAAAACCTTCTTCTGGCTCCCTTCCCAAATTTCTCGCTTGCCTTAACTTTCAAGTGCAACACACATCCTCATATACCAATCAAAGGCCTGGCCAGCGCTCCAGTCAAGAGGGTGGATTTATAATCTCTTTAAGGACATGCTCCAGCTAGAATTCATTTTTCTTATTTGTACTATAAATGCAAATGCAGTTTCACAGGCACCATCACTCTGGCTTTTGCTGACTCGGAAGAAAATGTATATTTAAGAGTAAACAAGTTTGTCCTTAAGCTGGTAAATGATCTTCCTTCTTTTGGTGACCTTGCTTTTCCTCCTTTATGCACCCCTTCCACCCTACCCTGAGACTTAGGATGGGGAAGAGCACAGAAAGTTCCCATGCCACCAGAATTCTGGCTTTTCTGTTTCTTTGGTTGATCATGCAAGCAAGCTAGCTAAAAGTGTTAAATTGAGTCATTTCACAGAAGAATAAGAGTAAGAGATAACTGCCCAATAAAATGGAAGTTGACAAAATACCAAAATAAAACCCTGTAAACATCTCAAAGATGAAAGTACCTGGATCCCAATTTGAATAATTCAGTTATGGTGGAAACCTCTGTGTCTGCGAGTCCTCCAAGTTTGTGTGCTCACTGCTTTTCTCAATGTCTAACTGGGAGGATTTGCCCCTCCAACATCTCAGGTCCTGCAGGAAGTCTAGAGACTTCCAACATTCCTGAGCACTTTTTTGGTGGTGGTGGTGGTGGGGCATACTGGGGATTGAACTCAGGGGCACTCAACCACTGAGCCACATCCCCAGCCCTAGTTTGTATTTTATTTAGAGACAGGGTCTCACTGAGTGGCTTAGTGCCTCACAGTTGCTGAGGCAGGCTTTGAAGTCATGATCCTCCTGCCTCAGCCTCCCAAGCAGCTGGGATTATAGGCATGTACCACTGCATCCAGCCTGAACACTCTTGTGGGGGCTCTATACCAGGTTATCTCATCCGTGTCCGGCTCTTCACTCTGATAGAGTCCAGCGCATGCTCCAAGTGCAAATTACGGCAGCCTGGCATTGGAGAAAGCATCTCCCACCTTTCCCTGCCCTTTTCCCCTTAAACACATCATGAGACTGTCATCGAGAGGTGCCTTCCCCAAAACCAAAGGGAAGGAGCATTTTTCTTTCTGAAGACAAAGCATCACAGAGAACCTGAATAAACAGGCCTTGCTAAGTTCCACCTCCAGATCATACCCGCCTTGTCCAATCACACTTCTTCATGACTATTCACTTCTTCATAAAACTCAGCAAAATATATACAAGTTTGGGCTGAGGATATAGCTCAGTTGGTAGAGTGTTTGCCTTGTATGCACAAGGCCCTGGGTTCAATCCCCAGAACCATAATAAATAAATAAGTGCATAAATAAACAAACAAAAAGCTTAAATAAATCCATATGCTTTTTTTCCCCCTCATTAATCTCTCTTTTGTTACAGAGGTCTCAGTCAGGAACTTAGGGATGGGTGAGAACAATGCCTAAAAGTTAATATACGAGTCATCAGCACCCAACCATCCCCACCACAGTGACATTCTTACTGACAACACTTCCTTGTGGATCTGGCATGCACCTTATTCCACACAGCAATCATACCTTCTTTTCTAAATATATGCCTTAAAGTCACATCTCCAGGGGTCCATCTCCAGCCACATTCCACCTGCCTAAGTTAACACCCATTGAATCCCAATCAGAGGATTAATGCACGGATTCGGTTAAGGCCCTTGTAACCCCCTTATTTTTCCCGTTGGGTCCCACCCTTTCTTCTAAGCTATTAGAGAAAAAAGTATTAGCAATTCTTTCATAGATCAGTAATAATCCGTCTTTTCTCTAGATTTGGCTGTGGAACCTATTTTTGTATGTTAAAAAAAGTTTCCTTAAAATCTTTTCTCTATCAGGAGTCCCTTTCTTTCCCAACACATACAAATCTGAACTCCTACCCAGCACAACCTATCTAAACTGCAAGCAGTTCATATACATAAAATGGTTTATGATAAAAAACATGGGGTAGATAGGCACCCACAAAGCTTTGCAGTGAATAGAAGGAAATTGGGAGGCAGAAGGTTCAAGTTCCAGTGTTGCCTTAATCACTTGATAACACATCCATAGACGGGGCAGGCAACCTTTCTGAGTTGTGGTTTTTAGTAAAATAGGGACATGAACTCTCCATTCTCAGCCTTGTTTCTGAGAAGACAAAAGGGAATGATGTCTATGGAAGGGTTATGGGAATCGTCAAGCCCCACACATGTGTAGGGTGTTATATGAGCAACATGTGAAAGTAACAGAATATTTAGCTCCGAGTGCCACTCCCCCATGCTGCACAATCTTTCAGGGTTCAAATGTTTAAAAATGTTGGTGTCACGCTGGGAAGAACTCAAGAAACTAAATGCTAAGTCAGTTAAGAATCATTACAATGAAATACAGCCACATACCTCAATATTTCTCCAAATCTGCAAAAGCGTTTAGCTTTCATGTGTGATCTCCTTTAGGAGGGTTTCTATGTAGAATGCTGCTGCCGTAACTATGTTCTCTTGTAGGCTCACGTGGCCAAGTTCTCACACTCTGATAAATGTTTTAGTCAGTTTTTTTCATCCCTGTGACCAAAAGACCTGACAAGAACAACTTAGATGAGAAAAAATCTATTTGGAGTTCACAGACATACAAGTCGCAGTCCATAGATGGCCGATTCCATGGCTCCAGACCTGAGGTGAGGCAGAACATCATGGTGGAAGCAGGTGGGGGAAGAAAGCCACTCAGAAAATGATCATCAGGAAGCAGAGCAAGAGCTCCACCAGGTATAAAATATATACCCTAAAGTCACACCCCCAGGGGTCCATCTCCACCAACACTCCACCTGCCTACAGTTAACACCCATTGAATCCCAATCAGAGGATTAATGCACTGATTCGGTTAAGGCCCTTGCAACCCCCTTATTTCTCCTCTAAATTTTCTTGTATTGTCTCACAGATGGGCTTTTGGGTGACACTTCATATCTAAAACATAACAACAT
Organism: Spermophilus citellus; assembly: GCF_964194105.1. Lineage (NCBI taxonomy): Eukaryota > Metazoa > Chordata > Mammalia > Rodentia > Sciuridae > Spermophilus > Spermophilus citellus. The sequence goes on from NC_138184.1 coordinate 36,835,311, forward strand.
GCAATTTTGACTTGTAGCCAGACTGATTTCACTGTATCTTTCTGCTTCTACTAAGAAGTTATGTCTTGGTTTCCACCCATTTAGATGACCTACCTAGGGTCTCTTTAATAAAGGTATGATGACTTAATGGATTCTTAGACATAATAGAAATAAAATCTACATATTAAGAGAAGTTTGATGGCATCTTTTCATTAGAGAATGATTCTGGCTGAGAACCATATTGCAGACCCTATGGACTAAATGGGTTTGAGACACCTGAAAGTGGATAGAAAAAGAGGTTGGAATCTTCAAGGGTCAGAACTGAACAGTAAAATGCATACCTAAAAGGAAGGGGAAATGGTTACATTTACATCATACTTAAAGCTTATACAGTTCACAATACATCATTTCATGTCATCTTTACAACAAACTTTGAGGCTGACATCACTTTTTATTTTCGAGCACTAGTAATAGATGTTAAGGGAGGTAATCCACCAGAAATGTGCACACAGGTATCCCTAAAGGAATGTACAAGATGGTTTGTAGCTGCAGTGTTCATAATGCCCAAAGTTGAAATGCCTGAACGTGCACCATTGTAAAGATGAATAAATTCAATCAACAGGACACAGTTCAAATATCCTGGTAGCAATGAGAGAATTGGCCACAATGACCTGCACAAATGTAATAAGTCTCTCAAACATCATGTGGATGGAAAGAAGGCAGACACAACAGAAAACATGGTGTGGTATTATTTATGCAAATACAAAAGCAGGCTGTCATAAATCAGAGTGGTTGTATCTCCACGAGATTAGTGGCTGGAAATAGGATGGAGGTTTTTGGAGGTGTGAGACCTTCTAGGTCTTGGCCTAGGCTCTTTTACTGCATCAATGCAGAGAGAAAGGAGAGGATGGGCAGGGGAGAGGCCAGGGACAGGATATAATCTCCAAGGGTACTTCCTCTGGAACCTACTTCCTACAGCCATGTTCCACCTGCCTATAGTTTCCACTACCTTCCAGAATTCCATTCAGCTATCAAAGGAATAATTGTAGCCAATCACTTTTTAAACATCACTTTTTAAAAGTCCCCCACCCCACTAAACATTGCTGCATTGAGGGCCAAACCTTTGCCACATGAGCTTTCAGGGGACATTCCAGATCCAAACTATAACAAGAGACACATCTCACCTACTATTTATTTCCATCTCCAAAATATTAATTTGTCTCTCTACTCCTTCTTTTCCCTCTAGAATTTTCTCCTTTATTATCCAAACTCTAACCAAGGAGAAGATGACGAGTGCTAGATCTGGGGCATATGCTTCTCGTTTATGGAATGTCAATCATACCAACTACAGCCAAAACATACTGTATCTGTTTTGTTCTTCTGATCCCCAGACCAGTCAAACAGTCATGGAAGAGACTGTCCCAACCAGACTTGGTCTTCGTCTACTCGTTGGCAGAGTAGACTCTCATCTTCTGGGTAACAACCTGAGTTTGAGCTGACTTTATTTTTCCCTAGACCTTTCCTATACTAAGCATTCATCCCATCATTTTTATGGTCGCTCTTTGAAATGAGAGGCACGGTGTCTTTTGATACCTCTTCTCTCTCAAACTCTTACAAGCAGTGATTGATAGTTGGAGAATTACTTTGACTAGTTACCTAGTTTCTAAGAGAGGGAATAGGGAGTATGGAATGAAAAAAAGGAAATTTTTTTTTTTACTGAAATCCTTTTTATTATGTTTCACTTAATTTTGGCTTTCTAGGTTTCTATTCTACAAACGATTTGACTTAACGAGTTTTTATGATATACACATATTCCAAGGCTTTTATGGGAATCATCTCATTTAATCCTTACATTTCCCCATGATGTGAATATCATAATCTAAGCTTCATTTATTTATTTTTCATTTGTTCTTTTTAGAGATACAGGACAGTAGAGTGTATTTTGACATATTATACATACACGAAGTATAACTTCCCATTCTTGTGGTTGAAACTGAAGGGGAGTTATACTGATAGTGTATTCATATATGAACATAGAAAAGTTACGTCCCCTTCATTCTACCATCTTTCCTATTCCCATCCTCCCTCTTTTCCCTTTATTCCTCTTTGTCTGATCCAATGAACTTCTATTCTCTGCCCTCTCCCCAACCTTACTGTGTGTTAGCATCGGCATATCAGAGAGAACATTTGACCTTTGGTTGAATGAGGCTGGAACACCTTGCTTAGGGTCTGTAGCCATATCCTAGAGGGGCCTGAAAAAGATCTTTCTAGAAGCAGGATGCCTAGATGCTCGGTAGTTGAGTTATGAGAGGTGACTGGCAGACACTGAGGAAGTGAAATATTTGTAAGAGTGGAGTCGAGTGCTGGCTGGCAACTGCTTTCCTATTCTAAGGCACTTACAGGTTGATTCATGGGCAATTTGAAACCATAAGCAGTTTCGGTGATGAAACATACCGACCAAATGATATCACATTCCTTATCTTTGCCAGGGAGCACACTTTTCCCTCAGCCTGCTGTCACACACCCTGTCACCTTGAAAGGTGCTATCCTATCACCGTCTCTGACAGGCTGAGCAGGGAGACGTCACTTCTAACAGCACCATGAAGTATGGGCGCCCATTCATGGAAGTATTAGGCAGCCTCTCAGGAAGTTAACCTGCTTTGGCGAGAAAGGCAAGACAGAAGAAACTCAAGCCATAGCCAGATTAGAATGTCATGATAAATGTGACTTTCACCTTCATGCCCATTAGGTGATGATTTCAAAGACTACTTATAAAAACTTCTGAAGTAATGAAATGATTGCACAGGGAAAACAATCTCGGAAGACTTTGAAAGTGAAAAGAAGCATCAATTTATTATGTACAATAGCCAATGTCAGTGAGAACCCTTTGTTAGAATCATTACAAACATCAGTGATGATTTTACACTTAATACCACTCTGTGATCCACATAGAAGCTAATAAACATGTTGGCTTCCAGACACAGCATCTGGAACTGGTTAGAACTGGTCATTCCATTCCCCCAGGACTCTGAGCAAGTTGGGGGCTCTTTGGGTAGGCTGAGAGCGAAGCATCAAGTTACAGGGAAAAAAAACGAGAGGGCTGGAAATCACCTGAATCTCCTGCAGCCCTCTTCAGTGTTTTGTTTTGTTTCCCCAAGAATTTTTAAAATTTATTCTAAATTAGTTAAAATGACAGTAGAATGCATTTTGACACATCATATGTAAATGGAGTATAACTTCTCATTCTTCTGATTATTTCAATCATCATTCTTCTGGTCTATTCAGTACTCTTATGTAACTTGCTGCCTGCTGATGACCCAAGGGCTCAGATGTCACAGAATCAAACTATTTGACTATTTGACTTCTATGTCAGGGTCTATCTGCACACGGGCCACGGTTAGGACACAGAGGTCAAACCTGCAATATTATGTCGACCACAATATTTTAATTTTTGCTTGCCAGATAAATACTGTAGAGAGTTGCAAAGTCACCTTCCTGTTTCCCATAGAAAAATTGGAGCACATCTGTCAGCGCTGATCAGCTTAGGAGCTTTATTGATGTAAAAGTGGGTCTCCCCATGTCACTGTCACACAGCTAGCATGGTACACAATGTAAGATGAATAAGGTTTTAAAGCAAGTATACTCAGCTCTAAAAGGTCTGTAATAACAAACACCAGCCATAGAACTTTCTGCAATCGATGGAAACGTTTTACATCTGTACCCTTGAAAACGTTACCACCAGCTATTAATGGCTGCTAAGTACTATAAACATCTCAGGTATGACTAATAAAAACCCTGAAGTTTACATTTATTTTATGTATAAATAGTAACATGTGCTGAGGGATCACTGTATTAGACAATGCAAGCAAGATCTCAGAACTGTCCCAACCAGATAAGAGACAGAATTTGTAGATGGCAAAGAAAAATATTTTAAACTAGGTTGTTTGCCCGCCATGACTTTAACTTATTCAGCAAGTTGGACATTAAAAAGAAATACTTAAAAAAAAAGAAATACTTAAAAAAAATTTTTTTTTTAGTGCCAGGTATTGAACTTAAGGGCACTTAACTACTGAGCCACATCCCCAGCCTTTTAAAAAATATTTTATTTAGATACAGGATCTCGCTGAGTTGCTTAGGGCCTGGCTAAATTGCTGAGGCTGGCTTTGAACTCACCATCCTCCTTCTCAGCCTCCCAAGCTGGTAGGATTAAAGGTCCCCACCACCGCACCCAGCTTTACCTTGGAATATTAAAGAATACAATGAGGGTGGGTTTTAGGAAAAGGAAGTACTGTATCGGCCTCCTACCAGATGCTTCACGGCCACGCTGCAGAAATGCTGAAACTATTATTTCATCTAATGACCACCTTTCTACAGTCACTCTTCCAACATAAAGTGAGTTGCATGCCAATATCAACTTATTCTCCCAGCAACACAGAGAGCACCATATTCTCCTAATGCAGAGGCTCTCGGCCAAGGAACATGACTTAACTTTCTGCTCCCTTCTTTCAGCTGAAGAAACAGGCATCCTTTTGTGGGCTCTCCATTTGAGATGAGATTCTTGAGATGCTGGTATGCTTTTCCTATGCTGCATTCCAATAGTTAGTTATTATTTTTGGTTAGCACTTTATTTTTCATGTGAAAAACCATATTATGCCCATGGAAATGCAAATCAGCTGCCAATTCTATCTTGCTATTTGATCTCCTTCTTAAATACTTGACCGAGTTTCTTGATTTACACTGATAAAGACTGAAGGAACATAAACAGGAGACATATTCCATCCTACGTGGAAAATATAATACCTCTGACCGACATCACTCTTAAATTATAAAATCGGAGGTTGTAAGAGACCCCTATTGTTTTGCCAATGATAATGTTCATGGCATTGCTTATATTTCACTGAAAGGTAGAATGATTGATTCACTTATGGAATGAAAGATGAACTGGTCGAGGAATATTATGAAAGAGCAAAGCAGTGGTAATTGAAGTCCTGTCCCCAAACTTACTGGTAACAACCATAAGACCATGCCACTCCCCCCACCTTACTTCACAGGAGGCTATGAGATTATCATGAGGTGATGATGCATGTTCTTTGTAAACCCAAAGGTATTACCCAGGTGTTGTCAGTGTGGAATGATATGGTCACTTCTTTCCCAAATAATTCCTACATATAATCCTGTTTTGTTAGGTCGATGGTAGATTTGAACTAATATGTATGCCTTCCATTTGCCTCAAATATGACAGGTTTTAAAAAATGGGTATGATGGTACATGCCTGTAATCCCAGCGCTTCGGGAGACTATGGCAAGAGGATCACAAGTTCAAGGCCAGCCTCAGCAACTTAAGAAACCCTGTCTCAAAATACAGTTTTCAAAAAAGGCTGAGGATGTAACTCAATGAGAAAGCTCTCCTGGGATCAATCCCCAGTACCCCCACCTCAAAAGTATACGTTTTTAAAATTGTGGTTAAATATACATAAAATATGCATGACATGAAATTTATCAGTTTAACCATGTTTAGCCTTCTGGTTTGGTGGCATGATATTCACATCATTGCACAATCATCACCACCATCCATCCATCCATCTCTGGAACATTCTTATCAGCTCCTGTAGAAACTCCATACATCTTCACCAATCCCTCCCCAACCCTCCCTTCAGCCCCGGAAACCACAATCTACCTTCTCTGTGAACCTGACTACTGTAGGTTGTGGAATCATGGTTGTCTTTTTGTGTTTGGCTCATTTCACTTTGTGTTCTCAGGATTCATCCATACTGTAGCTTGTATCAGAATTTCATTCCTTTTTAAGTCAGAGTCATACTTTGTTATGTGTAAATATACCACGTTTTTCTTATCCATTCATCTACCAAATGACCTTCAGGTTACTCCACCTTTTGGCTATCATGCTGCTGTGAACACTGGTATACAAATATGTTTGTGTCCTGGTATATACCCACATGTGGAAATGATGGATGACATGTTAATTCTATTTATACTGTTTGTAAGACTTGCCATACTGCTTTCCGCAGAAGCCGCAGTATTTTATGTTCACACCAGCTGGATACAAGACTCCAATTTTCTACATCCTTGCCAATACTTTCTATTTTCTGGAGATTTTCAGTTATACATATATTTTCCTATGTATTTGTTATATATACACACATGTACGTACATAAATATATACACACATGTGCATATGTGGAATGTAAAAGTCATACTACATCTTGTGCAGTGGTATCTCACTATGGTTTCTGACTTAATAATTAATGATGTTGAGTATCTTTTCATGTTTTGTTGATCACATTTTTTTTTTGTCATCTTTGGAGAAATGACTATTCAAGTTCTTTGCCCACTTAGATACAATGTACTTGGCATTGATAAATGTATATACATTCTGTTAAAAATGTTTTAGGATCCAAAAGCTAAGTCATAATGCCCTTGAACTTAATTGTTAGTCTGTCATTTTTACTGCTTTTCAAAAATCTTTTATAATTATTGCTGCTATTTTATCTAACATGACTGAAGACTGTTCTAGGCACAGTGTAAATTAATTTGTTAGCTCCTCACATCTACTGTCCAAAGCTAGTTTAGGTAACATTCCTATCTTACAGCTAAGGAAACTGGGGCATAAATAAGCTAAGTAACTTGCCCAAGGTCATGCAGCTAGTCAGTGGAAGAAGTGGGATTTGAACCCAGGCAGTCAGACTGCAGAGTTCTTGTTCTAGTAATGTCCTCACACATTACTACCTGTCAATGTGGATGCTGCTGGACCACCCGCTGATGAATCTTATGGCAATGTACATCATAGAATGATAAATAATAGGTTATTCCTCATGATCTTTCATTTTGGGATGCTTAAGAAGATTAGTAGACTCATTTCTATGATGAATCTATGGTGAAACACCAATATGGTCGCTCAGTTCCTATTATTTAACAGCCCAGAACTGAGATGTGTTTAGGCGCATACTTAATTTGGCAACTACTTCAAAAGTATTCCACCATACCATATTGTACAGGCTTGATAGTTTACTAGAGGGTGAAAGACACGACCTTAATTAGTTTGGTACTCAACATTCTCATATACGACTGGAAGAGAATATTTGCATGTTATCTATTTATCACTAAATCTTTATTGAGAGCATATCATGTTCTAGCTACTTTCTCCAGTTCCAGGTGTACAAAAGGATAAAGCCCTGTTTTTGTGGCTGGGGGGTGGGTGTCGAGTCATAACAGGCAATGAGCACACAATTACACAGGTATTTCATTGTCAAGAAATGCTGTGGAGTAGCAGGAAGAATAAAGCAGGTCAGAGGAGAGAAAGATCCTAAAGTGTTGGGGAGAGGTGGACAGACAGCACTCTCAGGGAAGGTTCCTGTGATTCCATGATGTTTGAGAAAGAACAGAATTTTAAAAAAAATGATGAATAAAAAGCATGTCAGACAAGGGATCAACCAATGCAAAGACCTGAGTGAGGAACCTCTCAAATATTTGTACAAGGAGCGCAGGGTGAATGAGACAGTGTGAGAGAGGATCAATTCATTAACCCTGGCATTCCTCAAATTCTCCAAGAGAACAATGGAATTTACCAAATGGGAAACTTTGTCGGGGACCAGAGGTTGAAATATACCATATTTAAGACCTGAGTTAGGGAAAATAATATGGAAAAACATAGATGTGCTATTGTAGAGCACACAGTACCTTGACTTTCTTTTAATATTTTCCCCAGGGACTGTGAATCAGAAGTTCTACAAACAAAAAATAATTATCCAGGGATGTTATTGTTTGGATGTGAGGTGTCCCTCAAAAGCTCAAGTGAGGCAATGCAAGAAGGTTCAGAGGAGAGATGATTGGGCTGTGAGAGTCTTAACCTAATTAGTGAATTAATCCTCTGATAGGGGTTAACTGAGTGTAACTGCAGGTGGGTAGGGTGTGGCTGGAGGACATGGGGCATTGGGGCTTTGCCTTTGGGGTATACATTTTGTATGTGGCAAGTGGAGTTTCTCTCTCTGCTTTCTGATCATCATGTGAGAGGCTTCCCTCCACCACACTCTTCTGCCATGTTGTTCTGCTTACCTGTAGCCCCAAAGGAATGAAGCCAACTGTCCATGAACTGAGACCTCTGAAACCGTAAGCCCTCAAATAAACTTTTCCTCCTCTACTGTTGTTTTGGTCAGGTTCTTTAGTCATAGTAGTGAAAAAGCTGACTAAAACAGAGAATATAGCATTTCTTAGTCTGGATTAAAGATCTGTGTATTTACTCCATCATATATGTCCAACATTAATTTAAGGGACATTGACTATATATTAGTCAATGAACTCTTCAACTGCGGATCCACTTCCTCTATCAATAAACCAATGGAGAAAGGAAAAAGAAATCTACAGTTGAGATTTGTTAAAAATTAAAAGATGAGGGTTTTGGGGGTTCATGCTAGACTGTGAACTCATTTTTTTTTTTGTTCAATTTTTTTGGCAGACTGTAAAGTTCTACTTTAAGAAGATCTAACATTAAATTATGTTCCAAGAATATATAATGTCAAGAAATTTGACATTATAACCAGTTACGATTTAAGAAACACAACTCTTCTCCTAGATTTGACAAAAATCTGAGATGATCAAACTTAAGAAAATATATTAGTTTCAGCATTATGTGTATGTGTGTGTGTGTGTGTGTGTGTGTGTGTGTGTATACACACACAAACACTGGAAAACATGAGTTCTTAATTCTATGCCATTATCATATACAGTGTTCTGATTTTTATTATATATTTAATACTAGAGCAACTAAAACTATAGACCTTCCCATTTATATAGATCATACTCCTTCCCAGAAAACTTCCAATTTGAACAAGTTAAATGACTAAAGTGCAATACTCAGATATTTAAAATATTTTTCCAAAAGTGGCCTATTGCATTTACTACAGAATAAAAACAAACTCCCTTAAGCGTGGGGAAGGCAGTCCTCTCTGGGATTCTCGCCTCTCAGCACCACTGTTAAGCACAATTTTATTCTAAAAGCCACAGGAAACTGAGTAAGAGGTGAGAAAATGAAGACAGAGAAATGAAATAGGTAGAAGAGTGAAGGAAACCTGTTTAAACTTTGACTAAAACTGAGAAGCACGTAGGCCCTCTGGCAAGGGAACAGGCAGCAGGAGAGGGGGCATGGCAGGCACTGCTGAAGGCCAGACAGGAGGCAAGCACCTGTTGTGGAGCAGAGGGGTGGCGCTCCACTGTGGCTGGGCTGCTACTCTTTCCTCATGATGCTTAGTACTCCATAGCAGCTCAAAATTCATATTCTCCCTTCTGTAAATGAAGTATAGTTAAAAGGCAGCTGTTTAATATCAAATCAAAGCCGAATTCATCTTCCATCTTCAGAATTTGTCACGAGGGATGCTCAGCACAACCCTCTGGAGCTGGCTGAGGACTCTATTCGATGACTGGCAGGAAGCTCTCGTACATATTTATTCCTGGAGAACATTAGGGATGGAGTCAGCATGAGAGAACATTTCAAAATGTCAAAAAATGGAACCGTGGACAGCTAGTAACTGCAAACTGGTGACGGTGTTAGTGTGCGCAGGCAGCCGTGACACAACAACACTGGCTTTGGGGATTAAACCATGGAAATTTATGTCTTCTAGTTCCAGAGGCTGGAACTTTGAGATCCCACCACCAGTGTGGTCGGGTTCTGCTGAGGGCTCTTTCCCTGGCTTTCAGAGTTGTACTCTCTCAAAGGACACCTGTTCTCTGGGATCAGGTTCCACCCATGGGACCACGTTTAACATCGATCACCTCCTTAAAGACGGACCTTCAAAGAGGTCACATGAGGGTTAGGTCTTCAACACATGAATTTTGGGGGAACATAGTTTGACCCATAGTCATGATGGTTTAAAGTCAAAGACAGAACCATTAAATGGACCAAGGAATGTGGTCATTAACGATTTTAAACTTCTGAACAGAGACCATAAATAAACCAAAAGAATGTGAAATTGAGAAAAATATTCACAACACTGCATGATATACACATATAACATATAAAAGCCTCCAGCAAATAATTAATATATGCAATGCAGTAAAGGGAAAGGGCATGAATAATCCTATGATGGAAAAGAATAAAAACAAAGCAGAACAAAAAAATGCAAAAGGATGCTGTCATTATCATCAAAATTTTAAACTAAAGTGATATAAAAAATTTCCACTTTAAATTGGAGATAAAGAATCTCCAGTTTTGTGTTAGGCAGACTAACACCCCAAGAGGTCAATGTCCTAATTCCCAGAACTTGTGAGTATGCTGGGTTACACAGGGTTCAACTTCCTAGGCTACAGGTGCAATTAGTTTCCTAATCATGACCTTGATAAAGTAAATTTATCCTGGATTAGGAAAGTGGGTTGAATGCAATTACAAGGATCCTTAAAAATGGAGGTGGAATGAAAAGGGGAAACTATGCAGGCGGCAGCATTAGAAGGATTAGGCCTAAAACAGGTGGCTTGAAGTGAAGGGTTGGGCCATGAGCTAAGGACAACCTCCACAAGCTGGGGGCGGGGGGAGCAAAGAACTGAATTTTACCCCAGAGCTTCTTGGAGGAACTTAGCCTTTCAGATGCCCCCTGCTCCCCTCCCCACTTTTATAGCTTAGTGAAACCCATTTGGATTCCTGACCTCTACAAGATAATATACATGTATGGTTAAGGTCACCAAATTTGTGGTCGTTTGTTTAAAGGAGCAAAAGGAGATAGCAAGAGGGAAAACTCTTGTTGGGTTATAAATTAATAAAAAAAATTTTATACCGTGGTCCCCACTGTAACAGTGGGATACTATAGAGCTGATGTCAAGTCTCAGTCCCCTGGGGTTGCTATAACAAAATACCATAAAGTGGGTGACTTAGAACAACAGAAATTTGCAGGGCATGGTGGTGCCTATAATCCCAACTACACAGGAGTCTGAGGCAGGATCACAAGTTCAAGGCAGCCTGGGCAGCAAGTTCCTGTCTCAAGATAAAAAAGAGCTAGGGGTGTAGCTCAGTGGTAGATCACCCTCAGATTCAATCCCTAGCATTCCTCCAACTCCCCCCCCCCAAATAAACTATAGAAGCTTGATTCTAACAATTGAATAGGCTAAAAAATCTAAGATTAAGGTGCCAACAATATGGCGCCTGGAAAGGGCCTATTTCCTGGTTCATAGATTTTCTTCTCATTGAATCTTCATGTAGTCAGACGGGGAGGATCTCTCTTGGGTTTCTTTTATAAAAGCACTAATCCCATTAATGGGGGGTTCCACCAATGACCTGAGCACTTGCCAAAGCCTCATCCCCTTACCATTACCATTACCTTAAAGATTAAGTTTCTAAATATGAATTCTGGCATTCAGATTATAGCACTAAGGATAAGAAAGGCGAATGAATATTCTGAGTAAAAGCTCTTCACTGAGTATCATTACTGAAAACATGTTCTCAGTGATTTCAGTTTTAGGAAAAAAGTATACACACACACACACAGAGAAGGGAAAAGAAGTCTGGAAGGATATAGCCCCCTACTATTAGTAGTGTTCTTGTGGACGGAAGCACAGGGAAATGCCAGATTCTATTGTAATTATGTTTTCAGAGTGTTTCAGCTTTATAAAAATTGATACATTTGTTAATCTCTCATTTTATAAAAAGAAAAGACATTTGCATTAAATTGCACAAAAATAAGACAATATGTAAATCTGACATCAAAGCAATTAAGAAGAAGTTAATCACGAAAAATGCAATTCAGTTAGCTCTCTCAGGCTCTCTGAAGATGCCAAGGACAAAACAGAAAAAGACTGAATTCACTCAGCATTATTCAAGCTCATTTCAAGAAGCCCTGCCTTCGCCCTTGCCCCACCCAAGAAAATAAAGCAGCGGATCTTGCCCACCACGTGTATTCAATGGAGGGGAAACCCGTTTCCTTTTCACCTCAGGGTTGAGGGTGTACTGGGATGATGGCTTCAACTAAATGTCATTCATGCTTTCTTTCTCGCTTCCTTAGGTTACAAATCAGCCAAGCGACCATTTAGCAAGGGCTTTGAATTCAGTGAAAAACACCATCAGCTTTGTAAACAAACTTGTTTGCAACAAAACAGAAATGAACCTATTAAGAAAAAAAAAATTAGCATCCAGACTAGCAAATGCATATTATTAGTGTAACTTGCCACTAATTGAAACACCAACATAAGCGAAGGAGGCATCTGAAAACTTATGAATTCTGTTGCCATCGCAGCAAACAACCCCCTAATATCCATTGCCTTTGATGGTTTCTATTACATTCTAGAGCTCTGAGAGAAATAAGCTTGTCAGTACCAAATGCCTTAAAGGGCTCTCCGCCTTCAGAACGGCTGAGAAGACATAGAATTTGTTGACTGAGAGGAGATGATCAGTGTGTCCCCCAGAGACAGCATCAAAGGCAGATGCTGTAAGCAACTACACATTTAATGGGCTTCTTCCCTCCATCTTTCCTCCCTGGAACACTGGCCTTCCCCAGAGACCGACTCTCATCAACCTGACAAAATGATCATGTGTGGACTCAATGTTAGGCCCAAGGATTTTCCCAAAGACCAAGGTGGCTTTGAAAGATAATACACAGTTCATTTTTACACTTGAGGCCGATAGCCTCTATGTCTTAGAGGTTGGCTGGCTGAAAAATCTCAGATGGAGCCAGCTAACTCCCCCAGTTTTTTTTTTTTCCTTAAACCCATGAGGCTACAAGCTATTAGGTTCCATGAGAAATAAACAAGATTTCAAATTAACTACAATGACCTCCCATTTATGTAGACTGGCCACAAAAGAGATTGTTTGGGTTGGCAGTATCCAGTGGTTAACTCTGTTACTGTACACTAAGCTGTCTGACATTAGGCAAGTTATTTAATCCCTGATGCCTTGGTTTTCACATTCATAAAATGGGCAATAATAATCATACTGATATCAGAATTTTGCTTAAAAACTAAATAAGTTACTCCATGAAAAGTATTAGGGACAACGTCTGATATGAGACACAATGGACTTAGCCACAGCAACAAGGAATGTAATTTATATAAAAAATGTCACATATTAGATGATACATTTTCATAAGATGGAATTATTATTATTTTTTTTAGAGAGAGAGAGAGAGAATTTTTTTTTTTAAAGAGAGAGGTGAGAGAGAGAGAGAGAGAGAGAGAGAGAGAGAGAGAGAGAGAGATAGAATTTTTAATATTTATTTTTTAGTTCTCAGTGGACACAACATCTTTGTTTGTATGTGGTGCTGAGGATCGAACCCGGGCCGCATGCATGCCAGGCAAGCGCGCTACCACTTGAGCCACATCCCCAGCCCCGAGAGAGAGAATTTTAATATTTATTTATTTATTTATTTAGTTTTCGGCGGACACAACATCTTTGTTTGTATGTGGTACTGAGGATCGAACCCGGGCCGCACACATGCCAGGCGAGCGCACTACCACTTGAGCCATATCTCCAACCCCAAGATGGAATTATTAACATAAATTACTTACTGGACACAGGCTCATCTTTCTGCTGTGCTGATCCTAAGTTATCACTGTATTATCTAGATTATAGTGTATTTGAATTATCTATATCACTTAAAAACACTTGGAGTCTATTATTTGCTCTTACTGTAAAGATTCGAAGATGAATAAAACTTTAAGAAAGTTAAGTCAAGGGATTAACCAATATAAAATTGCTTATGATAAGATTCATTATACAGAATGATAGATATAAGCAGGGCTTTATAGGAGCATAGGATCGGACACTGGTAGAGAGAATAACAGCCCATCTAAAGATATTCATGTCCTAATACCCAGAACCTATGAATGTGTTTCCTCGAATGGTGGAGATGAATAAAAAATGACTAACCAGCTCACCTTAAGATAGGAAAATTATCCTGGGTTTTCTGAGTGGGCACAATGTAAACATGAGGGTCCTTAAACGTGGAAGAGGGGACAAAAGATTAGGTTAGAGTGATGTGACATGAGGAGTCAACCAGACAGCACTAGACTTCAATAAGGAGCAAGAGGACTGTTTCAGTCCCCTTTTTTGCAGCTGTGACTAAAAGACCCAATCAGAACAACTATTTGTGGGCTCACGGTTTCAGAGGTCTCAGTCCATGGAAAGTCAGCTTCAATCCTCAGTGCTCAAGGTGAGGCAGAACATCATAATGGAAGAGTATGGCAGAGTGATGATCATCACATGATGATCAGGCAGCAGAGAGAGTGACTCCATTCACCAGATACAGATATATACCCCAAAGCTACAGCCCTCAATGCCCCCACCTTCTCCAGTTACCACCCAGTTAATTCCATCATGAGATTAATTTCCTGATTGGGTTAAGGCTCTCACAACCCAATCATTTCCTCTCTGAACTTCTTTGCATTGTCTCACACTTGAGCTTTTGGGGGACACCTCACATCCAAACCATAATAGAGACCATGTGCCAATGAGTGCAGGTAGCCTCTAGGACCTGTAAATGACAGGAAAACAAACACTATCCAAAGCCAATAGATAGGCATGAGCTCCACTGACACTTTGATTTTAGCCCAGGGAGACCCATATTCGATTTCAGACGTATAGAACTGTAATAAATTTGTGTTATTTTCAGACACTAAATTTGTGGTAGTTTGCTTTAGCAGATGCAGAAAACTACTACAGAATAGAGCTGAAACAACCAGCAGAATAGAAGTGGAGTATGGGGGTCAGAATGGTGTATGGGGATCAGAGGATGGAGGAGAAGGAAAGGGGAGATACTGGGTAATGAAATTGACCAAATTATGTTACGTGCATCTACAAATCTACCACAGTATTATGTATAATTTTAATGTACCCATAAAATATTAAAAATAATTTAAAAGGAAGAGTAGAGCTCAACTTGTAGGTGGAAAGGAAGATGAGTGTTGGGATGGAGAGAAGTTTCCTGGAAAGGTCATGTCTGAGCTGAATGGGTCAGAAGATGATTAGTAGATATGTCTCCAGTAGTTATGTAGAGTGAGGGTACTTACTGTGGGCAGGATTGCCAGTTTGCATAAAGACTAACAGGCAACAGTTCCACTGATCCAGTGAATGTAGTTGGAATGACTGAAAATGAGATTGGATTGATTGGCAGGAATCCCATCCTAGAAAAGAATCTGATCTTTAGCCTACAAAATGTAAATAAATAAACAGACCTCAGAAGGTCTTTTATTCAGAGAATAGGAGGGTCAATCAGCTCTGTGTTTTGGTGATATTATTGGGGTAGAAAGATGGAGGATGGGCTTGAAAAGGATGGGCTAAGAGAAAGGAGGCTATGTATGTGGCCCAGGTGAGAGATGGTAGAGATGGTGTTAGGATAGGATGAGTCAGGAGAGAAAGGGAGCACCAGATTTAGGGAACACTAGCCAGACACTGGCAGATCAGTAATGATCCAGAAGTGAGGCAGAAGGGGTGACGAAAGAATCTAGAATGACCCCTGTATTTCTAGCATGGTGATCAGAGAGATGAAGATGCTCTCAAATGAGATACAGCATGGAGGAGGAGGAATTGGTTTATGGGGAAGGCAATGCATTTCCTTTTGGATGACCAAATAAAGACACACAGCCGACAACCAAATAGGTACCTATGGAACCTATGGGAATCTGGACTGATGACATGGATTTGACATGTGGAATGAGGAGGTCCACTATCAATATGTGGGGGATACTCATGATAGTTGAGACTATCACCTGATAGTGGAAGACCTCACTGCAGACTGTGAAGAAGAGTAGGTTAAAGAAAGGACCTGGGTGAGGGTAGCATGCAACAGATGCGACAGACAGAGATGGTCATGAAAAAGATGAAAGAGAAAGGTATAGGAAATAGCCCAGAGAACTAGGAAACATGGTATCCCAAGAGCCAAGGGAATAGTTTCCAGAAGGGAAGCAGAAATAGGATCAAACATAGCAAGTTCCAGGAAGATAACGATGGACCTGAGCATTATCATATAATTAAAATAATAACTATAGCTAGCACTTCTTGAATATTCATTATGCAGTAAAGACCGTGAATCTTTTAAGCAGATACATAAAACATGTACCTCCTACCAGAAACTAAGAGTTTTGTGATTTTTGATTTCCTAATTCTCATAACAATCTTAAGAGGCAGGTACTATTATTAGCTCCATTTTACAGATTAAAAAAAGTAAAAACATGGAGCAGTTCAATGACTTGCCCCAAATTACCCAGTTAGTAGGCAACATGGCCCAAACTCTCCAGAGGCTGTGTGTTTCACCACCAAGCTCTGCTGTCTCACGTCCAGTCTCATTTAATTTTCGCCATTCTTGAGCCAATGAGTGAATTCCACCATCATGTTGATTATATAAAACAACTACCAACTTGCCCAAGGTCAGCCAGCCCCACTGGGAGGCCTGGACAGGTGAGACCAGGCTGAAGGAACATAGTCTGCATGGGTGAAGCCAGTCAACATGAGGGAAGGAACAGAGGAGACTGCAGGTGACCTTTCTCAGGACAGATGCTATCCCCTTTCCTCTGGAAGGCAGACAAGGTCAGGAGCTGCTTGGGATCAGTTGCAGGTTTTAAAGACATGGTTAATCTTGGTTCATTTTCATCTCTTGGGTGTGGACTCTGAGCTTCTCATTGAGAGCCAAGTGAGTATCTATCTCTTCTGGGGTTGGGGGAGATTCTGTTCTACCCTTTGGAGATTTAATTTTTTGTTTTCTCTTTCACTCACAAGGAATGTGAACAAATCCTAAGTAATTGTACTTTTTCTTGTTTGGTTCCTGTTTACACGATAGGCTAACGTCTTCTGGGATGGTTCTCTTTTAGATCAGGCATTCTTTATTGGCTTAAAACAGAATGTAGAGGTTCCAAAAACACATGTCTGCGTATTTCTTCTTCAACACAAATATTACCGCTCTCTCCTCTGTGAACAAAGCCTTGGTGTTCTTGCCTGAGCTGTCTCCCAACCAGGCTTAGAGGAATGCAGCTGGGGTCCCCTAATCCAGGGAGCGCTGACCACCGGGTATCAGAGGCTGATCTCAGAACAGAGTTAGTACAAACAACAAACAGAGCTGAAACTCAGCTGGGCCTTGTGCCCAAGAAAACCAGCCACACACGAACTCTCACCATGGGGGAAGGAGAAAGGGAAGAAAGTTCTAAAAACAAACCAAGGGGAGAAAGAAGCTGGCTGGGAAGCTGGCTCCACACTGACTGGCTCACCCCCATGGGTGCCTGAGAGACAAAGGCTGAAAACTGACGCTCCCCTCTTCTTGCCCAGGAAAGACCATTCAGGCTCTTCACTTATGTGGAGCTCTGGCTGTACGGAGAGAGGAGATGCCTTTGATTCAGGCATAAAACAAAATGCGTTAGTTATCAACTCAGCAATGCTTTCACACCTCCTGTATTGTGCATATGTAGAAATCGCCTTAACTGAAGCATTTATTTGAACCTGTATAAATTAGTTAAGATGATGCTAGATAAACCTGAAACCTCAGTGGCTTCACACAATAGAAGTTTATTCTTTTGCTTATGGAAAGTCCAATGAGGAGATGGGAGGTGGTGGCATGATGGTGTGTATCAGCCTGTCACAGGAACCTAGGCTAAAAGTAGTCCTGTCAAGTGCAGTAGGTGGCTTCCTGGGGTGTTGATATCTGGGTGGCAGAAAGGGAAAAGAGAGGGGAGGGTCATGCGGGAGATTTTCATTCACTGGGTCATCAAGCAACATCTGATATTTTTTCATCAGAGAGACTCGGTCACATGGCTTATCTAAAGCACAGAATACTGGGAGATGTGGTCTCTGCCTGGACTGCCACTTCCCCAAAAAACTTCCTATTATAGAAAGTGAACATTGATCCTTGGTGGAAGCAAGATGGCTCTTCCAGAGCAGACTGGCTGCTTTTCACCACATCTGTTTATTGCATTGGTTTAGTGTTTCTTGGGAGGAGTGCTATTGACATGATTATTTTCTTGATCCCTGCCTACTAAGGTCAGAAGCACTCCCAGATACCATACACACCAAATGCTCCCTTCAAGACGGGTACCCCTCTCGCTGAGAACTGCAAATAGAATTTCAAAGTAATCGTTATTTCTTTAAAAAATATATTTTTAGTTGTAGATGAACACAATAACATTTATTTATTTATTTGTTATGTGGTGCCGAGGATCAAACCCAGTGCCTCCCATGTGCTAGGCAAGTGCTCTATCATGGAGCCACAACTCCAGCCCATTAGTTTTTTCTTGGTTCTTGCTGGTTCAGGTTAACAGAATAACCTCATCAAATGAACCTTCCAATGGCTTCTACAATGGTTAACACCCCCCTCAGCTGTCATGCATTCTACCTACTTTACACTTCACTTGTGACCATAAAACCATGTGATCATAAAACATCACACAAGAGTGGTATCCACTCAAAATCATCATCTTGGAGCACTACACAGTAGTACAAAGAGAGCATTTCTTCAAATGATTTTTGCAAGTCTCCTTTTGGAATCACATTCAGAGAGAGTACTGCATGTAAATAGAATTGTTGAGTTTGGTCCTCCACTCCAGTGTTCCAGCTAAAGTTTCCATCCTTTCCACTAAGCCTCAGCAAGCTGTTCTTCAACATTTATTCACTCTTTTATCATGTGTCTTGGGGCACTTGAAGCTCAGGATGATGGGGTAATGAATAGCAGGATTCTTGACTTCGTAATTTAATAAGAAAGACTAGTACACAGATAGATCATTACAATATAAGTAGGTGAAAACCCTAGCTAAGGCAGGACATATAAAGACTGGAGGACTATACTAATATTAGGTGTAGGTGTTTGATTTGTGCTTTGATAGAAAAGATTGAGTTTTCCAAACCTAGAAGCTTTGGTGGAAATAGGAGTACCGTCAAGGGCCTGGGAGCAGAGAGGAATAAGTAGCCAAGGAAAGAAAGAAGGGGAATGAATGTCTGAAGAGAAGTTGGAGAGGGAAGGCTGAGGGTTCATTAAAAAGATGGCAGACAGAGTCTGGGAAGGAGTGGAGGCAGCAAGTAGACTGCAGGGTGGAGAGAGACTTGGAAATGGGGCTTTCTAAGCAAACAACCCCACATCTGGACAAGTTTAGATGTCATAAGGGTCTTCTCAACATTTATCCCAAACCTGCCCCGTGTTAGTTCCTACACTTTTGTCCTGATTCTGCTCTCCTAGACACAGAAATCTATCATAACGGCTTTTCCAGAGATCAGTCCTTCTAGAATCTGAAGACAATTACCACACCTCCACAAATGTCTCCTTTTCTTCAGGCTCACTGCCCTCTTCCTGTGCATTTTTTTTTTCTGTGAGGTTGTTTGAAATTCCCTTTTCATTCTTATCTCAATCCCTCCATGCTGGCCATACTCCAGTTGGTCAACATTTCCCTTAAAATGTGGTACCCGGAATGGAACACACTACTTCAACTGTGGTTCACTAGCATAATCTTTGATCTGCATTCAAGCATCAAATTAAGTTACCAAGCAGACATACCGCACTACTGAGTCATGCTGAACTTACTGTCAACCACCATGTGTGCTGCTGGTAAGCTCATTCCCTATTCCATTTAGGGGCAGATGTTTTTTGAATGTGAGTGCATAACTTTACATTGATGGACTGACATTTCCCTTAGTAAGATTTGCTCCATTTTTCTCAAGCTGTCAAGAGCTTTTGAACAGTCCTCTTAGTTTTATGACACTTTGGGCAAGCATGACAAGCATGAAGCCAATGTTCTCTTCCAAGCTCTCAATAATGATATTTTATGAGAAAAGACTGAGACTACTCCATAAACTACCCACTCTAGACCTCTCGAAAATAGACTGTTCCACCCTTACTCTTCATCTTTGGATATTCTTATTTGTCTCACAATTGAATGCCCTCCATTTTTATATGTCAGTTCATCAGGGAACTCAATTTGCAGCCAAAATGGCTTAAGTTTCTTTTGTCTTTTCTGTTTCACTGATCACCATCAGAATTCCTTGTTACCCTCCTATCCTTTATGGAGAAGAATCTGAGTTGTCTATCATGCATTTCTACCTATATTTGCTCAAATATTTAAAAATTCTGGAACCCTGGTCACATGTCTGATTATGAACCACTTCCTTGTACACTGTTTTGCCTTTTCCTATGAATCTTAAAGCAAAATGGGTATCCTTGAAAGTATCTCTCTCTTTAATAGGGTTCTTAATTCTTTTAATTCCTCCTTAATTATTAAATAAATTTTCTTCATAGATTTTTTTTCTTTCTAGGTTATTATGTCAACAAAGTTAGAAAACAAAGGAACTGACCATCTATATCGAGAAAGGAACATGGGAAAAGACAGAAAAGGTAACAGTGCCTACTATAGATTCATTGTTATTATGGGTTGAATATGAGGAGTTCCCCAAAAGCTCATTTGTGAGACAATGCAAGAGTTTTCAGATGTGAAATGATTAGATTATGAGATGTGTGACCTCAGCGGCTGGTTAATTCAGTGATATGGATTAACCGGGTGGTAAGTGTGGGCAGGTGGGGTATAGCTGGAGGAAGTTCACTGGGAGTGTACCTTTAGGATTTATATTTTGTCCTTGGTTAGTGGAGCTTTTTCTTCTCCCTGTTGCCATGGCCTGAGATCCTTTTCTCCACCATGCCCTTCCTCCATGATGGACCACCTTGGCCCAAAGCTATAGAGTTGGCTAACAATGGGCTGAACCTTTGTAACTGTGAGCTCAAATTGACTTTTCCTCCTCTTGGTTGTTTTTTTTTTTGTCAGGTTCTTTGGTCATAGTGATAAAAAAAAAACACAATTGACTAAAACAATTATGTTTATATGTTTGGCTCATTCTCCCGAGTAGACTGGAATTTGAGTTAGGGCAAAAAAGGACCACCTCTTTTCTGTGTGTATAAATAATGACAGCACTGTTTGCTATTTAAGTAGATCACACTTTCATGTCTGGTTGAAGGAATTTAGGTACTAGATATTTTTTTATTTATAAATAGTTATTTATACATAGTCATTGAGTTGTATACTTGCTACTCCACTGTGATAGAAGCAAAAGAACCAAATGTACTCGGGAGAATGAGCCAAACATATAAACATAATTGTTTTAGTCAATTGTTTTTTTTTTAATTTTTAATACCATTCCCACATAGAAATATTGGCAAAGAAAGAGAATATTTACAAGATACATTGAGAGATCATCATGAATAAATTTTAGAAGGAAGAGTTTACCCTTAAGAAATCTTACTGAAAATTCAGGTAAATATGTGTGAAATAAGCACTACAAGTATATTTTACATTAATAAGTCTAAATGGATATACATGATTAAATGTATTTAAAAATATATTTTATTTGCCCATACCAAATATATAAAAGTAACATATCTTTATCTATTTTCTTTTTAAAATTTTTTTTTTTAGTTTTTTAGGTGCACACAATATCTTTATTTTACATTAATGTGGTGCTGAGCCTCAAACCCAATGCCTCATGCATGGTAGGCAAGCGCTATACCACTGAGCCACATTCCCAGCCCAATCTATTTTCTTTTCTAAAGTTACAGATTAAGAAAGACCAGGTTCTGGTTGTCTTTGGATTTTTATCAGCTCAATCAATAAATAAATCAGCATTGCATAAACTGCTCTGATATAATGTAAAATCCCTGTAATCAGAATCTAAAATTATGTTTTTAAAAAACCCACAATATGAGCTATTTGAGAGCCCTACATGGCAAGTACTGACTCTTGTTCACCAAGATAAAGTATTAGCTTTTATATTTTTCACTTACAAGGTGCATAATTATTAAGGATTCTGGTTGCCAAGGGTGAAATACTGCTTCAGATGAGAAGTACAATTGTTTTGTGAATTTGTAATTGTACCCTTTCTGAGGGATGGGGAAGGCAGAGGAGGAAATTCACAAAAGTGACACAAAGCAGATAATAACAGAGCCCCATGAAGGATGCTTAATGATATTCAAGGTGTGGGGGAAATAGTTTCCACCACAAAGAGTAATCTCTGCTCACCCATCACTAGTCACTGCTATCCTGGCTGTAGAACTGAGGACACACTTTATGTTCCCCAAACAGATTAAACATCCAGTTCCTGACCTCCAGAGAAAATTCATATTTGTCTTGATTCACTCTTGTGTTTGTGAAAGTGGGGAGAAGGCTACAGGAGAGAAATAACCAGTCAGTCACTTGGTGTTCATGCCTTGAAGTGACAGAAATGTGTGGGTGTTACCCAGAAAACAAATCCAAATATAATCTGGTCTGCCACCCTGACCTCTTAGCCAATATTGAGGGAACCTCTAGGTCAGACTGCAAGCGAACTTCAAGAATGCTAATATTTATTGAGAACATTATGGGCAATAGGTACTACATGGGATGGTCTTTAAAAGTCCATGTAAATTAATTCAGGAAATGATTGGAATCATGCTCCTTCAAAGACAAGGATGTTAACATGGCAGTAACATATAGATATACAATGCCTGGAGTTACAAAGCAAGTTAGTAGCAAAGATCACAATCAGAGACAGTTTTATATCCCTCCAAACACCATCACAGGTTTATGCTTCATCTGACCTCACTTTCTTGGATTCTCTCGCCTTGGACCACCTTAGGTACTTTTATGATGTGGCACCCTGGCCACCTAAGACATTCAACATCTTCCCACTCCCAGTCCCCCACATATAGACCCAGGATTTTGCCTTAATTTAAAACATTTTCTGCATGATTTCAATAGCCTCCATTCAGATGATACATTTAGGGAAAAAAAATACCAGAGAAGGAAAACCCAGACAGCTGACAAGGTAGCATCAAAGTGATGACACTATTGTGGTGTGATTCCCATTATCCTTGACCAGGGAGTCTCCAAAAACAGAAGAAGAATGTCATTCATTCATTCAGAGTTCATCAGGCTCTAGCTGACTAAATTCACCCAACTCATAAGAGAAACCGATTATTAACACAGACACCCATTTATTAGATAAGTGGAAGAGCTACCTGTCTGGAGATGTAAATCTTGATCTTGATGGAACTGATTCTCAGTAGAGGGTACCAGAGAAAATGAGGAAGAGACATTCCAGTGACATTCCAGCTCTTCTAGGTAATATGTATTTATTAGGGGTCCCCTAGAGATATTGTTTTAAGCTGAAGATGTAATTCTGAAATGAAAGCCACTTGACAGACCACTGGGTTGGTTGGTTAGCATCCTTTAAATAATAAAACCTGTATGGTCTTCTTATCAATGACAACTCATATATAAATGGATAATGGATTATCTATTGTGATAAAAAATGGCTTTTGACAATTTTCCTAAAAATAGGCATTTTTTTCTCTTTTATAATATATATATACATTCTCCTCCTTCTTGACTTGTGATAATTCATCTATCCATTTTTTCTCCCTTCCATTATTTCTATCTACCACCTTTGAAAATTCATTGTATTTCTATTCAGAAAATACATAAATTGCATTTAGGGCCCCTCCAATTGTATAATATTGTCTGCTGCTCTTTAAAAATCGAGTATCTGGCCATTTACTACTTCTTTCAGTTATCTTACAGAAACTTTATGGTAAAGAGATGCCAAACACAACCTGAAGTCTAAGTGATTCTTTTTTTTAAAGTTAAGCCAAGTAAATAGTATTTCCCAGAACACTGAAGCTTCCTTGCCAGGGCTGGCTATGGAGAGCTATTCTTTTAAGAAACGAAAATGCAGACCTAAGACTTGGCCCTTCTTTCCTCCAGGTTCTGATAGTGAGTGAACAGTAAAATGAGCAGCCACATATAGATCAATGTGTCAACATTATAGTGACTGCAAGTGCCCCAAGTCCAGAACTCTAAGGCAGCCCTAGGAGGTAGATTAGAGATAAGGCAGATGGGATCATGGAAACTTTTACCTTCTAATTCCCGTATGTGATCTAGGTTTTGAAATTCTCATATCTATGGAGAGAGCTCAGCTTGACTTACAGACCAGATCCAGCCACAGAGAAATTGGTGAAGAGAGCGAGAGAGTGCTTGTCTTTCCACTCCTTTACAGAGACTCTGCTTGGATGGGCATAACAAATAGAGTCTAGCTGCTGAGGAGAAGGCCAAATGAGAGTCCATTCTGCTAGACCAAAGAAGATGCAAAAGTCAGAGCATAAACATTGACTCACACCTTGTATACCAGGCTCTCATTAATCAGATTAAATGCTACCATTTTCCTGGAGAAGAGGAAAGGTAGGATATAGATGGATTGAAAGAGCTCCCTTCCACAAGAAAATGAGTAGAAGTAACATGTGAATTTAGCAAGGTTGCAAAATACAAGATCAACATACAAAAATGAATTGTATTTCCATAAACTAACCATGAAAAATCTGAAAACAAAATTAAGAAAATAAACAATCCCAATTATAATAGCATCCAAAGAATAGAATACATTATAATAAATTTAGCATAAGAAGTGCAGAACGTATACACTGTAAACCACAAAGCATTACTGGAAGATGTTACAGAAGATGTAGATAAACAGATAACCACATGTAATGGACTGGAATATTTAATATTAATAAGATGACAATATATCGCAATTTGATCTACAGATCAACCCCTGTCAAAATCCTAGATGTCCTTTTTGTTGCAGAGATTAACATGCTGATTATAAAATTTCTATAGAAGTATAAAGGTTTCCAGAGAGTAAAAAAAAAAAATCTTAAAAAATAAAATCAAAGTTGGAAAACTTAAACTTCCCAACCTATAAATTTACTTCAGTGATAGCCATCAAGATATTGTGGTATTTGCATAAATATAAACAGATCAAAGAAACAGTTGCAAAAGTACAGAAATAAGCCTTTATATTTCTGATCAATCGATTTTTGACAAGGTGACAAGACAATTTAGGGAGTTGGTAAAGAATCATCTTTTCAACAAATGGTGTTGGGACAACTGGACATTTACTTGCAAAAGAATGAGACTGTATGTCTATCTTATACCAAATAAGACAATCAATAAAAAATCAGAGACTTTAATATAAAAGCTAACACTAGAAAAAGGTCACAAGAAAACCTAAGTATACATTTTTATAACCTTGAATTAGGCAACGATTTCTTAGCTCTGGCACCAGGAACATAGGCAAAAACAAACAAATAGAATTTCATCAAAATTGAAAACATCTATGCTTGAAATGACAGCATCAAAGGAATAGACAACCCAAAGAATGAAAAAAAGTATTGCAAATCACACTCACTTGGCCCTCTGCATCTAGGGGTTTTACATCCCAATTTCACCAACCTTAGATTGTATACTACGTAGTTAGGTATAAGATGGTCAAATTTGAATTTTTCTTTTCTTGTCATTACTCCCTAAATGATAAACTATGTCAGCTACTTACCTAACACTTACATTGTGCTGGATATTATAAATAGCTAGAGATGATTTCAGGTCTATAGGGAGAATATGCATAGGTTATAGAAGAATATAAAACCATTTTATTTAAGGGACTTGAGTACCTATGAGTTTGGAATCTGAGAGAAGGTCCTAGAACCAATTCTTCCATATGAAAGGATGATTGTATCTGGTAAGAGGCTTTAATTCAGGATATATAAAGAAATCTTATAACTCAACAAGAAAAAGACAACCCAATTAGAAATGGGCAAAGCATTTGACTAGACAGTTCTTCAAAGAAGATATGGAAATGGCCAATAAGCACTTGAAAAAAATGTTCAGCATCGTCAGTAACTAGGGAAATGCAAATTCAATCCACAAAGAATGCTACTTCACATCAATTAGGATGATAAAAATCACAAAGGTGGGCAATCACAAGTGTCAGAGAGCAAATGGAAAAACTGAAACCCTCATACATTGCTAGAGAAATGTAAAATTATGAGTTGCTTTCGAAGTTTGATATTTCCTCAAAAAGTTAAACATGGAGCTATCCACATGAACTAAAGATTCAACTCCTAGATACATATTCAAGAGAATTAAAAAAATATGTCCAAACAAAAACTTTTACACTGATATTTATAGGGTATTTATTTATAACAGCCCCTTCAAACAGCCAGATATAAATTTAAAAAAAAATAATGGATGAACATTGTACTGTATATAACAACAGAATATTATTTAGCCATAAACAGAGTGAAGAACAGTTCTCCATCAGTATATTTGGGGACTGGTTCCAGGACCCTTCCTGTATACCAAAATCTCTGGATGCTCAAGTCCCTTATAAAAAATGATATAATATTTATATAAAACCTATGGACATCTTTAAATTAATCTCCAGTACACTTTAAATTAATCTCCAGATTACTAATAATACCTAATACAATCTAAATGCTATGTGAACAGTTTTTGTACTGTCTTGTTTAGGGAATATTGACAAGGAAATTCTGTAATGATACCACCAAGGTAGACTAAACTACATAATACATGTCAGAAAAACAAAACTTATTTTTCTACCAATATTCTTTATGTTAGTTTATTTGTGGATGGGGTACCTGTGAATGAAGAATTCATGGATATGGAGGGTCAATTATACTGATAACGTGCTAAAATATGGATAACCTCAAATCTATTATGGTAAGAGAAGGAAGCCAATCATAAGACATCATACATTGTTTGATTTCATTTATATGAAATGTCCAGAACAGGGAAGTACATAGAGATGGAGAGTAGAACAGTGTTTGCTGAGGAGAGGTGAAATGGAGAACTGCTGCTCCTGAGTAGGGGGTTTATTTTGGGGGTGATGAAAACATTCTGGAATCAGATACTGGTGACAGTGCTGTCATGGTGAAGAAACTAAAATCCACTTGAATTGCACACTTTAAAATGATGCAGTTTATGATACATGAAAAATGTTTCAATAAAGCTATTTTGAAAAAGAGTATATCGAGTTACTGACTGAAGGGTTGTGCTTTATATTTTTGGAAGGTGATTTTTAAACAAAGATTACCAGCCTGTGTAAAACAAAACAAAAAAAGAAAGAGTACATTTTTCTCCTCTGTAAGAGAGCATAAAATGTCATACGGTGTTTTAAGTATTGCAGTGAAAAGAAGAATATAAAAGTGATCGAACAGGGAAAAGAAATAGAATGTTAAAAGATTCTTCTTGTTACTTTAGGATCACTTTATAGTGCTGTTTTGGGAATCACCTCAGGGACTAATAAATGACACCAACTTATTATGAGATCATTTTAGTTCTTTGGTAACCAATTCTCTAAATGGATTAGCTGAAGTATATTGAATATTGTTCTATATAGAATCCCTCTGTTGTGAGGTATTAATGCAGGAAAGCTTTTAACTGTTAAAAAAATCTTTTCAGATAAAAGGAGAGAGATCTTTATTAAATGGAAAGATAGCAATTATGATAATAGCTTAAGCTATCCTCTTTCAAGCATCCCAAAAGTACAGAAAAATATCACATGTGAAAAGTACATAGGCTAATTGACTTAATACTGGAAGACCTATAGCTTTTATTTAGAGTTGGATAGGAAAATAGAAGGATAAAGGGTCGATTACCAGGATAATGCTTTTTTTTAAAACTCTAAATTTTAGATGAATCTTATAATCTTAGAAAAACATATTCACCATAAAATGATACAAGATCCTCCCGATAAATGACACCACCCTTATTTCAAAAAAGGTCCCGACATTTATAAAAATGTACTGCACGAGGAGTTCTGTTTTCTTGTAATCCCCACCAAATACGAGGCCTTTGAAACAGAAGAGTAGGAACATGTTGATGTGACAGGGGTGTTTATTTTCTCTGTTGTACACGGACATTTTCATATTAACAGAAGCACCAGCATTTTCATACCTACTAAGGTCCACAGGGAGGGGAGAAGAATGAATGCTTCTTTACTTTTCCTCCTTCCATCCCTCTTCCCTCATTTCCCATGTCCCAGTCCTTCCTTTCATTTTTGTAAGATAAATGGCTTCTATTTCTATATTGTTCCTGGCTTTTGTTTCAAGGATTCAAGACTGTTCAGAGGAGGACTCATTGGTCTTTAGAAAATCAGCAGAATGGATATTTGACCACAGATATGGAAATTGACGAATGACCTGCCTGTTAGTATGGGGTAAGCATAAACAGAATACTATTCCCTTTGAAACTGTCGGGAGCTTAAATGCTGCTGCTGAGGACAATCAGGTGGGTGCTCACATAGCTACCACATCTATTATTTTGCTTCCTCTCTAATTCTAGCAATTAGCATTGCTCTTGGCACAATACTTGTTGAGTGGATGCAGCCAGGCATTTGGCTC
The DNA here is from genome assembly GCF_964194105.1 of Spermophilus citellus. Lineage (NCBI taxonomy): Eukaryota > Metazoa > Chordata > Mammalia > Rodentia > Sciuridae > Spermophilus > Spermophilus citellus. The sequence continues at coordinate 36,863,467 of NC_138184.1, forward strand.
TATTTACAGGGTCGTCCATATGAGAAGTAAGTACACTATCAATATAGCTGAAACATAAATGCTATTTCTGAGAAATACACAAAGCACATATCTACAATGATCAAAGAAGAAAGAGTTAAAACTAAGATCCCCTGAAACAATTCCTATATACTCTTTTTGCTATGTGGACTTCCAGTTGATAATCTTAGACTTTCTAGAGATGTTTGATTTTATCACCCTAGAGTTAATTTTGATATAAAAAACAGAAATGATGCAAGTCTAATATTTGGCATTGCTTATTCAAAGATGCAAGTACTATGGGGGAGATATAAAATTCTGATTTCTACTTCAATGCACAAACAATCATCAAAGAAAGGCTTTTGTAACAAAGCCTGATTTTGTGTGCACATGCGCACACACTTCTTTATTCTGCCCTGTTACCTTGTACCCTCATTCAGGCTGTAAAAAGTAACAGAAAAGTGGTTGACCACATGAAATGGCAGACATGCTCATTACAGCTATGAAATGTTTTGTCTGTGATTTGAGTAAAAAGCATGATGACTATTACAGACACAGAGGAAAAAGGCAATTGGAATTCAACCATAAAGAAGAATAAAGAATGAGCATTCTCCTTTCTTTCCTTCTTTCTTTCTTTCTTTCTTTTTTTTTTTTTGAGAATCCAATTTGTTTTTGGTGAGGAAAAATATTTATTTTTTATTTTTATTTTTTTGGAGGGTGGGTACCAGGGATTGAACTCAGGGGCACTCAACCACTGAGCCACATCCCCAGCCCTAATTTGTATTTTATATAGAGTCAGGGTCTCACTGAGTTGCTTAGCACCTTGCTTTTAAAAGCACCTTGCTTTTTGCTGAGGCTGGCTTTGAATTCACGATTTCCCATCTCAGCCTCCCCAACTGCTTGGATAACAGTCAAGTGCCACTGCATGGGACACTATAGTTCAGTATTCCAACTTACCTCAAATGTCTCCAACTTTTAAAAATATACTGTCTTTTTAATTCCAATTTCCAATAACTCTTCAGTCTTCTAAGTAAAATTTGGCTTCAAGTGTTAGATATTGAGATCTCATAGTGCTGACCCAAACAGAGCACCCCACTAGATGCTCTCTCCACATACTACAACCACATTATTTTGGCAGAATACAAAAGGCAGCTACACCAAGATCCTAAAAAGCAAAATGTAGGTGGATGATGGTGGAAGTAAAAACTTAAAGATTGGCCAGTACCACTGTGTTTTCTGGTTGGTCAAAGACAAGCCTGGTAGCCAGAGTTGGGCATGGGCATAGGTGGCAGAAACTCTGAAACAACCCGTTTCTCATGTTTCTGGACAGATGCAAAAAAAGGAGTGGGGCAGTGGGGGGAACTCCTGAGAATTGGAAGTTGCAAGGGAAATACCTGCATCCATCTTCCTCACCACCCCACCAAGTCTGTCCCTCAGAACAGATGGAATTGTGAAGATGCACTGAGATGGCAGGGACACCCACAGTGGCATGAGTGTGTAAAACTCTAAGAGAAAAGCCTGCCACTCTCAACAGACAAATCAGAAATAGATGCCCTGAGGTTTGAAGAATGTGTGGAGTGTAATTTGGAAATATAGCTTTTATCCCACTTTCTCTTTTTTGCTTCAACTTAAAGGCAGATATAGTAACTCAGAAATGTGCAAAGAATTTAAAAGAAGAAACACATGGTCAGAGGGAGGCAGGACAAGGGGGGACCCTTTGGGACCAGAGAATATGGGGAAATCCTAAAGAGAGGAAAATTGGAGGTGATCCCTTGAATCTATATTATAAATGGAAGCAAGTCCCAGGCTCAAACTCAGCCATGCAGGCATGGGATAGACCCAAACAAAGAAAAAAAATGTACGGATAAAGGCAGAGTGGAATGAAATTGAAAACAAAATCTATAGAGAAAAATTAATAATAATAGCTGGTTCATTGAAAAAGCTCAATAGAACTATGAAATATTAAGCCAGTTTGGCCAAAATTATAGAGGAGCACAGATGACCAATAGTAACAATAAGTGAGGTGATATCCACTGGATGAAATGGATTGATTTATTTAAAGACACAAACTACCCAAACACATTCAAGGAGAAATATGCAAGCTGAAAAAAAAAATGTATGTATAAAAGACATTCAATATAGAATTAAAAACCTTCCAATAAAGGAAACACTAAATCCTCATGGTTTCCTTAATGAATTCTGGCAAATAGATGTAAAAAAAATATATAGAAATTCTACACTACCTCTTCCAGAATTAGAAAATAATACTGCTCAACTCTTTTCATGAATAGTACTTTTATTATTCTCATAAATAAATTTGATGGCTGTCTGTGTCCCTCATAGACAGCCATCAAAGTCATCAACAAATTTTACCAAACTATATGAAGGAAAATGTAAAAATAATAACATCACAATAAAGTAAGTCTATCCCTAAACAAGGCCCACTCAACAGGAAAAGATATTAAAAAATTAAGTTAAAACACTGAAGAAAAATATTCAAGAGGACAAACAAACACAAAAAATAAAAAGTGTGGATGTGTGTGTGTGGGGAAGATACACCATGTTCATGAACAGGAAAACTGGAACAATGAATATTCTTAAAATAACCATACTATCCCAAATCATCTACGTCTTTAGTGTAATCCCCATTAAAATATCAATGATATTCTTCATAGAAATAGAAAAAAATATTCTAAAATTCACATGGAACCACAAAAAACTCAGAATAGCCAAAGTAATCCCAAGGAAAAACAAAATTAACAAGAAAACAAAACAAAAACCCTAGAAGTATCCCAATATCTGACTTCAAACCATACTATAAAAGGTAAGTAACCAAAGAGCATGATACTGGCATAAAAACTGATACAAAGAACAATGGAACAGAACAGAGGATCCACAAAATAATCCATATAGAGAGAGCTTATTGATTTTTTTTCCTTTTAACAAATGCAGTAAGAAGAAGCACTGAAGAAAGGGGAATCTCTTCAATATATGGTGCTGAGAAAACTGGCTATCCACATGCAGAAGAGTGAAATTAAATTCCTACCTTGTACCATATACAAAATTAACTCAAAATGGGTTAGAGAGCTAATGGTAAGACTTGACACTATGAAGTTACAATAAGAAAACACAGGGGGAACACTTAAAACATTGGCTATTATGGTTTAGATGTGAAGTGTCCCTCAAAAGCTCATGTTTTGAGAAAATGCAAGGAGGTTTAGAGGTAAAATGATTGGGTTGACTGTCTTAACCTAATCAGTGCATCAATTCCTTGATAGGAATTAACTGTGTGATAACTGTAGCTAGGTAGTATGTGGCCAGAGGAAGCGGGTACCTGGAGGCCTACCTTTGGGGTTTATATTTTGTCGTGGTTAAGTGAAACTCTCTGCTTCCTGGTACCATGTTCCCAGTTGCTTTCCTCTGCCACACACTTTGGCCATGACGTCCTGCCTTCCTCAAGCCCTGAGGATTGGAGCCAGCTGTATATGAACTGAGACCTCTGAAGCTGTGAGTCCCCAAATAAACTTTTCCTCCTCTAATTGATCTTTTCATGTCCTTTGGTCACAGCAGTGAAAAAGCTGACTAAAACATTGGTCTAGGCAAAGAGGTTTTGGATAAGACCCCAAAGTATAGACAATATAAGTAAAAATAGAGAGAAGGCTGCTACACAGCAAAGGGAACAATCAACAGAATCCAGAGACAACCAGAAGGATGGGAGAAACTATTTGCAAAATAGTTCATCTGACAAGGATTGTCAAACAGAATATATGTTGAGCCAAAACAACTTAATGGGAAAAACTCAAATACTTTTGTTTTAAAAATAGGCAAATGATCAGAACAGACATTTCTCAAAGGATGACATTCAAATGGCTAAAGCACTCAGTTTTATCAATAATTTAACGAATGCAAATCAAAACCACAGTGAGGTAGGATGGCTACTATAAAAGAAAAAAAATAACCAATGCTGGTAAGGATGTGGAGAAATGAAAACTCCTATACATTGTTTGTGAAAGTGTAAATTTAGCATAAACATTATGAAAGACAGCATGGAGATTCCTCAAACAAACTAAAAATAGAATTTTCACATGATCTAGCAATCTCACTACTGGGTATGTAACTAACAAAAATGAAATTATTACATCATAGACACCACCTGCACTTCCAAGTTTAGGGTAGCACTATTCACCATAGCGAAGATATAGAATCAACAAAGGTATTGTTCATCAATGGATGAATGGATAAAGAAAACAACATACACAGAAGAACATTATTTAGTCCTGAAAAGAATGGAATCTTGTCATTTCTGTCAAAGTGGATGGAACTGATGGGTTATGTTAAGCAAAATAAGCCAGGCATAGAAAGACAAACACCACATGTTCTTACTCATTTGTGGAAACTTAGAAGGGTAGAGAGACCAGAGGATGTAATAAGGCTATGAAAGGACACCAAAAATACAAATAGGTGGAATTAGTCCCTATGTTCTATAGTGTAGTAGGGTAACTATAGCCTACAAAATTTAGATTTCAAAATAACTATAAGAATCCATATGTTCCCAACAGAAATAACTTATGTTTGAGGGGATGAAAATGCTAATTACTCTGATTTGATCATTACACATTTTATACATGTATCAAAATACTGTACTATACCCATAAATATGTACAAATATTATTAATTTAATCACTCTTAAGGATCAATTAAATTAATCAACAGGGCAAGGAAAAATACAGAAAAAAACACCGGATAAAATTTAGCATTCATTCATCATTAAAAAATGCAAGAAATAAGCAAACCAGGAATAAAATGAAATACATGTTCTAATAAAGAACATCTACCAATAAAAACAAACATTATATTTTAGAAGGAAAGACTTAAAGTTTTTTCTACTATCAGGAACCGGACAGATAGATCTTTTCTCACTACTCCTATTAAACATTATTCTGAAATCCTAGCCATGCAATAAAACAGGTAAAGGAAATAAAAAGCCCTTAAATTAAAGAAATAAAACTGTTTCTATTCACATAGGAGACAATTGTCTAGATGGAAAATTCCAAACACACACACACACACCCCTATCTCCTAAGAACTGACAAGGAATATTAGCAGAATTGTAGGATGTAAGGTCAATATAAAAATGTATTTTTATATAGTAGCAATCCATAATTAGAAAACAAAAAATTTCAAAGTACTATTTATAATATCATAGATACACAGACCTAAGTCTAAAAAATGGAATGGACAGATTTATATACTGAAAATCACAAAATGCTGGTCAAAGAAAGAAAATTAAAATGAATAAACATACTGTATATATGGGAAGTCTTGATATTTTCAGGATACTACAGTTCTTCCCAAATGGACCTATGGATTCAATGGCACCACACTCAGAATCAGCTTGTAGATGCAAACGAGGTGTATCTAACACTTGGAAAGTCAAAGAAGTAAAATTGCTAAAAATTTTGGAAGAAAACCAAAATCGAACCAATCATACTCTCTGATTTCAAGACTTATGACAAGCTATACAAATAAGCGCAATTTAGTATTGATAGATGGATAAAGACAGATCAATGGAATAAAATAGGGAGTTCTAAAATAGATCCACACAATATGGTCAATTAATTTATAAGGATACAAGGGTAATCTAATGGGACATTGATCATTGTTCTTAACAAATGTTCCTCAGAAATTCTGACATCTATGTGAAGAAAAGCAAAAAATTTTAAAAATCCCCCCCAAACAAAATTCAATACCTCATAGGCCTAAATATTAAAAACAAAGCTATATTACCTTTAGAAGAAAATCTTTGTGCCCTTTGTTGAGCAAAAAAGAACTTTAATAAGATACCAAAAGAAAAACAATGGATAAGTTGGAAAAATTAGACTTCATCAAAATTAGGAATTTTTGCTATGTGAAAGACTACTAAGAGAATGGAAAGACCATCCACAAATTGGAAATACTTCCAATTTCATTTAAAAAAGAAAAGAAAAAAAAGCTGTAAAAATAGATTACATAAAGCATTCTTAAAATCCAAAAGCAAGCAGGCAAGCAGTCTGATTTAAAAAATACACAGAAGATTTTAACAGATGCCTTCTAAAAGAAATATGGGAGGCAAGTAAACACATGATATCATGCTCAAGTTCATCAGTCATTCAGAAAATGCAAATTGAAATTGAAATAAGATAGCATTATACACCACAATGGCTATGCTTAAAAGGTTTTACCAGGTGTTGGTAAAATGTAGATCAACAGGAATTCTCACCCATTGATAGTCAATAATACTGGTTAACTTCTCAAAGGAACAATCTAACAGGTCTCAGGGAACAGACTGCCTTCTAACACTGTAGGTTGGTTGTTTGGAAGTAAAACTAAAACTCTACTGGGATTTCTGGGTTTGATTTCAAACAGAGACCCAGTAATCCAGAAAGCCTTGCCTTGATCTTGCTTCTCAACAGGAAGGACCAGAATGCTTATTCCAAACACGCTAACTTTAAAGTAGATGCAAATTCTACCATTTACTGAGAAAGGCTGGGGCATAGTTTCGCTGGGCTGAGTTTTGATGAATTGTCCTAGAGTAAAAGTTTCCAGAATAACTCGTAAAATGTTAGCAGCAGACTGTAAATTTGTTCTTGATTATGAGTTGAGATATTTGTTTCCTTGTTTGTTTTAAGGGGGAGGTTTTCCCAGAAACTCAGGGCCAATATAACAAACTGATAAAGAACATTCTTAATTTTGTCAAGATTTTCTTATTTTCATAAGATTTTTATGGCTAAAAGAATGTAGAGTTAGCATGGTTCTTGCTCTGTGTAGTGATTATTTCTATGGCTTGAATGTGTCCCCAAAAGCATGTGTTGGAAATTAAATCCCCAATGCAAAAATGCAAAAGGTGTGTCCTAATGAGAGGTTATTAGGTCATAAGAGCAGAGAGAAGGGATTCATGCTATTTTTCTAAGGGTGACTTCCCTGTAAAAGGGGAAGTTGGGCCCTGATTTAGTCTCACTCTTCCATTTTGTTTACCTTTCTTTGCAACACGGATGACACAAAACAGCCCCCTGTCAGATGCAGGTCCCTCAACCTTGGACATCCTAGCCTCCAGAACTGTGAATTTCTTTGCTTTATAATTTACCCACTCTGTGATATTTTGTTTTATCAACACAAAACAGATGAAGACAATTATCTACTGCTATATAACCCAAAACAAAGTGAATCTTAAAGGAGACCAACTTACATATGTGTTTTTTAATATGGTAGTTCTGTGTGGCTACTTAAATTTGAAATGAAATGAAGTTAACAGCTCATTTTCTCTATCACATTAGCCACATGTTATTAGGGAGTACAGGTGATGCTCAAGAGCTCCATGTGGCTGGTGGCTACCACCTTGGATAATAGTACGGTATAGAGCTGAATCCTGTGGGTCCTGGAGTCTGGAGACTACAGTTTCCATTCTGGCTGTGAACTTTACCTTTCTGTAAACAAACTAATAACATCTCCTCTCTGGTAAGATTAAACCAAGTGAGGTATGTAAAATGCCTATCAGTGTTGACACTTGATATATCCTTAGTACATATTAACAATAATGATCTCTATTGTTAGAAATTGAACACTAGGCACATATGACCTGCCTGGGCTAATTTTTGTTTGAAATAGTCTAATCCAAGGTTAAGTAACAACCTTATGTTGGGTGAATAGGACATTCTATTTGTTTGTTAAGGTCTGAGATTTGGAAATTAAAGGGAGAAAGAAAAGGTATTCTATTTTTATGTGTGATTCCATAAAACAGAGAAAGACAGCATAAACACTAACTTGACTTCATTTTCTATGAATTTTGTGAGTTCCCAATATGGGAAAAGACATGATATTTTGGGGTTGGGGGGGGGTCACAATCCAGGTGTCCTGAATAATGATAAAATCACATTTCTCCAAGTAATTATATGAAATAAAACCATTTGAATGGAGTGTATTTATACAGGAAGAGAATGGACAAAAGTACAGAGAAGGGAATCTTATTAATTACCAGGGATTTCTAGGCTAAAACTTGAGGATAAGCATACCTCATTCATTATTTTTATTTCTTTGATGTCACTAGCACCATCATTCATAATATATTTACTCAAGATCCTTCCCCACTCTAGAAATATGTTTTACAATACAAGTCTTTGATGATCTCAAAAGCTATAGTCCACTTAATTACTGAGTCCACTGAAGGAGAGGATGAGCTTCAGTGGGGTGACCTGTCACACCCAGCTCATCCATTACATCTCTTGTCACAACTGTTTACTTTTTCACACTGTGCTGAAGCCATTAGGAAGAAACACGAAGGTAGGATTGGCTACATGCTGTTCTCCTCTTGACCTGCCAGGGAATTAATCTTGAATGCTCAATTTAATGCTTTCTAACCACGGCTGCTGGGGTGGGGTGGGGGAATCTGTTGCATTAAAAAAGAGAGAGAGAGAGAGAGAGAGAGAGAGAGAGAGAGAGAGAGAGAGAGAGAAGAAAAAAGAAAGGGCACCCATTTAAATCACAGAGCTCAATTCCACTGCACTAACATCTCAACATTTTATCTTTGATAGGGAAAGAGTAACAAAGAGTCTATACATCTTCTTACCATTATACAATATAGCCAGTGATCACTGGAGTCTGATGCTTAGTTATCAGTGAAAGACACCAATTTGTAAACCGTGACTGCAGATGGTCATAGTTTATGGAAAACTATAATTTTCTACCATTGATTGACGAAAGAACGTGGAAGGTTTGGGATTTATCAAGTTCAATTTAGGACTCTTTTTACTTCTGTATGCTTTCAAGAAGTCACATGATATTCACACAGTAAAAGATGATGAAATAAAAATACATCTACTCTCTTTCCTGAAATTGATGGAAATGGTCATTAAAGGAATAAAAGGTAGGTTAGAAAGGATTATCTATAATTAGATGAGGAAATAATTGCAACCACAAATCATGGACTAAAAAGAGCTTGTCCAAAACGATGATATTTGCTCCAAATTGAGGTTTTTTTTTTTTTTTTTTTTTTTTTTTTTAAACACCAAATACAAATTCAAACTTCTCTAGCATGACACAGATCTTTCTGAAGGTGAGTTGGCAGGATATTCTGAAAGACTTAAGTAGCAGTTTAGCCCTTTGAAGACGGAGGAATGAGTTAATGAGCAGGACATCGGTGACAGGTGACAAAGACACATCCCTACAGAGCAACAGACACTTACTTGGGAGAAGGTGAACCAAGAAGAAACCTAATGAAAAAGAAGAGAAATAAATTGCTAGTGAGGAAATTTCACTAGGAGTCACCACCACCAGTACCTTGGTGATTTGGTCTCCCAGAAGAGCAATATTTTTCTAAGGCATAAGGTATTTTGTGAGGGTGTCCCTGCAAATCTCAATTTCCTCTCTGCATGCATGAGTCTGCTCAGACCAGTGGTGAGCAGACAGTCACACCCAGATGACATGATCAGCCAGGATCAACATGGTCCCTGCACATGGCAACAAGGACACTTCTGTGTTTCCTATGAAAACAAGCAAAAAAGGAACCTAACTAGTCCCTTCATTTTAGGGGATTGGAAATGAGAGAAAAGACAGACAAATACTCCTATACACTCTTGAATGCAAGGGGACTTGGACTCTGGAGGTTGTGGAGAGTATCAAAGAATCAATAGAGGAGATGAAAGAAGAGATGAAACAATTAAGAGATGAAAGACATTCTGGTCATGCTTAGAAAAGAAATTAAAGAAAGCCATGAAACCATTATTGAAGGAAAGGGAACCTCCTTAGAAACAGAAGTAGATGGTATGTAGCTTAAAATAGAGGAAATCGCTGGGTGCAGTGGCTCACACCTGTGATCCCAGCAGACAGGGAGAATCTCGAGTTCAAAGCCAGCCTCAGCAATGGTAAGGCACTAAGCAACTCAGCGAAACCTTGTCTCTAAATAAAAGATAAAATAGGGCTGGGGATGTGGCTCAGTGGTCAAGTGCCCCTGAGTTCAATCCCCAGTACTGCACCCCCCCCCACATCCCCCCAAAAAAGAGGCAATCAGAAGGAAGGCAAGCATGAAAATATAATAATAAATATACAAAGTAAAACTAAAACCCCTGGGTGGTACAAAGAGATACCTTTAGTAAGATGGCTTCCTGTGGAAAATGAGGAGAGCTGCTAACTTACATTTCCATCATTCCTGTCAAAACTGCATTATGTCTGCTGTAAAGTGGCATTACCAGAAATGAACAAAAGCTTCTATGCAGTATGATACTAATTATCAACACTGGCAGGGTTGGAGGGATAGAATTGGCTGGAATAGAGACTTGTTAACACTTAAGAACTGTATGAAATTTCTGCAGTGCTTTTATAATTCATATCAGATAAATAAATTCCCCTTCTGAAAGGGGCAACACGTTGACTCTGCTTAGTCAACACGTTGAGCTGATGATTGGAGTCATTTTTTTTTGTGTGTGTGTAACTTATTTTCTTCGAAACATTGAGTCTAGCTAAGGCATGACTCTGCACGACTGGCCAGTTCCACAGTCCCTACCCTCAGCCCTTTTGAACCTGTCACATCTTGAACTGTTTCTGGTGTGTCTCCTTGTGTTTGCTTCACAGAACAGCTGGATCAGGAAGGACATGAGTTTGGGAGAAACTGCCAGAAAAGGGAAGGGAGATGCTATTTTTGATTGACTGTCCAATGGCAATCCAGACAGCAGGTAACTTGCTTGAAGACAGGTTGAACGTAAAATCAAATTCACGTTTCTCAGCAGATGCTGTACTTGTTGCCTGTCATGTATGTGGTATTGATTGAATTAAGACATTTAGGATTGACAGGTTTGCAGGTTTTATTCTAAGAAAACTTGTATAGAGAGCTCCATGCAACTTAAAAAATTTTTTTTTCAGTTGTAGGTGGACACAATACTTTTATTTTATTTTTTATGTGGTGCTGAGGATCAAACCTAGTGCCTCACACATGCTAGGTGAATGCTCTACCATTGAGATACAACCCCAGCCCAGAGCTCCATAAAACTCTTAAACAGTTCATCATACTGCTGACTTTAATTCTTCTTAAGACACACTGGTCCTAGTACATTTTTCCCTAAAAGAAATATTCCAATAGGGCTATTTAAAAACTAAATTATCCTAAAGTCAGAGCAAGTTCACTGCTATTTTAATGTATTGTAATTTAGCTTCATTGTTTGTATAATAAGGGTTCTAATAATACCTACTAAAATAAACTTCAATACTGTAATACAAGTGCCTCATTTTACAGAGTAAACATGAAGTCTAATTGAAGATATTTGTAACTTGATTATCTGAGTGAACAAGCAAAATGCAATAATTAAAAAAAAAATCTCATGGCAAATCTTTTAGAAAAGTAGAAATTCACTCCTTCCCTTATATATCCTAGAAAACTGAAGTCTCACATGGGTAATTTACATAAAAACGTTATGATTATCTTTATCAATTCTAGCTATCAACAAACATTTAAATAACCAGGGATTTAGGCTTTACCATTTTTGAAGAAAAACATAATTTTAAAAATTCTTGTGATATTATTTTTATTATATATCCATTTTCTGATTTTAGAGGTTATACATGCATCCTTATTTAGACAACGGCCAAACAATCTTCCAACATGAACATCTGTAATGAGTACTAATTTGTTGGGTGAGTCTCAGAGGTTGTCCAAGTCTCACTTTTCTTTTTTAAGGTCTACTCAAAGATATCATCATGTGATTGAAGTAAATTAAAACAAATTATTAGTCAGAAATCACTACTGTCAGTACTGATGTTGGTGATCTCCATCCCAAGTATGTTTGTGCAAGCAAGTGTATCTGCCTATATCATCTGTACCTAGTTTTCATGTGGTGTGTCAAATTCTTTACTTCCTTTAACATTGCATCACAAAATTCTATCTGGCCATCCTTTTCTTTTTTCTCAAGTCAGATATTCTGTTCTATCAATATCTTATTTTGTGAGACTTCCAGATTTTTATTATGATACTGTATATTAATGATTGGAAATTTAAGGATTCTCGACAGTACAGGGTTTTCAATGATACCAAGTTTCTTTTTACCTTGTGTTGAAACACAGTCAAGTCATTTTGACTCACTTTCACGCATATCTCCCTTTGGAAAGCATTTATATTCTCCCCCAATGGAACCCAGACTGAAGACATTCCAGATATTGCCCTTTCCATAGAGATTCTTTGCAGTCCCTGTAATCTCCTTCCTCGTGATAACTAAAATGCTTCCCTGCCCCCGCAGGCCCTACCCACAAGTCACCTCCTCTTCAGGTCTTCTTACTTTCCTTCCCACATGGAAGCCCTTAGTTCTTCTCTTTGCACTGCTGGAGTATTTTATTTTATGCTATCATGTAGTAAGCGTTTCTTAAAAACTTTCTGAATTGCTAGATGGATGAATGGTTAGAGGAAGCCAGAATTTCATTTGGTGGCGAGAAGACACCTAAAGCCCTGGCTTGGGTATCATCTTGCTGGGATTGTAAAACCAACACAATTTAATCGTCTGTTCACCAGATTTGTAAAATTCAGAAAACAACAGAGATCTACACCTGAAGTTGTTTCATCTGCTGAATTTAAATCTTTGTGGATCATAATCTGCACAGACACAAGCAAGTAATAAGACCAAACTTACTGTATTAAGATTTTAGGTGAGGGGCTAGCGTTTGAGCATTTGCCTAGCACGTGTGAGGCACTGGGTTCGATCCTCACCACCACATAAAAATAAATAAAACAAAGGTGCTGTATTTATCTACAACTATTTTTTAAAAATCTTTAAAAAATTAGGTAAAATTTATTTTCTATTTGAAAACCTAACTTCTGACTTCATAGAGGAAAAGAAAATAAACAAATATCTTAAAGGACAAACTAAGGTAAGGTTTACCTTAAGGTTAATCAATTAACCTTATGCTATGAGTTTATAGATTTTGTCATTTGCTGAGATGTCTTGGAGAGTTGAGGCTTGGTCTGCTTCCAGTACCAATCTTGGATTTCTTTTATCTATGTGCTTTTTTTTTCCACCTTGACATGAATTCTAATTCAAGCTCTGCAGGTGGCCCCTCATGAAAGTTTTTCTCCCTCACGTACCATAAAGTATCACTCAGCATCCCAGAACATGCACTCCCAATTCTCCCAAGTTTAGAAATGAAGTACACACACTAAGAGAGTTCCCTTTTGTTTTCAATTCACTTCTGCAAATTACTCGCTTATTTGGATTAATAGGCGATTAAAATCACCAACTGCACAGAACTTGCCACCAAACATTGTGTGAATGGGGGCTGCTCGTTCTCCAGCATTTGGTTTCCTCCTCAGTTAAAATGAGGACATTAGACTAAATCATCTTCAAGTGCTAATAGCCGACAGTGTTCTGTTTCCAAGCATACCATTTCTGGGTTATACTTTTATATGTTTAAAACACCACTTAGAACTGAAGAGCGTGCATAATTCAGAAAATTACTAAATATTTAGAAATACTCTTAGGGCCAGTAAAGGAGAGTAGATGGTAAATGTATTGAGTGGGTTAGGCCAAAGCTGAAAAGTCAGGATAAAACACACTGAATTAAAAAGGTTTTAAAAATATGAAGGTAATAGAGCTAAAAATAGATCAGAAAGGAATCTGAAATATGCTCAGAATCCCAAGTCACTATACAAGCACTCCTATGATAAGTGCTCAGTGAGTTGTAACCAGTGAAACTTTTCTCTGTTTTACTGTTGCATATTTTGAGGAATTCATTTGACTATTGTACAAGGATGATGAGCATCTGTTAACGTCACTCCTTTAACACTGATTTATTAAGCACCTAGTAAATGTAGGCACTGGGCTAGATATTGCAGATATAATAGCAAGCTAGAGAGTACAATTCCTACCACTGCTTGGCTTACAAGCTGATCATTGTAAAGTATTAAAAGAAACATTGGAATAGAAGCCATTTGTTGTCTATGCAAGGACGAATACAAATGGCCATGCTTGTTATCAAATTCATATGAATATTTCTTGTAGCTATAAGGTTTAATATCCTTCAAGCTTTTTTAAAAAGAAATCCTAGTAAAACATTACTCAGCAATAAAGAAGAAAATATGGCTACCTACCACAACTGAAAGCAGTCCAACACAAAAGAGTGCATACATGATTGTATTTTTATGAAAAATACATTACAGGCCACATCACAGGGATAGAGAAGAGACCAGTGATCTAAAGGCTGGGCCATGGATTCATTTTGAAGGGGCATATACCTGATGGTGATGGTACTTACATAATCAGATATAGCCACCAAAATTTACCACAATGCATACTTACAAAGGGGAAGGTTTACCGCCTGTAATTATACCTCAATAAAGCTAAAATAAACCATGAGTTGTTGTTTTGCATCTCAAAAACAAAAAGTTCAAGAAAGAAATGATATTAAATTATATAAATAAATGATCACATTTATTGCTACAGGTTTTCTAACTCTGTTCCCAAAGTTATATACTTGAAGAGCATTAGCTTTGACACACAATCCTTAATCTGATAATGTTCTAATTATAATGATCCTTAGCTTTATCAAAAACTGAAAAGAAATTACTATTAAAGAATGGTACTGCATTTTCAGTGCTTTTACCCTGGCAGCAAAATAAAAGGGATGATGGATTGAAAGAACAAACACCATTTTGTTTAGAAACTTCCTAACGTTTAACTCTGAAAACATTTTATTTAGATCCTTATTTAGGGAACTCAAGGATCTTTAGGAAAGACCCAAACAATGCATTCACACATCAATATCCTTGGGCAGTAAAGGAACTGGGGATTAGACCGAAGCAAAGACGGAGAAGAGTTGGGGACAGATGGTCATTGATGTGGACACTTGAAAACAGCAAAACTTCGTGCAATCAAGGAGCAGGTTGGGGGAAGTCCATTCTGTGGAGCCTGAGGCTATCGTCGACAGACATCTGCCTCTGGATGCTTTCTACACAGGACAACCCTGTTAGTGGGCTTCACCTGTTGATGGATTACACTAATGCATCATTAGAACGGCAGGTCACACCGGGGATGTATTGCCAGGCAACTTAACAGGAGCGATAGCTCATTGCAATGACGCTCCCACGTAAGGCAGGAGAACTCATCAACAAGCCAATTCTACTTAATTACAGGATACAACACATGCTAATAGTAATGTCAAGTTGTTCTCTGGCACCAAGTTTTTGGCACTGATCAAAATACGATTTACTGCTCTGCTTCATGTACTTGAAAAATCTTTGCACAGGATGCACAATTTCAAGAGGAGGAACAAGACCCTCTGGAATCCACTTGGTTTCTAGGCTGGCAAAACAAACCCATTTCTACTGTGACTTTGAGTGCTTGTGTCAATCAAGTTGCCCTAGAAGCAGCATCTGGCTCAAAAGACATGGGGTTTGGAAGACATCATGTGATTCCCCTTTAAGTCTGTTCTGGCAGACACTGTTTCTTAGACAAATTGTACCTTCACAGTGACAGATTACTTTCATATGGATTAGATGTAACCAACCCACCAATGTGTTGGTCTTGTGCAGAACTTTGACTGTTCTGGCATCAGCATAAGTGCATAAAAAACATAAGGAGGAAGAAAAAGAGGAGGATTATTTATGAAGTTTCTAATAGTTATTATTACCACTAGTTGCCTCCTATGGTGGTAATACTAATTGCCTCCTCACTTTATAAAAAAAAAAAAAAGTATTTGGTAATGACTCAAGAAGCCTTTGTTAAGATATAAAGCAACCTTAGAGGCACTCAGCTATGAACTAACACAAGCACAAGGACACGGTTCTCTCAATCAAAAGTATGTTTTCCCTTGTTACTGTGACTACTAGGAAGCTTAGAAAAAATTATGTTCAGTGTTAGTGGTTTCTCCTAATTTCTCTTGGCCTCATTCACAATCAGCTGTTTATGCATACTAGTTTGATTGGTTCTTTTATATCATCTTGTATCATAATCGACTTCATTACTCTTAGACGTAGAACACAAGTTACAATGAAAAAAGAATGGACGTGCAAAGCTTGCTGAGTGTCTGTTTAACGGGGAGGGCTTAAAAGCAAAACCAAAAGAATAACATCTTACATCATCTGTTGCTTTACAATTTTGCCAGTGCTGTTTGTTCATCCCACTTGACCCACATCAGTGACCCCATTAGATAGCCAAGTCCATGAAGCATCATCCCTGCTTAATAAATGACTTGCCCAATACTACATAAGGAATTAGTGGTTGAGTTAGCTTTTGAACCTGGATCTGTTAACCCCAACACCACGTGGTTCTCTTTCCCTTATATAATGCTTTCTCAAAAAAGAAAAACAAATAACTAAGACGATACTAATCAAATGAGTTTCAATAACTGCTAAACATTGGTTAAAAAAACACAACAGCTAACTTATTGCAGGATGAATTCTCAGAGAAATTATTCTGTTTTTCTAAACAAAAGAAGATTATATCTGGTGAGGGAAATACAGCTGTCAGACTTACAGTCAGGGGTGAAAGAGTCCAAAGGAAGCTCAATTACAATATTTAATCGATAACTGCATGTGAGGATTTTGAAATATGCCAAATAATGGGTTTCCTGTTATGTGAGGTGACACCGATGCATTATTTTATTTAAGATAATATATGCATATTCAATAATCATATTTAGGAAAAAATGAATTCAACTCATTTTTCTGAAGTGTTACATTTTGAGCATAGCAATTCGGTTTTAACATGAGCTATGCATACCACATTATGTAGATTCACTGTGGTTCCCAGATTATTTTTTCTTATCAAGGATCACACTTAACTCTTACATGGATCCAAAACCCTTTCTGGAGTGTAGAGGTGTGTGTAGGAGTCTGTGTTCTAACTTTTCAGGACAGTTCTTAGACAAATCTCAGGTGACTCCCTGAAGCCATGAGGCTGTGCTGATGATCTAACATATTTATCTATAAAAAAAAATACCTCCCCCCAACCCTGGGATTGAACCCAGTAACCACTGAGTCACATCCTCAGCACCTTTTAATATTTTATTCAGAGATAGGGTATGGCTAAGTTGCTTGGAGCCTTGCTAAATTGCTGAGGCTGACTGAAATTATGATCTTCCTGCCATGGCCTCCTGAGCCACTGGGATTATAGGTGTGTAATGTCACTGTGCCCAGCAATGATTTTTGAAAAATATTATACAAGCTTAGTGATCGAGTACCTTAAGATTCTGATAAAATGGCATGGGGGCAGGCAGTACACAACCCTCCACCAGTGTGGTCACAGGATAGGGGAGCAGGATCCCCACCCCCAGAGGCTTGCCTGTGGCACTAAGTGATATGTTAGGTTTTATAAAAAAAAATTGTTGACTTTAAATCCCAAATGATATATTAGTGTTACTTCAAACCACAATGACTCAAGATGGCTCAGGCATAAGAACACCTCTGAACCCTTAAATGGCTATTTCCCAATTTTCTCCTATCCTCCCTTTTGCTTTCTTTCTATTTTTAAAACAGTACTCAGAAAATAACAGTAGTTTAAGACTTCCTTAGTCTTTGCTATAAGATCATATATGGATACACGTTCACTTTTTTTTTTTAACCTAGAGGTACTTCCTTTCCAAAGATCTTTAAAAATTGATTTTGATGGGAAACTTTAGATATCATTCTATACATATACAAATGTTCTTCCACGAACACAGGGTATGTGGTTCCCTTCTAAAGGGGACACAGTGCTTGACACATAGTAGGTGCTGAATACATTCTCACAGTTGAATCACAGAACCCCAAAATGAATGAAAGAGAAGATGATAAACCATAAGAGCCTGCATCAAATGGAAATCCAAGAGCAGAGCCAAGAGTCATCTTATCAGGGGAGCAAGGCCTATGTGAAGATTGGCACTCACACTGCCTGGAGAACGAAGTGGAGGCAAACTTTTGGATGGAGTAGAAAGGGCCAATGTTTGTCCTGGTTCTAGCAGCTCTGAGACCACAAGTCACCTCTCTGAGCCTCAGTTTTCTCCTTAGCTTTCCCTAGGATTACCCTCAGGATCACAGGCACCTGTGCACAGGAAAGCCTTCGCACAAATAGACTTGAGCCTACAGTAACATAAGGCCCTGGACAGTGGCTTCTTCTTTCTCTCATAAAAAAAAAAAAAAAACTATCTAAATGTTGATAAAGTTTGAGGTCACTGATATAGTGACCTAAAGGCCCAGCTGTTGAAGACTTGGTGCCCAGGTTGGCATTGTAGGCAATGATAGGGACCTTTAAGAGGTGAGACCTAGTGGGAGGCCCTTAGGTTGTTGGGATTTGTCCTCAAAGGGTATTATCTTCCCCTTTTACACTGCTTCCCCTTTTGTGATATGAATCCTTTGCTCTTACACACACTCCTGCATGATGTGCCACCCTCACCAGAAGCCCAAGGTGATAGCCCCCTGCCCTGATCTTGAACCTGAACCTCCAAACCTATGAGCTAAAAAGCAGTTTCTCTTTGTAAGTTCACTGCCTCAGGTGCTTTGTTGTAGTAATGGGGAGGTGATGAATACAGTTAGTTTTTCACAATGTCCCCCGTCTGCCTCTTCTACTGGGTAGATAAAGGTTATCCAGACGGAATATCTAGACCACTGCTTGGGATTTGTCCAGCCGTCTCTAGTTTCCGCCACAGCTTTTATAGAGAATTTACTTAAGCATAACCATATTTGACAAGGATACTTTCTCACAAATGAGAAACAACAAGTTGGGAAAATATAAAACAACATGCCACATGTTTCAAGGTGCTTTGATGGGTTAAAAAGAAGGCCACATAAGGAGTGGGACATGCATATGGGACGTGGGTGGAAGTGTGGGGCTGACACACTGCCTCCACATTTTTGAAAGAGTATCAAGGAAACCTTCTCCCTAGAGGCTGGAGCCCTTCAGACTAGACTCTCATCTGCCTGGGAAGCCCACCGTGCTGGAGCTGAGAGCATTCTTTTCAAACATTATAGCTGCTTTGCCTTGTGGCTCCTAGGAAATAACAGTCAACTTGCTTTGGAAAACAAAGGGAAAGAAAATAAACTTTATTGACTGGCAATAATGAAAACTTCATTTAGATAAAAACAAGAAAGAGTAAAAGAAAACAGGGGGAGTGTAGGGAAATCACACGCATGTATAGACTCAAATCTTTGAATGTGTTGCCCGGTGGATGACCTCACTCTTAAAGTACTTCCATTTCTCATAAACTTGCCCATGGATAGGCTGAGAGCTCACTGCCTCTAGGACTCTGCAGGCGTCCCATGAGATTGGGGGCCGGGGGCGGGGCAGGAACAGGAAGAACCTGCACCAGGCATCGACCCTTCATGGAACACAGTGCCAGGTCTTCTGTGCATTCTCAATTCATACATTGTGTCAAGCTGAGGCAAATGTGACTGCTCTCACTCTTGTAGATGTGGAAGGAGTCTCAGAGAGGTCCAGGAGAGACAAAGGTCACACAGCTAGTAAGTATGAATAAAGATGCACGTCTAGTGGCTTGGAATCAGGACTCTCTCCACTTTGCCTCCCTCGGCCACATGACTTTCAAGGATCAGAAGGGAAAGGTAGAAAGGATCCTTAGTAGAATAAAATATATTCCATGCTTGTATAAATGTATCAAAATATATTCTACTGTCATGTCCCCGTGGAAGGGAACCTTGGAATGAAGAGAGGCCAGCAGTAGACTCTACAGAGATAGAAAAGACGAAGAGGACACCTGTGTCTGGGAGTGAGTGGGACAGAGTGTTTCTTGGAGTGTGTGCAGATGGAGCAGCTCTGCGAAGGCCTGGCGTGTGTTGGTGTCAGACTTGA
Organism: Spermophilus citellus; assembly: GCF_964194105.1. NCBI lineage: Eukaryota > Metazoa > Chordata > Mammalia > Rodentia > Sciuridae > Spermophilus > Spermophilus citellus. Next base: position 36,883,251 of record NC_138184.1, read on the forward strand.
GTATGTGTTAAAGCAACCCCAAACTGAAAACCTGTAGAGACAGTCCACCTTAAATATACCAGGGTTGAAAAAAATCCTCTGCAGAGGCGTGTTTCACACTCCAGGACAAAGCTTAACCCTTTCAGAGTCCCCAACTGAAAAATATGTCCCTGGAGCAAGACAAAAACCCAAAAGACTTTAAAAACAGCATACTACAGGGATGCAGCCACATCAATGTTTATAGCAGCTCAATTCACAGTAGCTAAATTGTGGAACCAACTTAGATGCCCTTCCATAGATGAATGGATAAAGAAACTGGGGTGTATATACACAATGGGATATTACTCAGTATTAAAAGAGAATAAAATCATGGCATTTGCAGGTAAATGGATGGAAAGGTTGCCTTCAAATCACCATGAAGAGAGAAGCCCCCAGCAGTCTTCTATGTGCCCCATGTGTGCTAGGCACTTCTTCCCAAGCCTGCCCTTCCCTCTGCAGCACCCCAACCCCAGTGCTTCTTGCCCTGGCTGGAGTAAGAAGGCTCACACTCTCTCTCCCCCAAAACCCCATTGACAACTCTGCAAACAGCAAGTACTATACACAGACTGCGTGTCAGGTGACTTTCATAAATCATGTTCTTTTTCATTTATCATTTTATTAAAGTACCATGTGTAGGAGAGCTTGTGGTTTAACCCTATCCCTGAGACATTTTCATGCTTTAAAAAAAAACTGCATTCATGATTGAGATTTTTCAATCTACAAAGACATTTGATATCAATTTGTGGTTCTCAACTCTGGCTGCAGAGAATTGCCTGGGAATTGTTTGAAACATACTGCTGCTCAGCCTTCATGGTACACCAAATCACACTGAAACCGAGGTGCTGACACTTGGGCCCCAATTGATCCTGTGTGCAGATGGGATTAAGATCTGCTGGCCAGAATCTTTGCTGATTTGGGTAAAATCAGTCAGTCCCATTTAATACATGGATCCCCCCAACACACACACACCCTATACTTCTTCTTTTGTTTTTTCCTTTGTGGATTTCAACTTACATATATTCCAAACACCACTCTTTTATTCCCAGTCACTTATTGTTATGTGTGGTTTAAAGGTACCCTCGGAAAAGGACTTCCTCCCTGAGTTATGACAGAAAAGGAGTAAAGGTCATGGCTGTATGGGGTGAAGGTCATAGCTCTACAGCTTGTTAACTGCAGGTGTGCTATGGGCACCAGGAAACAGGCAGAAACTAACAACTGAACATACACATCCCCCGTGACTCAGTAATTTCATTTCAGTGGTCATGTGCACACAGGGTCACCATGAGCCATGTGCCAGAAAGCTCACTGTAGTCTTACAGGTAATAGTCCCAACCTGGGAACTAGCTCCTAAAGGCCCATTATGAACAGAGTGGATGAATAGAATATGGCACTTGCATAAAATAGAGTCATGCAGGTGAATGAAAAGGACAAGCTACAGCTACCTGTGACAACACGGATGAATCTTCCACACATCACATTGAGCCAAAGAAGTCAGATTTAAAAGAGTCCAGACTGTGGGACTGTAGTACCAGGAGAACAAGAACAGGCTGCCCCAATCTGCAGTGGTGACACTCAGGGTACTTTGGCGGAAGGGGAAGGAAAGCCACTTCTGGGGTGCTGGCATTTTCTTTTTTGACCCCGATACCGGTTACACAGGTGAATTCGTTCAAGTGGAGTCTTTCAGATAGATAGGTAGGTAGACAGACAGACAGACAGACTTATATATATTTAGATATACTACTCTCTATTTATATCATGCTTCAATCAAAGTTAAAAAAAAAGCTGCAGTGAGCTAAGAAAGAAGCAAAGGATGGTATTTAAATTTAAACTATCTGATCTCTGAGGAAAGCCCAAGAGGCTCACATTAGTTAGAGTTAAGCACAAGAGCATCAGGCTTCAGAATGCTCAGGGACATCCCTCCCTTCCAGAGGTCTAGTTCAGGTCCCAAGCAAATGACCTCTGTAATGAACATTTTTACTCTGCATACCTTTACTGTGAGATTTCCTATTTAAATTGCTTTGGTCTTTCAGTTCATGGGGAATTGGACTTGCAGCTAATAATCAGAGGTTTTAAAATTATCTTTTGCTTTTCTGTACATAAAAAAAGCAGGAAATAAAACCATCCATACATTCATGGAAATAGCACCAGACTGTGATATAATTTGATCAATGATATCAAGATTTAGAAACATAATCATCAGGATAGCACACTGTCTCAGAGTTAATAAGATACATGTTTGTTTTTTTTTTTTGTATATAACACAGTTGATGTAAAGTTGCAAGTTCTTGGAATTATTGATGCTCCATTTAGCATAAATTGTCTCTATGACTGAATTTATTTCTGCATTGAGCTTATTTACTCAGGTAAGTCTTTTCATTTTTCTTTCAGTTTTATTCTAGAAATGTGAAAAACAAGAGATGGGATTTAGGTAAACTTTTTAATAGTAGTCTATTACTGGGTTTTTCTGTCCAAGTCATTTCAAGTTATTAGAAGAAAATGATAACATTCACCACCCCTCCAACCAACAAAATAGAGACACTTGACAAAGAAAATTGAAGTTATTTCTTTTCTTTCAGATATACCCATGATCTAGCCAAATGGGTTTATTTAAGTGGGGGAAATAACGTGTATACATGAGAATGGAAGAGTCATGACAAGAGAAAATGAAAACATGATTTGTCATTATTTAAATCACAAGCCTGCACATTATGGAGCAGGCATCAAATCTGGCCATTTACCTAATTTTATAAATAAGGTTTTATTGATAACGCAGCCATAATCAGTCATTTTCATATTATTTATGGCGGCTTTTGTGCTACAACAGGAAGTGAATAGTTGCAACACAGATCATGCAACCATACCAAAGCCAAGAATACTTACTTCCTGGTTCTTTATAGAAAAAGTTTACCAACCTCTGGTTGAAATCACTAAGCTTACCTATTTCAAATTTCAGATTTGCAGGTAGATTAACCAGGTAGCTATTCTATCTTTTGATGTTGGAATTCTTATGATATGAGGAAATTCATTTATTGTTAGTATGTGTTACTGACCATTATTAGTAAATTAATAAGTTAATTAATCAAACCATAATGCTCCTGCAATATATTGTAAAATACACTATATGCAGTTAGTATGTCTTCTAACACTTAGCAATTAATCTCCAAGGCACTGTGATGATACATATTTTTTAAAACCTTCTTTGTTATGTTTCTGTAGAGTTGGTTCAAATCCATGCCAACCAAGAAGACCTATAAAAAATATTTCCTTTTGCTTAGCACCCAACCTGCTGTCAGGCAGCTTTTAGGATCATCTTCCATTCCATGTTCCTTCCACTCTGAAATACAAGAATGTAATAAAGTGCCTTGAACGTGGTTTGGTCCTTGGTAACAGGAGCACATTTTCAGATCAATCAAAATCAAATGATCTGATGAATGAGAGCTACCATTGGCTGAATGCTTACTAGGTCCCAGACATAACTGAATGCTTTCCTTAATCAATTATTTCAACTACACGAGATAGGCATTTATCTCTGTTTTATCAAGATGAAAAACAGGCACAGAAAGGCACTCTACCCAAAATCACACACTAAGCTAGCACCTGTACTGGAATTTACATCAGTCTTAAAAAATAATACTGTACTCTCTTTCTTGGGGTTGATCTCAAGTAAGTGTCAGCAAACTTTGTTCTATACAATGCCACACAGCAAATATTTTGGTCTTTGGAAGTCAGAGGAACACTCTTTGTAACTTCTGACCTTGAGTGAGACAACAGCAATAGACAACCTGCAACCAAATGAGCATGGCTCTGTTCTAGTAAAACCTGATTTACAAAAGCAGGCTCCAGACTGGATACAGCCTGTGGCCATAATCAGACAACCCTTAGTCAGGATGATCCTACCAATCTACAAATTGTATTCTTTTTTATGCTAGTACTGTGCCAGGTACATTGGGATAGGAAAGAGAAAAGGTCTGAGGATATTCTTTCTAGAATCAACACTGTGTCAATTCTGACAGAGACTCCACTTCCAGTCTCATTACTTCACAAATCTTATTGGCTAGCTAGCATCTAATTTCATTTTTTTCTGACCCAAACTGAATATCTGAGAAGTTATGAAACCTCTTCTGAAATTTCATCTCCACACAGTAGAACCAGCTCAGGAGGAAAACATTCATAAAAGATAAACTGAGAGAGCTTTGTGGGGTGATTTTAGTATGTTGGCTATAGCAATATGTCATAAATGAGATTATCACATTTACCTTACTTAGTTTCCAAGATGCATTACAAAGGCCAATTAACCTTCTTCCAACATAAGATAGGGAAATCATGTTTCAGTGTTCTCACTTATTTTGAATAAAACTGCATTGGAAATCTGAGAACTTGGTCCTTTTTACATTTGTTGTTGTTCTTCTTCTTCTTCTTGGTACTGGAGATTGAACCCAGAGGCACTTTACTACTGAGGTAAGTCCCCAGTCTTTTTCTTTCAATTATTATTTTGAGACAGGGTCTCACTAAGTTGCTGAAGTTGTCTTCAAACTTGAAATCTCCCTGCCTCAGCCTCCTCAATTGCTGGGATTATAGGCATGTGTTACCACATCTGCCCTTTTTACATTTTCAAAGGGATTTGGGGTGGTGGAGCAGGAGAGTTGGGATCAGAGGAGGGAAATAATAATCCAGCCCACTCTGCACAGGTGTGCAGATTTCACCCCACAAAAATGGGAATCCAGCTAAAAACAGGTGAAAGGGCTAAAATGCACTCTCTATGCCAAACATCTGTAACTCCACCTCACTCCAGAGTGATTCCTTTGTCAGTTCTCATAAATGCACCCTACTGTTTATCTGTGGTCCTTGAAGACATTGTCTTTGGCAAGTCTTCAGGTTAATTGTGACTGCATGGATATGAAATATGATCTCAGCCTATGGGGTTATAAGCCTTCGTCACATCTAAACATGCATCTGTAAGAGAGGAACAAATTTCAAAGTGTCTTCAACACCCACCCCAGGAATGACTAGACACCTAAAATGCTGTTCATGCTCCCAAACACAGAACTTAAATGAAGTAATAGTAATGCAAAATAATGAAGAGGAGGGACCCTCAGCTTCCTTTTGGTCTCCAGGGATCTTTTGCATAATCAACCAACCTCAGCATCTGCAAATGGAGTTCCAGCTGAAGGATGAAGAGGTCAACTGGTTGGGACACAAGAAAACTCCAAGCTAAGTTTAGACTGAACTGATGTCTGTAGATACATATATTGCTGGCCACTTGTCACAATGACCATGATAACTGATGACACACCTGCAGCCTTCTGTGTCCCTTTTAACTGAAAGCCTTGTCTTTACACAGAGAGCCATGATTCATGCTTGTTTTCAACCAGGAGGCTGAGCCATGGGTAGTTTGCTGCTTACATATTTTGTGGTGGTCACTTTATTAAATGAAGAGTTCCTTGAGGAAGGAAAAGACCTCATGAACTCTAAAAAGCAAATAAATAATTAGTCAGAGGCTTCCCAGGAGTCTGACTGGCCACCTTCCCAGGTGTAAGAAATGGTAACACAGATACCAGGTTCATCAACAAGGAACTTAGCACCTGAAGTCCAAGGGCTCAGTGTGACCCCACAGCTTTAGTTAACAAAGGAAATATATCCCTCCTAGAGAGAGAGAGAGAGAAAAAAGAGAAAATGTCCAGGTCAGTGAGCTGGACAAAACACATGGCACAGTAGGACATTTTTGTCCATTTATCTAGGAGAAAAGAAGAGCAACAACAATTTTTTTTTAAATGGGAGGGAATATTATTTTATTTCAACATAGAATGGCACTCATAGTTAGGATTTGGGGCTACCTCCTAAAGTGAATCTTACTGGTATAATTTTTAAATAGAGCAAAGATGATAAAATTAGCTCCTCTGATAGAAACATGGATCTTAGGTTCAAATCCAAAATAATTTAAAAAACGCTATTCCTATAAAGTGTCTTAATTATATTCATTAATTCAATGAAAATTTACTCTGAGAATCTGGATACCTTTCTACAAGCTTGGGGCAATGACAGAAATAGCAGATGAGAAAATTTGATTTCTTATTCTTTTGAGTTTTCATTCTAGTAGGGAAAGAGAAATAAGTAAACGACATGGTACAGTAAAAATTTTAAGTAGCATAGAAAAATAAGGGAATAGGCATATCGACAATTATACAAATTTTGGTTTTGTGATTTTTACTAGTTATCACCATTGTTAAAAATGAGTAGTCAGGGCTGGGATTGTGGCTCAGCAGTAGAGCGCTCACCTAGCATGTGCGGGACCCAGGTTTGATCCTCAGCACCACATAAAAATAAAGGCATTGTGTTGTGTCCATCTACACCTAAAAAATAAATAAATAAATAAATAAATAAATTTTTTTTTAAATGAGTAGTCCTTTTTCTCTGTTTGTGTAACTTCCCTGGCATTATTCAGAACATGTAACAAGAGCATTAAAACAGGAAAAAGGAGAGGTGAGTGTATGTCCCAGGTCAGCTGGTTTTCTCAGTGCAAAGTTTATGATCACTTCCAATTTAAAATTTTCTCATCACTACAATAATGGCACTAAAGTTGAAAATTTCTTTCCTTTTTTTGGCAGAGGGGTGGGAGTGTTACCAGGGATTGAACTCAGGGGCACTTGACCACTGAGCCACATCCCCAGCCCTATTTTCTATTTTTTTGAGAGTCAGGGTCTCCCTGAGTTGCTTAGTGCCTCGCTTTTGCTGAGGCTGGCTTTGAACTCACAATCCTCCTACCTCAGCTTTTTGAGCCACTGAGATTACAGATGTTCGCTGTGGTGCCTGGCAAGATTTTATTTCTAAGGTCCTTTAAGCTCATGATGCTGTGACTCTAAGAATGAACCATTACCTTATTTGGAGAAAAGAAAACAACCATGAAAGAAATTGTGGAAAATCCTGTGAATCGTTCCTTTCATGAAATTCATTACCACCCACTTTTGCACAGTTGAGAAGCTGTCCTAGCAAGGACCATCCCCTGCCATGTGTCAGGATGGGTTACTGCAAAAGCACTAATGGTTAATTCCAGCCTCAGGTGGCCATCAGTCTTGGCCTAAGGGGAAAAGTGGGTGAGGAAAAGTACAGCCAAGGGTTTGGGGAATCTCCAGGGATGGTGGAGCACCCACATCACCCCAACATTGTGGCAGCACTCAGTCTACTATGCTTCTTCTGGAAAGAATAATTTAGGTGGTTCTAGGCTACCTACCTATACCATAATTCTCAACGTTAATTTTGTGTAACTCGTTAAGCCCCACCAGATATTCTTAATTTAGTAATCTACTTGTCTTTAAGTGGTTGTGCAAACATCCTCAAAGCTCAGAAAGAGAAGCAATCTGGAATGAGTAGGCAAGCAAGCATAGGAACATTTTTTAGAGAGCACCTCAGTGAAGGCTCAAAATGAACACATACTTGGCAGACCTGAGCTGGAACTCTAACTACACCCAAATGGCCCCATTATTCTCTCCTGACCCACCACCCAAATCTCCAGCATAAACCAATAGTGATTTACAAATTTTAACCAGAATGTTGACATGGGCCCTGAATAGTTTAGGAGTGAAAAGAAGCAAGCAACAGAGATTTCTGATTCAGAATCAGAAATTTCACTTGAAGACTTTCAAGTATCAACTTAATAAAGAAAGGAGACTAGCAACTCAAATTCTAGAGAAAGGTTTTACATTGCAAGAGAAAATAGAACCAGAGGATGGTTCATCTGAAACAGAATATTTCCAATACCAGAAAATTAGAGTCTTGGGCAAACATTTAGCTATAATATTTCTCATGTATTATACATAGTTGGATAATTAGATACAAGAAGAGATTAATTATAAAAACATTGTAATCAACACCCCAAGGGCAGGTGTCTATCATCTTCATACATATATTCTTTTTTGGGGAAGGAGTTTATCATTGATCTTAAAAATGGCACATTCTTACTTCTTTGATGATCAAAAGACTATGTGGCCATTAAGTAGTCTTAAGTTTCCACTGTGCAAGACCAACCCATATTTCCTTGGGACTGATCCTTTCTATGTATCTCAACTGCCAGTTTCTGCAACTCTTTGCCAGAGGGTTTCTCTGGCCACCCAAACCCAGGGCACTTTGGGTGCAGTAGCAAGAAGTGGTACATATCTTCCCCTTTTGCATTCAGTTCAAGTTTGCCCCTTGGGTGGAATACCTCCAAGAGGCATGCCCTACACTTTCTCTCAAATTACTCCTATAGAATTAAGCTCCAGCTGCCCACATGGTAACTTGCATGATGTGCATGTTATTGGCTCTCTTTTCTTCTCTCTTCCATTTCCCCACTCCCATGTTGTAATTTCTTGCACATCCTAATATAAGTACTTGCCCATAAATCTTTGTCTCATACTCTGCTTCTTAGGGAATCCAAACTAACAAACTAGCAGATCCACATGGAATGCTTTTCATCTCCCTTTCTTCTTGGCCTGGCTTATAATAGCTTGCCTTGAATAACATAATAGCAAGGTTTAAGAATGTTCCACTTAAAAGGCAGGCACTATGTGGAAATATTCATCCACAGATACAGGAAACATCAGAGCTGATTCTATTAATAGTACACTTGATAATGTAAGCTGTAAGTAGATATTGACCACAATGAAGGGTTTTTAAATGACTTAAAGCCTACAGAAGAACAAAGCAAATATAACCACAAAACAACCGAATAGCCCCGTTTGCACTAGCTCACTAACAAAATAATTGACTTAATATAGTAACAAAGATGGCTTCTAGGAAATTAAACAGATTGCACAAACTTCAGAGATACTTATGTATATATTTAGCTTTGGGTATCACACAGAAGATGTTTACACTGTTATAGTCTATCACTACCAATATTTCATCAAAACATTATGGTTTTTCTTTAAATCTGTGATTAGATCCACAAAATTTCTACAGATAATTTTAACTTAGACCTAACATTCCTTTCCTTCATTGAGAAATGAAGCTATTAATTTCACAATAAGGCAATAGTTAAATACAATCCCCTGAACTGAAATTCACTATCAAGATTAATTTTTTATGTACCTTGGTTCCATAAAAAGCATTTTAAACTTGCTGAACTTTATGAGGTGCTAAGAAAATTCTTGGGAACTCTGTGAAGATGGAGCATAGGACATTGGAACAAAATTGGAGGGACTTATCCAGAATACATTCAGAAGTTGAGTATGATATCAGGGATAACTAAGCTAATCACACAAGCACTTTTTTTTAATGTTTAAATCATATTGAGAAATATTACTTTCATTTGAAGCCAGGTAGTGTGATTCTTCCAGCTCTGTTCTTTGTGCTCCAGATTGCATTAGCTACTAGAGCCATTTGTGGTTCCAATACGAATTTAGATTTTTTTTTTTTATTTCTGTGAAGAATATCTTGGTATTTTGATAGGATTGATATTGAAGATTTCTTTGGGTAGTATGGATATTTTAATGCTATTGCACCAATCTATGAACCTGGTTTTGTTTCTCCATTGCCTTCAATTTCTTTCATTAATGCTTTAGTTTTCATTGTAGAGAATTTTAACCTCCTTTGTTATATTTGTTCTTAGATTTTTTTGAATGATTGTAAATGGGATCATACAAAGCTATAGTGATCAAAACAGCATGGTACTGGCATAAAAATGCATATAGAGATCAATACTCTGTAATCCCAGCGGCTCAGGAGGCTGAGGCAAGAGGATTGAGTTCAAAGCCAGCCTCAGCGAAAGTGAGGCGCTAAACAATTCAGTAAGACCCAGAAACATGTAATATATTTTTATGAGCATTCTGAAGTCAAACAAATGAACAAAATACTGCTTTATAAACTTAAAAAAATATTGTAGGATATATATATACTGCTGTTGTCTATAAATCCCTCTATAAAGCTTTTATGATTGTTACTTTGATCTGGGCATCGTACTGAGGCAGGAGGATCAAAGCTTGAGGCAGGCTTCAGCAATTTGGAGAGATTATTATCAGAAAGACAAAAGACTGCAAGTACTAAAGAAAGTCAGAGAAAAGGCAGGTCTTACTCATTGTTGGTGGGGATGTAAATTAATACAGCCACTATGGAAAACAGCAAAACGTTAAAAAATAAGAGTATCCTATGATCTAGCAATCCCAATGCCGAGTATATATCCAAAGGAACTTAAATTAGTACTTTAAAAAGTTATTTAACTCTTTTTTTAATGAGTTCATAGCAACATTCAAATAGCCAACATATGGAATTAACCACAGCACTCATCAACATATGAACGGGTAAAGAAAACATGGTATGTATAAATAACAGCCATAGGGGAGGATGAAATCCCACCATTTGCAACAATTTGGATGAACCTGGGGGACACTACATTATGTGACACAAGCCAGGCACAGAAAGACAAACACCACATGATCTTATTCATATGTGGATTCCAAAAATGTCACTCACTTAGAAGTAAATAAAATAATGGTGGTTACCAGAAGTTGGGGTGGTCAGAAAAAAGGTGGGGACGGGGGTGGTGGAGAGGAGATGTTGATCAAAGGATGCATTATTTTAGATTAGTAGGATAATTTTTTAGCGATCTACTGTGCAACAAGGTGACTGTAGATGATGACATATTGTGTTCCTGAAAGAGCAAGTGGATACTCAGTGCTCTGGCTGCCACACGAAAAGAAATATTAACATGTCTCTACTGAAATCTACCCACCAAGTCCAAAGCCTATAAGAACTATAATAAACTTTTGTTTTCACATTAGTGTCAGAAATTGAGTACAGAAGACACTGAGAGTATAGACATGACTTGATGAGGAATGAGTAGGTACCTGAGAAACACCTGAGGGAACAGAGGAAGGTAAATGCTCAAGGCTGACAGGGTGGATAGAAAACAATCTATGATAGGATTTCAAGTGGTCCTATAAAGATTTTTTGTACCAAGAAATATTCCTTGTGTTCATTTAACTGAGTAATATCAAACAGGTGCTTTTGGAGATACATTTTGAAACTTACTTGTTGCTAAACTTTTGTTTCTATTAAAAGAAGATATCCATGGGAAGCGTAAGATACCAAGTCATATGTGCCATTTACCCTTTACCATGAATTATTACACAATCCCCTACACTTTCTCAAGCATACTTGATGACAACAGTCAGAAGAAGAAAATTTTAAGTAATGTTCAGGAAGCCCACATCAGAGTAACAATCATAAAAGCTTGAGACTAGGATTCATGGGCAACAGCAGTATATATCATACAATATTTTTAAAAATTTTACAAAAAGCAATGTTTTGTTCATTTGTTTGAATTCAGAATACTCTTAATATATTACATGCTTCTGGTTGGTAAATATTTGTTTGGAACTTCTGTGTACCATAAACTGGAGATTTAAAAATCCAAGAAAGAGAGACCCTGTCCTCAAAGAACCCTTAATCTAATGATACTCTTGTGGGTATTTCTCATCTCCAGACACTGAGGTCTTTCACCATGTAACATTTAACTGTACATATTTAACGTGTACAACATGTTTTGACATACACATATAGATGTATACACATATGCACGTGATCGCTACTGTCGAGAAAATTATCCTACCCACTTCTTTCCATAGTAACCTTTTTGATGTTGTGTGTAAGAGCACCTAAAATCTCTTCTCTGACAAATTTTCAGATTATTATTATAGTTGCATGCTGCATATTAGCTCTCTAGACTGATTCATCCTATGTAACTACAAGTTGGTACCCTTTGATCTACGTCTCTACATTTCCTCTCCTCCCTTCCCCTAGTGTGGGAGGCCAACCTTACACGTGACTGAGTCACACTCCCAGCTGGGTGCTGAGGCGCTCAGTCACAGAAACGTGATAGAACTTTCCCCACCCTTCTTGGGTGCGAGGGTCGGTGTCTCGTGCATGGGTGTGTCTTGCTGTAGCCCCATGGGTGAAGCTATGCTCACCTGTTCCTTTGTAATATAACCCCTTGCCCTGTTTAGGATAGAATCTTCCATGGAAGTGCCTTGTGTGTGTCCCCTTCTCTTACTGTGCCCTTGGGTGTGGCCTACCCAGGTGTCAGTCAACCTGCTGACAGTGGACATCATGAAGATAGACTCAGCCCCCTGAAACCTGACCCCTTGCCTCATTTGAATAGCTTCTCCTCAATAAAAGGGGTCAGCGTGTGCTCTCTCTCGCTCTCTCTTTCTGCGGACCCTTAAGGTCAGAGGAGCCATCACAGCGACCCCAAAGAAAAAGGTATTGTGTCTCTTGTGTGGTTATTTTGTGCAGCCCAGTTAGCCTAGTTTAACTGGAGTGACCCCTGAGCCTTTTAGTCTCGAGAACAGAAATCTGGCAGTAATGCTCTTTCTACTCTTTTTTCTGTATTCAATGATTTTATAAATTCTACGTAAAAGTGAAATCATGCACTATTTTTCTTTCTGGGCCTGGTTCATTTCACTTAGCAGAATGCTCTACAAGAGTCAACCATGTTTTTGCAAGTGATAGCATGTCTTTTTTAAGGCTACCTAATACTCCGTTGTTTGTGCACTTACACACTTACACACAAACACACACACACATAAAATTTCTGTATTCAATCATCGGTGAGTGGAAATGTGTTTCCATAATTTGGTTATTGCAATTAATGTACAGTCTAATACACAGAAGTTTTCACCTAAATGGTGTAGGTAAATAATCATCTTACTGAGTGGTTAATATTAAAATAATTTTTAAAATTAATTGGTATATATCTTGAGACTGAAAGCATATAATGCACCTGTATATAATATAAATACACAAAATGAGTATTTTGCACATTTATATAGTCTCTTCCACTTTCCTTTTCCTTTTCCCATCTGATCATTTTCTTTCTTACTCTGAATAGCAATAATCTACATACGTAACTGGAAGAAAATTACAATGGAAATTGTTAAAGTATCTCCCCATAAAATATATCACAACAGCTGCTAACAAAGAATATATCCCCAAGTACCAGGAGCAGATAAGAGGAACAATAAAATAATAAAATGATGAACAATAAAATTTGATAATTTCTACTCTTTTTATGACAAATTTATTGCTTAGAATGAGATGCTGACAAGCAATTACAATTGAGTTAATTGAAACATATAAAACAATAAAAAGCACAATGAGATGGAGGGTGATGAAACGGAGCTCACTCAGAAATGATTCCTCAACTTTTTACAGACTTAATGCTTTCATGTTCCTATCTTTGTACTCCATGCAAACAGAAATAGCTTTCTGCCTTAAAATTAATTGCAAAAGATTTCTTTCTGTATTTGGACAATTTTCAAAGTATCTAAATACGCTAAGGCAGTTGGGCTTCTCCTTCCACCAGAATATAATTTCCTTTGGATTAGGGAGAATGTTAAAATCAAAGGGCTGGAAGAAGCAGCCTGCAGTGGAAAAGAGAGGCACTTAACAAGCCAACAGGGACGAGATCCAAAGGGAGAGTCCACTGCATAGAAAGTTAGCATTCTCTTGAGGACCTCAAGCCTGTAACTCAAAGTTGGCTCTTGCATATTTGGTTATATGGTGAATCAAAATTTGCAGCTTACTTTTTACACCTAAAAGGCCTGAAGCAACTTTTGTGAAGGGACCCTCTCTAGATTGTGAGTGTTAGGAAGGCTAGCTCTTGGTTGCACACCTAGAAGAGGATCTGCTACTCAGTAGGTACTCAGAGGGGTGTTTATGCACAGTGGACAGGACGCTGTTCAAATCACTGCATCTTAACAGTCAGGGATTTCAGGGCTCCAGATACTCATGTTGCTCAATAGGGTTACTAGAGTTTGCACAGGGCGAGTTTTGTTTTGGTAGGCTTCCTTGTGGTGCAGGACTGTGAAGCGTAGTACAGACACTGCACGTCCTCAGTAATGTCTCCCCCAGTTATCAAGCAAAGCAAAAATCTCCCACATATTTCCAAATGCCTTCTGTGTCCTCACTGAGAACTGCTGGTGGGAAAGACAGATGAGTGAAAGGAGCTCCTCAAGGTCAAGTCACTAAATAGCAGGATGGGCTCTTCATAACAAAGCTGCAATTCTTATTATATAGGCATATTAAAAGCTCTTTTAGTATCCAGGCAGTATTTTATTGCCTTGGTATCTCTTATTTTCAATCACGTGTCTTTCTTTAACCAAAGAGAACATTTGCATTGTTTTAGGATTTCTGTAGCTCAGATTCCTTTTGACCCAACTCACACAGAAGTGGTATCTTCACTAAGCAGGCTGAACATGCAGCTTCAATTATTTCATGTCACAAGTAAATTTTCCATAACAATTATTTCTTTTTATCTACCTGTACATACTATTAAGGATTAATTCTCCTCCCTACCTTAAAAAAAAAAGTCAAAATGGGGTTGGGATTGGTTGTCAACATTAAATCTTTGAGCCAATCATTTCATTCCTGAAAGTTTATCCAAAGAAAGCAATTGATTAAAACAACAACAACAACAACAACAACAACAACAAAGAAAAACTCTCAGCAAAGTTATCAAATTAATAAAGGGATTTTTAAATTTTAATTTCCAATTTAATTCAATGCATATTATTTACTTGTGAACACAGGCTGTACCCCTTAATTTTCAGTCAGTGAATGGTACAGTTTAGGCCCCCATTACCCACAAGCACTTGTGTGCAATCTTAAAACATTTTGCCTTAGGACAGCTTTAAATGACTATCTTTCAGTTTAAGAAACATAGTCTTTTGGGGTGATACCTAACAGGTGCATACCTTATCCTTTGTTTTCCTTTGGCATGCCCCAATTTTACACAGAGATTTTAGTAGAATTACTTGTTCTTCCCATATCTTTTTTTTTTTTATTGGATGTTCACAACATTACAAAGCTCTTGACCAATCATATTTCATACATTAGAATCTAGTGGGTTATGAACTCCCATTTTTACCCCAAATACAGATTGCAGAATCACATCGGTTACACATCACATTTTTACATACTGCCATATTAGTGACTGTTGTATTCTGCTACCTTTCCTATCCTCTACTATCCCCCCTCCCCTCCCTTCCCATCTTCTCTCTCTACAATAAAGGGATTTTTTAATGTTCTTTTCTTCCTTATCTTTGCCCATTCTTATTTATTTTGCATTGTCAGATATATCCTTTTCCAGGACCAATTTATCTATGTAGGTTTGATTTGTAAAAATAAAAAATTAAAATTATTATAAAATTTTAAAAAAGAAAGCAATTTGAAGGAATGGGATACAAATGTGAAGGTGACAGTTTATTCTATTATTTTTTGCACCAGTTAAAAAAAAAGGGAAGGGGGAACCACTCAAATACTAAGGATGGATAGATGTCATGGTTCATCTATACCACAGAATATTATGCAGAAATTAAAATGATAATTATGATGAGCATATTCCAACAGCAAAAAAATAGTTTCTTCTAGGAAGAATTTTAGATAGTTCACATAATATAAATAAAAGGAGCTATAAGATATAGAAAAGGAGCAAAGACATAGAACTAGATATAGGAAAAAAGGAATACAGGACAGGAAGTTAATATGGAAAACATTCATCATAATTATTGTACTTAAAGTACTGGTGCCTTCTAGGAACCATTGCAAAAAAAGGGGGTAGGATCAATGGATTCTCAGTGGCTTAAAAAAATTCTTTTTTCCTCACTGTAGACATGGTTATTTCTCCTGTTGAGATCAGAAAAGATATTTCCTCCATAATGACTCATAAAGAGAATGCTATAAGATACAGCAAGCCCTATCCTAAGTAACATCCAACATAGCAACAGTCAACAAGCATGGATTCATAATAGCAAGTATAAAAGAAACCATAATTTAAAATTATCTTTCCCCTAGGACTATAATCACATAAATTACATATGCATATTGTCCAAGACCAAAACACATGTGAGGAAAGGAAATATAGCTTATGGTTTTAGGATTTATTTTAGATGAATCTCTTATTTCTACATCCTGATGTTGTAATATTAGGATATTCATGAACTATATCTATTCAATAAATGCTTGCATTACATAAATTGTAAGCTATAGTATCTATTAATTAATATGAGAAAAGAATCTAAGTATTAGTGGCCAATATCTAACTATCTTTACTGTAGGTTCAGTCCCTGTAAACACAGCTAGCTCCAAAAAATTATGAACCAACGGTTTAAAACTAATTACAGTGATTTCATTCAGAGTCTTTTAAAGGGTAGCAGGAAATCTACAGATTAATTAGCTTATGAGAGGCCCCAAGAGGCTACAATGCTTTACTTTGTTTGATCTATAAATTATTTAACCATGAGATGTTTAGTTGTACTTAAAGGATCACACCATAATGGTTTCTTATTTCTATTCTGATATTTAGAGTCATTAGTCATAGATACTACCTTTTTTTTCCTATTAGATCCCAAGATGAAGAATCATGTAAATATTAGATTTTGAACATTTAAGGCTCTCAATCATTGTTACACTTCCACAAAGCTGTTTAAAATAAGTACTTCCAGAATAACCACGGTGACTCTGCATTATATCAATGCTCCATCTCTTTCCGTCAGAGTCTCCTCCAGGCCCGTACCTGCTCTGCCTGTTTGACATTAAGGAAAACCTACACCTCAGCAAATTCACAGAATTCCTTGACTATGTAATCAAGACAGCGTGGAGAAATCTCCCCCAAAGATTAATCATCAAAGTGTACTAATGTTGCCTCGTTACCCTGGATTATAGATATTTTCATCTCCATGGAGGGACTACAATTTAGGAACACAGAATTCCTGGTTTAAGAAGCACCATTTCAAGTCCTTGCATAGATGGTCCTTGCATAAACTGGGTTAAAGTCTTCCCCCAATGCAAGTTAAGTAGCTACTGCCTCGCTTAGTTACTGTAACACAATCTAACAAAGTGCTTTAAAAGCTATGTAGGGATCTTTTCATTGATTCCCTTGTGTGCTCTGGAATGAATGTTCGCAGTCATCCATTTTTGCATTCTTTCTTTCATTTAACAAAATCAGTGAGACTGTCACTGGTGAAAGGCACCATCCACAGTGAGGTAGGAGATACTGCAGTAGTACTTTCTTTCAAACATGGGAGGATTTCATGGGAGGAATAAACGTTTCAACCAATGATCGTGTCATAAAGCGGAATGAACAGAAAGAACTCTTTATTAGAGATATAAATTCCACTGGTGGGGGCCCAGAGTAAGTAAAGATGAATTCTATGGGGATCTTTCATTCAAAGGGGAAAAGAGCTATCCCGTGTGCAACACGGGAGCATTTATGAAACGTTGGCACCAGTGTTCTGAGTGACAGTCTGTACAAAAAAATGTTTGTCTGGGACATTTTAAAACTTTCTCTTCTTGCCCTTCCATTAGAGTGAAATACCCTTTCCACACATAAGAGAAACATGGAAGTTTCTGTAGTATCTGCTAGCAACCCACAAGAACGCTGTATTGACAGATTCTTTGTTTTCTACCTGCTGGAACCAGAGGATAAAGAAGAAACTGGGCGGGGCCCGCGACACAAGACCCTGCAAACCAATCAGTTGCCTTCAGGGAATTAATTGACTCTGACTCGATTTATCACAAGTTTCTGAACCGGATGATTTTTTTTGATGGCACATCTGGCAACATCATAAAAAGTCCAGCTCCCAAGTGATTAGACAGGAATTACTTTTGTAAATCATTTATGACTATTACCGATGGGAGCTCAGTCTGTGCAGCAAGCGACAGAAGTAGCCAAGGACAAAGAAAAATAAATCTGAGGGTGGGGAGAAGACCCCCTTCTCTTGAAGCCTTTTTAGAAGGGCTTGCCATTTATCATTGGAAACTAGAAAATTGCCATCATTACTAGATTGGAATTAATTAAGCATACCTCGAGGAATCACTCAGCAGTCTCTTTTTCATTTGGCTGTTAAAGAAAAGCATTCTTTAGTTGAGCAGTTGAAGCTTTCTATGAAAAAAAAAAAGTGGCACACTGTGACCTCAGACAGAACTTGCCAGTTGAACATCCCCTGCTGTGTTCTGTAGTGCAAGACCCAGCAGTTAGATTAGGAATACTTTGTATTTCTCCCCCCCAAATGAAAATAACACACATTGTTGCACATATTAGCACCTTAATGATCACATGAAAGAAAGCATTATGGTTCATTATGGTTTGAAAACCTAAATCATCTTTTCCCATGAGTGTTTTTTGTTGAAAGTGTCTGTCTGGGGTGTGGATTTGGGAGGGGAGGGTACAGGACTAAGGGAGTACATTTATTGACTATTCTTCCTTTGTCCCAAGGGAATGAATTCAATTGAGAAAAATGTACTCTTGAATCTTTTTGCTTCTATCTACCGAGACAGTGAGAGTCTTCCATCTACACACTCTTACTTTCTATTTCTACTTTCTCTCTCTCTCCAACTTCTTCATTTCACTTCTCCTCCCAACCCCTTACCACCCAATCCATAAACTGATCCATGCTAAGGGATAAATTAGGCTTTACTGAGAGCTCTGCACCAAGCACCTCCCATGCATCCTTGGGTCCTAAGGAAGCCCAACTGGGAGGCAGATAAAACGGATCCACAAGGCCAAGAGTGGAGTGAGAGGGGAGGTGTGTATCAGCTTTCACACAACTGGGCTGCAGTGGAGATTTCTGACTCCAAGGTCTATACTTTTTAAACACATGGCTCTACGTTTTTCACGTCTGTTGGAGCTGATTCAAAATTTGTTCTGCAGGAGAACACTGTGGGTTTTCCCTGGATACTGCCTGGGCCCCTGTTCCCGGGTGGGTTGGAAATTTGTCTCCTCGGGTTCTCATCCAGGGAGTATAACCTCAATTCCCATGGCATCTCAATGCTTGCAAAAATCTTTGGCTGAGGAAAATAGGTCTTGTGGGGAACTGCCTGAAGGCTACAAAGACCATTTATTTATCTTGACACTCTAATATTTATTTTTGGATTAGGTTCAGATTGTCAGAGAGCTGTGTACCTGGAGACACTGTTTTGGACCCCTGCAGGGACCTGCTTTCACTGACTGAGCTTTGGGATGATTAATTTGGCCTACACTGAGGGATGTTATTAAAAACATCGTGCACATAAAGAGTCATATTTACTGTAAAGATAGAGCTGGGATTTGGTTCGCTATACAGTCATCCGTGCTCCTCTGTGAGCCTGGGTGACTTCATTTTACGAACCTCTTAACCTTATGACTGTGTGGATCCTCTTCCTGGGATGGGCTTCTAAGTCATTTGAACATTTATCATCTACATTATGGAGTGCTCTTTAATGTACTGGCCTCAAGTCATTTTCAACCCATTTCCCCATATTTATTTTCTCTTTTCCCCAATGTTCTCCATTATGATTTTTTTGGGTGGGGGCGGGGTACCTGGGATTGTACTCAGGGGCACTCAACCACTGAGCCGCATCCCCAGCCCTATTTTGTATTTGATTCAGAGACAGGGTCTCACTGAGTTGTTTAGTGCCTCGATTTTGCTGAGTCTGGCTTTGAACTCGTGATCCTCCTGCCTCAGCCACCCAAGCCACAGGGATTTCAGGCATGTGCCACTGCACCCAGCTTCTCCATTACAATTTTTAAAAGTTATACAAATAATTTTTTTGGAAACAGTCATAAAATCTTTTTTTTCCAAATATAGTATCATATAAAATGTTTTTGAATTAACTTTTTATATCTATTGTGAAAAAAATGCATTAATGTATATAGCTTCTCAGAGAGGTAGTAATTATAATTATTATAGTAATGATAACACTTATACTCTGTCTGGGGCCTGCTAAAACAGAGCAGGCCTTAGTAGTGAATGAAGTACATGGGTACCAGATGGTATAATTTTTAAAGAAGCTGACAAAATAGCTTTCTATTCCAAATTATCTCCTTGGAAATTCTACCACTGCAGAGTCAGGACCTTAGCTCAAAAGTTAATGTTTCAAAATGCAAGGGTCCGTCAGGCTGGGATTGTGGCTCAGTGGTAGAGCACTTGTCTAGCATGTGTTAGGCACTGGGTTTGATTCTCAGCACCATATGTAAATAAATGAATAAAATAAAGGTTCATCAACATCTTTATATATATAAAATTTTTTTAAAAGCAAATGCCCTTCTGAAGGGTTAATTCTCTGGAATGGAAATCAGGTTTGAATTTTTTTCGGTGAGACATTTAGCTTATGGAGAAAAGGATCCTGATTTAGGTAGCCTGTCTCAGCAGAAACCTACAGAATTAGTTCCTTAGAAGATCTTAATTCCTTCATTTTAAATATTTCCACAAATTATTACTGAATGTATTTCTTCATATAACACACACTTAGGAGGCACCTACTATGTGCCAACCACCTGAGGATGCAGTAAGCAAGATATCCTGGTCCCTCAAGAGAGAAACCCTCATGGTAATCCCATGACCCAGAAATGAGAACTAGTAATACACTTGCAGAACTCACCCCACCAGCACACACCCCAAAATATGTGCAATATGCTTCTGCTAACGTACAGAATGTTAAGCAGTCTTAATACTTAATTCTTTTATTTTTTAAAAATATATTTTAGAAATAAATGCAAGGCCACAGATAAGAATATTGCAAGGCCCTTGATGATCACTGCAAATTATTCCAAAGAAAGGAGATATTCAATGTTCATTCTCGCCTTCAAGGTCATAGAGGAGTTTTCGTTTCTCTGAAACCTGAACAACACTGGGAATCTTTCTTGTAAATCGTTGCCCCCCTCATCAGCAAGAAAGACAACTCTCAATCTGCATTTCTTTTCAAAATCGGATTTGTATAATCACTTTTAAGACTGAAACCTTGAAAATATTTTTATTAGTCACTTTCCTTCTTATAGTATGTAAATACTCTGTTAAGGCTATTGCTGTTCTTGCTCTTTCTCCTAACACATGAAAGATATCTTTTATGTTTTTAGTGCACATTTAGTAGCTACAAAAAATGTGACATATGGCATATGCCTACGGCAAAGCCTACTGGAAAGAAGAATAGCTAGACCTTTAGAACCTTCTCTCTCCTTCTGCATCTGCCCATGGGCTCCTTCCCTATCGCTACACTGGCCTTTCCCACTGGACCACCAAGAAACATCTATTGTCTGGAATTTATAATTCCTTGATGTTTTTTAGTGTGTGGTTTTGTTAAAAAATACATATTGTTTTAAATAAATTTTTAGATTTTGATGGGGTTTAGAACATGCTACCCCAAAATATTGTGCCTTAGCATTTCAGAATACAGCAGATGCTGAAGGCCACTTTCATCTTGCCTTCTCCCTTCTCTCCTAAAACAAGCCATAAATCCTAGGAGGGGTCATAAGACCCTCCCTGGAGGAGTACCCTCCCTAGACCTGGAGAAAAGAAACATCCTTGTCTTGGAGGACTCAAGGACACAGTGAAGAATCTGAACAAATAGTTCCCTCCAGTTTACTATCATCAGATTATACTCCCTTTGTACAATTATACTTCTGTACAACTGTCCATTCTTCATTAAACTTTGCAACACACACACACACACAATTCCCCTGTTTCTTTAGGGTTTTCATTTGTGAAGGTTCCACTGTCACATAAAACTGACATTAACTAAAATTGTATATTTTTCTCTTGTTGATCTTTAACTGTAGGTTTCTCTATCATGAATCTAGAGATGGGTGAAAAATCATTTCTCAAAAACTTGTTAAAATGTTAGCATCCTGCATGTAGTCTTCAGGAAATTGCTTTTGTATTCAATGTTTCTCTAAGCTATCCACGTTGCTGCTGTAACTCTAATGAACTAATGAATAATATTCAATTTACTGAATATACCAGCATCGTTGCCTTCATCTACTCATAGATGATTGGATGGTATCCAGTGTTTTACATTCCATGAGTAGGGCTTCTATTAACACTCCTATGCATGACTCCTGATATACACATTAAAAAGTTTCTCTAGGATAATACCGAGGAGTTAAATTGTTTGGTCATAGGGAATCTGAATATTCAATTTTACGAGATAAAGTTTTCAAAGTGATTATTGTAATATTGATCTTTCGAGATACATCCTAATAATTTTTACGACTTTAATGGCTATAAAAGAGTATTGCATGGTTGTCTTGATTTGCATCTCCTTGATGCAATGTGAGGTCAATATGGGATGCTTGAATTTCTATGGTGAAAGAAGGTATTGTTTCAGTCAGCTTTTTTGCTGCTGTGACAAAAAGACCTGACCACAACAATTGTAAAGGAGAAAAAGTTTATTTGAGGGCTCAAGGTTTTAGAGGTCTTAGTCCATAGAAAGCAGATTCCATTCCTTGGGGCTCTAGGGAAGTCAGAACATCAGGGCAAAAGAGTGTGGTGGAGGAAGTGACTCACAGAATGATCAGAAAGCAGAGAGAGACTCCAGTGGCCAGATACAAAATATACATTGTCTCCCTTTTGAGGGACACCTCACATCCAAACCATAGCAGGTATTTTATTTTTTGAGTGACCTTTTCTTCTGATTTATGCATATGTCTTTACACATTCTTTATATATTCTGTCTTTGTCAGTTGCATTTTCAATCAGAGTGCATTGATTCATAAAGTCAAATCTTAGTCCTTTTCCATTACTCTGAAGCACTTTTCTGTTGCCCAGGACTGGACCTATTCTTTTATATTCTGGTCCCAAATTGAGGATGGAAAAACTATCTATAAACACACACACACACACACACACACACACACATGCACAAACATGCACATACACACACACAACAAATGCATTTATACTTAGATTTAGTTGGGGATTCAGAACTAAATATATATATATATATATATATATATATATATATATATATATATATATATTATCAGTAGTGAAATATGCATGCTTTGATTTGTTGTTTGGTCTTAGTCAGTCCTGAAATAAGATTGGAAGAAGAAATGCCTATAAGAGGTCAGCACAGGAGTCAATGGGGTTTAGAAGGTCACTTCATGTCTCAGAGTTTTCCATTGGGACTCACAGAAATTCCTGTGTTGTCGAACATTCTGGAAAAAAAGAGGTTTACTAAATATACTTAAGGGTAGTGGTCCCTTCCACCATCTGGTTGTTATTAAAGTGCTATGTACTTGTGTAAAATGTCAAGGTTAACTTTTTCCCTTAGGTATCTTATTTTGGATTTGCTAACTTCATAATCATTAAGCAATTAACATTAGAGTCATTTGGTATTAATACAAACAATCCCACAATGCCTGAGAAGTGCATTATTATAAACATCACCAAAATTAAATCAAGCAGCATTAGAGATTGTTTACAGAGTGAGTTGCAGACCCTGGAGGTCCTAGGAGAGAAGAGTTCAGCATTTGACTAAGTTCTCTGACTCCAAAAGATGCTCATATGTAAATGATAAACTGTAAATACATGTGCTTTGGGGGGATGCAAACTCTATTATATATACCAAATTATTCACCAGGCCATGTTCACTTGCAAAAAAATATCTTTATCAGTACCCAAATTTAAGTTCACCCTGGAGAATTTTGAAATTGAAAGGAAAGTCCTGACTGTACATGAACTCTGTGAAGTGAAAATTTCCATATGCCTCACAGAGACTGCAGATATATGTGGAGAAGCACATGTGCATTGCATAAAAACCTTTGCATTTAGTACTAGGCAGTTTAGCATGCCTGCAATTCCAACAACTCGGGAGGCTGAGGCAGGAGGATTACAAGTTCAAAGCCAGCCTCAGCAACATAGAGAGACGCTGTCTCA
Source organism: Spermophilus citellus (assembly GCF_964194105.1). Taxonomy (NCBI): domain Eukaryota; kingdom Metazoa; phylum Chordata; class Mammalia; order Rodentia; family Sciuridae; genus Spermophilus; species Spermophilus citellus. The sequence goes on from NC_138184.1 coordinate 36,906,932, forward strand.
AAATAAAAGAAAAAAGGACTGGGGATGTAGCTCAGCAGAAGGAGGGAATGGATGAGGAGAGGGAAGGGAACAGAAAGGAATACCTTCTCATTTTGGAAGCAATTATTCAAATGCACAGTTGATGGATGACTGTCCTGTGGTAACAAAGGTTTTTTCTTACAAGAGGACAGATTGTGATTGCGGACCATGGATAAGAACAACAATTAGTATTTGTTGAGTTTTTACTGGCATGATATTGTGATATGTAATTTCCACGTATGGATTGTTGAACACATACCATCTTTGAGGGATGCCATTGTTATCCATAGCAGAGACTGACAATCTTGTTCAAAACTGGTCTGGCAACAGCCACCTCTCTTGGACCCATCTCCAGTTCCATCCCTCTTTCCCCTGATTATCTGCATTAACCTCATTCTTGGTTAGACTACAGCTCCTTGAGGCTGGGGCATCCTAGAGACAGTATTTCTCTAGGGTCCACAGGAAATTCACTGTGAAACAATGGCTGGATAACTTCCTGCCACCAACAGTGACCACAGGGCTCTATTTACCGCTGTCCTTGTTCTCAAAATATCCCCAAATGTGTTCATTTTGTCCACATGTCTCTGAATCTTACGGGCATTTGAGAAAAGAGCTCCTCACGAAATTAACAATATATATTCTCAGTCGAAAGTGGTTATTTCCCATGAAAACTAAATAGCATTTTTTTTTAAGATTTGGGCACTAATCTGGAGAAAAGTAATTATATTTGCAGATTTTCATACTAAGTTTTATTCATCTTATTACATAAGAAGACAGTGGGTAATGAGGATAAAGCTAAGCAGGGAAGGGTTTAGTAAGGCTCAGAATTCTTAAGTAAAGTTTATATATAGTGAAAACTTAGGTTGCCTCAAAAAAACTCAAACAGGTTTTTGGCCATAAGGAACTAAAAAAGAATTCCAGGATATAGAGAACTAATGGATGCAGATGTAAAGACCAGGGCACAAAGCAGTGATCAAATAACAAAACTAGATCTAAGTATAAAGGAGAAGAGCTTATCCTGAAAGGAGAGATACCAGGGGTTAAACAGGGAAGTCATTAAAATTCTGCTGTCAAAAGACAAGAGAGGCCCCCAAGAATTCTGGACCCTGGAAAGTTACACAAAGTCAACTAAATTTACAGTCTCCAATGCTGAAGAGAAACAGTCTGGTAAGCCAATCAAGTGGCATTTAAGATAACAGAGCACTGAAAATTACAGGGGTAAGATCACTACCACCAATAATTCCTCAGTGACCGGAACTTGAACATGAACTTTCAACCTGAAGGATTCTTGTGGAGAGTGTCACCATAGAAGCCCTGCAGAATTCTGAGGCAAAACCTTTAAAATCAAGAGTCAAATGGATCTCAAAAGCACAGGCTGGAGTCAAGATGCATTCATTTGCCTTGAAATGATGACACAAAAAGAAAGCTAGAGAAATAAAGAAAAATTCATTTTAAAAAAAAATTGTGAACATATGTCATGACCATGTCCTTGGAGCTGCCAGAATCAGGAGAGATTAGCTGCATTGGCTATGTAGCGGGGGAAATGCTGTCCTCAAATATTAGTCACTAGTTCAAGGCAAAGGAGCTACATAAAATCGAGAAATTCATTGTGAGGGTAAATTTATGAGAATAGATATTTTTGGAGGGGGAGAAAGACGGGAAACATCATTTTTCCTTTCTGAGGGATAGAAAGTTATGATTCCTGTCTTAGTTTCCTATATCTACTGCCACAAAATACCATAAACAGTCTGGAAGCCACAAGTCCAAACCCAAGGTGTTGGCAGGATTGGCTTCTTCTGAGGAAGGATGGTTCCATGACTCTCTACAAGCTCTTGGTGGTTTGCCAGTGATCCTGGATGTTCTTTGGCTTGTGACAGCACAGCTCCAAACTTTGCACTGTGTTTCCTCTGTGTCCGTGTTAAATCTCTCCTTTATATGAGGACACAGCCATATTAGATTAGCACCTACCCTAGTGACCACCTCGTAAATGGGACTTCTGCTAAGACCCTATTTCCAACTATGGTTATATTCATTGATACTGGGAATTAAGACTCCAATGTCTGTGGGGGAGAGACAACTCAATCCACGAAAATTCCATAGTTTTTTCCCCCTAAATCCTAAAATGATGTCTCATTGGAAGTAGAATCTGCCCTGACACACATGTGAAAACTGATCATGCTGACAGATTTACCTGTGCTGTGAATCTTGTGCTGTAAGATTAACCCTCAAGGAGTCTAAGATGCCCAATCCATACCTGTCATAAATATTGGAAGAGTAAATTCATGAATACCAATGCCTTTGATTTATTTTGTACACTCTGGGGACAGAGGTACACATCAAGAATTGAAAGCAAGGGCTGGATGGACCTTCTGTAACCCCAGATGTTGTGCAAAATAAGAAACTTGAGATATGTTCTTGTTTTGCCTGGGTCTTCTGCACATGGCTTTACCCAATACCATGCCCACTGCCCCATGCCTGCCTGGCATAATTATCAGATGTGATTTTATAAGCCTTTTCTTGTCCACTTATAAACTATCTTCCTATCTTCTGATCAGTTAAAGAAGTTATTTTCTAAGCAGTTTGACACTTTTGGTTATTCTTTACTGATTTAGTTATTTACTCCAGTGATCCCCAACATTTTGGACCCAATACTCCTTTTAGTAATATAGTATGTAACATATTATATATTGTTTTAGTCAGCTTCTTTGTTACTATGACTAAAGGACCTAACCAGCACAATTATAGAGGAGAAAGAGTTTATTTGAGGGCTCACAGTTTCACAGGTCTTAGTCCATAGAAGGCTGGCCCCATCCCTCAAGGCTCAAGGTGAGGCTGAATATCATGATGGGAGAATGTGGTGGAGGGAAGCAGCTCCCATTGTGTTCAGGAAGCAGAGAGAGAAATTCCAGTCTCCAGATACAAATATATACCCAAAGCCATGCCTCAATTTCCACCTCCTTCAACCACACTCTACCACTTCAGTTACCACTCAGCTAGTTGTCAGGGGATTAATTCACTGATTGGATTCAGGCTCTTGTAATCCAATCATTTTCTTTTGGAACCTTTTTTCATCATCTCACATGTGAGCTTTTGGGGGACAGCACATTTGAACTGTAACATACTATTCCAAAATGAAAGTCACAGGCCTCCTAAACATATAGTTTCAAAGAAGTTAATATCATGCCCTGAAATAACAAGGATGAATAAAAATTAAATAATTTGTAACAGTTCCATGTATAAATGCTCAGATATAAAGTGCTAAGATGTTTGCCCAGTTGTGTGGAGTGACAGTGCATGCTTTAGCTCCAGATGCAGTTTGATAATAGTGTGTGGCACCAGTGATTCTAATACCAAGAACACACTGCTATCCATGACATGGTTTTCTGAAATAGTGAATGACTCTTAGAAAAGTTCCAAACAGAACAAAGGCTATCTCCATAGCACCATCCATTCTAAATAATTCAGGGTATAACAAAATCATACATCAATATATTGAATTTATATAGAGAATGAAGTTACTGTTGAGGTTCAGCTTACCATCATTTTTTTTTTCTGGGTGGGGGACGTCTGGTGGGATACCAGCAAGTCAAGAGGATGAGAGGCAATTCTTTATCATTCGTAAATACCATGTTGTAGGACATTCAGCCTCCTGGCCTCTACCCTAGAACTGAATGCCTACCATGCTCCCAATCAGTGTGACTTCCAAAAATATATGGGCAACTTTACAAAGTTCCCCCACCAACAAGAACCATGGATTCAGTCATCCCACAAACACTGAGTTTCTACTCTGTCCCAGGTATCAGATTAACAGATGAGCAGAGAGGAAAAGCTACGAAAACAACTAAAGATGGCAGAATAAGACAGTTCTTGTAAATCAGCATGTACGATGCTAAGTGGGTGTCCTGGGGGAGTGGATGTTACAAGATTTATAAACTCCAGGCCTCGGAGGGCAAAGAACAATCAGTTTTAGATCAAAATGGTTTGAGGTGATCCTGACTGCCTAGTAAGACACAATGCTGAAAAACAGACAGTGTTTTAGGAACCTTTGTATGTCCTCTCTATCCTCAGAAAACTTGGAGCTGTGAAAACAGGACTGGCCTTGGTCAGAGCAAGAAGAGTTCAAACCTATACCCACCATCTTTGAGCAACTTAAGGAAACTTGGTTACCTGGGTTTGACCTTCTCTCCTGACTTTTTCCTAGTTGGCAGACGGAGGTAATATGTGTAGCATGCTAAATAAACAATGGTTATTTTCAATACTTATTATCATATCAAACTAAAAAATAAAATTAAAAACCAAAAGAGATGATGGTACCACCTGTTCATTGGTTGGTCTTATGGCTTCAAGTTCTTGGAGGTGGCTTGGATCTCAACTAACATGGTTAAATATTTTCTTTCGCTCTCTCCCTTCCTCTTTCTCTCTTTCTTTTCCCTCTATTCTCTTTCCAGTTTATTTTTTTTGTTTAGTTTTATTTTTTGATTGACACAATATCTGTATACATTTCTGAATACAATGTGATGTTTTGATTCTCATATATATTGGGTAGTGATCAACTCAGTAATGATCATATCCATCACCTTAAACTTTTATCCCATTTCTTTATAGTGAGTACCTTCCAACTAATTTGAGATATATAATGAATCACTGCTTTTCCAACTAATTTGAGATATATAATGAATTACTGCTAATTGCTAATTTATTTACCCTGCATTTCAGAGAGCACACCACAAATAGCAAAAAATCATTCAAATGTCGGAGCCAAAGCAGACAAAGAAGCAGAAACAGATCATGGAGCTGCGACACCTTAGGGACAGAGCACAAGTCACATAGCTTTTGTGGATGGCCTGAGACATATCTTATGGGTGGCCCCTGTCCTCATATCCATGGAGGTACATCTCCCATCCCTCAATGCCATCTGAATATAGCCCATCTGAGATCTGCAGGGGCCAAAGTCTGAGGTAGAACTTTGGGACACATGGAAGTTTCATATCTCATGCCTAAGTCAGCCAGGTCAAGGATGTTGCATGATTCTAATTTTTCAGAGGTTTAATTTTTCATGAGGTAAAAAAAAAATGTTCTTTTAAAATATTTCTGTTTCATATACCTAATAAATAATAGAATATTTTTAGAGGAATTAAAATACTAAGTCTAAACTCTATTTCTTCTCCACTCTTGGTCTTTCTTTCCTTGTGTATATTCTAACACATTCCCTTAAGAAAAATTATTGGCAAGAGTGATTTGGAGAAAAATTGATTCCTGTCCTTTTGATCATTTCCATGGACTGAATACCTGCTTCCCTTCAAGAACTCACGCCCACAGTTGGGACTCTCCATTGAGTATTGTAGTGAGTTTGATGAAATGGAACAATAGCCTTGTAGTTTCTAATTCATGTTTATGTATTCTTGATCCTTTTTAGGGTTAACTTCAATAAACAGCAGGAGACCCACCTCCCACTAGCACTCTGCCGAGGACTTCAGTCACACTCATGCAGAGTTTGGGGAAACAGTAGAGACATCAAGAGACACAACGGTTTCCTTTATTTGGGGGGAATGCAGGCACTGAAGTAATCAAAGCCTGTCCACCTTGAAGGAATGGCTTTGGGCCTAGGCTAGGCACTAAAATAGTTCTATCACATCAAAAGTGAAAACTCTTGTTTCTCAAACATTCAGGTACCGCCTTTGACCTCCACATGTCAATAATCAAAGGCAGATGAAATGGGCAAATGGTTAACAACTGGGTTTGCAAATTCCTCACAAGTTTCTTTTACTTTATCTATTTTTATTTAGCTTAGAGATGTGACGGATATGAACCATACGATTATATTTGATATCCTTGAAAGCACAGCAATCTATTAAGCCTCAGTTGTCTTAAAATCAGATAAGATTCTTGCTCAGTGGGGTCATTATGTAAGTTTAAGGACGAATAAAAGTCAGCAGAAAGAAGACTAAAGAGCAAAGGGTGATGGATAATAGGAATGAATAAGTTGACTTTTAACTGCCATCAATTTGCATGTGTCTAAAACAGGAGTTGCACCTCTGGGTCCAGCATCCTTAATATGCTGGGTGAAGAATTCCAGCCTAAAGCTGGCTGCACACTCTACTTCAGAGGAGCTAGGTAACAAGGCTCCTCTTAGTTTAAGACAAGAAATAGAAGTAAGCCTTGTTTTATGTCCTGTCCTTGGTAATTCTGAGACTGCACAGCCTGTCTCTCCATAAGGTTGTTTTTTTTTTTTTTAAGCAAAATACACTATTTTGTGATTTTGACAGGAGAGCACTTTCTGATCATTAAAGAAGCAAGGGAAAAAAGAGCTCTCATTTTAAGATGCCAGAGTTAAACTGAGATCATCTGGGGAGAGGCTTTGCAGCCAAAATGCTTAACAATATTTTCCAGCTTGTAATAACCTATAAAAAAACACATGTGCAGCAATAAAACAGAACAGGCAGCCATGCAAGGAACATAAAGAGAGACAGACGGACAGTTGTCCAACTTTCAGAGAACCCTGGAACATAAAATCTTGAGTGTTCCCTGGCATAACTTATCAGGCTGTGCTCGGACTGGAAGACACCCCCACCCCCACCCCCAGAAGCATCTGCAGCAGCGCCCTCACTATGGGCTCCACCCTGAAGGCCCCATTCTGATGAAAAATGATAGCTGCTCCCACAGTAGTTGGTGAAACTGAAGAGGTTGCAAGGTCCCTTAAATGTCCATCATCTCCAAGGACTCCCTGAAGCATCATGGGAAAGAAGTCCCTGGTGGAGCTGTGGATTATCTAAGGGTTAACTTGGCCTCACTGCCTACCACAGCTGGAGAGACATGCACTCTGAGGTCCTGAGAGCTGGCTTTGGAATTGGACTCTAACGTTAACTGGCTGTGTAAGCGTTCTATTTTCTCTAAGCCTCATGGTCTTTATCGGCAAAATGGGACTTTTGCTCATGGCCTGATGGCAAAGTCATAAGGGGTCTACAAAAATCATGATATACATTCCGTGCACTCTGGTTGATCCAGGAGGAGCTCAAAGCATTCTAGTTTTTCCTTATTACGCATGTTAACTCAGTCTTTTATCATATGCTTCCCACATTATCAGCTTGTAAAGACTCTACGCTTTTAAAGTTGTCAGAATGCAGAGACAAGGGCAGGCACACATAGAAGATGATTTCAAGTTCACGTCTCTCCCACAAATAATTTCTTTTTAACTTGAGGGTAGAAGATTCTAGAAAGTTGACTTTAAGAAAAGGGATGAGATCTTTCCCGATGAATTGCACAGGGTCATACCAACAGCAAAATACTCCACGCTCTGAAAGAACAGGGACCACCAATGGCACAAACTGAGTTGTCTGATTTCGAGAGGCATGGGACCAAGGAAAGATCTAAGTGATACAGAATCATCACCTGTGGAGTTGGAAAGAGCTTGGAGATTATCTGGTTGTAACCCTTCTGATGACAAGTTTAGTTTCTAATTTATCCCCTATTTCATCCTCAAAAGAATTAAATGATTGTTATAAAATGCTATCCTATAAATTTTAAAAAAAATATTTTGTAGTTGGTAAAAACAAATTCAGAAAGGTGACATAACTGTAACCTAGAGGTAGAGTCAAGGACATCTTTAGATGTGCAAAAGGGGACATTGTACTATAGGCAGAGAGAAGTTAGATGTACAGAGTTCATTTGGCTGTAGGTTCTGGTCTAAGAGCAGGTGTAACATCAGTAGCTACTCTAGAAATTGTTCTCACTTGATTTTGAGGTAGAAAGGTTTTGAGTCTTCACAATTATGTGGTGCTGACAGAACCTCATTATCGGGGCAGGAGAATTTATTCTTTCTGGCTGAGCTGCAGAATACAGATGTGTATAGATTGTGGGAAAAACACCAGCAAATCTCATAGTTCAATGACATGAATCTCTTTATGGAGTCATTGCCCAAGATGTCTGTTCCCTTTTTAGTCTGTAATTGCCACCTTTCCCACCCAAGTATTTGTGTCATTATTGAGAATTTATGGCATTTGGCTACTTCTCGAACTAATTTCAGTACATCAATAAAACTTTCAGTTTACTTTTAAGCCAAGAGAAAGTCTGTGGGTAACTTTTAAGACTTCACCCTCCTTCTAGTATCTAAGAAACAGGGTTTAATAAAGACAATTCCCTCTTTGAAGGCCAACTAACAGACCTCTTAACAGTGGCTTCCTTTAATGAATTTCATCTGAGCAGCTGTCATGTGCTTTGACTGTAGCAAGAAATAATAAAACAAAGTATTAGGGAATGAAGTCAGCCAGCTTTGAGGTTCCCAGCTTGAACTTTCTGTATCCACTGATTTTTCTGCTCCTTCCCCAACTACCTTTCAAATGCAGTTATTCAGAAAGGCCTAAGAAAACCTGTCTTTAGTTATTTAACACACACACACACACACACACACACACACACACACTCTTTTAACTTCAGCCCTTCTCCTTCCACAGATTGAATCATATGCAATTGCCAATATCTGACCAATTCTGACCTACAAATATGGCAACAGCATTTTGGTTCAACTTAGTAGTAATAGCATCACGTGTACTGTTGGTAACTGAAACAAAAATATTGCCTTGTATTTAGAAATGAATGGAAGTAGGGTATGGGGGTACACGGCTGTGGTCCCTGTGACTTGTGGGGCTGAGACAGGGATCACAAACTTGAGATCAACTTCAGAAACTGTGAGGCTCTAAGTTGCTTAGAGAGAATCTGTCCCAAAATCAAATAATAGAAAGGGCTGGGGATACAGATTAGGGTAAATCACCCCTGGGCACAGTCCCAGTACCAAATAAATGAATGAACAATGAAAAAGAATAGAGAGTCAGATGTGATATATCCCAGCTCATGCAGGGTACACACTGAGCTCTAGAAACTCAAGACGGGAAGAAGGAATTACAACTAACATCACCAGTTGCAGAGCCTGGGCTAGATTTGGGATGATTTGACTCTTATGTCAATGGTCATATGTCCATAGCAGGAGTCAACAAACTTTGTTTATAAAGGGAAGCAGTAAATATTTTAGGATTTGCGGGCTTGAACGTCTTCTTGTACCTCAGAAGCAGCTACACCCAATATGCCATCAAAGAAGTGGCCATATTCCAATACAACTTTATTTACAAAATAAGAGGGTGAGTTGGATTTGGCCTCCAGGATGTAGTTTGTCAAGTACTGCTCTATAGAATTCCTGAACCTAAAGATAACTGCAAGCAGATGGGTGAGGGGTTTGTATATTGAAAGCCTGTTCCCGTGTTCAGGGATGCAGATCAGCATAAAGATTACAACCATCCCTCCATTTACTGTGACCTGCATTTTCCTTAATATCAGTAGCTAAAGTAGCCCCAAATCATTAGGATTTGCTTTTGGGCACCTTGGGGTCACAGGCTACCTAAGAGTTTCTAATCTTCTGGAATGGATCACCCAGGAGGGGAATTATACTCATGTCTTTACTCCTTGACTGATACCTACAATAGATACTTCGACATGAGAAAAGAAGCATGTTAGAATATTCCTTCTATCTGGATGGCTGAGCTATGGAATGAGATAGTGATGCTCTTGGGTGACTTGTCACAACTTTAACAATCCTAGAGAACCCCTCTGTGGGCTGAAAGTAACTCCATTATATCACTGTGTATTGGTGAACGTACATGGTTTTGAATTGGCACTTGGATCAGCAAGGTATTTTTAGATGCACATACTCTTTCCAATTCTCTGAAGCTTAGAAGCCATTTAACTGACATTTACTTTTAATCTGAACTTCAGAAGCATGGGAGAAGGTCATTATGCAACTTCAAAGACTTTATTGGTTCCATACTCAGGCCAGAAATTCAAAACACTGAAGGGATAAATTATAATCAGGTCATTCCAAGAAGGAAAATGAGTATTTACCAAGCCTGATCATATAAGAAGGCAATTGACATCCCTGCAGTGAAAGTCTGTCCATCCGTTGGCCCTACTATTTTTTAAGGAACTGCATCAATAGTTAAAGGGTCCTACTTAGGTGGAACAGGATTCTTCCTCCCTATGAGCTAAGGATGTATTCAGAGGGAAAAGCTAGGGCATAAAGAACACAGTACAGAAAATTAAGGCAGAAATTCAAAAGATGAACTTTTAAGTAATAAACCAATATTGGGGAAAAATCCTTAGAAAGCAGTAGCATGTGAAATGTCACCAGCAAAAGCTATGCAGGGCTCCAGTCATGCTACAAACCAGGAAAAACTCAAGAACATGCAGTGAACACAGCTCTGATGAGTCACTATGCTTTTTACCCCCAGAGGCCACCATGAGAACTTCCTAAATGCTGAAAACACTCACTGGCTACAATGGTTTGTGCAAAATAGGAAGGACGTTCTATTTTTTTTTTTTTTTTAAGATGCACAATATGGTGAAGCCCATTGGTCTTGAAGAATTCTCTTAATTTCTAGTACTTTGCATACACAATTTGAGAGAAGATCTGGGGTAAGAAACAGCTTAGCACAAAATCCAAACTCAAGGATGGTGAAAATGCTCAATGTGATCTGAGTTGATGGCAAAGTTCTGTGGGGCATGGAAAGCAATTGGCAGATATTACCTGAGCACGGTGAAGAAGAAGAAACCTCATAAAATAGATTCGAATTCTAGCAGTGTCAGTAGTGATTTTTACAGTGTCATCTTCTAATTCAAGTTCACGTTATTAGTCACTATGTTAGTCACAGCTGCTGATCAATGTTTGTATTTGCACTTTACACACAGAGCAAAATACCAAAGCAGCTTAGAATGTACCAAATTTAAAAATTCACCATTTATCTGGTTCAAAGCATATTTCTTCCCATAGAACTAAAGGTAGAATTCAATACCAAGAGAAACCAACACCAGACGAAGTAAGAGCTTAGCCTCAATACCAACCATCCTGCTTTCTCAGGCTCATTAATCAAGAGGATAAATGGCAGCAGTACTTACTTGCTGGCGATGGGGTGCTGCACCCACTTGGTGGAGGGTGGCCGTGAAGACCATGGAGGGGAGGCAGGGAGAGTCCTCCAATGACAGGTGGAAAGAGCAATGGGTAGGGGGTGGCTGGATAGTGAGCCATGTGTCCATTCACAGCCGGGACAGGGCATGCGTGGCTACTGGTGGTCATGTTTCACAGAATGAAAGGTGCTCTGGGGCAGGAAGACATCACTCCAGTCCCAAGGATGGTAAAAGGAGGTAAACACAGGGCAGGAACTGAGGCCGAGTTGTATTCTGAGCCAAAGACAAGACAGTTCAGTTCAATCAATAACCTGGCTTCTTCCCGGGGCGGTTTCTCCACCTCTCATTTTGCTATTCTGTTCACAAGAAGGATGCCACTTTTGCTCAGCTTCTCAGTTTAAGGCTGGGGAGACACAAGCACCTTCAAATTCCAGGGCAGTTAATCCTGTAAGAAAAATAATTATATATATCACAAATCAAAATATTTCTCTTTATTGAGTAATTATGCAAAAACCCCTAATATTAATTCAGATCTCTGAATTCCTTGTTGTTTCTCTACACTAACTCTTTTGCAGTTTTAATTTTATTAAATTCTCACATTCTAACATAGAATAAAACTTCTACAATTCCATAAATTTTTAATTTATTTTTTAGGTGTAGTTGGACACAATACCTTTGTTTTATTTATTTGTTTTTTATATAGTGCTGAGGATCGAACCCAGGGCCTCACACGTGCTAGGCGAGTACTCTACCTCTGAGGCACAACCCCAGCCCTACAATTCCATAATTTAAAAAATAACTGATCATCTTATATTGGATAGCAAAAATCCCCACTCCTCTCATACCCTATGGTACCACTCAACCTGCTAAATTTTTCTTCATAGCTCTTCAACTACTTGACACATTATATGTGGGAGTATTTGTTTTTATCTGTCTTCCCATTAGCAGGCACTCAAAGTGGTTCTCTGTTTTGTTAACAGTTATGCCTCAAGATCCTGTAAAAGCACCTGACAGAGGATGAACACTCGATAAATACCATTGAATGAATGAAATGTTTAGGGAAATTGATTGTTTACTGCTATTCTGACCTATATGCCTCCAAGATGTATATATTTTATGTGATCTACTTTGGATTATAAAACAGCCATTGCAAATGAGATACCCAACAAAATAAATATAATTATTGGAGAAAAGTACAGTATAATCTAATGCAAAGTGGGAAGCACTCTTTTGTTTTGTTTCTTGGTACTGGGGATTGATTGAACCCAGGGGTGCTTAACCACTGGCCAAGAAATACCCAGCCATTTTTTGTATTTTATTTAGGGACCGAGTCTCACTAAATTTCTTAGGGCCTCACTAAGTTGCTGAGGCTGGTTTAACTTGTGATCCTTCTGCCTCAGCCTCCAGAGCTGCTGGGATTACAGGCCTGCACCACCGTGCTGGCTTTATTATTAACAAATACGACTTTCTTGTAAGAACATCATCCATCCACTGACCGGCACAACCATTGTTCACTCCTTTGTTGTCTATCCAATCACCCATCCATCAATCAAATCTCAACTTACTATCATGTCCCAGGTGCTAATGTAGTGGCCAGAGATCTATAATGTGGAAGAACACTGATGTGGTTCCTGTCCACATGGAGTTTCTAGTTTTAACAACTCCTGATTAAGATCCTGTTAGTCTAAAACTGCCCACAAAGGACATTCCAGAGATACTCAACACCTAGGATTCCTTGAGATTCAAAATGGATAAAAGCCTAAAATACGTTCTAGGGTGGACAGGCTATGGATTTCACATGCTAACCTTGCTTTCAATAATCAATATTCAGCAAGAGCTTCCCAACTCTGGATTCCACTGAATGGCAAACTCTGGATAGACCCTGGTGGCACTGAATAAGAACAATACCTCAAGGCTAGCAAAAAAGCAATCCTTAGGAGCATGATTCTAAAGCCAGACTTCTTAGGTACAAATCACGATTCCACACCTTAAAAAACTGACCTCTTAAGGTGTCATTTTGTTCTGCATCATGAGGATAACTATAGAAGTTACTTCAGAGGTTTATTGTAAGGATTAAAAGAGGTAATGCTACAGAAGAACAAAGCCTGGTACATAAGAAGCACTAGGTAAAAGTTTGCTATTCATACATATGTTATCTATCTCATTGGTGGTTGCTTCTGAGAGTGAGGCTCTGGTATAGACCAGAGGCTTTGGGGCTAGGAGAGGAAGGAGAGCACATCTCAGTAGTCCTAGGAAAAGAATATTAGGTTGATGTCAGGGAAATGAGAAAAAGTGGGATCTGGATAAAGTGTGAAAACAAGGAGTCATTACTGATTCCTCAGTTTGTGAAGTGAGCCAGTTTGATAAAGTGTTCTCATCGATAGGAACTTCCATTTGCTCTTTTCCACATGTCAAATAGTCTACTTAAAAGCTCTAAGCTCTAGCCCTTAGAGTAGTCTTATAGATAGCTCTTATCCTTATTTTCCAGATGAGAAAACCAAATCTGTGTGAGTTTAAGTCACATCTCTGCAATGTCGCAGAGTCAGCCTGTGGCTGGGTTAGAATTTGAATTTGGGTGTGGATGCTTCTCCCCTTCAAGGGCTGTGCTTATAAACATCAGATGCCCGCATGGCCCTGGTTGTAACTTACAGAGGAAAGGCTCTGGCGCATTGGGGAGGTCAGCTTCTGTCCCCCTATAGATGACATCTGCCCCGGGGCCTTGAATCTCCAGCTTATTGACATTAAGAAGAACACTGTCAACAGTGGATCCCATGGTCTCAGGCTCCCCAGAGCTCTGCTGAACCTCACAAAGCAGACCACATTCCCAGCTGGCTTACGTAACAGTTGATTCCAAAAGTGGTGTTCCACCCAAAATACCAACATCCCTTTCAGACTTTCAAGACATAATTTATTTCTCCAAAGGCAGGAAAGATAATCGATTGTGCATCCATTTTATCTCAGAGGTAAATGCTTTTGGTGCTTTGTCTCCTAAAAAAGCAGACCCCATTCCACATTTTAATACTTTTATTTTGTAGTTTGTTGCGAATTAATTAGAAAATAAGCAATGCCATTTACTATTTGCTGCATTTCCACTCAATTTGATTTTTAAATCCCACACAAAGCCCAGCATTGTTATAAGTGGTCTTTTCTATCTGCATTTGACAAACTACCTCATTAACGGGTGGAACTGACAGTTCAGCAGACCCACCCCCGCAGGGCACAATTCTGGGATTTTTAAAGCTGTTTGTTTGTTTTGTTTTTTTCTTTTTTTTTTTTTTTTTTAACCAACCAGGGACTCTTTCTACCCTCAATAATCCTAGATTTCTCTTTGCTTTCAAAAGCTACAGATTGTCAGCATCCTGCCTGCTAAGTTGAAAGGTCTGGTATCATGACTGGGATCTTAAAAAGATAAAATTAAAACAACAACAACAAAAACAAGCTACTTATACTGATAATAGGCAAAAGAAAAAAAAATCAATGTGTTGGGAAAATCCTGTTATGTCTGTGGAAGACTGAGCGGGCCACTGGGTCTGTGTTCACATATGTGACTGATTAGGGCTATTCCTGGAAGCAGAGAATTCCCTTTTAGAAACAAAGATGGTTACTGGTATTACCAGGGCTCTTTTTTTTTTTTTTTTTTTTTTTTGTGGGTCATGCTTGATTGGAGTCTGGGCTCATTTGGGGTTCTTTCCCTAACCACTGAAGGCAAAGCAAACAGGAGGTGGGTGGAAGAGGGGAAGGAAGTGGGTAGGGTCAGGAGGTCCAGGATCTACCACCCATGAGTTTCTTCAGTATCAGTTTCCTCATCTGTTAAAGGGGTCAGCTGAAGAGGAGTGGGATTTAAATTAAGTTTCTCCAACTGCAGTGTCCAGAATACAAGTGTTTTGTAAGAACATACTAACTAGAGGGAATTTTTTTTAAAATAATGTTTTAGATGAACAAAGTAAAAAGGATTTTTAAATAATTGTGTATTGTTGATATTGTTATGCAATAATCTACCTTTGATAAATAAGATGCCAGACAGAAAGTAGTAGTATAGTGGCGGGGGCTGGGGTTGTGGCTCAGTGGTAAATTGCTTGCCTAGCACTTATGAGGCACTGGATTCCATCCTCAACACCACATAAAAATAAATAAATAAAATAAAGTTATTGTGTCCACAATTTAAAAATTTAAACAAAAATTTTTTAAAAATTTCATCAGCATTTAAAAGCCATTAAATGTCATTTAGAAGTTGTTTTTGTGTTACTTTAGTTATATACATACTTCTGAATCTTCTACTTCTCACCTTTTAAAATTCATTTTATCGGCATGATACTTATACACAATTAAAAATAATCAGATAGTCCCAGTGGTTCTCAAAGTGGGTCCGTAAGCTGGCAACATCCATAATCATCTAGAAATTTATTATACAGTCAAATTCTCCAAGACCCACTCAAGAGACTGAGTAAATCGAACTCTGCGATGAACCCAGCAATCTGTGTCCTCCAGAGGATCTGGAGGCAGCCACAACTTGAGAACCACTGCTCTGGGCGAGAAGTTGGCAAATTTCTTCTGTAAAGGGCTAGAAAGGAAATATTGTAGACCTCGGGCCATACATTCTTTGACACAATTGCTCAATTCTGCTCTTGTAGCAACTACTTATGGCACAAAAGGTGCCACAGACAATCCATAAATGAGTGGGCCTGGCTCTCCTCCAATAAAACATTGCTTACAAAAAACAGACAGCCAGCTGAATTTGACCCAGGGGCTGTGGTTTGCTGACCCCCTCTTTCCGACTGACACAGAACCCGCTCTCTGCCTTTCCCAGTCCTTCAGCCCTCTCCCTGGAAGCCCACTATTTGCAACTATTTTAGCTGGGATTTTTGTTGTTGCCATCATCACTTGTATCTCAATTTCCTGATAAGGTACTTAGAATCTTTTTTTATAATCTTGCAAAAATTTTCTTTTCATCTTTCATTGTGTGCTATGAGTATGATCTAGCTCTTTACATATAACCACTGAGCCATGCTCCCAGCCCCTTTTAAAATTTTCTTCTTTTGAGACAGGGCTTCCCTAACTTGCCGAGGCTGGCTTTGAACTGGTGATTCTCCTGTCTCAGCCCCCAGAGCCACTGGATTTCAATCATGTGCCACAGTGCCCAGCTGAATATAATTAGTTTTAATTATACTATTATGTTCTATTCTGCTCACTACATTGACTGTTTCCCTTCATTTTTCATTTATTTATCTTCTGACCAGATAAACTTCTAACGTATCATATATCAAATTCTTTAGCCTTATACACTCATATTCAAAAGCGAAAGCTTATTACAACCTCTGCTTTCACAATCAGGCCTTTTCAAATGAGTTTCAGGATAAAGTGGTCAAATTGGGATACTACTTCGTGGAACTCTCCAATGTCAGATTTATGACTTCTTTTTCGTGTGTGTGCGTGCGTGTGGGGGTGACCCTGAGAGCACTTTTGATAAATTTCTAAACATCTGCCTGGAGTGAGAAGGAAGGAACAAATGCTATTTATTGAAAGGCTTCTGGTAGTTGACTGGATGAATGAGGCTGGGGTTGCTGATGGACTTATTATCAAATATGCAGCCTTCCATTTCTTCTTGCTATTTTCCACCAATTGCCATCTCACATTCTGTGTTCATGCCTCGTATCCAGGAACCCTACTGGTTCAGTTTCTTCGGGGAGTAGACTTATCTTCTTTACCAAGGGTGGGTCACAGTAACCACCAGATGGACAGATTTAATTGTTCCTTATTCAGAACAGATAATCGACTTTCTTTGTCATTACTTCCAGTTTTCAAGATGTCTGATGCCTTTACCCTCTGGGACTGGCTAAGAAGCTCCTACATTCTTACTCCTCCCTTTCATCTCATTCTTTAGACACTTAGCCATGGGCTTTCTGCGCTTTGCTCATTCATTCACCACTGCACACCTACTTTCCCTCTTCAAAGTTGCTACCATCTCTTGCGTATGATTAGCATTGTAATGGTGCCCCCTCCTCCATAGAAAATCTTAATTAAACTTCTCTGGAAATCTTCATCATAATTGACTTTAGGATTACCAGCCAAAGAATCTCTACAAAAGAGTTCAATGTAGTTAAGCTTCCTATTTCCTGTGGCTCTATCTTACTTGGCCCTGGGGCCTGAAAGAGATCAGCACTCCAGGTGCTGAACACCCCTTTACAAGTTTTTCACAAACATTTATGGACTATCTAGTATAGTAACCATGTATATGATAGTTTGTAGAAGTGTGTTCCCAAATGCAAAGTGTGATAAGAAAGAGAGATCCTTTAACAAGGCCTCTGGCCTTGGGCCAGAGCTTCACAGAGATGTTTACATTTCAAAAAGAGAAGATGTTACTAATTCGGTTCCATGGTAACAGCTGGCTTGGAGAGGAGAAGAAGTTCTCCCCTTCTCAGGGGCAGTCCTTGAAGCCTTAACTTGCCCAACTTATACACTGGGTATAAGGTTCTGAAACTGCCTGAACTTGGGGTTCAGGGGGATCGATCAGTTACAGCAAAAGCTTTACCCTCTGAACCTGGCTGCAGCCAAATAAATCTGTTTCCCGCTGTCTTCAGTGTCTTGCCTTATCTGTCCCCTACAACAGCGTCATTTGTGTTATCTTTGATGATTTATACTTCTTACCTACCCGTTCCCATTATTTTAGTAAGTGAGAATGGGAAAAGTGCATGTCTTTAATCCATTAGATTTCACTTGAAGTTTATAAAATGGAAGAAAAAAAAGTGATCTGTAGCCGAATAAGTTTGGAAAATCTAGACCTGGCTGTTCCTTACTCTTTCAGACTTCAATTCCGCCTGTAAAAATGGAGCTAAAGAATAATGTAACTATGAGGAAAGAATTCATTCAAGATTGCTGTTGTGATATGGTCAGTGATGACTGATTTGTTAATCCCATGCAGCAAGAGAAAGACAGAAATGGCCCCAATTTGAAACTGAACAAAAGTAAGATTTGACCAGCCACCATGTTCAGGCCATGGGGCTGTGTCAAATACCTTATATGAATAAATACTAAAGGCGAGTTGTGACCTGCCTTAGCCAGGTACCTGCAAGCATATGGGATACTAAGGAAAGCCATTTCATGTGATAACTTGATACATGCTTTCTTGAAGATTCCAACTTGGAACAAGGACTTCATCCTTAGAGCCTGGCTAAGACACAGAAACCAAACACTCAAGCACCATGAGGAATGAGATTTCTACTTCAAGTGTAATCCAAGCAATCAACAAGATTTCTAGAGAAGATGCTTCATTCATTTCCTCCTGCTGCAATTCATGGGCAACAGAGCTGATGTGACTAACACAAAAAACAGGAAGTGAAAAAAGATAAATTTTTAAACATCTTGTGATGTACTACAGAAATGTTCCTTTATGTCGTTGGCTGACTTAGAACTTGGTTTGGGGAAATCTTTGCTTCAACACATACTCCATGAATATTGCCTCTTCATCCAATGTACTTTAGCTCAAACCTCCCTATTTATTTAAAATATTTCAAATGTATTCAGCCAAATACCTGTTTTTAGCAAAAATGCCAAGCTCAGCACAAATCCTGTCAGTTGCTTTTGCTGCTGTTTCTGTCAGAAAAGAAACATGGCTGTAAAAGAAGTCAGGTTTGCCTGCCTGGTGGTTTTGCATTCTTTCTTCTATTCAATATCCTCATCACAAATGTTACCCCCCCCCCAGAAAAATGTTTAACTTAAACCAAAGAGAAGCCACAATGGAAAATTTTATATTTGACCAAAATGATGCATCTTTTACCTTTTATTAAAATTGAATTTAGGAATGAAGGCAATAGGAGAGGGTAGTGTGGTTTAGAGGGGATAATTCATTCAAAGGAATCTCTTAGACCTCCAAGTAAGCACAGAATGAAATCTGAATACTGTTCTCTGTATCAGGAGAGGTCATTGGACTTATTAAAGATTCTTTTTTGGGGGGGAAGCATATACAGAATGTCTTTCTATTCCTTTTTAGGCCATTTTTTTAAATCAGATTCAATCTGTTAAAGAATCACAAAGTGAAAATAGAACTTTCAGAAAAATAGGCAGAAATACATATACATTAGAATGTATAAAAGTCTAAGATTTTAGTTCTATAAATTGCAGAAGCAGTGATATAAATATGAGTGTTTAGGGTATCAACACTTAACTCAAAGTTATTATACATGCCAGCATTGCATACATATCCCAAAGAGACATGTTTCACCTAAACTCTTTTCACATAATTCCAAAACATAAAATATAGAGTATATAATGGATTAATTTCTGCTAGTACCTTAATTGTTTTTGAGAAAAGACAGTGCCAGGCAATTTCCAAACAACATTCAATGCTCTCCATACTTTGTATCATGGAATTCTGTCAAGCCAAGCAGAATGACAGACAAGGGATTCACTTTGAAGGACAAGCCAGCCATCTCCAGGCAGCTGAGTGGCCTGTGCGGTAGTCTAGAAGTTTGCCTACTAAAGCCTCTACCTGCATAGTGATCCACTTATCCCATTAGTTTTGCTATTTATTGGTTATGAGTGTCCAGAACACCAATAAAGATAGATAAGACTGGCATAGAAATGGAGAGATAAACAAAGAAGTTGAAGCAGAATCCAGGGGCTAGGAAACCAGGTGTGAACCAGAGACACCAGACAGCCAGAGAACCTAGGTATGGGTAGATACAAATCGAACGGATCACAGTAGCTACAAATATGCTTCTAGGGTTACCTTTAGGGTCAAGAAAAGCATTTTGGGTTTTGTGAGGTCTAAGTTTCCCAAGTTCAGACTGTTTTGTATTTTCTCTTTCTTCCTTAACAATAAACACCCAAATTATCTCTCTCATCTTAGATCCCAGAAAATCTTTGCTAATCCAGTACTTAACTCTCCAACTTTTGGTAGGACAAGATAACCAGTCTTCAGTCAACTGTGGCTATAGACCACTGATAGACTGTCAACTTGCATGTGAAGATTGAGATTTACACAAAGTTATCAAGTGAAATTTAGTGTCCATTTATGAATGGTACAGTGCTGGAAGACAGCTAAATAAAGGTTCATGGCCCCTTAAAATTTATAATTTTAACATGGAGAGTATACAGTCAAACAGCAGATCTTGCTACAGTCAAATCAACTCAGTGTGGGTGCATATCCATTTTCATTTAAAAATTAACTTATGGCATCTTTGTTTATTCAGTTTAGAAAAGGAAATTCATAAAATGAAGTCATAATAGGGCTCCCCAAATAGTGAATTTAAATAACAAGAATATAATGTTGTTTAAATATTAAAGCATGTTTATATTATGGGGGAGCTTATGTATCCTAGAAAGTAAGATCTAGCTGTCAATGTAGTTTTTGCAACATACTTGCATTCACAAAATCAAGACAACAGAACTGCAAGAATTTCCAAGGTGTGTTTGGTTTGAATAAATGAGATGGACACATGGTTTCCAGTTTAATAAGGAATGGGGGCTGTCAAAGCTGCTGCAGAATCTCTGGGCAATGAACACATGTGTCACATAAACCCACTTCAGGTCTATTCCAGCTTTGGTACTAATGCTCGTCTCCTCCCCTGCATGAACCAGGTTAAGGGCACCTTAGGGGATTCTGGTGTTGGCAAGCAGAACATCAAATTCATCTTGCTGTTCAGTATCCCCTGGGCTATGAGCAATGTTTGAACTCAATCTCACTAGGATTCATTACCACCTGACCAACTTCCCTTCCCTTCCTCCCCAGAACCTATTTTGGGATTGAACTCAGAGGCACTCGACCACTGAGCCACATCCCCAGCCCTATTTTCTATTTTATTCAGAGACAGGGTCTCACTGAGTTGCTTGTCACTTCGCTTTTGTTGAGGCTGGCTTTGAACTTGCAATCCTCCTTTTTCAGCCTCCTGAGCTGCTAGGATTACAGGGCTGCACTGCTATGCCCAGTTACCTAGCACCATCTTGCTGAGGCCAAAACTTATCAGATGTTTTCTCCTCAGTGGCTGAACCTCATCCTTGTACTCCCAAGACCTAGCTGTATGTTTCCTGTCAATCTGGATTGGCAATCTGGAACTATCATCACACAGCCCTGACCTACTACCTCTGTCTGTAGTCATTGTAGCTTGGTCCATACTCCTTGGACCATACTAGGCTCTCTTAGAGAGGGATCAGTGCCAATTTGGGAAATAATGTGTCACACTGTTAGGCACCTTGAGAACAAGCCCTATAGCCAGACAAATTACCATAGCTCAGGTCTTTTCCTGAATGTTCTTTACATTCTCTATTACCTTTACCTCCTGTAGTCAAAAGAAACATCAGAGCTGAATTTAGTACAATAGAGCTCTCTAATTGGTTCCAGAAAATGGATTCAAATAGATGCCTGTGACTTTGATCTCCCCAATCTCTAGTGGCTTGGCTGGGCCTGAGAGTGAGGGAGGGAGAACAGAGCACTGGGCTCACTACATTCATCCATTAGCAGACGGTTCCCAACTTGGGCCATGTGAACATTATTAATGTCTGTATAACATGGAATAAGAAAAGACTGAAAAGCTCTGCGTTAGAACTATGATACTACACAGGCAAGGCAAGACCAGTCAAATACATTTTTTTTAAGGTGTGAAAGAAATGCTTACTTTCTGTATTTTCTTTAAACTAGATTTGATCAGACTCTAAATCCTGATACTATCAAATTTCAGGGAATTCATTCTGTTATTATTAGGGTCTTCTCTCTATTTCAGGGTTATACATAAAACCTGGGGTTTCATACAGCCTAAACCACTGTGGTGGGTTGTAAGAAAAAAGAGAATAGCAGTTGTTGGAGACATGTATGGACACTGGAACATTTCAACATTGCTGGTGACAAGTACAATGTTGCAGCCACTTTGGAAAATAGTTTGACAGTTCCTCCAAAGTGTTAAATATAAAGTTAGTACATGGCCCAATAATTCCACTCCCAGGTTTTTACTCCAGGTGATTAAAAAAAAAAAAAAGCCATACAAAATCTTTGGCATAGGGCTGGGGATATAGCTCAGTTGGTAATGTGCTTGCATAAGGCCCTGGGTTCAATCCCCAGAACCACCAAAAAAAGAAAGAAAAAATGATAACAAAATCTTGGACACAAATGTTCATAGCAGCATTATTTTTGATATCCAAAAAGTAGAAACAATCAAACGTCCATCAGTTGGTCAACAGGCAAAATATGGTTTATCCAAACTATAGAAAATTATTTGACCCTAAAGCATGAATGCAGTAGTGATGCATGCTGCAATATAAACCTTGAAAACATTATGCTATAATTATGCCATTATGCTAGGAACCAGATATAAAAGGCCACTTAGTATATGATTCCATTGATAGGAAATGTCCCACACAGGCAAATCTCCTTACAGAAAGTACATTTTGATTCTCAGGGATTGGAAGGAGGAACAAACAGAGAGTGATTGCTAATGGGTAAAAGGTTTCTTCTTTGGAGTTATAAAAATATTCTGCAATTAGATAGTGACGATGGTGGCACAACTTTGTGAATATACGAAAAGCCACTGAATTGTATTTATCAAAAGCCACTAAATTGTATTTGTTTATAATTTGAATTATATCCTAATAATTTAAAAAGAGAAGTAGGTACATACATACATTCACACGCCAACCAACCGACCAATCTCTGGGGATGGGCCTAGATTCTACTAATACGTGCCCAAGGACAGAAGCCAGATTGCCTTGTGTCTGGCTGCCTTGGTCTCTAGGCATAGGGTCCAGCCTCCCACTGGGCACCATGCAGCCATTTCTCTTGGATGGGCTCCCATGTCCAGGGACTCAGTCAGGATTAGGCTGGGGTCCTCATCACTCACAGGCCCATGGAACTCTCATCCTTCACGCCTCTTCTGAAAACTTCCTTTCCTCCTCCTTCACCTCTTATGCATTCTCTTAAATTCTTATATTTAGGATTTTTAATGTCTTTTTACAGCTTTTATCTCCTGGAAGGCATTTTGTTATAAACTTGCATCTGTTACTTAAAATATACTCATTTTGAAAAAAGAAAAAAAAGAGTGACCAAGATATTCATATGCAGAAAACTAGGTCTGCAAAGAGACATACATGAAAATCTGTACTAAGGAAAGTGGGAAGAGACTGATGTCAGTTTTCCATTTTTGATCCAGTGAAGGCTCTGAAGAAAGGCTGGTGATGCAGGAGGAGTGTTGTCCTACACTTACAGAAGGGGACATGGACTTAGGTCTCTGTGGGACAGAAGCACCTGTGGCATACTGAATAATGGCTCCTCAAAGTGTCCCTGTCCTCCTATCTGCTAGAGCCTGACAATGTTACCTAAACTGGTAAAATGGACTTTGAGACGGGATTAGTTATGGTTTTGAAATGAGGATCCTAGACTGAATTATTCAAGTAAGCCCAGTGTAGTCACAGGGGTCTTCATAAGGAGATGGAAAAGGGAGATTTAATTAAAGAAGAGATGATGAGGAGAGGGAAGCAGAATTGGGGGGAATGTGCTCTGAAGGTGGAACAGGGGGCACAAAGCCAAGGACTACAGGCAGCCACTGGAAAATGGAAAGGTTAAGTAAACATTCTTCACAGAGTCTTCACGGAAGGACCAAATCCTGGAGACATATGAACTTTAGCCCAGTGAAAATGATTTTGGATTTCTGGCTTCCAGAGTTGTACAAAAATACATTTGTGTGATAATCCTTTGGTAATTTGTTATAGCAGCAATAAGAAACTAATACATTAGCCCCCTCTGAACCTTAAAGAACCCAATCAAAATATGAGCCACAAACAATGGCAAATCACACATCTTGAAGCTAGTAGCCAGTTTCTCTCAGATAATTTTTTTTTTCTTTGCATAAGAGAAAAGCCAATATTGTGGTGTTAGGCTGTGAGGAAAAACTTGAAGATGTTCATCACCAGTAACTAAAATTGCTACAATGCTGAAAGAGAGGACGCCAAATGATACCAGTTCTACACAGATATGAACTCCAGAAGCCAGGACTCAAGTAATGCCAAGAGGAAAGTCAACAGGGTGGTATCTTTGTTGGGAATGCACAACCGTTCTTGAACAAATATTTATATTGTCTGACTATTCTGTGCGTCTCCCATGCCACGTGGAAATTATCCAAGGTCATTTATATAATCTGTAGTGTGAGAACTTCTCTGGAAATTGCCAAAATTGAGACATAAAATGTCAGGGTGGTTTAATCTGAATGTATATGATAGGGACAATTACAAGAAAAAAAAAAAACAGGGTTTGCATGTCTTTTTGAACTTTAGAGTCTGAAACAAAAGTAGCTAATTTGGTTCATGTTCTTCTTATTTTTTAGCACCAGGGATTGAACCCAGAGGCACTTAACAATTGAGCCACATCCCCAGCCCCTTTTATATTTTATTTTGAGAGAGAATCTTGCTAAATTGCTTAAGGCTTCACTCAATTGCTGAGGCTAGCTTTGAACTTGCAATCCTCCGGTCTCAGCCTCCTGAGCTGCTCGGATTCCAGGTGTACCCCACCATACCTGGCTGTTATTTTATTTTATTTTTAACTTTTTTGTGCTTAATTTTCTTTACTATCTGAATTTGCCTCAAGAGACTTAGTGGTAGGAGAAAAAGTGTGATGATCTCCCTCAAATAAAGATAAAAATGTGTTTGAATTATCTCCTCTTAACTCCTTATAGGGCCGAGCCTGGATAATGCCACGAAGAGAAAGGAAAGTTTGTAACTTTATTCAAATCATGAAATTTGATCTCTCACCTTTAGGGAAGACTTGTTTTCTTTTTAGGCTATCCCAGTGCTTTCCTCTCCTTAAGGTTGGCAGTTTTGTTGTGTGGCCTCCATCTCTTCATCGGAACCACTGCCCCCCCCTCCACCAGGCTCCACCTTGCTCCAACCTCCCTCTTTTTCAGAAAGACCCTTAATTTAATGAGTGGCGGGAGAATAAATCTGGATCCTTTTTGCTCACCTCCACATGCAAAATGGATCAAATATAAAACCAACATAAGAAATCCAGCAGAATGCACTTCTAGGTGGCCCTTTCCTTCCAAGCCACCACAGTAAGAGGCTCACTAATTTATTCAGATTAGGACACTAATTCTCAAGATATTTTTAGAATAGTTTTGTGAGGGGATGGGGGTGGAAGGGAGAAGAAATACCACTGGAGTCAATTTGGGAGAGACACTGCTATCTTCTCACCAATCCCATTGAAGCCAGATTTAAAGTTAGGTAGTCAGTGTAGTTAGGTAAATCGGGTCTAATACCAAGTGAAATCTAAAATGGAGGCCATGCTGGGAATGACTCAGGGAAAACACAGGACAACTCATGGAATGTTAATGAAGTCCCGAAAAGGCCCTAGGCCAAAGTCCACCTCAAAGAAGTGTTAATGAACAGCCCCCAGCAAACTTAAAGATAGCCCATCACAAAGAAGTGTCCCACCTTCCAACCTACATTCCATCACCAAAACTATAAAAAGGGGAAACAACTGCACTTCCACGGATTCCACCTCTTGGGTCCCCTTCTTCCTCCAGGAGAAGTCTTTTCTGCTGTCCTTTAATAAACTTCTAATTTCTACTCTGACCTTGCCTCGGCGTGTGCTTTTCTGGTGTTATTCTTCAACATTGGGGAAGCAAGAACTCGTCACTGGTCAACAGCGGTATCACCATCTCCCTTTCCTGCCAGTCATCATACAGCTGAACTATAGTTCTTAACTTCCCATGCAACTGGGTGGGGACCTAAGACAGAGTTCAGGCTGGTGGAAGGTGGTGGCTGTGATCAGTGCCACTGGCTCCCATAGATGAATCCCAAGGAATCCTTCAGGCTGCTTTCCTTGCATCACTTATGGGACAAAACTTGAAGGAACCTAGATGTGGAAGGAGCCTGGTTCTTGACTGGTTGTGTGAAGTGAAGCCTTCCTACTGACCAGCATTGGACTGTGACCTCAGTGAGAAATACACCTATACTATGTTAAGCCACTGAACTCAGGGCTGTTTGTTATAATGAAACTACTAACGCCATTGATTATAACAAAAAAAAAAAATCATGACTTTATATTTACGCATCAATTTTTGATCCCAAATCTTCTCTGCTCCTACTGACTAAAGTTTTTTTCTGAAGTGCTTTTTTTTTTTTTTTAAGGAAAATCTGTCTCAAGGATGAAGAACTGCCACCTTACCAAATAAACTAATGCTTGCTACAAAGGCAATTCAAAAGAGTCGTAGCTCCAAACACAGTTGGATCATTAATGGCACCATTGAAACAGTTCAATAGCTTCTCCAAGAATCGTCTTTTGAGACCCATCGCATTCCCATCTGAATTCATAGGAAAGTGAAATTAGTGCAGGCCTGGATACATCTGGCCATAAATTTCCTAAATAACCAACTGCTTTAATTGTCTTTCAGGAAAAGCCTCCAGAGTCAACTCAACCACAGTTTGAAATGGGCATTTCAAGAATGGACATGCACAGAATAAGCCAGCTTGTCTGATCAACGAACTTCTCACGTCACAAGCTCAAAAATCTCTTTCACAGGTCATGGTGACAGTCCTCACACTCACCAGCACCATGCCCCCCCCCCAAAAAAAAAAAAAAAAAAAAGAAAGAAAATGCCACCTGTCAAGAGGCATGATGCTCTACGCCCTTCTAAGGACTGGAAAATTCTGCATCTGATCATTCATCAACAAGTTTCTCCCTTTTCCCCTTCTACAAATTTCCCAATACCAGCTAATTTTGGAGTCACATTTGAGACTTTTCCCCCACAGCTCCTGGCCTCCTAGCAGGTCAACTGTTCTTGCAATAAAGTTCTTTCTTTTTGCAAAACCTGATGGCCATGTGCCTGGGGCAATGAGCCCTTGTTCAGCATCAAGCCTTTCTAAGGAATTGTTACAGTAAGTACTTCAGCCATGGAGTATCTTTAAATGTTCACCATTTAAATAATCACACCATTATAACAATGGGTTTGGTTTTTATATGGCATGAGGCAGTGATGTGATCTCCCAATTATAGCAGCTCCATCCCCAGGATAAAGATAGGGGAAGGGATGTTTATAAGGACATACACCAATATTATTTGAAACTTTGGCTGGTCAGGCATGGGTGGTAGTTTCTTAGTTGTTTCTATGTTTGAGCAGGAAGTTATATTGAAAGCATTTAACTTCAGTTGTGCAAGTATCAAATTAGGGATAAAATGTTATTTATTGAACTGTTACTTTTTCTTTTTTTCCAAAGTCAAGTTATTTGGAAAAGTTTCCACATCTTAGAAAAGTTATTAATTCAGAATACGTCGAATTATAGACATCTGGATCAAAACAATAGCCTCCTTCATCAGTTTTGGTGCTTTGGGTTAAAATTCATAGGCACATTGCTTTGTGAGTTCACACCTTACAAATACAGGTAACTCTTCTTCAAGGAACTGAGCCACATCCATAAAGTGACTCTCAGAGGCAAAGGGTGAAGTCCCTATTTCATTGACTTTCAGTTTCCCAATTTAAAAAATGAGAACCCCAGTACCCAACTTGGGATGAAGATCAGATGAGTTAGTGTATGTACTTGCAGCTGTGCCTTGAATCTAGGATGCACCAGTCATTCTTAATATCTTAAAATGCCTGATAGTTTCAAGCATAGTTCATTGATTCAACCAGTTCACATTCACCCATACCTAGAAACATATTTATTTTTTAAAAATACTCATGTTTCCTATATTGTGTCTCCATCTTTCTGTTTGTATCAGGTGTACATTTACAGACAGACACACATACACACATAGATTCTTTTCAAAGTTCCAATTTCTTGACTTCGAAATCAATTTAGGAACTTTCTTAAGAAAATGACAAATGTATGAAAAGATCCTTATTTCCCCAGAGGTTTTACAAGTGTTTACTGTGATCTCCAGTCAGACCTGGCTCTGGCATTCCAGCTGTCCAGCTAGCCAGGAGCTTCAATGAAAGGCCTGCCACATTCTTAACTATTGTGTCACTGCAGCAATCTGCAAGAGACAGCACCTCTTTTAGCCCTGTTCTAGTTATCACTCAGCCTGTTTGTCTATTGCTTAAACTGCATTTCCAGGAGGAAAAAAAAATTTACCCTAAAAATTCCCCAGGGCCAAAACAGAGCTTTGGGCATCTTATGCTAAGAAAAGACTCAAAAAATACTGGCCGAGGCATTTTTCAAATCTGTTGTAGGGTTGAGAGCATCTCCATTTAGAGTCTGCATTCTTTTTTTAAAAAACAAAAAACAAAAAACTATTTAGTTCTGCCTTTGTGGGCAAGCACTTTAAAAATTAAGAAAAAAATCTAAGTGAAAACTTCAATAGTTTCCCCCTCCCCAATTGGTACAAGAATCTGTGTGATTAGAGTCACTTAAAACTAAGAAAATTAATAGCCAGAAAGCTCTCACTGGTGATGTGAATGAATGGCCACATTTGCATGACATTTTACTGCATCCACTCAAACAGATGGGATTCCAGGGCTAACTGGCCTCTGTTGAGATGAATGAGATTCCACAACTATTAGCACATTGGCATAGAAATGGGCTGGATTCGGTTGCAGGGGTATTCTTACAGAAACAAAGAAGATCACAAAGCTATCCTGTCCCCAGTGTCTATCAATGCAGACCCATTTGTTATCGAATCCCATTCATTCCTGTTACAGCTACATTCAATATCAGATGACACTCTGCAGGCACCTCATGGAAATCCTGAGGATTTGATCATCTATTAACTACTATTGATGCTGATGTGGCTGATTTGGCTACAGAAGACCAAATAGCACTCTCACAACTGGTGATACAAGTCAAAAAAAAAAAAGTGTCAGAAATCAAACAGGCCGAGAAAAAAAAGTGGACTCACCCATAAGCAAATGGAGTGAGGCCTCCTGTGTTGGCAAAGGTCACCCAAGACATTGAAATTCAATGAAGGGGGTTTTAAGTTAAGGAAAACAGGCAAGCACCAGGGAACCTATCATGTAAAAAGGCTGGGGATCAATGCCCCCTTGCCTATAGAAAGGCGCCAGCATGGGGTATGCTTTGCAGATGGGCTGGGGTAGCAGACAGGCTGCAGAGCACATCTGGCACACAGGTGTATGGCCTGGTATTCCTAAACCAGTCATCAACAGTCATGTGGAAAGAGTCCTATTGCTGTTTCGAGTGGAGAGCAAAAGGAATTATAGCTTAGAGATCATAATGCTTTTTCCCCCCCTCTTTTAAAGAAGTATGCAGGTTGCAGCCAAAACATTCTTCCTCCAGCAGATTATATTTTTAATCCACCTACTTAATTAACTAGCTCCTCAGTGGATCAAATGATATTAGTGAGTTAGAGTAATATTGCCACTGGAGCAGCCATTTAATTCTGGCAACTCTAAAGCAAATTATTTCATAAATGGAGAGTTTATTCAATTCAGTTCAGTTCCAATTCAATTCTGAGCCCCTTCTATGACCAAAGCACTGAGAGAAACCCATGGGGAAACAAAGCAAGGGAGAAATAAACCTTGCCCACCACCTAACAAGGGAAGAGTAACCTCTTTACAAACTTCAGCAATGCAAATAAAGCATGTGTGCAGGGGCGGGGGTGGTGGGAGAGGGTAAAGAAGGAAGGGATCTCATTTCCCTCCCTGTAGGAAGGCAGAAAAGACTTGATGGAACAGAAAGCATGGAAGATGAATACTGAAAGTTACTGGGGATGTGGCTCAAGCAGTAGCGCGCTCGCCTGGAGTGCGTGCGGCCCGGGTTTGATCCTCAGCACCACATACAAAGATGTTGTGTCCTCCAAAAACTAAAAAAAGAATTGAGCAGATTAGGGGAGACAGATTAGAGGAGTGGCAAACGTCCACTGTGGGTGGAATCTACTACAAAAAGAGAATAGAGAAAATATTCGAAACTAGAAAATAGCAATGAGAATAAATAATGGGGGATAGGTATATAAGGATATTGTAATTTAACAAGTGATGGAATGAGCTGGACAAGTTTCCAGAATGTTTGCAATGCTTTATGTCTTACGTTGGATATTGGGATACAAACATGAAAGATGTGCTCAAACCATCCACTCCCTCCCATGTGATCTTACAGCCTAACGGGGAGGGGGGGAAACTCCTTAGGGTTGCTCCAGGCTCTTATGGGAGGTAGGTGCTCATTATGAAAACACAGAGGGTGAGCGTCTAAGCCAAGAAAGGGATGGTAGGTGACAGCTGAACTGGGGCAGGGTCTTCTACAAAGAAAGTGGAAAATGCAAAGCATCAGGCTGAGAGTAGTAAGAGGTGAGGCTAGAAGGAAAGGAACTAGATGAAGGACCCTGCACACGTTGTTATGAAGAATGGGCCGGTGTCCTACATGTGCCCACGGTGAGAGATGAGCAACAGGAGAGTGACACTGTAAGATTTGCACATCACAAGAGCCATTTTAGCAGTTATATCAGTAGATTGCTGGCAAAGCTTAGAGGCTGGACAACCAGACAGTGGTTCCTCTGAGGGCCTGAAACTTTGGTTTATGGCCATGATGAATCAAAGGTGATACATATGTCCATATATATCACTTTGTATATAACCTTTGACTACACACACACACACACACACACACACATACATGTGTGTGTGTATATTTTTATTTATTTTTTGGTACTGGGATTGAACTCAGGGACACTCAACCACCAAGCCACATCACCAGCCCTATTTACATTTTATTTAGAGATAGCATCTCACTGAGTCACTGAGCACCTCACTTTTGCTTAGGTTTTTAGAAACTAAGCAAGTAATGATAACCTTCATCAACAGGGAGCAACAGAGAAGGATAAATGTAGTTGTTTATTTTATTTTTTTAATAATTAAGTTTTTTAGTTGTCAATGGACCTTTTATTTTCTTTCTTTATTTATATGTAGTGCTGAGAATTGAACCCAGTGCCTCATACATGCAAGGCAAGCACTGTACCACTGAGCCACAATCCCCAGCCCCATGAATGCAGTTTTGAATGAGTTGATTTGAAATGCCTGTGGAGCATAGTAGCAGAAATGTGCATTAGTGAAAGTTGATACTAAAGCAAGACAAAATCCTTATTTAAAAAAAGGAAAAAACAACAATAACAACAAAAAACAAACTAATAAGGTATCTCTAATTACGTACCCCCAACATAGCTGGCTCCTTAAAAATATCAGTGTGATCACAGAGGATAATAATTTAGAATGAACATAATACAAGTTAAAAGCATACAAGGATGAAGTTCAAATACAAAAGGCTTTAATGCCTGGTGAATTCTCCTACTGACAATGGTCTCTAGAGGGGTCAGTAAATGTCAACAGGGTTTGATCTCTGATTTGCCTGGATCTTTTATTTAATAAGCACTTAGTAAGTAATTGCTAAATACAATGCAATACATTAGAAAAGGTGAGGAATATGGACACGGACAAGCCCTTGTTCCTAACAGCAAGACATCATCTACTGTAGCTAATGAATGATCATAACACACAATAAAATCTGGTTAGAGATGAAGAATGAGCCAAATGCTCAATTTCAGAGCAAGGTGCATCAGAAACAAGATCAGAGTCAATTGGATGATGTTGAGCTGGTCCTTATTTGAATTTTGACTTTTTTCATTGTGGAGGCTTTTTCATTAATTTTGATTTAAAATTTCACTTCAAAATAATATTTTTAGCTTGGTACAGTGGTGGTATACACCTGTAATCCCAGGGAGGTTGGGGCAGGAGGATCACAAATTCAAAGCCAGCCTCAGCAACTTATCGAGGCCCTAAGCAACTTAGTGAGACCGTGTCTCAAAATATAAACAAACAAACAAATAAGGTTTAGGATTTTGATTGGAATTGCATTAAACCTGTATAGTGCTTTTGGTAGTATGATCATTTTGACAATATTAATTCTGCCTATCGAAGAACAAGGTAAATCTTTCCATCTTCTAAGGTCTTCTTTAATTTCTTTTTTTTTTTTGCCAAAGAAATTTTTTATTGATTATTTAAAGCATTACATAGCTCATGATATATCATCTTTCATACATTTGACTCAAATTGTGTTTTGAACTCCCATTTTCACCCCAAATACAGATTGCACAATCACATCTGTTACATATTCACATTTTTACATAATGCCATATTAGTGACTGTTGTATTCTGCTACCTTCTTTAATTTCTTTATAATTCTGTATGTTTCATTATAGAGGTCTTTCACCTCTTTCATTAAGTTGATTCCCAAGTTTTTTTTTTTTTAATGCTATTGTAAATAGGGTAGTTTTCCATGTTTCCCTTTCATAGGATTTGTCACTGATATACAGAAATATCTTTAATTTCTGGGTGTTGATTTTGTATCCTGCTATTTTGCTGAATTCATTTACTAGTTCTAGAAGTTTTCTGGTAGAATTTTTTTTGGGTTTTCTAGTTATAGAAGCATATCATTGGCAAAGAGTGCTAATTTGATTTCTTCTTTACCTATCCATATCCCTTTAATTTCTTTTGTCTGTCTAATTGCTCTGGCCAGTGTTTGAAGAACTATGTTAAATAGAAGTGGTAAAAAAGGGCATCCCTGTCTTGTTCCAGTTTTTAGAGGAAATGCTTTCAATTTTTCTCCATTTATAATGAGTTGGCCTGGGGCTTAGCATAGAGAGCTTTTACAATGTTGAGATATGTTCCTGTTATCCCTAGTTTTTCTAGTATTTTGAACATGAAGGGGTGTTGTATTTTGTCAAATGTTTTTTTCTGCATCTATTGAGATAATCATATCATTCTTATCTTTAAGTCTATTGATGTGATGAATTACATTTATTGATTTCCATATGTTGAACCAACCTTGCATCCCTGAAATGAACCCCACTGATCATGGTAATCCCAATGATATTCCTCATAGAAATAGAAAAAGCAGTCATGAAATTCTTCTGGAAAAATAAGAGACCCAGAATAGCTAAAACAACCCTTAGCAAGAAGAGTGAAGCAGGTGGCATCACTATACCAGATCTTAAACTATACTACAGAAAAACAGTAATAAAAACAGCATAGTATTGGCACCAAAATAGACTTGTAGACCAATGGTACAGAACAGAGGACACAGAAACATAATTACAGTCATCCTATATTTGACAAAGGCACCAAAAATGTACCTTGGGAAAAAAAATAGCCTCTTCAACAAATGGTGTTGTGAAAATTGAAAATCCATACACAACAAAATGAAATTACATCCCTATCTCTCACTATGCACAAAACTCAACTCAAAGTGGATCCAGGACCTAGGAATTAAACCAGAGACACTTAGAAGAAAAAGAGGCCCAAATCTCCATGATGCCAGATTAGACCCAAACTTCCTTAATAAGACTCCTATAGTACAATAATTAATTCAAGAATCAATAAATGGGATCCACTCAAACTAAAAAGCTTCTTCTCAGCAAAATAAACAATCAGTGAGGTCAATAGAGAACTTACTAATTGGGAACAAATTCTTATCACACACACATCAGAGCACTAATCTCTAGAATATATGAAGAATTCAAAAATCTTAACACCAAAAATCAAATAACCCAATAAATAAATGGGCCAAGGAACTGAACAGACACTTCTCAAAAGATGATATACAATCAGTCAACAAATATATGAAAAAATGTTCAACATCTCTAGCGATCAGAGAAATGCAAATCAAAACTACTCTAAAATTTCATCTCACTCTAGTCAGAGTGGCAGCTATTAAGAATACAAAAAACAATAAGTGTTGGTGAGTATATGGAGGAAAAGGCACATTACTACATTGCTGGTGGGACTGCAAATTGGTGCAGCCAATATGGAAAGCAGTATGGAGAATCCTTGGAAAACTGGGAATGGAATCACCATTTGACCCAACTATCCCACTCCTTGGTCTATATCCAAAGGACTTAAAAACAGCATACTACAGGAACACAGCCACATCAATGTTTATAGCAGCACAATTCATAATAGCTAAAGTGTGGAACCAACCTGGATGCCCTTCAGTAGATGAATGGATAAAGAAAATGTGGTATAGATACACAATGAAATATTACTCAGCATTAAAAGAGAATAAAATCATGACATTTGTAGGTAAATGGGTAGAGTTGGAGAATATAATGCTAAGGGAAATTCGCCAATCCCCCCAAACCAAATGCTGAATGATTTCTTCGATTTAAGGATGCTGATTCATAATATGCTGTGGGGGGTGGGAGGACAGTGGGAGGATTAAATGAAAAAGGGGCGGAAGGGGAAGGAAGGAAGCATGGGGGTAGAAAAGATGGTGGAATGAAAATCATTACCCTAAGTACATGTATGAAGCCATGAAAGATTTGACTCTACTTTGTGTACAGAGATATGAATGATTGTGCTCTATATGTGTAATATGAATTGTAATGCATTCTGTAATCATGTAAAACAAATTAAAATTTAATAAAAAAGAAAAAAAAAGGTTTGGGGATATGGTTCAGTGGTTAAGCATCCCTGGTTCAGACCCCAGTACTAAATAAATAGATAAATAAATAAATAATATTTTCATTCCTGAGTATACTGGTACCCCTTTATATTTTGTTTCTGGGATAAGTGTCTTACTTTCATCTTCCCAATCCTGGCTCAGAAAAGATTATCCATGATTAGGATGAGGCCCTCAAACAACCAGGGGATTTCAAGGCAAAATCATGACTTTCCCCTAAATTACTCTAATTTCAGAATTATTTTCTTTTGGAGAAATCCTCTATGACAAATTATCAGGAGGAAGATGATAGAAAGAATTCTGATATTACTGATGAGCCTTGATTTTACATTTTGTTTCTTCTAAGGGTAATTTTCAAATCAACATAGGTACATATGTTGTATATGGGGGAAGACTATTTAAGACTATTCCTTCTCTCCATCCTCCAACAGGTCTACACATTTCAGAACCCTATAAAAATATTTTGAGCAAAGAAATTAGAGTTTGCTGCCTATGGTCTTGAGCATCAGAGTTCGTTGTAGCACCTATACGGCCATCCCCAGGCTTGGGCCTGGACCATTTGGACATTTACCTGAATGTTGAGAAATTGGAGATTCTTAACAACTGCAGTAACTTTATCAGAACGAATCAGAAGTTACCATATTGCTTAATTATTACTGTTTTATAGTAGTCTAATAGCTACACATATTCAAGGCCCACCATTTCAACCCTAATGTCACTGCATTGCAACCTCGTGATTTTTGGTAGAAGCAGCTGTAAAAATGGACTGGAGTTCAGGGAGCTTTATTACTCAATGAAAAGAAATTTTCTCTGCATATTGTTAAGTAAGGATGAAATTTTGAGCCACGTTTGGCAGACATATATTAGTGACATTCTGGTGACTACGACTTAACAGTGACACAGCCATGTCAATGTTTATAGCAGCTCAATTCACAATAGCTAAACTATGGAACCAACTTAGGTGTCCTTCAATGGATGAACGGATAAAGAAAATGTGATATATATATATATATATATATATATATATATATATATATATTCAATGGAATATTATTTCAAGAAGAATGAAATTATAGCATTTGCCAGTAAATGGATGGAGTTAAAGAATATTATGCTAAGCAAAATAAGTCAATCCCCCAAAACCAAAGGCTGAATGTTTTCTCTGATATGCGGATGCTGATTCACAATAAGCAGGGTGGGGGTGGGGGACATGGGTGGGAGGATTAGGGAAGAATAGAGTTACCTTAGATTAGATAGAGGGGAGTGAGGGGAGGGAAGGTGAGGGGATATGGGGATAAGTAGTAGAATGAAACAGACATTATTACCTTATGTATCTATATGACTGCATGACGGATGTGATTCTACAACATGTTCCATCAGAAAAATGAGAAATTATACCCCACCTATGTATGATATCTCAAAGTGCATAAACACATTCTACTGTCATAAAATAAATAAATAAAGAGTCTTGGAATGATGAGCACCAGAGAAAATACATCTTTGTGTGCCTGTGTCCTGTGGATGTGTACACAATTGCTACACTCTTGTTTCCTAGTGAGGGACCAGAGTCTAGGACACTTCTTCACCGAAAACATACACAGCCACACAACACCAATCTCGACTCTGCCACTCAGTTGGTTTGGATTATGAATGTTGGGAAAGGGATGAAGAAATTCCATGAAAGGAATAAAGGCACTTATCCAGAGATGCAAAAATTCTTCCGTAGTGTCCTCCTGAAATTCGAATCTCACTCATCCTCTCCCCTCCCTTTGTCATGGGTCCACCCAAAATAACGTGTAGAGAAAGCTATCTTGCACCACAGCCCACTTATTTTTAGACGATTTGGATTTTCTTGGGAAACACTGTCTGGTAGAGGCCTCACATGACTCTTCAGCTTATGAATTCTGGTGAGCCCATAAGTCAAAGAATTATGCTCTAAGTAATATCTTAAATGATTTTTAATATGCTTCCATAAAAGGTCAGCTGCCAACAGTCACATAGCTGGACTCTAAGGTATAGAGACTGTGGAGTCTTTGAAAATATCCAGTGAATTTAATACACCAGACCTTGGTATTTCTTACTATGTGTGTATGTCTATAAACATACACAACATAGAAGATAATATTGTATATATACACACATACTATACATACACATAGAGGGTTTTATGGAATAGAGGATTCATATCCTTCCCTAGTTGAAGTATTTAATGATATCTAATAAATTATACTTTTCTTTTCACTTTAAGTTCAATGCAAATAAAAGAAAAAAAAGGCAATGGTCATTTCCCCTCAGTTGTTTTATCTTTACAATAAAAACAAAACTTCCTTGGACCTGACCAGAACTGAAAGGTACCAATTACTCATCTACTTTATAACATAATAGTTTCCACCAACTTCAAAGCAAGTTAATCAGGCTTTCTCTGGGAAAGGCTAAAATCTTCAGCTAACTCTTCCTAAAAAGACAAGTGAGTTGAAAGCACAGCAATTTGAAATCATAGGAAAAAAAAAAAAAACAACTCTCCCAACACACACACACACACACACACACACACACACACACACATCTAGAGAGTATTTAAACTATTTCACTTTATAAACTTCAACGGGGATATGATTTCTGGTGCTCTGGCTTATAGAATCACTTGGGAATGAATAATTCATAGGCATTTTACCAAGCCTCCAGTGTAAATCAGTCAAATATAGCAACATGATATTCATGCTGAATTTTTAAGTACTTAAAACATGTAGATGGAAACTTTTTCTTTTTTAACAGAGAGAGGAAGAATGTAATTTTCCCTCTGCTCACGTTGCCCAGACATACTTTCATGACATACTTAAAAAAAAAATCTATAAAGAGGGATTTAATTAAACAATAAACCAGTTAATGGTAGAAGAAGTAAAGAAAAGCAACGACAACGAGAAAACTTTCTCAGTGTTATGTTTTCTTTATTAACATACTGATGTGAAACTAAACAGAAAAAGCAATCTAATAACAAACATTCCTTTGAGACATGTTCAGGGAGCAAAAGGACATCCACTTATTGTTCCGCCCATCCGATTGGTCCATATATGGCAATAAAGGTACAATGGACGGAAACAGGAAACAGACTGGCACATCTGTAGTATCTTATTAGCAGCTAATGGATATCTGAGAAGAACACGC
Source organism: Spermophilus citellus (assembly GCF_964194105.1). Lineage (NCBI taxonomy): Eukaryota > Metazoa > Chordata > Mammalia > Rodentia > Sciuridae > Spermophilus > Spermophilus citellus. The sequence continues at coordinate 36,944,435 of NC_138184.1, forward strand.
ATATAATGCTGAATCGTCTGTACCAATCTCCTAAGCAATTACTCTTAATTAGTGGGTTCTGTTTATAGATTCAACTTAGTGTACCCTTATGTATCAAAGAGATGAAGGCAGATGGAGAGGAAGAAATGACTCTCTTAAAGGAGAAGTATGGCAAGACGTTGGAGGGTTTCTTTTGGGTGGAGTGAAACTTAATTTCTCTCCCTGCCCTGGCAGAAGCAGGCTTCCTCTTTTTGTGAATGATTCAAGAAGAGGTAAGACACATTTACCAAGGCAGGCTGCGTGAAAAAGTGCTCCTGTCTGTCATTTGCCTCAGAAAAATTCGAAGAAAATCAGTGCATGCAAATAATGGTGCAGGACAAAAATACTCCCTCGTACTGTAACTCTGAACACTTCCAGAAGGCTCCACCCCCCCCCCCAACCAAATGCAGTGCTTTAATTCAGAGATGCCGCACCTGCATTTAGCGTCTGCCAAATTGGAAGCCAAGGGGCAAAATGGGCGGTGTGACCAGCTGTATCTCCATAAAAGAGAGAACACAAAATGGGTTTTCCAGGCCAATATAGTCAAAGGGGATCTGAATATATACATAGAGCCACAGAGCCAATTGCCCACTTCTGTAACTGGGAAAATACTGTGTAGCTCAGCTCCACCCCTACCCAGCACAACACAGACCTGCCTTAGGAACAAAATGGAGAAATTCCTGTTGGGTCATAGAAACTCCATTTGTGCATGATTTGTTCCCATATAAACAGCTGTCTGGGTATCTTTCTTAAAGGAGAGCCAACACTGGTACTGCCTCTCATGTTTCTAAAAGAACCACAAGGCTGGATTCTTTAAGCCTGTCTGATCATTTTGACAATAAACTGTCCCACTCCCTCCGGAGTCACAGGAGCTCTTTCCTGTCCTTGGAATTCTGTTTAGGAAGACCACGGTGAATACACAACCAGTAAACTAATATACAACCTGTGATTGTTCTCTTGGATGATGGTACTCTATGAATAAGAAAACTGGACTTTTTTTTTTTTTTTGATAGAGAGAAGGTAAAAGAAAATACTTGTTATTTCTCCATATTTTACCACAAGAAAGAATAGAATGATATCTTTAGGATCACCATTCAGAAGGTTCAAGATTTTATGTAATATCCTTTTCCTATAAAAATCCCAAGGATTCACCTTTTCTGATGGCATGAGTGTCCAGAGACAAGACTGAGGTGTGTCAGCCAGATGTGGAGGCTGTAGGAGCTGGTGACATGCTTGGCTTCTCCTGGGAACCCTGGCCCTTCTGGTAACCAGTTCTAGAGTTGCCCCTTTGCTTATCAGATGAACCAGTCTCCATCAAACATTTGCTCGCATTCATCATATGTTTGAGTTTCCATCAAGTTTAAAATGTAAGATTTTCTGCAAAATGTTCCACTGCTTATGCAGATGGGCAAAGGTGTTAAAATGCAGTTTATAAACATTTTTTTCTGACTTCATCTTCTGAGAAATATGACAAGAGTTTGAGCCAAAGAATGACACACACAGAGAGAGTTTCTAATTCACACACAGAGAAACTGTCTGAGCTGTGGGAGGCAAGTGAGAGACAGAAACCACTCAGACACTAGAGGGTGATTCTATCTTGCCTCTGACTGAGTTTGTATCCCAGCATCACTGTGCAACTGGGAACCTGAATGTGGCATATCCTATAAGCCTCTCTCCCCATGGAGCTCTATGTATGTATGAACATTGCCCCGCCTACTACATAATGGCTCACAGAAGAAACTGTCTATAATCACATTTTCTGGCAAAACTGTGGTTGGCATATGTGTTCTTTATTATATACCATATATTATTCTATAGGTTATACAGTTACATATACATATATATGTATATACATAATTATACATGTAATTATATAGGATCCATATATTATATACATATATATACACACACACACACACATACATATTATATGTTACTGCACAGGAATAAAGATGGCAAGACACACATAAATGGCTCGCTTTAGAAGCTATCTCCTTTTGTAGGTAACGTTGAGAACATTTGTCAAGTAGAATCATTCATCTCAAACTTTAGAATCCATTCCTGTGCAAGATTCATCATAATGTCGTCCCGTACATACGTTCCAAGAGTACATGATCCTTCCTCTCCCCTGCCTCCAACTCTACTCCCCTCTCTCACCAAAATGTATACAGTTGGTAATTCATTTCTCTTCCCTGCTCAAGAGTGTTATTTCTGGAAGAAGTTCAGAGAGCGGCAATGGGATGGCCGTGTCACTAGATGGTTTCCAGGTATCTCCTTAGCAGGTTAGAGCAAAACTCATTCTTCACTTACCATGTGTCTTTCTCCTGCTCAGAGTAAGGACAGGCCAGACACAAGGAGGAATGTTTGGTGGAAGCACAGAGGAAGGAGATAAAGTGGGAAAAGATAGAGGAAGGAAGAAGCCACTCACAGCCCCTCTGGGAGGATAAGCTATCCAAGGCCAGACATGAAGCTGCAGCTTCCTAAGGGGTAAAGAAATATCTGGCAGCTGCTTTTGGCATAGAAGGCTCCTCAAAATACATCTTTCACCTAGAGACATTTTCCAGCCTTTTCAGTAATGCTGAGAGTCAATGCATTATCAACCCTATTTTACATTTAAGGAAACTGATGCACACAGAAATCAGACAATACGTTCAAGAGTACAAAAAATAGAAGATTTTAAAGCAGGGTCGGTACCTATATTTTCCACACTATATGCTCCCATTCAAGAACAGCCATAATGATGACTTGGTAATTAGTGACCAGTTCAATAATATTATGGCCCCTATAAGTGAATTAAAAGATCCATTTCAGAAAGCTATAAAGTCTTGAAAGAGCCATCTCTCAACTGATTCAATGGGAGTCCACCGACCCAATGATTTTGTAACATATCAAGGTTACAATTTATAACAATACTCAAATATTTTTTTGTAAAATAGCTCCCACATTAGATGGCTCATATATATTCTTTTAAAATTTCTGCCCATTATTAATGGAAGAAAGCCTGTCTATGGTGAGTAACTTTTTAGACCTGACAGCAAAGTACCCTCCTGGCTGGCTCATTCAGAAGGCTTATCTCAGGATAGTAGGGTGTTAAATTCCCTTAATCATTGCACCTTCTGTAAGATAGGAAGATATAGTTTAAGTATCCCAGTTAGGAATTTCTTTTGGCAGCATGTAATAGTATTTCTGAGTGGTTTAAGCAGCAAAAATGTTAAAACAGCCCGTTGACCAGGCCAACCGGAAAAGGACGAGAGAGTACTTTCCTACCTTCATTCACACATTCAGTTTTGCTGCAGGGTCACAAATGGTAACTATATCCAATGTGCTAAGAAAGGAGAGAGATGATAAAAGGGTATGCATATATAATCAAAGCTTTCTCAATAGGTCTCTGAAGATTTCAGCTTATGTCTTGTCAGAACTGAGTCTCAGGGTCAGCTGTCACTACAGGGGAACACTGGGAAAATGAGTACCTTTTCCAGTCTCTTCAGCGGTGACAGGAGAGAATGCCTGGGTATACCTCATACCACCTTACTGTGACTAATAAACAGATGTCAGATCTTGCATGATTTCTGTTATTCTTCCATACCCAAGAAACAATGGCTCACCATCTTGGGCCCAAAACATCTTGGTTCAGACAGTAACCATTTCCTTTCATTTAAAACTTGGGTTCTTATGCTGAAAATGGAAGCATAATACTTCAACTCGGTCACCCAGGAAAACCTGTGTCCCCTGGTGACCACTTCTAATGGGAAGCATAATTCAAAGTTTCTGGTCTGGAAGTATAGACCCTTATCCAGTAATGCAGCTTCACCAACATGTGGCCATGGCTCATTCTAGAAGAATAGGCTGTATCTAGCACTGATAAACTTATAGGGTAGAAGGAATTTTAGTGTTGGAAAGAACATGCAGAAAGAGTAAGATTTAATAGAGTGTATAAGGAAGGAGAACAAGATCCCAAATTTGCTTCAAAGACAAGAATCATGTAGCATGCCTAAGATAGAGATTCCTGGGTTCTAGACCAGAATTGAATCAGAATATGAAAATCTGTTTTTATTTTTTTAAACTAGAGGCCTCACCATCAAGGGAGGTTGGAAACATGGGGTGCTGAGGTTTTTAAGCCTGGATACTCCTTAGAATGATCTGGAGAGCTTCTGTAAAGAACTAACCACCAGAGCCCCATCCACAACCCAAATATCAGAGCACACAGTGCAGTTGTATTGTTCAAAACATTGCTGGCAAGTCCACTGTGCAGAGTGACAGCAGCAGCCATCATCAAAGACAGAGACTCTGGTATAGAAGGGGATCCATAGAGGGGCCAGATGCACACCCCAGCTTGAACAAAGAGCTGGGTAGCCAAATGACCTATTTCCAGGGTTGGAGAATCATGGCTTATGGGCCACCTCCTTCACCCATGTGGGGTTTTTTTGGATTTTTTTTTTTTTTGGTACCAGGGATTGAACTCAGGGGTGCTTAGCCACCAAGCCACATCCCCAGCCCTTTTTTTACATTTTATTTATAGACAGGGTCTCACCAAGTTGCTTAGGGCCTCACTAAGTTGCTGAGGCTGTCTTTGAACTTGGGATCCTCCTGCCTCAGCCTCCCGAGGCACTGGGATTACAGATGTGCTGTGCCACCACACCCAGCAACCTATGTGTTTTTGTAAATAAAGTTTTATTGAAACATAGCCATGTCTTTATAAATACACACATACATATATTGTCTGTGGCCTACTGATCATCTTACACTGACAAAACAATAGTTGCAGTAGAGATGATATGTGGCCCACATAGCTCAAAATAGTCACTATCTGGCTCATTACGGGAAAAGCTGACCAACTTCTGAACTAACTCAACATCTAGACCAGGAGTAGATACGTATAATAATTGCTATTATTACTTACGACACAGTTTTGAGTGCTTGGCGTCTATTTAGTCTTGAATCTTCATTATAAAACGGAAATCAAATATCTGGGAGTTCAAAAAGCTGGCCTGAGGGGCTGGGGCTGTAGCTCAGTGGTAAAGCGCTTGCCTCCCATGTGTGAGGCACTGGGTTAAATCCTCAGCACCACATAAAAATAAAGATATTGTGTGTCCATCTACAACTAAAACATATATAAATATTTTTTTTTTCTAAAAAAAAAAAGAAAGAAAGAAACTGGCCTGAGTTTTCAGAGCTGGTCAGAGGCAAGGCCAGGATCTGATGCAGTCTGGCTGACTCCAGGATCTGTTATATGGCTTTGGCTTCATCAGCGGGGCTCTTCGGTGTGAATTTTTTTTTTGACAAGGTGTAAGAAGTGTAATATCCTTCCAATTTGTAACTAGCGGTGAGTCAAGAGGACAGACAGACGTCTGAACAATCTGAGCTGCCACTTGTCCTCTCCCTGGTGCCTAATGTCCACTGGAGCAATCAAACTGAAAAGGACTCATTCTTTTAGCAAGGTTGAAAAAAAAATGGCAAGTGCTGAACTGTACAATTTCTTTTTCTTTTGTGAAATTTACAATGTTCAATATGACTAACTCTATAAGCTGGAGCACTAAGAATCACTCAAGGCTCCCAGACATTTGGCATTATGATCACTTCCTTGGCTGCATTAAGCCTCACACCCTTAATTTGTTCCATGATATATTCAATATGTTCCCGGTTTTCCACAGGGTCAGCAGGATAGACAGTTTGCTGGTAAAGATTACAGACATTATTCTGGAGTCACCATTTGCTGTGGCTCTTTGTCAAGGGAACAGTGAGGCAGTTGGAAAAGAAGAACAGGCATCCATTAAACACAGAGGAACAAAGACTGGCGACTGGGAAGACAAAAATAGCAATTTTATTGTCAATGTTTTGCTTTACAGGGAGCCAATAAAGCAATTGAAACCTATGAGCTATATGCTTCAATTTTAGATAACCAGTCCACAAGAGGACTTGGGAGAGCCTCTGCATTATCTGCCTTCTAACTGTGGAGGCCATCTCCTTTTTAGTGCAAAGACAATAGCCCACATGAGGTCTGAGATTCTCTAAATCCATTTGCATTCCAAAATACTATCTTCCAAAATTTAGGCATCCTCTACTCTGAAATGCCAATCAGACAAGGTAAACAAAGCATGGACAGAGTCCCAAGGCTCACCTACCACCACCAGAATCCTGCTCTTATTGAATTTATTGGACATTAGTTTGTGTAGCCTTAAGATGCACAGCCAAACCATGAGCTCAGATGGTTCAGAGACCACGCTCCACACTTATTTATCACCCTTTCATACCAGGCATTTAAAATAGGGGACTGTTTTAGCCAGCTTTCTCACTGCTGTGACTAAAAGACCCAACCAGAGCAATATTAGAGGAGGAAGAGTTTATTTCAGAGCTCACAGTTTCAGAGGTCTTGGTCCACAGACAGCTGGCTCCATTCCTCAGGACTTGAGGTGAGGCAGAACATCATGGCAGAAGAGTATGATGGAGGCAAGCAGCTCACAGGACGATCAGAAAGCAGAGAAAAAGACTCCACTTGCCAGAGATTAAATATATAAATACACACACACACACACACACACACACACACACACACACACACACACCCTTAAAGCAAGCTCCCAATGGCCCACCTCCCCCCAGCCACACCCTACCTGCCTTCAGCCAACGCCTAGTTAATCCCATCAGAGGATTGATTGGCTGATTGGGTTAAGGCTGTCATAACCGGATCATTTCCCCTCTAAACCTTCTGCATTGTCTCACACACGAGCTTTTGGTGGACACCTAATCCTGAAGTCATAACTGAGGCCATGGGTATGGCTGTCAAAGTGGTTACTTGCCAACAGAGGAGCATCACTATGTCTATCTCTTGTCAACATCAGTTCAAGCAAACCTGCTGAATCTGAGGCACTGTGTGCAGGGGCCGGGCATTATTTGTAGAGTATATACTTTAGTCAAACTTTTTTTTTTTTTCTTGTTCCATCTCATTTGTTCTATCTAATGTTGAATTATGGGGACTGGGTCTGAAATCTTTAACCAGAGAACTTCGGTCTCATCCCTTGCTGACCTTCTCCTGGCTCAGCTTGCCTGGTAACAGCCCTCTCTGCCCCACTGCATAACCTCCTCCCCATCATTTCTGTCACTCAGAAATCCAGAAAACGACCCTTAACCTCTCCTCACCCTGATTGTGGCAATATTACTTTTGTCAAGAAGCCCCTTTGATTCTGAACCCATGGTGTCTCAGGTCTACACTGTTTTCAAGCCCTCTGCCACATTCTGTTTAAATGAGCTTCTCAAATACTTGTTACATGCCCCCCCCCCCCCGCCCCGTTGCACAAATATATAATCCTTGAAGCTAGATACCTTGCATAAATAGCCGCTCAACAAATTGTGCTGAATGTCTGAATCAAAGGTTGTCAGCGACAGGTGACTCCACCCAGATAAAGAGGAAAAGTAAATTCATTCCTACAGTATACATTTCTGCTCTGGGACCTGGGCTCCTGGGCTCCTTATCATAGGGAAAAGGAAGGAATATTCCCAGGCTGAGCACTGAACATTGGCCACTGGGTTTACTTTTTTTCTCTTGCATTCATTACTCCATTACATTCCACTATACAGATTAGGAAATTAAAGCCCCTTATGAAATTAAGCCATATGCTTAAAGTCACATAATTTCAGGGGCCGGCCAGGGCAGTATGTCCACCTGAGCAGTCTAATTGCCAAGGGCACTTACTCCTCCACTGAGTTACATTGCTTCTGGGTCTGAAGGTGAGATGCTTCTGGGTCCTCAGTGGCAAAGTTATCACAGAAGAAAGGGGAAATTCTAGAGAGGCCAGTGGGGCATGTGTGGGCATTCCTGGGTTAAGGAGGAGAGCCTGGCTTTGCCTCAACTCCAACCTGCATTTATATGCTTGTACAACACCTTTGCAGTGTCCCCGTGGTGGAGGCTGCATTAGCATCTGTGGGGGCGGGTGGACCTTGGTGGAAATCTGAACATTAGGTCACACTAAATTACACAGATTGGCTAAACTGCATGCTAGAAGGGTTTTAGAAATGTTAAAAAAATACAGACAAATTGTTTCTAGTTGGAATTTACACAGGAAATCCAGTTCTTACAGTGCCTCAGCAACTCACCTTCCCTCTTCATCCCGCACTGTCAGGCTAGCTTAGGAGGCTGCCTCTTTCAATTTGCCTCAATGTACGAGCAGCTGCTAGCTAAATTACAACCTCTAAGAGACTAGACCGCTAGCCCAGGTGGAGAGTGTGTGGAAGTACAGACTCCTGAACAGCAGAGCAAGCAAAGAACCCGTTGGCAGGAGATGATTGACCTGCTATCAGTGGGTTCTCCAGGCTAACTTCTACTCAGAATAAATGCCCCTCTGCTAAAAGCTCAACTTTTCGGCCTGCCCTAGCATTTAATTCCTCTTTCAGAAACAGTCCAGAAGATTCCTATCACTGGTATGACATTTCTTTTTAAAAAAAATTTATTCATATTTTATATAAATATATATATATATATATTTATATATATATATCATCATCATCTCTGAGGTTGGATCAACCCCTCCAGCAGAGGCCCAGGCATGAAGATGGCTCTGGTTTTGTTTACTTAAGTCTGTAAGTCCTCCGAGGTCCCATTTGCTCCCTGGTCTTGACCACAGGTCCTGAGGTCAAGTGCAGACCTGCCAGCCATAGGATTGCAGCTTATTTTGCTAAATGCCATGTTCTGCTCTTGGTTTCCCAGAGGCCTTCTGGGGGCAACATTTCCTGTGAAAAACACAGACTTACCAGCTGCCTATCATCCCCATTACCTTTCCCCAGAACTGAGGCTGATGGCAAACAGTCATGTCCTCAGATGTGCCACTGAGAGGATATTTACAGAAATAATGACAGTGGGCCAGAATGTTGGCAGGCACAGGAAGCACACAGAGCTCATGGCTATGCCTGGTCCTATTGTCGTGAGGAATAAATGAACCAGTGTAGGCACAGTCTATAAAGACGGCCAGGGGTAGGAGCTTCCCAACTTCTGTGTGTGCCGCTCAAGACTCTTTTTACAATGAAGATCCTGCCTCAGGATTTCTGAGGAAGGGCCTGATATTTTGCATTTCTAACAAGGGCTGAGGGTTCAGTGGGGAGGCTGATGCTGCAAGTTCTTCAACAATACTTGGAATAGCAAGGCTATAAGAATATTCCATGAATGGATGCTGTAAGTATTAATAAATGCAATGCCAATCTTACATTCTACAAGTCTGTCACTCACATGTCTCTTACTGACCAAACTTGCATGCCACTCTGCTGTCTGTAGGTGAAGAAGTTGCTTCATTGACTATAAAAACAGCTTCATTTTATAAAAAAATTTAGATTACCAACTGACTTGGACCTCCTAAAACAGAATTCCCTGTAGGAGTACAAAGCTTTCCTACTAGGAAAACACAGTTTACTTTTTGAAGTCCTAATTCAAATACAGATGTACAAGAAGGCTTTCAGGATTAAATTGGAAAGGGTGGAAAGGAGTTACCACCACAGGATTGAAATGATAGCCCCTTTATTTTCTCAAGATTTGAATTTCTACATCTGTCGTGATGTCAAGGCTTGGACCATGGCATGCATGCTTTGAATGCTAAGACTTGGGTAGATGCTGGTACCTTCACCAACTCCCTGAAGCAGGCAGGTCACCTGGAAAGTGAAGTAATTGGGTCACTACAAATCGGTTGTGGGGCTTTTTCAAATACTACCTGAGATCTAAAGTTCATCGAAAAGAAGCCAAAGGAACCTAGAGTGATTCTATTCTCACCATCCTTATACCTCCAGTATATTCAATTTAGAGAGTAGCAGAATCTATATTTGTCACTGTCAAAAGTCATCCATGAAAAGGGAAATATCTTCTGGGAATATTTATCAGTTTCCAAATATCCTGAATTTCATCCGATGGTGCTTTTGACTCATCTCTTAAAGAATTATATATGTAGCATCACAGGACAAAACAGAAAAATTTTTTTTTGAATATAGAATTCCTATTGTTAACTAATTTAGCCAAGTTCAGTCAAAACGAACGGTTCCGCTTTTTGTTCAGATGTGGTCTCAACTAGGAATAATTGTCTAAGTAGGTACGTGAAATTGATGGCTTCTAGAGACAATTGAATTGTAAAATAATCTTGCACATCCACCTTGATTTTCTTTCCTTAGAAATTAGCATTGTTTTTTCATGTCCACTTACACGCAAACCCATCAAAACCCAAGGATTCATGTTCCTACTTGGATTGCTGAGTTCAAAGCTTAAACAGGAAACAGAAAAAAGTTAAGTGCAAGTTGAGGATGGCTGTTTTGCATTATGCTGTACACCTGGATACAACAATCCAGGGAACATTGCTTTTTAAAACAATGTTCAACCTAGACACTGGCAGAATTTTCCTTTGGCATTTTTTAATATCTCAATCATGGTGCTATTTTTAAAAGGATGTATCATAGCCTAGAGGCAAGATACAAACCTCTAACTTTTCGTAATTTCTTCACAGATATATCTGCTTTCATCTACGCACAATTGTAATTTGAGCATTCGCCAACAGTTTCCAATCACCTTGTGACTTTTCGGTCATGCCAGATGTTGGGGAATTGCTTGAAGGGCAGGCTTGTAGCTCCCTGAAGACTGGAATTCCCAATAACCCCAAGGTATATCATCTGAAGTCAAAACAAAGCCTTCTCCAGTTGCTCTGCTAGAGTCTTTTATCTCTGTAGTTGCCTGGCCATGCCTCCCTGAATGAGATCTCAAATTTGATCTTAGGTAAAAAGGATGTTTTGAGTAACTTTACTTCAGTGTAGACAATGGCTATTTCAGAAAGCTCTGGTCTTTCAAAAGCAGAAGCTTCTTTTGAATGCAACTCACCCCTGCCTTTGGGTTTTACAAAGTAGTTCCCTTTCTCAGTTATGGCTGAGGCTGAAAAGACGGGGTAATTGCAGATTCGAAGAGGGGACTCTTTGGCCATTCCTTATGAAATGCCAGTGGGAACTCTACATGCCGTACATGGCTTCTTATTCCACACTTATTTGAATGGCAATGAACAAAGAAGCACTCATGAATCTGGCAAATCTTGCTCTAAGATATTAATTTCCACTAGAAATACAGAATCAGCGTCAAATTCAGCAAGAACATATTTACCATAGGTGAAGTTCTTTGAACTTTAACCTCCACAAGGAAAACATGAAGATTTTCTACTGAAACCCAAACCCCTTTGCTTCCTCCATATCTGACCAAACTCACCTTGTTGGACTTTTCTAGAAGTCACTGCAAAATATTAATAAGCAAATTCAAAACTCACAAAATACATAACTACTTCTCTATTTTAACGTTAACAAGCTTCTTCAAGCTAAGAGGAAGGGGGACACAAACCACATCCTTTTCTAAAGTTTCATCCCACTATTGAGGCAGAACTCCCATCTTATAATATCAAGCTCCATCTTTGGTGAGAAATTATAAGCCTTACAGCTGCTTTGAAAATTCCTTGAATTTTAAGTTCTTGCAGCTTATTTTCTTTGGCTGTATAAAACTATTCTTCTAAACACAACTCAGCCACAGTGAAAAAAAATCTTTTGAAATGGGAGAAATATGCAGTCAATCATAGCATCTTGGGTCTCATTCAATGGCCTGAGATTAGTGCACCTTCTTTGGAAAGTGCCCTTTGAGCACCTCAGTGATGACAGCATGTGAAAAATCCAAGGACTGCCTGCCACTCCTTGCCTAACACTTGCTCCTTTTCCAACAATTTAGATCCAATCAAACCACTGGCTCTTTCATGCTCCAAGTAAATCTGTTTTGTATTTGATGCCATTAATAATCTTGGCCTAACTCTGCAAAGATATGGCCTTCCAATTGCCTATTTAATGATCTGGTATGGACACTACCACTCCCTCTCCCATATTTCTAAACCCAACTTCTACATCCAACTTGGTTGTTCTAAGGCCTTCCTTCTTCATATGGTACTCACCCCATTCTTCAGTATGAAGTCTAGTCCTACCACATCTATTATTCCATTTTTTTTCCTGTCCAGTGTAGCACGCTGCCTGTATGCAGTGATTTATTTTCAGTGCTGGGAGTGAACCTAGAGCCTCCCCTGTGCTAGGCAAGCACTCTACCACTGAGTTACATCCCCAGCCCGACCTACATGTTCTATCAATTGAAGTTATATTGAGTTTTGAGGGGAATTCCTCGATTGTGGGCTTTTGGGGCCACTTCAATTATTGTCACATAATTGGTTATTTCTATAACATTATCCTACTAATGGAAATCCTACCATTTATAAAACAAAATATTCCAACATGCTTAGGTTATATCTAAAAAATATTAAATGGATGCTTTCATTAAGGTAAAAGCAAATCTTTTCACAATAGCTCTATACCCACTAAAAGAGGGACTATGTGGGGTAGGAATGATAGTAGAATGAATTACCCTATGTACATATATAGCTATATGACCAGTAGGATTCCACATCATGAACAATTGGAAGACTGAGAAATTATACTCCATCTCTACACGAGGTATCAAAGTACATTCTATAATTATAATTAGTCATGTATAACTAATTAGAACAAATTTTAAAAAGAGGGACTATGATGTGAATTTTAGGCAATCATTTTTTTCTTTTTTACATATAAAAGCAGAAAACAAGAAAATGTCTCATCCATGCATGCCCTGGCCTTTGATAAGTGTCAGTCATGCAGGTAACCTGCCCGTCCTATCTGCAATAGGGCCTTTAATAAGCCCTTCAATGAAGTTTCCAGCTATGACATAGGCTTATCAAGGTTCAGTCTATTCTCCAGGCACACTGAGGGACTCATGGGCCAAAAAATACTTTCCATTCTGAGGTCTGTGGATTGCATACCACCCTTATATTGTAAGATGAGTCAGCAGGGCAGGCTGCTGAAACTAAGAAGGTTGGGGCAGATAGAGAGTGGTTTCAAATATCAATGTTGCTTATCCCTCCAAATGCCAAGAATTCAACATTTCTTATAAAACATTAAAAATATTATGCTCTGCTTTATAAAAAGGAATTTCAAAGATTTTTTTTTTCTCAACAAATTCGTTTCGACATGACGAACTCTGCTCGTGAGATGGTGACATTCACTGGAGCTTGTCCTAAATTGAGCTTTCCCCCTTGGTGAATGGCCTCAGATTGATATGTCCATATAGTTCTACTGTCTACATTTTTCTGTTTTATTTCATTTTTATTTGGGCTTCAAATACTGCCTGTCTCAAAAACATGACTTAATGCAGTACTTGTTTTTTTTTTTTTTTTAAGTCTTTTGCTCTTTTCTTTCTACCATTTAGCTATATCTTCCTGGTGACATGGATGTCTTTCTGGCTGTGCTGGCTGTTTTATTTCACACACGGCTGTTAGGCCAAGAGTCCCAGAGTGACTCAACCTATCATGTTGAGAATACACTTCAACATCACCAAGAATCATGGGTAGCATAGTATTTTGTAGCATAATAATGGCCTTTATTTTTTTTTTTTTTGACATTCTGAGGCTCTTCCTACTTATCTCTTGTTTCCAGCTAAGAGATGAAGGCTTACATTTACTAAAAATCAGATGCCCAGATAAATAAGATTACTTCTATGATTTCAAGAAAATAGAAATGTTATGAAGAATGCTCTACCTCTGTGCCATCCAATAGAGTCATCATGAGTTTCCTATAGCCATTAAAATTATATAAAGTGAAAATTTAAATTTCCCAGTTATATTAGCTATATTTTGGGTGCTGGACAGCCATATAGGGCTACTATATCAGGTTGAAAAAGAAAGTATTTCCACCATTACAGGAAGTTTTGTGGAAGAGTATGTCCTAATGGATTAGGTGAAACATGTTTCTAGACCTATTAAAATCATAATAAGAGGCCAGGCACAGTGGCGCATGCCTGTAATCCCAGCAGCTCAGAGGCAGAGGCAGGATGATCTCGAGTTCAAAGCCAGCCTCAGCAATGGTGAGTTGTTTAGGAACTCAGTGAGACCCGGTCTCTAAACAAATTACAAAACAGGGCTGGGGATGTGGCTCAGTGGTTGAGAGCCTCTGAGTTCAATCCCTGGTACCAAAAAGAAAAAAGTCTTTTTAAAAGAATCAGGGAAAAAAATGTTGAGCTCTAAATGACCATTGTTACACCTATCCCAAATTCTTACTACTTAATTTTTAAACAATGCCATCATGAAGTAAAATTTAACTTTCATATAGCATGAGCAGACTTGAAGTTTGTAGAGCAAAGAGCTACCTATGGGGAAGTCGGTAATGGTAAGAAAGCTTCACATGTGATTTGGTTTCATGATTCAGACCAGGAGAGGCAGTGGTAAGGTCTGGTTGGTCTCTGGGTACATTCTCATCGTTTTCTAATGAATATGCTGCCTGAAAAAAAATCAAGAGTCCAGTTTGACAAAAAACAAAAGCCACAGCATTCTAACCCAATCTAGTTTAAAGTGGAATATGGGGCTACTGAGAAGAATGGAAAATCATGTATTGGGAAATAAAGATGTTAGTGATCAGAGAGTCACCGTATAGAATATTACTATGCTATCATCATGGATAGCACCTTTGAGTGGTTATTATAGAATAGTTCTTTATATGTATTGGCCCTTTTATGTCTTATAGCAATTTTGTCAGGAAGGTACTTTAATGGCCTTATTTTTTATCTGAGAAACAGGCACAGGAAATAACAAAACAAAACCCAAATCAAAAACTGCTATGATTTAGGTGTGGCCTGAGTGTCCCCCAAGGTTCCATTGTTACTAAAGGTTTGGTTTGTAGGTGGTTCCATTGTAAGGGATCTAGTGGGAGAACACACAGTCATTGGAAATGCCCTAGGAAGGTACTGTGGGACTGTCTCTGACTTTCTGTTTGGTAATATAAGCTCTTACACACATACACACACACACACACACACACACACACACACACACATACACACACACACACACACACACACACATATTCTTTTACTATGATATGCTGATATCCATCACCCTCACCAGAGGTCTAAACAATAGGGCTGCCCAATCCTGGATGAACCTCTGAAACAGTGATTTATATAAGCCATTTTTTTCTTTATAATGGAGTTGCCTCAGGCATTTGGTTATAGTAAAGGAAAGCTAATATGCCAACTTACATGATTCAGCAAATAAGTCATAAAAGTGCTCAGAAGCCCCGGTAGAACCTGGGTTCACTCTATTCTATCTTCTGTGCTATTCAAGAGCTTTGGAGTTCTTTACTAGACAAAGGATCTCATAACATTCCAAAATACTACAAAGTATCATTTAGTATTTTCTCCATTAGCTCAGAAAATAGTTCAGATATTACCAAATCTCCTGATTTTCATCAAAAGCAACAGTTTCCACTAAACTAATAATTGGCAAAGTGTGAGTAAGCAAAGAGATTTGATTAATAAAATGCCAAACAATTAGTTTACTCTTCCATCCATGCAAATAAGAAGAAAACATAAAAAGTAGAAATGCAGATCAATAGGAATTGCTAAAAGAAAGGAATGCTGTTTCACATTATGACAAATGCCCCTTTTCCTTTTTACTTTCTTTTAAAAACAAAAACAGAACTCTCCAGGAAATCTCAGTTTTTGTTTTTGTTCGACTAGGACTGTAATATTTAATTAACTTCACAGCTGGATCAACATATTTATGACATTTTATACTCATTTTTCTTAAATGTTACAGTGCCAGGTGAATAATATTTCCACAGATCCTTCCCCTTTTCTCCGATTCACACACATGCTTTTATTTCCATCAGTGCTGATCAACCCTTTTACTTGGAAGAGAGAGTATGTGTGTACAGATTTTCCAATAACGATTGAATCATACTGTCAGACTCTGCTCTTGAATTTTCAAAAGGATGCTATATAAAAAACAAAGTAGATTATGTATAATTATAGAAAACAATTTTTTTAAAAAAAATGGGTCTAAACTTTTTTAAAGGCTGACTTTTATGCTCAGAGTGAATTTTCTAGATAACTTAAACCAGCATAAGAATTTGGGATTTATTCTCAGCTCTGCCTCAAACCAAGGAGGCAGTAAACCACACATCATTGATTCTAAACCACATTCTTTTTCCCCTTTTAACATCTCAGCAAGCAGTTTCCCATCCCCAGGGTGCACTGGTGATATGATTGTCATTGCCTCTGTGTGTCCCTCAAAACTTGTAGAATAGGTATCAGAGGTTGGTGGGGGGAATTTTGGCAAAGATGGTGTAGCATGGTTTTAAGACACATTGTATACTCACGTTCTTTTTTTTTTTATCATGAGCATCACAGAGGATGATACTCTTGGGGCAGCCTTCAGAGATTGTGAGTGGAAAAGCAATTGAGATCAGTCTATAACTGTGGAGTTATTTAGAAACAACTTAACCAATTTATTTCACCTGTACTTTCCCTTTTCCAAATGGTGTTCAGAATTAATTCAAAGTCCTCTTTCCATGTTAAAAAAAAATTCAAAGTGATTAAAAAGGATTGTACCATGGTTTAACTAGGAGTATTTTAAATTTGGCACATAAAATAGTGGTATGTGTTTCAGTGGTACTTGATTTTTAGATTTAATGAAGAACCATAACAGAGTGCTTTAGAACATCAGTCACACACACACCTGGAGCAAGTCCTCAATCTTTACCTCATTCTTGTGAATCCTTGGGTGAATTACTTTACATATTGATTTTAAATTTCATCGTCTTTTAAATGAGGACAGAAAAGTACCAATAATAGGATTGAACGCAGTAATGCAGGGAAAGTACCTTCACACAATGTTCCACATAGGAAAGACTCCATAAATGCTAACTGCTGCTATGATTAGATGGGTTAATGTGGGCAAATCAAATTTGGGGGGGTACCTTTTTTTTCTTTTTCCTTTCTTTTTTTTTTTTGGTATGGGGGATTGAACCCTGTAACACTTACCACTCAGCCATATCCCCAGTCCTTTTTATTTTTTTAATTTCAAGACAGGGTCTCCCTAAGTTGCTTAGGGACTCATTTAGTTGCTGAGGCTGGCCTCTAACTTGTGATCCTCCCGATTCAGCCTCCTGAGTCATTGGGATTACAGGCATATGCCTCTATACCTGGCTTGGGGTGCTGTTTTCTTAATTGTCAGGTTGATCTTAAAACACCAGCTGACCCTAAGAGCTGTTGAGATGGTCAGATGCATTAATACACAAAAAAGCAGAAAATGAGAAACTGCAAACAAATATACTACTGTTTGCAATTACAGCAGCGATTGGTGCTGCTAGCAATACAGATGTTTCTCTTAGGATCGTGAGCACATGGGAACAGAAAGGAATTATTCCTTGGGCTCAAGTTCAGTTTGCAAGAAGGAAGAGATTGAAGCCTCTCCTGGAAAGATGAAGGAGAAGAAAAGCTGGGACAGACCAATCCTAAGGTCCCTTCCACTTGTAAAAATTTTTGAATTTGAGCATCAATATTGCATCATGAGTCAACACTGAGGAATTTGTGGCAGGCACATATGTAGATTCCTGAGGGAATCACAATCTCTAGATACCCAGCTTTTAATTTTCTTGGCCCCAATTCCTCTTCTCCTCTCACCCCACCTTCTTTTGTACTCTTAATTCCATTTCCTATCCTTTCTTCTAAAACCCCACAATTTCCTCTGCCTTGATCGCTCTGTTCCAAAGACATCGAGTGTCGGTAATGATGAGAAACTTCTTAGCTTGGTATTTTATTTCCCATAATTTTGGGGAGCCATTCCTAGTGTGAAGGGGCCGGCCTATTGATTTTGGCACCAATTCTCAAATCAGCATCATAAACGTGATTCGGTCCTGGGGTCCTCTGCCCCTGGCCAGTCTGGTAAATGATTTTACCCTTTACTTCCTTGATAGGGTGAGTGGGATTCATCATAGATATTTTGATTCCTGCAATCTAAAACCTTTACAGATAGATTTTTCTTAGCAGATGAGGAACTTTGAAAAATGATAGCATGCCAGACGGGTTTAAACAATTCATCTGGTATGTTGAAGCTAATTAGACATGCAACATAAACACGGCCCTGATAAAAATGTACAGAAAAAAGGCATTTCACAAACAATATGGCTATAAAACTCCACATCTGATCAAAAATGTTTAAAAAGAAACAAGACTGTGCCAAGATTATTTTCCAAAGTCCATTATTTTTAGCGCGATATCTACAGAGGGAGCCAAGCACTGAAGAGCTCAATGTTCAAGAATGAACGACTCTAGCTGCACAGTGGGAGGAGGAGCTCAGGGAAGGCAGCGGGCCTCAGACAAGTCTTGCTGTCCTTGGCTCATGAATTTTGCTCCAAAGGTGGCTTTTTTCTTATAGGCACCTCACTTTATGTAACTTTGGGTTTGACTTCTGGGGATGTCCAAAGAGCTTCACTGATTTACTTCACAAAACAGAAGTTGATTTCCCATAAACGATGGAGAAGACTGGAAGAAGTCTTGATGAATGCAGCTGAGGCCTTTGGGACACGCTGTCATACAGTGAGAGGGGGGTGGACAAGTCATTCCTTCATAATTTCCAGATCAAAGAGATTATGTAGGCAAGGAGGAACTATAGGGGAGGACAAAGTGACATGATACTTTGGCCTCTTAAGGATTTACTGCAAGACATATGATTACACGACCTGTGTAACTCTACATCATGTACAGCCAGATGAATGAGAAGTTACACTCCCTTTATGTATGAGGTGTCAAAATGCATTCTATGTTGCATATAACTATTTAGAACTAATATAAGAATTTACTGCAAGAAAGTCGGTGACTAGGAGAGGTGGCACAAGGCTGGGCATTGGATTCAAGCAGGAAAGACCATGCATACCTCACTCCATGCTGCCTTTTTGGTCCCCCAATTCATTAAGTTTTAATAGGAGATGTAATCCAGGGTAGCAGGAGTAGAAGAAGAAACCCAGGAGACAGGCAGGAAGGAGAGGAAGTACAAGGTGGTGCATTGCTAATCTGCCTGCAGTTTTGTTTTTAAAAGTTCACAACAGGTTCATTCTTGCTTAAAAAGTGAGGTAGAAATGCATCACCTTAGGAAACAGTTCTTTAGCAACTCACCATCCAATCCGGTTACAGAGGAGGAAATTCAACATGCCCTCTAATCAGAGTTCAGCTGAGAGTGTTCAGAGACCCCCACATTGCATTTTAACTTTAGCTTAAAAATTAGGAAGGGCATTAAAGATAGCACAAGGCATGTGGACAGGTGCTCAGGTGAAGACTGGTTGTTTTATTCTCCTGCTTGGTAAAGAACAAACCAGACCACAGAGACTACAGGCCTGTCAATCCTTTGCCACAGGCTTTTTCAGAATGGGAGAAACATTTCTGCTCCAGTTTTCCATACTCAAGTAGTGAAATCTAGCCAAAGTCTTTAATGGGTCTTGCTACCATATACTCCAAGCTAAATCCCAAGTCCAAAGATTTGATCCTGGGACTGAAGAAGGTTCAGTGAAGGAAAGGTGATATGAAGGAAAGCTCCCAAGTAAAACCATAAAGAAATCTATTTTCAATCAGCACAAAATATTTCTAACAATTTCTAATCACATTTTTCCTTTACTATTCTGACCCGAAGGGTATGTAACTAACACCCAAAATGACAACACATGGTAGCAACAATGCTTAAGAAAAAGAGCAAATCCAACTAGATGTAAAAACATGTTCTGATTTTTTAAAACTTTTTTAATGAATCTTCCTAAATATGATATTAGCTGATAGGAGCCATTCATTCATTTGACAAGTATTTATGAGTTACCAACTTTTGATATGCTATAGTCATAGTTCTGATCTTAATGCTTACTTACAAAGAAATATTTTATAGTCTATATTTTGGATATATTGAAAGATTAAGGAGAAAGTAAATCTAAATGCTGTGACTAGGACTACTGAAGCTATTCCAATTTGGTCTTGAGATTAGTTATTTTAATACAAAGTGGACCTACATAAACTACTTGAAACTATGCATATTAAAAATGTATGCTTCAAATTCTGTTTTAAATAAATAGAAGCTCAGGAAACCCAAACCACTTCTGCACAACACACACACACACACACACACACACACAAATTGATGTTTTAATATATAAATTGAGGCTGAAGGAAAAAAAATCTATCTTTGTAAGAAAACTCAGTGATAGTAATTATGGAATAGAAATATTTACAAACATAAAAAAGTTGACTAAAATTCTGGAATTGCTGAAATAATCCTTTTCCCGTTAAACTTATCTTCTGATTTTAACAGTTTGTTCCTTACCAACACATAAAGCAGTAAGAAACACACCTTGTGTAATGATAAAAGGAGAAAGAAAAAAAATACTTCCCAAACATAAAATTTTACTTTGCTAAATTTCTAGAATGGGTTAAATTTTTTTAAAAAGTATGTCCTCTTCCTAATTATGACTCATTGGACCCTTTTATCTTTTTCTTCATTCCTTTGGTGTGTTTTTTATTTTATATTTCATCACTAATGCCTTCCTCAGCTTATGTAATTTCTTCTCATCTAGCTTCCATTTAACTCATTCTCCCTTTAGCACAATCTAATCTCTCAACTGACTCAGCCATTGAGGTTTTATTTTTAATTACTGCAACATTTGATTTGATTTTTCTTTAAAGTCTCTTAAAAGTCTCTCTTCTTTCTATATGTGTGAGATTAATTTACTACTTTCCCCACATATTTAGTTGTTTCCATTGAGAGGACTGAGTATCTAGGCACTGTGGTGGCCTCCTTATATAACTCTAGGGCACCATTTAGGTCCTATTCCTTGTAAAATGATGTCTCCTAAATTAGTACACCTGGGGAAAACTGTAAATGGTCAGGATGATGGCAGGAATTACAAAATAAAGAAGGCTCCTGGTATGTCAAAGGCCCCCATGTCCCCAGAAGTAAATATATTATTAGAAATACACATACATGTTAGAGAGCTCTATATGGCTTATAAGAAATACAAGGCTAGGTACCTTGTACAGATGACTTAAAAATCTCAAAAAGAGCCTTATTTTCATGTTACATGAGAAACTAAGGTGGCCCAGAATGGTTCAGAGACTTCTACAGTTTAGATGACTATCTACTACTGAGCCCGAATTTGACAAGGGGAAATTTCAAAGTGCACATTTGTTGGAGCATCTGCCATGGACGTTAATACATTGAGTGATTTCTGCTGCTTGGTCGTGGGTTGTCAGCAGATTGAACCAACCTGCTAAGGCCAAGAGCAGAGACCAAACACCCACACAAACTTGATGACCTCATTCTGCCCAAAGACTCCAGACTGGCCCTAGCCTGATGGGACCATTTAGCAAATGTTGGCTCTTATTTCCCCCATAGCAGGTCTGGAGTCCTATCAGAACAAATTCATTATCCATAGGGACAAACTTCATAAGGAGTGTCACTTTTATGTAGAGTTCCCCAAATGCTGCCCCCCCCCACACCTGCTTTTAACTCATTTGAGTTTCAGGAAACAAAAGTTTATGATGTTAATAAAACTCAACATAAGAACCCTTTTGGTCAAAAAAAAATTGCACATTTAAGAATCTTTAAAAATCAGACATGGCGATTTCTATCACTGTCTCCCTAGAGCATGAGAAAAGAATAATTGCAAATAACAGTAAACTGAAAGGGGACACATTTTGATCCAAGGTAGGTGGATTGCCTGTGTGCCTTTACCTGACTCTCTCCTTCCCAATCACTCCCCTGTTAATAAATACCAGGCTTTCTTGGAACTTATAGTCTAGTGTGGTGCTGGGGAGGCAGAAAATAAATGAGAGAAATAAAACAACAACAACAACAACAACAAAAACCAACCAAACAGGTATTTTTAGACAACACTAAGGGCTGAAGAGGAAACAAAGCAGGTAGATGAAATATAGAGACATCAGGTCATCCTAATTTAAATGGGGTCTTTAAGGGACTGCCACAGGATGAAAAGGCACCAGTGCCATAGGACAAGGCCATTCTGACAGAGCCAAGCACCAGTGCACAGCTCAGAGGCCAGAAGGACCTTAGCCTGCAGTATTTAAGGAGCAGATACAAGTCTGGTGGACAGGGTCAGGCAACAGGGAAAGGGGCTGGAAAAGATGGGGTGGGGGGTGTGAAGGGCCAGACTATGCCATTTTTACATGCCTTGGTCATGGGTTTGGGTTTTATTCTGAGCACACAGGAAGCTGTCAGAGGGTTTAAAGCAGAGTGACATCGTTTGCTTTGTACTCTGCAAAGATCACTGATAGCTGCTGTTTGGGCAAGAGCTGACGCAGGGAGAAGAGTTGTCAGAGTCTTTTGAGCCCAGCTGAGAAGGGATAGTGGATCTGACTGGAATGAGGAGGCAGAGAGCGAACAGGATGGAGACAAGGTGCCATTTGAAGGCGTGGCTGGCAGAACTTGCTGAGGCCCTGGGTGTGGTGTGGGAAGGAGAGGCAGTATCTCAGGGGACTGAAGGTGCTGCTCTGCCTTGAGTTGCCTTTAGGACTAATTCTCAGCTGAAAGAAGCGTATGCTGATTAACTCACCTGAGTGGTCTTGGCAAGTTATCCAAGACACTCTCCCAGGACACGCAAAAAAAAAAAAAAAACAAACAAGACTGTCAACAGCAAACTCAGTGTTTCCCTGATCAGTGATGCAAGTTAGCTTTCCAGGGAAGCAGAGTTATCATTTAGAGACTTGTTACATACATCAAGCACAATGGGCAGACCAACTGCAGGATCGCCTGGCTGGAAATATACTGACTTGGTCCCCACATGAGACCACTGAATCAGAATCCACTCTGAAATGGCAGGGTGAGAGGCGGGCGGTGGTGGTGCAAAGAGATTTTCCAGCTGATCAGAGAACACCTCCTTTGTTTTAAGAAATATGCAAGAACATCATGCTTATTTAGCATTAGTGGCATCAAAGGAGGTTACTTTCACTGGAACAACAACAGCAACAACAAAAAATACAAAATAGAACACTAAACCCACCTTCTACGAGCTTGCTTCAAATCACCTCACTTACCAGATTCTTTCCTTTTCCGGTGATCTTACTTTCCCATCATTTTCATAATTGCACACAAGAGAATGGAAATCTGAACAAATCTGGTTATCGGGCTTCAGCGACTTGTGGTCAGAAATACCGCTCTCCAGTAATATTTTAAAGAAAACATTACTTTCTTCAATTATAAATAGAGGTCACAGCAATTTCTGCACAGACCCCTTAAATGTTTTATGATGTTTTTAATGAAAAAAAAGGCAAAGGAGCTAGCACTTCAATATATCACAACAACCAAAGCAGAAAAAAAAAATTATAATAAAAATCTATTTACTACATTTTCAACTGACAGTGAATCTTGTGTGAGTGGAACCATTTTTATGTAGCTCATTCTTTACTTCAGTGCAGGGGAACCTCACTGAGAGGCACACTTCCCCCCAAATCTGGGTTTTCTTCCTAGAGAAGTCCCTAAAAACAGAAGGCAAAAGCCACATGTTTAAGAAGCAAATCAAGATGTTTTTCAGAGCACTGGTGCTGATATCACTGTATTGGCTTGTGCAGAGGGGTTATTAATCAATGTTGGGAAGAATCAAAGTTCAAGTCTCAAGTATTTATTGAATACCTATAATAGTTAGATTTTTTTGAGTCATGTGCATAGAAATCTGCTGAAAGTTGCTGACTGAGAAATGTCCACTCTGACAATTTCAAAGCCCAAGGAGGAACTTTTCTTAAAACTCTCCCATAATTATGGAGAGTCAACTTTTGGAGTATTAAATCATTATGTTTTTCCCTCTCATTTTAAAATGTCTGAATCCTAGTGATACTATTCAAATGCTGCCTCCTCAGAGGAATCTTTGTGGCCACCCCAACTGAACACTGATTTTTATTCTGGTTATTTTTTCATATAACCTAGAACTTTCCTTTCTTAGCATCTAATACACATAATTCTATTTTGCATATCTTTAAATGCTCATGCTCTATCTTCCCAGTAGGATGAACCTCATGGAAACAGGGGTTTGTCTGATTTTCTCTCCAATGAATACCACTTTCCTACTGGAACACCCTCTGGGCAAATGATAAATATTTATTGAATGGAAAAACATGAAAGTGTTCAACTATCAAACACTTGTCTCTGCCCCACTGACTCTGTCTTCATTTCAGACCCGTTGATAAAATGTAACCTTTTCTCTAAATTTCCTATTCATTTTTTTGTTCATTTAGTGACAGTACAAGTGTGTGGGTAAAGTATATAGCTTTTTTTTTATCTAAAGGAAAATAAGCCTTTTTTGAGGTCTCTTTCCCTCAATGTAAGCTCTCCTGATCAATAATTGTGGAATAATAGAACACTTTCATTGCTGTGCTAAGTTCTGACTTTTTTTTTTCAGTAAACTTGGCCATCTCTATCAAGCTACTAAAGGCTAAATCGTGGAGTTCAAGCTGTAAGTCACGAGTAGCAAAATTTCCCAGTAACATCTGCCCTTTCCTATACTAACCAAATGAATTGCATATTCCAAAGATGAAACCTCCCAAGATGGATCTATTCAGAAAACACGTAAGGAAGGTGAGCTGATGGGAAGGGTGTCCAATTTGTCTCTGGATTACAGTTCAGCAGCAGTGAGGCTGACTGGCGAATATGAGGCAAATAAAACCGACGGTCCACAAATAAGGACCATAAATCAAACGGAAAAAGAAAGCAAATACCTCTATCTGCACTTGTCTCCAGGTCAAAACCCCAAAGCTCCATTTCAGGGGATATGTTTAAATGGTTCATAGGGAGCAAAACAGAAGTTTGGAGAAATATAAAGAAAACATTCTGAAAATATGTTGTTTCCAAGGCTGGGGTGGGGGATGGGGAGCTGTAAGAGGCCATTTGAACCCCCAGATCTATTAGGACTAGAGAGGGTAGGAAGAGGGACTCTCAATGAACTTCCCATAAAAATTCCCCAAGCAGGATCCAATTCCTTTTTAATTTATTAAGTTTATTTTTTATTATAAAAGTAATAAAGATTAGAGAAAGTTTGCGATATAGAGAAATAAAGGGTACCATCTGCAATTGCTAACATCACAAGACGGTCACTGATTGACGGATCGTGGTGAAAAGGGGTGGCAAAATAAAGTTTGTCTTCTATTTATCTATTCAGTGTACTTGCCTGCCAAGATCATCAGAAGGACCGTAGTGTATTGATTTTTAAAGGGAACCACGGAGTGCATTCAAGTTGAAAAGGAAAATTTTATATATTTTATATTCCCTATCTTTTCACAAATTCATGGCTAAATAATCAGCGGTCTGGGGCTGGAGAGAGTTTGAAAGACATTTAGGCCATTATCCTAAGTGTATTCTCTCAGGTCTCATTTTTAGTGGACACTACATGGGTCCATTATCTAAATATCCATCCTCCTCTGAGGTTGAGTATGGGTAACACAGTTTGAAGAATTTACATCGATTAAAAGGATATACCTGGTTATTCAAAAGGTATACTTGGTACTGATTGGTTTGAGACTAAACTATTGGGACCAAAAAGATATAAGAAAATGCTTGTTATTGGCTTTTTGGAAAGTTTGAAAGAAAGCCACAGGACATGATCATTTCCCATAGTCAGGCCAAGAACTGTTCTTAAAAAAAAATTAAAAAGTCATTATAGCCAGTAGATCAGACAAAAATATCTAGAAGACATAGTTAAGCAGATGCATCTATACACTGATCTTTACCTACATAAGAAGTAGATCGTAAGAGCCAGAGTATAGGTGGGTGTTGGCTGTTCTTTGCTCTTTTCCTCCAAGAGGAGCTTCAAGAGGTTCCTAGTTTGCAGACAGAAACACAAGGGATGAAGTTCATCTAGGAAGTAGGTGCTAGATTATGCAGTTAGAAAAAGCGATACAGCTGCTGTTTGCCTCCCCAAAAGGAATGTATTCAGTGGCTTTGATATAGACACCATCAGTGTAAATGACAGACAGAGGCAGAAACAGAAACAAATAGGAGAATCACATCTCACAAAGAACCATGCACTGAGAATTTACGTGGCACAAATAGATGAGAATACTATGATTTTGAGGCTGAAAGAAGGATGGCCAGGGGAAGAGCCAAAGGCCCCAGAAAGTGGTGGGCAAGGGAGTTTTACTGAGATGACAGAACCGTCAAGGAACTGCTGCCTGCCATTGCCCATGGTCAAGTCAGTGTATCCCAACACCCATGAAGGAGAAATGTGTTACTTCTGTGAAGCATTTCTTCACCTGATTGGCATTTCTTACTGATGTTAAAATACCTTTTGGGGGCTGTTGTGTTTGTCTGTGTGTTGCTGTGGTAGAGGATAGAAAACTTGTCTTTTATCATATAGATACTCAGAGCACAAGGAGTCAACTCCAAGCATCATGGAAACAAATTAGCATCACCAGAAATCCTGGGTTTAAATTTGATGCAGTATTGGACTTTTCTTTTCTTTTCTTTTCTTCTTCTTTTCTTCTTCTTCTTCTTCTTCTTCTTTTTTTTTTGGGGGGGGGGTACTGGAGCTTTAACTCAGAGGTGCTTTATTTTACCACTGAGCTATATCCCCAGCCCTTTTAATTTTTTTTTTGAGAGTCTTGCTAAGTTTCTTAGGGTATCACTAAATTGCTGAGGCTGGTCTTGAACTTGCAATCCTCCTGCTTCAGCCTCCCAAGTCACCAGGATTACAGGCACATGCCACTATGCCCAGCTGCATTCAGGGTTTCTTTCCTTGGAGAAGAGAGGGTATTTTACATGTGGCCACAGGGATGGACTATAACCAACACTCAGATGTCCACCAAAATCTATGACTAGGTTACATTTTCTAGCTGCATTTGCTATAGCTTATGACCACGGAACTAACAATATGAGTGAAGCAATGTGAGAGCACTAGGTGGGACCTTTGAGCAAGTGGACGTGCCTCTCCCATACTTTCCTTTCCCTTGCCATAAGTCTGAGCATGGACATAAGCACAGCCAGCTTTCACCAAGCAGCCTACATATACGCATGCTCCAGGGCACAGGTTCCCAAAACCTCTCATTTCAAGGCATCCTTAGGGTTAAGTCGTGATTCCTCAAGAGATATCTAAGGATTCCATTTTAAAAGTAGTTACATTCAAAAATAGTTAGGTTTCATCTATTCCTCCCATGCTCCCCCGCCGTACCCCACTATGAGTCAGCCTCCTTATATCAGAAAAAACATTCACATTTTTTTGAGGGGGAGGATTGGCTAACTTAGCATTATTTTTTCCAACGCCATCAATTTCCATCATTTTACCTGCAAACGGCATGATTGTATTCTCTTTTATTGCTAATAGTCCATTGTGTATATATGCCACATATTTTTAATCCATTCATCTACTGAGGGGCATCTAGGTTGCTTCCACAGTCTAGCTATTGTGAATTGTGCTGCGATAAACATTGATGTGGCTGTGTTCCTGTAATATGCTGTTTTTAAGTTCTTTGGATATAGATGGAGGAGAAGTCAAATGCTGGTTCCATTCCCAGTTTTCCAAGGAATCTCTATACTGCTTTGCATATTGGCTGCACCAATTTACAGTCCCACCAGCGATGTATGAGTGTACCTTTTCCCCCACATCCTCGCCAACACTTATTGTTATTTTTCTTCATAACTGTTGTCATTCTTACTGGGGCAGGGGGTTAGCAATCATGGTGGAATGTGACAGACATCATTATCCAAAGTACATATATGAAGACACGAATTGGTGTGAACATACTACATATAGAGAGATATGAAAAATTGTGCTCCAAATGTATAATGAGAATTGTACTTCATTCCACTGTCATGTATTTTAAAAAAACCAATAAAAATAAATAAAACAACAAAAAAATTTCTCATACTATGAAACAATTCCTATTAAATATTTTTGCCATTTAAAAAAAAAATAGTTAGGTCCCTCCAGACTCTCCTGGCACTACATACGCAGGCAAGCAGGTGAATTCATGCACATTTATGTTGGTCACAGGGCTCTTCAAACTACTACGCCATCATTTTTTTTTTTGGTTGATGTGCTTGTTTAAATCAGGGGTTAGCCAACTTTTTCTATAAAGGGTCTGATAATAAACATTTTAGACTTTGTGAGCCAAAAGGTCTCTGTAGTAACCATTCAATTTTGCCTTTGCACCGGGAAAGCAGCCACAGACAATATGTAAATGAATTAGCGTGGCCTAGGTTCAGTAAAGCATTGGACGTGGCTTGAATTGGCCAAAAGGCCAATCTTTAAGACAGCCAGTCCCCTGTGGCTTATGAAGTCTGCCTGGGTCATTTCCCTGCAAGGCATTTGCTGGGTCCTCTAGCCATTTCCCAAAATTCTGTGGGGATCCTTGAACAAAAAGATCCATTTTTTTTGGCTGAAAATTTTGGGAAATGGTTTTGTATATAATTCACATCCAACGTGAACTGGGTGAACCACGTGTTCAGGAAATCGCATGCCATCACTCAGGAGGATGTGTTTTCTTTGGCCTATAAGTGTTGACCCAGAAAGAGTCTTACAATTAATTGGCTAATACTTTAAAATAAAGATATTAACAAATTGCTAAATAATGTGCTTCCTATTCTCTTTGCTAAGCTGGAAGGCATGCTGCACTCTGTCCGATTTTACTTATGGTGACGGTCCACTGGATCAGAGCCGCAGGTGACCCCTTGTAGATGCAAGGAAACAGGTATGGGCTGAGGGTGTAGCTCAGTGGTAGAGTGCTTGCCTAGCATAAGGAAGGCTGTGGGTTCAATACCCAGGATGGGAAAAAGAAAAAAAGAAAAAAAAGATCAACACATAAAATCTCTAGTTTACAATCTCCAATTTATTTTTCAGTTATCATGAACTCTCAGTCTCTCCAACATCCAATGCAAATGCCAGTTGCAAGTGTCCATTTATCATCTTCTGCCTGCCCGAACTCTTATGTTATTTGTCTGGTTCTTGCTGTCGATGGGGTTCCTGTGGGATTCTGGACCACAAGTCCTTTACTTCTCTTGGACCCATTCAAGCTTGATTCCTGTTCTGTGTACTCAGGGATAGGCATGCCAATTTTTGTGATGGGTCAATCTTGAAACTGCATGAAGTTGGGAAGTTCCCTGATTTCCCTTTCTGCTCTATACTAATCTAATCAAGCCATCACCTCTGTTTTATTGTTGTTGTTGTTGTTTTAATTTTAATTTTTAAAAATTTTCATTAGTTGTACATGACAGAATGCCTTTTGACACATTGTACACTATGGAGCATAACTCCTCATTCCTCTGGCTGTACATGGTGCAGTTACACCAGTTGCGTAATCATACATGTTTATAGGGTAACAATGTCCATTTCGTTTCATTGTCCTTCCCATCCCCAGCCCTCCCCTCACTTGACTCTGCACAATCCAAATTTCCTTCATTCTTCCCTACACCCCTCTCTCCCCACCCCAATTTTGGATCAGCATCCATTTGTCAGAGAAAACATTTGGCCTTGATTGTGGGGGGATTGGCTTAATTCACTTAGCAGGATATTCTCTAGTTCCATCCATTTACCTGCAAATGCCATAATTTCATTCTTCTTTAAAGCTGAGTAATATTCCATTGTGTCTATGTACCATATTTTCTTTATCCATTCACACGTTGAAGGGCATCCAGTTTGGTTTACTTCTTGATTATTCATAGCCTTATTTGTTATTTCATTTATCTACATGTCAGATTTTTTAAAACTGTAAATGCTCATTTATTTTTTCCATGATTAAATACAGGTCCCAGCTATGAGCATATTAAACTCTACTAGAAAATGCATCTGAATATTTATCATAGTCATTTACTGTTCCTATGGGAACGACTAGGTCTTTAAATATGAGGGTGACTTTCTTACTATTGGCAGTTGAGCAGTGTCCTTGAGATCATTTTCTCACTAGCAGCCTTGGTTTGGACTCATCTGGCCCACTTCCTGCCCTGTTTTGCAGCCCACATCTGTGAGATGAATGGGTCAGGGCACATAGATATGGTAAGACCAGTGATAGCATCCAACATAGATGGAGCACCCTGTGTACTAAAGATGTACCTAAGACTGCCCTAAAATCTCTTATTTTGTTTAATCTTCCCAGTATACCCACTGTAAGGTATACTATTATCACCTTCATTTTATCACTATGGAAAAGCTAGCCCAGAAAGTTCATTTGCCAAGATCAAAGAGAGAAGCTGGGATTCGAACCCAGGAAATCTGTTTTCAAAGCCTATTCTCCTTCCCACTGATCTGCACCCCAACCCCCACCAGTGGTCAGCAGAAGACGATGGAGCAGCATCAAGCACCTTAACAAACAAGTTCAAACCCCAGGTATTGCTGACTGTCTACTAAGCAAGCTATCAAGCTAAAATCTGATGGTTAATAACGCTGCATTCCAAAGCTACCCCTGTTGTTGACTATCTTGCTTAGTAATAAAAAAAGAAAAGATTTACTGTATCCAGGGTTAAACAACCTGGAATAGAAGTGACAATTTTGATGGAAACTTTTAAAAAATTGCATTATGTGTTTTTAGGCCTACACTTAGAATGAGACTGCACTGGATACTCTATTCACTGAGATTTTTATTTTTATTTTTTTATGGGCAAAGTGGGCATTTGGTTATAGCTGCTTTAAAATTTTTTTTGAAAGGAAGATTAAAGTTGTACCTTAAAACAGGGAATTCTGGGACCTCCCTGTCCCATTAGTCGGTATGGTAATGGACCCAAAATGACTTTCTGGGGAGGATTCTCGGTGGCCTGGGACTACTCCTATGGCTCATTGCTAAGCAAAACCAGGGATCCTTTTACTCAGGCATTATCTCATTGTGAAATGCTAGAACTTCCATGGGGCCATATTAATTTCAGCCCCAGCTTGGCTGGAAAAGCACATGGCTTTTTCCTGACAAAACAGAGCAGCTGTCTCTCAGTCCTCCTTGAGAAATAAGACCTTCCACTCATTATTGATCCAGCAATATCTTTCAGTAACTTGATGGAGAGAAGATGCACTTCCAGGGTGCTCCCTGCCAAGGCAACATCTATTTCTAGGCACAGCGGTGGCCTCTCTTATTTTGGAGTACTCAATAACAAAAGCCTCAGAATGTGTGTGTACTCACCCTT
This sequence comes from Spermophilus citellus, assembly GCF_964194105.1. Classification (NCBI taxonomy): domain Eukaryota; kingdom Metazoa; phylum Chordata; class Mammalia; order Rodentia; family Sciuridae; genus Spermophilus; species Spermophilus citellus. The sequence continues at coordinate 36,975,442 of NC_138184.1, forward strand.
TATAGAGGTTCAGGGACCTCACAAAACAAACAAAAAAAGATCTTCCATTTTCCATCCAGCGATTGATGGCAGAACATGAGAAAGTGACAAATCCTGACCAAGTCTGGTCGAATCTGATGAAAACACTCCCTTTTTTTCGCGGAATTGATTTTCAATCAATTTTACTTTGGCGAATGCTCCGGTCCACATGGAGGGACAGTACAGGAGGGAGCTGATGAAGGTTGTCACTGTGTTTACGATATTATACAGTGTCCTCTCTAGAAAACCTTATTGGAGAAATTTCTCTTTGGGTTCAATATCGGGTAGGAATGGAGCCTCTCCAAGCAATTGGTTTCATTTCACTTATGAAAACGATGAATCATGTTTGGCTCCTACCTTGGGCTGCTGAGAAGCTCAGTGTCACATGTGTGGTCCTCCTCTACAAAGGAGGTTAGACTTCAGTGATGAGCTAGTCCAATGCTGACCCTGAAGAGGGAGATCATTTTATCTTTTTTTTAATCTATTGATTTTATTTTCTCTTGTTATATTGAGCAGATTTTAGAAACACATTTCAGGAAGATTTTTTGAGGAAAAAGATTAATCAGTAATTCATTCCTTTGATGTGTTGTCTCCAGGGATGTGTTACTCTAAAGATCCAGTTGCTAGTTGGGCACGGAGGCACACACCTGTAGTTCCAGCAGCTCGGGAGGCTGAGACAGGAGGATCATGAGTTCAATGCCAGCCTCAGCATCTTAGCAAGACCCTAAGCAACTCAGTGATAACCTGTCTCAAAATAAAATGCAAAAAAAAAAAAAAAATGGGCTGGGGATATGACTCAATGATTCAGCACTCCTGGGTTCAATCCCCAGTACCAAGCAAACAAACAAACAAATCCATTTGCTACCACAAAAATCCCAAAGTCATCTTTGACTTTTCCTTCTTACACCAGCAGTTGGTTCTGCTTAAATTTAGTCATTTAAATCCTCGCTGCACTTCCTTAAGTCTAGGCTACCAGTTTATCTTTCCAGGGTCACTGTAGTATCTTACTTGGTCTCACTTGCTCATATCTAAGCCATCCCATACCCAACTCTGAGCTTTAGCTATGCTTGAAACCCTACATGACTCCCTGTTATCCTTAGAGTATTGTGAAAACTTCCTAGATGACCACAGTAGCCCCCAGGAAATCTGTAATGAGCACTCTTGGACCTGGCCCATGGAATATCTCCCATTCAAGATATTTTCCCATTCTATTCCCTTTTGCTGAGAAACTCTTATTCTATCTTCCTTTTATTCAGTTCTTCACTTAAATGTTCCTTCTTGGAGATCATTTTTCTGACCTTTAGACTTGGTTACTGATTCTTGTTATATGCTCCCAGAAGCAGTTATGACTTGGGAGATGCAGACAGTTGCATTTGACTTTAATGACTTCCTACTACAATCTAGGACAGGTACCATGTCTGTTCACGACTCTACCTCCTGTGATAAAACATAGGACCTAGCACATTAAAAGAACCCAATAAATATTGGTTTACTGGATAACTGAGTGAAATAAATCACCACTAAAGCATCAAAAGAAGAAAAGACCAATACAAAACTATACCCATTTCTGGTGGGTAAAGCTTTAGTAATGCATCAATAAAAAACAAAATTCATCTTCACAAGTTGTTCCTCTTATTAAGGGAGACTGAGGCATTTAGACCTAAAGGTAAGAGTTGATTTTTTGTGTGTGTGTGAGTGAGAGAATAAACAGATGATTAACTACCAAGTAATTCAAAGACAGTATTTCATTGCCAAAGTCAATGGTAGCCTCCTTGCCTGCATCCTCCTCACTCAGACAGGACAACGAAACCTAGCTATGACATCAGGCATTTCCATATTTACTGCACATAAATTGTTCTTACCTTTTCTGTACATGCCACAGTACAAGACAACATTACAGACATCTATTCTTGGAACAAAGGTGCTCAAGTAGACCTGGGATGGACCAAACTCACTTCCTTTATTTCTTCTATTCTTAATTTGTTCCTAAACGTTAATGAGATGTTCCTGTTTGATACATGTGGGGGATCAGTTAGATCATGGTCTCCATAAAACAGAGCAAACGTGGGCATGATTATTTTTATTTTTGCTAAAACAAACATTTATAACTCGAGGTTGCTTATAAAGCAACTAGTTAAAACTCTTACTTATAGATGGAGTGGGGTCTCCTAGGTGGCTATACTACTCAATTTCTCAAACTCAATTGCATCTTTGTCCCTGGGTTCAATGAGATGCCCTCTGTTCTATAGTGACTTCTGTTAGTTGCAACTGAGAGAAATTCAACTAGTTGAGCAAGAATTTAGTCAATGAGATTTCAAATGCATTAATTGCCTGAAATACAAGCTCTATTGAAAAAGCATAGAATCACATCTTGAAATTATCTTTGTGGGAGAGAATACTCAGGGCTCTCCTTAAAGAGAAATGAAGATTATCTTCAAATATTTTTGTGTGTGTATGTGTATTCTAAAGAATAGTAAGTATAACTAGCAATGCTGACTTCTGCACATAGGTTCAGCTCAATAAAATAACCATTTCTTACACATGCATAGAACCTCAACCCGTTATCTGCTCCTTTCTAACTACTGAATTTTATAGACTTTAAAATGTCATTAAGAGTAAAGCACACTTCTTTGTATATTCTACTAGGAAACAGAATCCACTGCCAATTAAATGGTCATAAATGCTTTCTTGGTCTTATTTTAAATTTTATACTTTTTAAATGGCTCTTTTATATTCACATAGTTTTTTTTTTTTTTTTTTTTTTTTTTTTTTTTTTTTTTTTTTTTTTTTGCACTTATCCTAAAGCACCTCAAGGGAAATCCAAGTCAAATACATTGGTTGAGGTACTCTTAAAACTTTATATTCAGAGTCCAACACTTTCCAATTGCTTTTCATTTTTCTGTAATTATTTTTTTAAACACAGTATCATCTTCTACGACATTAAGATCAACAGTACTGTAGTATTTCTTAAAAGAGTGCCAACCATCCTTTGGCAAGCGTTCAATGCTGTAGCTTTCTTCATTTTATAAGAAGGTGTTCAGACAGCACGCGGATTATGATTTTAGAAACAGTGAACTGTGTGTGTTTGTTGGTGCAGTAGTTTACCTTAGAATCAGTCAAATACAATGTTAAAGACTCACACCAGAATACAGAGCAAAAATCCCTCCAAGAAAGGATCATTTTTTACTTCTGCTAAAGCAAATATTTTAATTTCAGGATACTTTTAGAGCATTCTCAAACTAAACCAAATTTGCAGTTGCTTGCAAATATAGAATAGCTCCGCAAAATAATCACCTGGAAGCCTCGACTATTCCCACGGACAAGTTTGGCCACGTAACTCTTCTTTAATAAAAGGAACTTGGGTGCGAGTAGGACTGATCAAGAGGAGGCAAGGTTCATGAAGAACAGTTCCCAATTCCCTCAGCTACAAAGAACCAGGCAGGTGGAATAGAAAGACTATTTTTTATTTTGCAAGAGTGTCTCACCATGTTGTTTAGGGCCTTGCTAAGTTGCAGAGGCTGACTGTGAACCTGCGTCCCTCAGCCTCCTAAGCAGTTTGGATTGTAGGCATGTATCGCTGTGCCGCACATAGAATAGAAAGACTTTAAATACAATCAGGCGGTATAGCGACACCAGATTTCAAACTATATTACAGAGCAATAGTGACAAAAACAGCATGGTACTGGTACCAAAACAGGCGGGTGGACCAATGGTATAGAATAGAGGACACAGAGACTAATCCACAAAGTTACAACTATCTTATATTTGATAAAGGGGCTAAAAGCATGCAATGGAGGAAGGATAGCATCTTCAACAAATGGTGTTGGGAAAACTGGAAATCCATATGCAACAAAATAAAACTGAATCCCCTCCTCTCTCCATGCACAAAAGTTAACTCAAAATGGATCAAGGAGCTAGATATCAAATCAGAGACTCTGTGTCTGATAGAAGAAAAAGTTGGCTCCGATCTACATATTGTGGGGTCGGGCTCCAAATTCCTTAATAGGACACCCATAGCACAAGAGTTAATAACAAGAATCAACAAGGGAGGGGAGGGGAGGGGGGATAGTAGGGGATAGGAAAGGTAGCAGAATACAACAATTACTAATAGGGCATTATGTAAAATTGTGGATGTGTAACCGATGTGATTCTGCAATCTGCATTTGGGGTAAAATTGGGGGTTCATAACCCACTTCAATCTAATGTATGAAATATGATATGTCAAGAGCTTTGTAATGTTGTGAACAACCAATAAAAAATTTTAAAAAAAAACAAAAAAAAGAATCAACAAATGGGACTTACTTAAACTAAAAAGTTTTTTCTCAGCAAGAGAAACAATAAGAGAGGTAAATAGGGAGCCTATATCATGGGAACAAATTTTTACTCCTCACACTTCAGGTAGAGCCCTAATACCCAGAGTATACAAAGAATTCAAAAAATTAGACAATAAGATAACAAATAACCCAATCAACAAATGGGCCAAGGACCTGAACAGACACTTCTCAGAGGAGGACATACAATCAATCAACAAGTACATGAAAAAATGCTCACCATCTCTAGCAGTCAGAGAAATGCAAATCAAAACCACCCTAAGATACCATCTCACTCCAGTAAGATTGGCAGCCACTATGAAGTCAAACAACAACAAGTGCTGGCGAGGATGTGGAGAAAAGGGTACACTTGTACATTGCTGGTGGGACTGCAAACTGGTGCTGCCAATTTGGAAAGCAGTATGGAGATTCCTGGGAAAGCTGGGAATGGAACCACCATTTGACCCAGCTGTTGCCTTTCTCAGACTATTCCCTGAAGACCTTAAAAGAGCATACTACAGGGATACTGCCACATCGATTTTCATAGCAGCACAATTCACAATTGCTAGACTGTGGAACCAACCCAGATGCCCTTCAATAGATGAATGGATAAAAAAAATGTGGCATTTATACACCATGGATTATTATGCAGCACTAAAAAATGACAAAATCATGGAATTTGCAGGGAAATGGATGGCACTAGAGCAGATTATGCTTAGTGAAGCTAGCCAATCCCTAAAAAACAAATACCAAATGTCTTCTTTGATATAATGAGAGCAACTAAGAACAGAGCAGGGAGGAAGAGCAGGAAGAAAAGATTAACATTAAACAGAGACATGAGGTGGGAGGGAAAGGGAGAGAAAAGGGAAATTGCATGGAAATGGAGGGAGACCCCCATTGTTATACAAAATTACATATAAGAGGTTGTGAGGGGAATGGGATAATAAACAAGGAGAGAAATGAATTACAGCAGATGGGGTAGAGAGAGAAGATGGGAGGGGAGGGGGGGAAAGTAGAGGATAGGAAAGGTAGCAGAATACAACAGTTACTAATAGGGCATTATGTAAAAATGTGGATGTGTAACCGATGTGATTCTGCAATCTGTATTTGGGGTAAAAATGGGAGTTCATAACCCACTTGAATCTAATATATGAAATATGATATGTCAAGAGCTTTGTAATGTTGTGAACAACCAATAAAGAAAGACTTTAAATACAAATGTCTCAAATACATCATGGCCTGTTTCTGCTGCCCAGCCCTCTCACAAACAGCAAAGAGGATTTAAGCTGCATTCTTTTTGAACACTCAAAACATAAACCACTTAATAAAACACTTAAGCTGACAAAATATCTTCTATGTACCATATTTGAATTCCTCTATCATTTTGGGTTAAATCATAAGCTCCCTGATGCCAGGTATTTTCAAGGGAACAGGACAGGCCTTTCTATCTTCCACATTCTCTGGCTTCTGCCTTCCTAGGCAGAAGGGCATTGCCAACACAGTCAGCCTTTCCTATTCTCCACAAAGTCCTTTTTTCCTCCCTTGGTGGCCTTTGCTTATAGCTGAAGAACTTTTTGGAATTGCTTTCCAACCATTACCCTTTAATTTAAGATCCTTGAATCTATTCTCTGTATCCCAGATGGGAGAAAAGACAGTCTGAAACCCTGGGGCTGTGGCTAACCCAGAGGATTCTGAGGACCAGGTAGTAGTACTCAGTAAACATTATCAGAAGTAGACAATGCTAACGCATTGGAGAATTAAGTAGCGGTTCAATTATTAGCAGGAAGTTGCACAGAAAAAAATAATCACATATTATTCTCTTCCCACAAAATAAAGCAATGATCTTTTTCTTAGACCTTATCTAAGACTTCATTTTCCAAAGAAGGAAACAAACAAATGAAAAATATTTCCAGTGCATATTTATTCAGAAATCTCTGGTTTTAGGATTGTCAAAATAAACTGAATATAAATAAGACTGAAGAAATTTACAGTGATTTTTAAAATGTATTGTACCCAGTGGTAATTTAATTTCCTTATCAGTCTCTACCAAGAGAAATGGGGCAACGGAATATGTCCAAGTCCAATAATTCCTGAAAAGAATGTATAAAGGAAGCTAAATTGCTTATTGAAACAATTGGGACCAGACCACATTGGTTCAGATAATACAGATACAAGCGGGGGAAAGTCAGGAAGGGATCAGTGAGCAATGAGAAGAAAAAAAAAAAACAGAATAAAAATAAACAAAGTGGCAGTTTTCTTTATAATGTGATTCATTTCCAAATAAACAGCAAGTCAAGACAAAACCACATGAAAACAAACCGACTGTCAGTTGTGCTGAATAATCTCCTATCAAGGACTCTGCAAAAACAGATACTTGCTAGATAATAATAAAAATAAATTTCAGAAAAATTTAAGGTTGTATCTAAAGAAAGAACACAGAAGACTTTATGGTCCCTGTAATTTTTAGGCATTAGAATGATGTGATTCTGTTCCCGAAACAGAACACTGGATATTGATTTCCTATATAACCAGTATAACCAGAGTTAGGAAAACAATTAGTTTTTTGTTGTTTGTGTTCTTTTTTTTTTTTTTTTTTTTTTTTTGTACTAGGGATTGACCTCAGGGGCACTCAACCACTTAGCCATATTCATAGCCCCATTTTATATTTCATTTAGAGACAGGGTCTCACTGAGTTGCTAAGCGCCTTGCCATTGCTGAGGCTGGCTTTGAACTTGAGATCCTCCTGTCTTAGCCTCCCCAGCTGCTAGGCTCACAGGCGTGTGCCACCATGCCCAGTTAACAATTAGTTTTTATATGGAAGTTTTCATACCCTTTGACACAGTCAAGAAAACAAAGCTAGTATGTAGCACCAGGAGACATCTCTAGTTTTTGATTTTTAATTGTTGATAGACTTTTATTTTATTTATTTATATGCAGTGGCGAGAACTGAACCCAGTGCTTTACACACACCGGGCAAAGGTGCTTCCACTGAGCCACAGCCACAGCCCCTTGAGACATCTCTAATTTTAGGTCTAAAATTCAATGAACATTTAAATTGCTTCATAAGATTTTGAGAAACGTATTAATGCTGGAACTTCACAGTTCAAGTGGATTATGTTTAAGATTTTGAAGGCTGCTAGTTGAAGGTATCAGGAAATCATAAATGTCACAAAAGGGTTTCTAGGCCAGTATGTTTGCACTATCGCCACTGCTCAAATTATACACTGTGCACAAATCATCTGGGAAGCATTGAGATTCAATTAAACTGAGACCTGAGAATTTGCATGTGTAAAAGCTTTCTTCTGTAGCCTGTGACTTGAACACAAGGCCTACCTTGCACAAGGCCCTCTGTCATGGGATCTTTCACCAGTGACATGTGCACCAAACGGGTGGTCCACATCTGGCTCAAGACCATGTCATTAACTTGAATCTGATCTCAATTATGGACCTTGGTTTAAAATATCCAAGACTGAATAATTGCCAACTTTTATAAGAGCTGGTTCTCTCGTTTATTTAAAATTATTATCATAATCAAAACATTGAACAGCTGCCTGCTATCTTTTGGGTGGCAGATTGGATTGCAAAAGGAAATATAGACTCCTCCATTTAGGAGTTTATCATTGAATGTGAATACATTGATATTGGTATGCATGTGATGTTTCAAGGCAGGATAGCTATAATGAATTGATACATGTCTTCAAATGGCATCCAAATCAAATGTTTAATTTGTTTTTGGAATAAAAGGGAGATACATAAATACAAAATTTTATGAGAACTGAGGTGATTTGACTTAGGAAACTTAAATTGCAATATATATTACAGAGTTGTCAATCTTTTTTGAACAATCCCTTAAGAAGAAGAATGGAATTTCAGAATTGATTTAAAAGTCAGTTTGCTAGGATGCTAGGGTGGCAGACTTTCCAAATGCACAAGTAACACTGTGGATACCAACAGCACTCTAGGTGCTTAAAAGAGATACTAATGGTAGTTAAGATGATGGACAACTAAAGAGTAGGTGCTAGTAATCAATTCTTGAAATAAAATATCATTTTGACTTTAAAGTACACTTCCTAAAACTATGTCACAAAGTTTTTCCTCCAAAAGACTGATATAAATATCTCTCTTACTTAATGAAATCAAAACAGCATTAGGATTGATTACTTGCATCTGAAAAAACAAGACGGATCTGATAATGGATTCTGGACTCCCTTGCTGCCACAGCCCTACATGTATTTAGCTGGTAAGAAAATAATCCTGCCAAGCCCCAAGAAACACTCTAGAGACTGGAAAGAGTGCCAAGATGTTAGAAATCTCTCTCCATTCCCACTGTTCTCCTTTCTGTCGAACTCATAAAAATGTACGCAATCTGTACACATTTGTAAAAGTACACTCTATTTATGTCAAAGTAAACTTAAACTTGGAGGTTATGTGTCTTCCACATAATGCAGCTCATTGTTTCCTTGAGAAATGAGGATGAGATATTTTGATACCTGGGGCAATGCTAAGATTATTTAATTTGAGTCGAGTAATTAAGAACAGATTCTTAGTAATAACACTTGATCAGCTTAAACTAAGTTACAATTCACAAAATACTCCTTCCTGAGATTTTGAAATTTAATATCTTATAAAATGGAAAAGCCAAAAATTATTTCTTTCCCAGAATAAGACATAATTATAGACTTCTGAGGCTGGCTGTAGCTACAAGACTAAACTGAGCAAATTTATTGGATATGGTTCCCCTTTCCTATGTCAACTGCTGCCTTATTCTCTTGCTGGATGAAGTCTTAATATTGAAACACAATTTGCTGTAAAGTAAAAAAGAAAAAAATGTGGTACCTTTGGAACATTTCTGAAAGGTATTTTATAGTGCAGAGTAAAACACGTCGAATTGAAACATCTGAACTTGAATCCTAGGCTCTTCCACATACTGACTTTGGCCATATCATATGATGAGTTTCCTCATCCTTAAAGTTCCTCAGAGACATGAAGCAAGAATTAAAAACACATGTGAACATTATTGGAAAAAAAATAAGTATGTTCTAAATATGTTACTTTTATATCATATTAGGTAATAATAAGAGCAGCATCTACAAGAAGAAGCATAAAATGTGTTGACATATATGTAGCTTAGACATGGTAAACTATCAGCTTATAAACATAACCACCACCATGTCTCACTTTTAGGGTTTGTTTCTGGGGCCATTACTGATAAGAATTTTCACAGGAGTCAGGAGATGCAAACAACACCAGATAATTTAACGAGTAAGAATCAATGTCATGAATTGTTAACCAGACATGGGAGAACAGAAAAGGCAAAAAAAAAAAAAAAAAATCCAACTATCCTAAGATGTTATAGGACTTGGCTCTCATAGGCTGGGGTGGGAGTTGGGGGGAAAAGAAAGAATGGAGTCCTTATAACTTAGAGCTTCAAGGAGGGATGTAGTGGGGCTGGGACCAAGACATCTGACAAGTCCACCTGTCAGGTGTTGGTAGCTCAGGGAAGAACTACAAACTGGGATTAACAGCTGCTACTGAGACAAATGGTAGCTGGCTGGGTGAGGAAGTGGGGCTGAAGACATGCTCACAGGGAGGGAGGCGAATCTGCCTCATTTTCCTTATTCTTTCTCCTCCTCTACTCATCCTCTAATGTCTCACTTGGCAGAGCCAAAAGGGGATCAGCTGTAAGTGATAAATGTGGTTGCATGGTCCTGGGTCACCATCACAAAACAAAGAGTAGAAGGGTATATTTGAACTTCAGAAGTAATATCTCAATAGTCAACATGGCCAACTTTCAAATGTATTCTCCTTTTTAGGAGAAGGTCTTTAAAAATATACTAATTTTACTGTTTTTATACTGGCAAATGCTCACCTTTTAACCACAGTTTCTACCATTCCCTGTTACATTTGACTTGATCCCCTGAAACACTGTTCCATATGCCACTAACTCTTCTGAAGATGTTGTGGGCCATACTCCAAATAACTGTTTTATACTATGCAGGAAAATAAAGCAATGAGTCACAAAGACCCATCTTTTATCAGGTGTTGCAAAGCAAAGAAGGCAAAAGCTAAGCTGATAACATCTTTTTTAAAAAGTTTTTAAATTTGTTTTAGTTATACATGACAGTAGAATGCATTTATGCAGTTTGATATATATAAATGGGATATAATTTCTCATTTATCTGATGGTACATGTTGTAGAATCACATCAGTCATGCAGTCATATATGTACATAAGGTAATAATGTCTGTTTCCTTCTACATCTTTGACCTATCCATGCACACAGAAATATCTTCAACATTCTGAAATTACTAATCTACTTACATGCATTTATCTAACACAAATTACTACACGATTTTAATAATGTGCTATCATTATTAGGGAAAAATACCTACCATATGCATGCTTATCACATGACAAACAGAACTAGATGATTTATATATGTCATTGATTTAATGTTTTTAGAGTTGTGATTATCCCCATCTCACTGAACAAATGCCAACTTTAATAGGTTCTGTGTCATATCCAAAATATGACCCTGTTGTGTGACAATTTATGGAAATACTCTGGTCTGGATAACTCCAAAGCCTGAGATCTTTGTCCTGTAGTCCACCATTTCCATATTAATTTTCTATAAAGTGGCCCACTTGGATGTTGGCTGAGAGCAGCATGCAAATAAAGAGGTATAGAAACATTGCTGTGACCCAGCAAGGGTAACATTTAAGTGATAGTTTTATCCAAGTAAGTTTAAAAGTTGGCTTAATTTTAAATAATATTTTACAGTTCATTCATGTAGGTTTCCTTTTAAAATGCTGTACAATTTGAAAATGGAAAAAGCTATGGATATGGAAAAGCAACTTCAGAATTGTCAAAAGTAATCTCACAGAATTGCCAAAAGTAATCTGCTGCAATATTTTTTGTATCCCTGTGCAAAAATATTATAGCAGAGACTGATCCTCTGTCCACCAGAATCCATTCTCCCTTTCTTCCTGGGGACTGAATTAGACTATATTTCCCAGGTTCTGTTGCAGAGGTGTAGTCACACAACTTAGTTATAGCCAATAGAATCACAAAGAGGAATGAAGGGAAGAAAAAGGATGGGTACAGGGATGGGAATAGAAAAGACTGGAATGAATCTAACTTAACTTTCCCATGTACATGTATGATTATACCACAGTGAATCCCACCATTATGTATATCCACAAGACTGGGATCGGTGAAAAAGCTGACTAAAACACCCACCGTGTCTTTATCTCTTTCCTCTTCCTCAGGGTTGACTTTGATAGCATCAAGATTCTAAGGGGGTAGTGGAGAACTGGGTTGGAGGAGGCCTGGAAAGCTAGATCATTCTGTGAAAGATGATCTACCTGGTGAGTCCATCCTATGCTAGGCTCTTCTGTTTGTGAGAAATAAACTTCTGTGATGACTGAGCCATTTCATGTTTGAGTATATTTGTTTCTACTACTTAATTTATCCTTAGCCAATATACACAGTGGTGTTTAGTAATTATACTACTAAACTAATATCAGCTGATGTTTACCCAGCTCTCACTAAAACGTTAGGAAGTGATATAAACATATTACATGTATTTATTTACAAAAGAACTTGACAGGCTCTTTCTCGGAACCTCTCATGCACACAGCATAAATGAGCCTAGTTAGTTGGTCCACAGTTAAAATTAGACTAGAGGCAGGAAACCAGAAAACAAATAGCAAGTCAATCATAAATAAGATAGATTTATGATTGACAAACTGATAGCTGATAACTTTACCGCAGAGAACGAGGCAGAAGGAAACCAAACCATGTGAAAAAAAAAATGCAATATGAAGCCACTTGGTATAGGGCCATAGCTCCACCAACCCTTTCCAACAACCTTTGAGGGAAGCACAATGTAATTGCTTCATTCAATCGTTGATGTTTATAATGACTAAGCCATCAAAAATTAAATTACATTCCCTAAGCTGAGTTTAAGAAAGCAGGAAAATGTTATGTCTCTGAATATTTTCCTACTGACATGGAAAAGATAAAAAAAACAAAACAAATCCTACTACTTAAGGGATGTGTGTGTGTGTGTGTGTGTGTGTGTGTGTGTGTGTGTTTTTAACAGGGTTTGATTGAACCCAGGGGCACTTAACCACTGAGCCATGTCCTCAGCCTTTTTTCTTATTTTGAGACAGGGTCTTGCTAAGTTTCTGGGGACCTTGCTAAGTTGTTGAGGCTGGCTTTGAACTTGTGATCCTCCTGCCTCAGTCTCCTGAGTTGTTGAGATTACAAGTGTGCACCACTATACCCGACCAGGGATGTGTTTTTATTAGGTAGAAAATTTACTTACATGAATGGATATTTCAAAATGACAGTACATTACTGTTCATTTATCTAAGAAACCATCTTTGAAACATCACAACTATAAATTCTGTCAGAAACTCAGAGTGCGTATAGATTTGATATGGCACAGAGTATCATTAATAGTCTTCCAGTTTTAATGCATTCCTATTTTATGGGAAACAAACAAGCCCTTCAGCTGATGTGAGTCGTAAGAGCCCATTCTCACAAGTTGTTGCCAAGGTTCACAGTATGATGTCTCTCCACCACTGTCATTGTGGGGTATCTACTGTGAACTGTGTAACTGATCTGTGCTGCTTTTCTGCTGGGATTCGTAACAGCCATACTATTAAACAGTACTGTGCAATCGACCTGGGTGCTACATTTAGATTGTATTGGATTTCCATACCTGGGGAATGCATGCTTTCATTTTCCTCTTATGTTAAAATTGGTAATGCATAAAATAGAAGATGCCTTTTCATGATGCTGACTTTACAAAGGAGGTAGGATTTGCTCCTAAGAGCAATGCTTGTACCACCAAAAGTGCACTTCTGATTTAGACCAGCGAGCCTATGCAAGAGACACTGTCCAGAGAAAACACTATGAAGGGGAAACAATCCAAATGGCAGAAAAGGTAAAAGAAGATGCTTCCTCCCACTTAGCAGGGGAATGTCAGTAGAGTGCAAATTTGGTAATCATATGTTCCTAGTCCCTCCCTCCAAATGCACTGAGGCCTATAAACAGCGAAATCCATTATTCACAAGATAAAGGCCAAGGAAAGAATGAGGACTATTATATCAGAAGCAGTGCAGTCTTACTTGGCAAAGCGTAAGACTGATGCCCTTTATGACACCACAAATCTTGTAGTTTTTTTTTGTTTTTTTGCAGATGTATACACTAAACAGCTGTCACTTCTTTTTATACCTGTTATGAATTTTTTAAAAGTGCTATCAAAGCACTTGTTTTATTATCTTTTCTTTTTACTGTCTTTTTTTTTTTCTTTTCTTTTTACAGTGGGTCTCAGAGAAGCTTGGAGGCACATCCAAAAGCTCATTAGGTAGAGGTGGAATAAAGTCCAGCCGTGTGTAGGTTCTCTGTGGGGATTCAGGATATTTGTATGTGGTGTAAACTGTGGGGAGCCAAAATAAAAATTTTCTAACTCTGAAAATAATATAATTATGAAAATATTTTACCTTTGGAGTAAAAATGTTTGAATTAAAATGATATTTCTTCATCATTAAGAATTTTTAATATTTTATACTTTTTAATTAAACTATATATACTTATGGAAAAGTGCACAAAGTGTGCAGTTCAATGAATTTTTCACCCAACACCCACATGACCACCATTGAAGATTAAAAATAAAGAACATGACCAACAAATCGAAGCTCCTCCACTCCCCAGGGTAAACACTCCCTGATTTCTAACATTGGACATTAATTTAGCATATGTATGTATACATACTGGCATCAAATAGTATGCACTATTGTATGTATGGAATTCATCTAAATTGTTTCATGTTGCTATAATTTGTTCATTCTCATTGATATACATCATAGTTTATTGGGATATATACTTCAATTTATTTATCAGTTCTAATACTGATGGATATTTGGTATTTTCCAGTTTAGAGTTACTAGGAATATTATTACTGTGAGTATTTTTTATATTTTTTTTGATGAACATATTAATGCTTTTTGTTAGGTTTATACCCCAAAGTGGACTCATTGAATCATAAGATACATACACATTTGGGTTTTATTGTTACTGAGAGTTTTCTAAAGTGTTTCTACCAATTTATTCTCAGACCATTCACAAAAGGGAGTTATAATTGTACCTCATCCTTATCAAAATTGGTATTGTTGGGCTGGAGCTGGGGCTCAGTGGTAGAGCGCTTGCCTTGTAAGTGTGAGGGTTCGATCCCGAGCATCACATAAAAATAAAATAAAGATGTTGTGTCCACCGAAAACTAAAAAAATAAATATTAAAAAATTCTCTCTCTCTTTAAAAAAATAAACAAATAGAATAAAGGCATGCTGTCCATCTACAACTACAATTTTTTTTTTAAATTGGTATTGTCTGTTGTTTTAGTTATTTTTTTTTTTCTGCTGGGACCAAAAGGCATGATAAGAACAATTTTAGAGGGAGGAAAAGTTTATTTGATGCTCACGGTTTCAGAGGTCTCAGTCCATAGTTGGCCAACTCCAATGCTCTGTGTCCTGGTGAGGCAGAAATCACAGCAGAAGAGTGTGACAGAGGCAAGCACCTCAGGCCATGACAATCAGGAAGCAGAGAGAGTGTTCCTCACCAAGGACAAAATATAAACTCTAAAGGCACACTCCCAGTGACCCACCTCCCATAGCCACACCCTACGTGCCTGTACTTACCATCCAGTTAATCTCTATCAGTGGATGAATGCACTGATAGAGATTAGGTTAAGGTTCTCATGACCCAATCATTTCTCCTCTTATTGTCTCACACATGAGCTTTGGGTGATAGCTCACATCTAACCCACAACATCTGTCTTCTTCATTTTAGCCTTCAGATAAGTGTGTGGTCTGAATTTGCATTTCTCTGCTGATTAATGCTATTGAATGGAGTAAGATTTTTTATTTTTTATATATTTCCAAATAAATGCATATTTTACATAATTCTGAGATAGTACAAGAACTCAAAAGTGACCCACTCCAAGGAGAGCCCCTGTGAGCCCACACACCACCTCTGCCAATACCTTTGCAATACATTGGGCATCAAGTACTTCACCTGAATTCAGCGTCACAACCCTCCCAGCACAATTCATCACACAGGCGTTTCCAAGCCATCAGAATAAACTCTCAAAGAGAATCTTAGTGGGTAGATGAAGTTTATCAAAAGCAGAGGAGCAGGTAGAGTGGGAAATGCTAAGATAGACTGTTCTAGGTTCAAATTTCAGACATGCCACTTTATAAAGTGACTATGAATCGATGGATAGTAGCATATTCAATTTGCAGAGCTGATGAAATGGGCAAATGACTTTATTTCTAGAAAATGTTTTGAGGATTACTCGAGAAAAGATTTATACTGTTTCTGATTCTATTCTCCTTCCCCTTGCTCAAAGGTGGCGTTCTGTCTCCTGGAGACAAATATTTCTTAATTTGCACTAATCTATCTGTTCTTGAATTAGTATATTCTTGAAAATACCGCTGAAGATAGCAGGAGTTTAAACAACTACTAAGTTATCCAATGAGTAAGAGTCTTTCCCAAATTTTGTCTAAAGCAAGATACTTTCATTTGGGTCTTTTAAGTCATCCCTAATCATGCAAAAGAAGGAAAGAGATTTAAAGATGGGATTAGGAGAAGGTTTGAGTCATTCTCCCATCATGTACAATAGCGCTTATCACCTTTGATACATTTTGGGAATTACTCATTTACTGAGTTCTTAGCAGACTCTCAAACTGATAGTCAACCATTGTCCAACCGTACAAAGTTACACTCTCCTCCCTGAAACAAATACGGACTAGAGGAAACAAATCAGTTGTTCTTAATAAAAAGGTAGCTCTTTATAAAAGATCACAACATCTTAACTGCAATTCTGAAATCCCAGAAGTCTAAATGCCCAAATTTTTCTTCCATAATTCATTTCAAGGCAAGATTTTCTTTACTTTGTCTTCTGTGGCAAAACCATTTTCTGAACCAATGCATGGGCCTGTGTCAGCTTTAGCTACACTATTTTTGTGGGGACATTTGTGTACTTGGCAGTAGAAATATTGGTGTGTTGGATTAGGAAGTGCTGGCCAGGACTGGGTTATGAGTTATATCTTATTTATGACACCTGTATATATCATCTTTCAAAATTTGAAAGATTTATAATTTTTAAATAAATCTGGCCCCAGGAATGTTGCTTGAAGGACTAGAGATCTACACCTGGCTTACAACAGACCTCCCTGTCAAACGCCATCTCCTCTGAGAGTTTACTCTTTAATTTGAAATTATCTATTTAATTTGATTTATTATCACCTCATAGAGCAGCCAAATGTAGCCAGGTGAATTACCCAAAGTGAAAGTAGACATGGGGAAGTAAAGGACCTCCTATACTCTTGGTAGAAATGTATGTCAACGCAAACTTTTTGAAAGGCTATTTGTAATTTTTTTGAGGATTTAAAATACACATTCAATCCAGCATTCTCACTAGAGGATATCCCATGGAAAAAGTGGAAAAAAAAAGTTTGCCATGGATATGCCACATTGACTATAATAGAAAAATATGAAAAAATAAAGTTTACCAACAAGAGACTGATTACATAAAATTGGATATAACTACATAAAATAACATAATGCAGCTTTTAAAAAGGGGGAAAATGTGGCTCTTGCATGTGATAATATAGGCCTCTAGCATAGATCTTTAAGTGAAATAAGTCTGTAGAATAGTATATATTTTGCAAGTTCCGAGGACATACTTATATTCTAGATTGACAACTTTTCCTTACACGTATTTTTCTGGAAAGTGCCAGGCAATGATGGTTGGGGGTGGAAACAAGAGAGAAGGCTTTTGTCTCTTGTATGTGTTATTACTGTTTGTCTTTCCCACGTCCATGTTTTGCTCTTATGGTTGGTGCCCAGTTTTTGGAATTCTCATAGGCTCAGGGATGGTGCAGATTATTGAGTGTCTTTCCTGAGACTAGGAGTGCTATGAGGGGAGGCTTCTAGCTACCAGAAAACTCCATCACTTTCTGGTTTATCAGGATCTCCACTAAATGACATCATGGAATTCCAGTGATGACGTTCTGCCCAACAAATCCAATAACCATCCCCATTTCTTCATTCACTGCATCCTATGCGAGACAGGCCTGCCATATTTTGGTCTCTGCTCCAATCGTATACTCTGTGCTTAAGCATTTTGGAATCACTTGTCATTCTGAGAGTTCCCAATGTCGTTCTGAGAGTTGACATCAGCCTCTGACGGATGAATAGAAGTGTATTTCTGCCTGGGTGCCATGATTCACATACTTTCACTTCCCATTTCCACTTTTCACCCAGCTTGTAGGACATAGCATCGATCTTGGTATGCCAGACCTGAGTACTGTCCCCTCCAGTGCTTCTTGAATGGCCGGCCATAGGAATCTCCTCATTTAAATGGGACAGTAATTACAGATTGAATATTTTTATGGACTCTGACAAATTTAGTCCATAAATTTAACTTTGCTCTAAATTCACCTTGTATTATAAGTGAAATAGAAATAATAATAATAATAATAGGAGAAAGACTTTCCACTCCCAGACCATAATACTGTTTAAAACTACCACTTCTATCCCGCACACACACATAAAACAAAGGAAAGCAATTTGATGATTGCCTATGATACTGGCATAAAAATGTAATCTTAAGAATCAGATGCTTGGCTATACTTCAGGTTTTGTTATTCTGAGTTTAGTCTTCTTTATTTTTCCTAAGTATTCATTTTCAAATATTTTTTTTTTAAATCTAAGTAAATTCCAGTCTTCAGCTGATTTTAATATCTAGACCATCCTTCCTGATCTTGGCCAGGTTGGCCTCTTCTGTTATTTATATCATGATTTAAATAACACCTACATTTGTTCTTCCAACCAAGCACTGTCCTATGTAAATTGTATAATACTTATCATTATTCCTTTAACTTGCTAACTATTCAATTAATATTGGTTTATCCCCTGCTTGCCAGAAAACAAATGTTGCAAAAGCAGAAAGGTTGTCTGCTTTCCTTGTCGCGATACTCAAAGTGATATCAAGCTGTCACTTTGGAGGGATGTTTCAATCCATGGAGGAAGGAGGAATGAATGAATGAGTACTTTGTCACTTCATCTCCCGGAAGTAGCCAGATGCCTCAGGATGGAAAACCCTTTTTTGCGGGGGGGGGGGGGGGGGGGTAGAAACCTGGAAAAGATATTTTAAACTAAGATCTCTGGCCATGGTAAGTCCATAGGAAGAGCATTTACAAACAGCCACTGATGTCAACCCACGACTTTCCTGCATATCTGAGCCAGGGGAGCGTACTCACAAATGGAGGAAAGCATGTGCAGTGGAGCGTAACCACGCTCTCTAGAAGTGGTTCCAAAATGCACTGAATTCAGATCTGTCCATGATTACTAAAACCAGGAAGAACTGAAAAGAAGATAGCAAAGGCCAAAACGGAGAACACCAACGACCTTCCCTGGACAGGCTAGCATCAATAAAACCTTTACATAAATGTTTAGCCATCATCTACCACAGAATGAAATCTTCTCATTTTTATCCTGAAAATACGCAGGAGGAAGTTAGAGGAAAATTGACAGTAATGGGAAAAAATGTTAATGGTATCATAATATCCAAGAAGATATAATTTGATTCGATGATACATATGCATCTTATTCTTGGCACTTTTCAGATGAACTTTTTCCCCCAGTAGGTTGTTCTTTTCTAAGACATTCTAAATGAAAGGCTTCACTCAGTTCATTTGGATTGTGTTCTGTTCCTATTCTTTCTCTGAGAGTGTATCCTGGCAATTCAGCCCTCCCTTTTGCTCAGGTTGCATGTCCACAGCAAGCCCACGTTTCCCCAGCACAAAGCTACCTGTAGGTAACATAGGACTTTAGCCCAGAAGGTAAGAAAGGCAGGTGCAATCTTCCACAGAGATGGGAGACAAATCAACTTGTTCTAAAGCCAAGGTGTTGGGGTGGTGCCTGCTTGTTCTATTATCATCTTTCCTTTAATATAACACCTTCATCACGAAGACTTAACCACTGCTTCCCACCCCGCCCGTGGGCATTATCTTGCATGCAATCTCTGTGCTGGGCACATGACCAAACATTAAGTTTTCAGCAGGGGATGGACCCAGGCTCTTGCTGTCATGGGACTGATATTCATATTAGAAGTAAGGGTGCCACAGAGGGGTTGCACCTTAAATATCTTACAAGAAAACATTTTTAAATTTTTTTTTTAGCAATAAAGCAAATACAATGAAGAATATTTATAATTTCAGTTGGACTCAGGGGTAGTGGGTTGGTGCTGAGGAAGAGGATGATATATTAGGCATCACAGATCAGGTTTACACAGGACTAAAGATAATAAACATGTGCTAAGTGCATAGGTCAGGGGTCAGCAATCTTTGTCTTGTAAAGGAACAGATAGTAAATACTTCAAGCTTTGTGGGACAGAGAGTCTACTGCAACTATTCAATTTTTCCATTCTGGGACAAAAATCACCCACCGACAATGTGTCATGGCTATGTCCCAATAAAACTTCATTCACAAAAACAGTTGGCTGGCTGAATTTGGGTGCCCTGTGACAAGTTGCCAATCCTGATCTAGATTTGTCTTTTCCTAGCAAGCCTTTACAATGAAGAAGCAACTTTAAACAGGTGGAATTCTTTACCCATGATACACAGGTAGCAATATCTCTGGCTTACTTTGCCACCCTGATTTTACGTAGTTGGTGGATAAAAATCAAAGAAACAGAAAAATAAGCATTGATGATACAACATGATAGAGGCCTAAGACCTTTAAAAGTTATGCACTATAATTTGGGTAAATCCCTGTCATTAAGAGAAATAGTTTCTGTTAGAGCTGAGTAGTCATGGAAATCTTTCTGGAGAAGGTGGGTTGGAAGAATTCCTGCCTTCAAAAATCTAGTCTTTCTTGTCCCATCTACTTTCACCTACCTGTAAACAAGTGCTTCATCCTCAGGTCTCACCTCCAGCTTCACCTCCCATGAGAAGCTTCCCCAGACTCCCAAGGCACACTAAGAGGTTCCTTTCTGCAGGGTCCCTATCACTCCTGGGGAAAGCACACAGCACCACGTGAGCACTTTTTTGCATATAAATTTTACTACGGTGAAAAATGACTCAAATAAAAATTGACAATACTGGGGCTGGGGTTGTGGCTCAGTGGTAGAGCGCTCGCCTAGCACGTGTGAGGCCCTGGGTTCAAGCCTCAGCACATAATAATAAACAAAACAAAAGTATTGTGTCTAAATAAAAAATAAGTATTTAAAAAAATTGATAGTACTTATCATATGGTATTGTGTACTGGTAATTTCCATGCTTGAAACCCCAAAGGACTGTGGGAAACTCAAGGGCAGGGACCACCGTATTCCTTTTTAGTTTCCATTCTAACTCCATGTTGGCAAGTGGTATATGGGCAGAATTCATGAGTTAAAGAAGGCTAAGATTCACCTGAGCATAAATGGGGATGAAAGTGCATTTCCTAGAGGGGGAATATCATTTATGACTTGAGACTATGACCTGTAAGACTGAGTTTAACAAGGAAGGATGGTGGAGAGGTGAGCTTGATTGTCTTTGGGATACATCTCGAGAATGCACGGGAGTCTACTGTCCCTTTATGAGTGTACCGTCCTCCATGAAGTAATATTTTATGGTTACAGAGCTACAAAGTATTTATTTTTTTTTATTTAAGATATTTCCATATGAAATGTGAAAGTTGGCTTTTCCTTCCATCCCCAATTATGAAGCTGTATTACTATCTTAGAAAACCATGCAAAGAACCACCTAAATGTTTTCATGTTGCTCTCTTTCAGTAGCTGGGAATTTGCTTTGGCTAGATTTCTATTTCAAAGCATGCTTCCTCTTGCTCCTTCGTTTTTAGTTTCTTCTTCAGTTTTTCTCAATTGTTGGGGCAGCCATCAGATAGTTTTTGGTCTTGTTTCCATGGGTCTTGGAGTTGTGGCACCACAATGGAAACCCTAACGGGCAGAATCCTCACTGTACCGTCACTGATTGCTTGTTCTTCCTCTAGTTTTCAGCTCACTGGCACCCTTTTAGCTAAATGACCACAAAAACCAAGAAGGAACAACTTCAAAGCCAGGTTACTTCTGTGTGGGAGACATTTTTTTTTTTATACTTCATTATCAGCAATAAACTTTTGTCTGCCTCTTCGTTTCAACTGCACAGACTGGGAAGGCTTTCATCAGAGAATTTTCAGGAAACTGGGAATAAAAGCACCCTTTTATTTATTTTTTGCCTTTTAATTTTTTTTATTTTTTAATTTGTTCTAATACATGACAGTAGAATGCATTTTGACACACTGTACACAAATGGAGCACAACTTCTCCTTCCTCTGGCTGAACATGGTGCAGAGTCACACCAGTTGAGTAATCATACATGTATATAGGGCAATAATGTTCATTTCATTCCACTGTCCTTCCCATCCCTACAGCCCATCTCCTCCACTCACTCCCCTCTGCACAATCCAAAGTCCTTTCATTACCCAGCCCCTATTATGGATCAACAGCCACTTATCAGAGAAAACATTCAGCCTGTGTTTTTTTTTTTGGGGGGGGGGGTTGGCTGATTTCAATTAGCATGATAGTCTCTAGCCCCATCCATTTAGCTGCAAATGCCATTATTTCACTCCTCTTTATGGCTGAGTAATATTCCATTGTGTATATACAAGGGCATCTAGGTTGGTTCCATAGTTTAGCTATTGTGAGTTAAGCTGCTATAAACATTGTTGTGGCCGCATCAAACAATGAAGCCAAATAAAATCAGTATGCTGATTTTAAGTCCTTTGGATAGAAACCAAGGAGTGAGAATTGTCTTTTCCTAGCAAGCCTTTACAATGAAGAAGCACCTTTAAACAGGTGGAATTCTTTACCCATGATACACAGGTAGCAATTGCTCTGGCTCACCTTGCCTCCCTGACTTTATGTAGTTGGTGGATAATTAACTGGTCAAATGGTGGTTCTATTCCAAGTTCTCTGAGGAATCTCCATACTGAAGAGCACCCTTATCATATCCCATGTCACTTCATAGTTGATGAAGGAGTTGTAAGCCGTTTTCCTAATGCAGGACCTGTTCTCTTGTGACAATGTCATGCCTATGAACAGATGAGTCTGCCAAGAGCCTCCACTGGCAGAGGATTCATATGTGCAGGCCACCCCCAGGTCCATCATGCGGAGGTACTGGGAGGTGAGACACATCTGCCCCGTTCAGGTAAGAACTTCCTCTTCCCTATCCTTCCTTGCCTCGTTTCCTCATGATATTTTAAAACATAAGTCCCTCACCCCATGATGCAAACAGAAAAAATCCAAATGATATCAAAGTCAAAACTGAAACTCAGTGATGGGTTAAAAAAAAAAGGGTAAAACTAAAATTTATAACTTATGAAATTATTGGGTGATATTCTGCAAGTTGGAAAGCATCTGAGAATTGGTGGTTAATGACTAATGTCCGAAGGCTGGATGTTCTGATCCTGCACAATAATAAATTTAGATAACCCTTTTCCCAAACTTTTCCTACAATCTCTCCAGTGGTCTCCAGTCTTACGTAGGTATTTCCCTTCTTTCTGGAGGCTTCATGCGAGTTCTTAGTTTAAACAATCACAGTCCATTAACTCCTCGCCCAACCAATTTCCTGAACTCTTTAATTCTTTTATAAGCCATTGTCATAAGGACCAGTAAAACCTAACCCGAACAGCCACTGAGTGGAGTCCAGTGGGGACCGGTGTAAACTCTGACAAAAGCCAGCCACACTGAAATGATCAGGCAACAAAGGACGTTAGGGAAATTAGTGAATAGACTCAGTAACTTAAAATTACAATGTTGAAAAAGTAAATGCGGCAGTGCGGAAATGATGCCAATTAAGCAGCCCAGTAATGGGCAAGAGGCAGGAGAGAAGTCACTTTGACATTCATAACCCAGCCCCTTCACTTTCCAGGCATTTAGTCAATGCCTGTTTTTTGCCACCAGTGCAAAAACTACTTGGAAGATTTCAACCATATTAAGGATTTTTTTTTTTTTTTTTAAATAAAGGGTGCCAGCTATGAAGACCTCACCCTTAACTTCAAAGTGAAGTCAGATGACAATACTTCATGCTTTCCTTTACTCCAGAGGCCAATTTCTTCCTTTCCTTTTTTTTTTCCTTTTTCTTTTTGATGGTTCAAAACTCTGGCCACCCCCAGAAAGATTCCAAAATCCTCCCTCAATTTTTTATTTCCACTATTGGCAACCTACACCATTAGAAAAAAATTCATCTTTTAATACATATCTAAATGCCTCGCACTGTCATTTACATTTAAACATATTTCTCCCAAGCTTTGGCTTTAGTAAAAATAGCAGACAGCTGGTCACCATGTTCCACATCATAAACCTGTTGGGAGGATGTATGACCAAGGGGGTTGGCTTGCACCAGAATCACTTGGAAAGCTCATTGCTGGCTCCACCCCCAGAATATTTGTTTCCCAAGTCTGTTGTGCAAACTGAGAATTTGCATTTGTAACATGTTCCTCGATGATATTGATTCTGCTGGTCCAGGGAACCACACTTGGAGAAAGACTACTCCAAACCAACATCAAAACTGTTATCTCAAAAGCTACAGCAATGGTTCCCAAATTGTGCTGCATATCAGGGTGATCACTGGCGTGCATTTACACTTACAACGCTCTTTACACCAAGTAAATCAGAATGTATAGGTGTGGAAGCCAAGCACTCATATTTATTTTTCAAAGGTGTCCTAATGATGGCATGATACAGGCAAGTTTATTTTATTTTTATTTTTTACATATCTTTTTTTATTGGTGTTCAAAACATTACAAAGCTCTTGACATATCATATTTCATACATTTGATTCAAGTGGGTTATGAACTTCCATTTTTACCACGTGTACAAATTGCAGATTCACATTGGTTACACATCCATGTTTATACATACTGCCATACTGGTGTATGTTGTGTTTTTCTGCCTTTCCTATTCCCTACTATCCTCCTCCCCTCCCCTCCCCTCTCATCTTCTCTCTACCCCATCTACTGTAATTCATTTCTCTCTCTTGTTTTTTTTTCCCTTTCCCCTCACCCCCTCTTATATGTAATTTTGTATAACAATGAGGGTCTCCTTCCATTTCCATGCAATTCCCCTTCTCTCTCCCTTTCCCTCCCAACTCTTGTCCCTGTTTAATGGTAATCTTCTCATGCTCTTCCTCCCTGTTCTGTTTTGAGTTACCCTCCTTAAATCAAAGAAGACATTTGGCATTTGTTTTTTAGGGATTGCCTAGCTTCACTTAGCATAATCCTCTCTAATGTCATCCATTTCCCTGCAAATGCCATGATTTTGTTATTTTTTAGTGCTGAGTAATATCCCATTGTGTATGAACGCCACATTTTTTTTTATCCATTCATATATTGAAGGGCATCTAGGTTGGTTCCACAGTCTAGCTATTGTGAATTGTGCTGCTATGAACATCGATGTAGCTGTATCCCTATAGACACTCTTTTTAGGTCTTTGGAGAATAGTCCAAGAAGGGGAATAGCTGGGTCAAATGGTGGTTCCATTTCCAGCTTTCCCAGGAATCTCCATACTGCTTTCCAAATTGGCAGCACCAATTTGCAGTCCCACCAGCAATGTACAAGTGTACCCTTTTCTCCACATCCTCGCCAGCACTTGTTGTTGTTTGACTTCATAATGGCTGCCAATCTTACTGGAGAGAGATAGTATCTTAGCATGGTTTTAATTTGCATTTCTCTGACTGCTAGTGATGGTGAGCATTTTTCAAGTTTAAGAGCTACTGATCCTTGCGACGAGGTCTTGGACTACAGGGACAACACCTGAGACTGCAGACCAGGAGGAGGAAGAGCAGCCCCAATTAACTGTGACCTTGGTACAATCCCTGCATTTCCTCAGTCTCTCTTTTTCATTTGTCAAATGGGACCACCATCCCTGACCGTCCTCTCAAACATCTGTAGAAGGAAAATACATCAAAGAAAAGCAAAATGGTTTTGAAAATTAGGAAGTGGCCTAGAGTTGTAAAGAATAACAAGGCAACCTGTCCTGCTGGGGTGAAATGCCAGGGCTTTGGCTTCAGGAAGACACGGGTCAGAACTCCGATTCAGAGTAGCTCCACAATCTCAGCAAGTTCTGTAACTACTCTGTGATGTCGTTTGTTTTATGAAATGAGAATGGCAGTAGCTTCCTCGTGGTGTTCCCCCAGAGTAATTTTGCTATCTTTCCTAGATGGTGTAGGTGTTCAGTAAGTCACTCTGAGACACATGTGAGGGGTGTGTATACTGTATACACCATCACTGCTTGATATCGAGAAGGCATTCCCTTGGGAGAGCTTTTAAGAGAAGTTAGTGATATTCACAGTGAACAGGCCAGAAAATAGGATGAACAGATTTCCTATAGGAGGACCATGACAACTGTGGATATATAAAGAGTCATCTCAGTTTAAGTAACTCGATGGCAAGATCTTAAGGCAACAGTGTCTCCAGAACTGCTGGGTCCCATGGCCCTCTCCTCTGTGTTTGGGCAATAAGTATTTACAAGTCAACTCGCTTCTAGACACTGTGTGCTGAGTGTTTAGCCTGAACGTGGGGGAACACGTGGATCTTGTGTGTGATATTTTGTTTTGTGTATACATGTTTCTCTTGGACCAGACAATAAGCTCCTTGAATCTCATAAGGTTCATGTTTTCCTAGAGCACCGAAGGGTGACGATTCTAGGTGATTAATAGCCATCAATTTCTCATCTGTTCCAGAAGGCCCTCTTTTAATTGAGCTTCTACAAAGTTTCCAGAATAATCTTCCCCCAATCCAAAAGCCATCTCTTTGCTTAAAAACATTCCGTGGTTTCCCACTGGTCTCGGGATCCAATTTAAATTCCCTGGTATGGTTTACAAGGCTCTTTGTGATCTGGCCTTTGCTAACTTCTCCAAGCTTGTCAGGGTGCGGCATACCCAGGGCTTGCTGTGATGGTGATTTTTAGCTTGAAATCCAGCTCAGCCTCTGACATTATGTGCATCTGCCAGCAAGTTCTACAATTTCTATGAACTCAGTTTATCTGAAAAAATGAGAATGGGACTACCTTTGGGTGGGGAGGAGTTGTAAGACAAGAACTGATCCTTGTGAAATACCAGATATGTTACAGACATTTTCAATAAATAAATTCTGGTACTTTCAAATGTTGTAGCTCCTTTCCCAGAAACTCTGAGCTCTTTCAACTCTCTATGCTACATTGGTGCCTCTTTACCTTTGAACGGACACATTACTCTCTCTCCCTCAGCAGCTTGAAAACCTCTCACCCTCCAAGACCCAGATGAACTGTGTCACCTGGGTTGCCTCTCTTACCCAAGAGGAGTAAAGCTGCTCCCTTCCCTGGTGACTCTGCCCAACTCTACCATGCTCTTACTCAACTGACGGTTCCATGCCTATATCTCAACCCCAAAAGTGGCTTCATAAAGATTAAAAACTGTTCCACACTCACTTAACAAAGAGCGTGACCTGCATAGAGTAGGTGACCAATGTTATCTACAATGGTTTGGTGGTGTCCCCAAAAAGCCCATGTGGGATACAGTGCAAGACTATTCAGAGGTAATGGGGCACATGCCTGTAATCCCAGCAGCTGGGGAGGGTGGGGAAGGAGGATCTCAAGTTCAAAGCCAGCCTCAGCAAAAAGTGAGGCACTAAGCAACTCGGTGAGACCCTGTCTCTGTATAAAATACAAAAAAGGGCTGGGGATGTGGCTCAGTGGTCAAGTGCCCCCGAGTTCAATCCCCAGTACCCAAGATGAAAAGAAAAAAAAATAATATTCAGAGGTGAAATAATTAGATTGTGAGAGCTGCAAACCTAATCAGTAGATTGATCCATTTGAATGCATTAACTGGGTGATAGCTATAGGAAGGTAGGGTACGTGGCTGGAGAAAGAAGGTTACCAGGGTTTTGATTTGGGGGTTATTTTGTCCCTGGTGAGTAGAGATATTTTTGCTTCCTGCCTGTCATGTCCTGAGCTGCTTTCCTCTGTCACACTCGTTCATCATGATTTTCTTCCTCACCCTGGGACCAGAGATATGGCCTCAGCCCACCAGGGACTGAACCTCTCAAACAATGAAGCCAAATAAATTTTTCCACCTCTTAAACTTTTCTTGTCATATCTTTTGGTCACAGTGATGAGAAGCTGACTAATGTATTATCTAACTGTCCTCCTCACAGTTTCTCCTCTGCTGTGTAGATGGACTCCTGGATAGGCCATAAGTTCACAGAGACCAGGAGCCTTGTTATCACAAGGTGCTTTTCAGAGTCCAAGAACGTCAGGCTCCTCCCCAGACTTCCTGCATTAGAATCTATATATTTTTTTTAACAAGATTCCCAGGTGATTTAAACGTATGTTAGTTTGAGAAGTGCTTTCCTAAACACCTGTACACCCCTAGTAGCGCACAGTAGGCATTTGATACAAGAAGAGAATGCGGATGATTGATCATAATAGTGAGGAAGTGAAAGAATTCAAAGTGTATTTCAATCCCATCTGAATGCTGATGATAGAAAGTCGTATATTTTAGTCTAGGTAACGCTGTGGCAATGATTTCCAAGAACTAGTTTCTCAGGAAGTCCTGAGAAGTATTACTGCTAATTTTCAATAAAATAAATAAATGAAAAGAAAAAAAAAAACAATGAAAGTCTGTCCTAACCTATATACTTGCATACAAGGAGACATATCACAGAGCTTTAGAAGGGACTGGATCACAGAACTAAAAATGAAACAACTAAAACCTCATCGTCCATGGGAACAGGGAGCAAAAGTCATGAACAGTAATTTGTCCCCTCTGAGCATGAAAGTTTGAACTCACCACCTGTATCAGAGCATGGGATGTCCATGACATGAGAATGACCCGGAGTCAATGTCATGTGAGCGTCACTGGTACTTTAAGTGAGGGTGAAATGCCAGTTAATTGAATCCACAATTGGAATACTGTAATCTAAAACCCCCTTTTCCAACAAATATGTAATACTACCAGGAATGTCTTAGTTCTTCTAAGTTGCAGAGTCAGTCTTCCCCCCTACCTCCTAAATAAATGTTAGAGACTAAATAAGGACACAAAGAAAAATGACAGTTATTCCTTACACTGGAAACTCATGTTCAGGTGTCATTATCTGGGAATCCATTCAGTGGGAAAATGTTCCCATAATCAATAGCAATTACCTAGCAAGATAACACACATCTAGGGGCATATTTGATCAAAAATAAATCCCAGGTGATTTATTTTAATCAAAAACAAAATGTTCACAAAACTGCACAATTATATTTCAAGCTTGTGTAAATATATCAAAATGATTTCTACTGTCATGTATAACTAAAAAGAACAAATAATTTAAACAAACGTCCAATATTCTTTGCTTTAAAAAAAAGGAGCAAGCTTTTAATTCAAGTCAAAAGAAGTTATGTACCTTACTGGCACACAGAGAATGATGGCATTAGAAGTGGTAGTAAAAATAAAGAGAGAACTAATTTTTGCTATGTTTCCTGTAAATTTTGAAAGAATGCCTGCTTAAAAATTAGCAGAATAGAAATACTTTACATGAGAACAGAGCCCCACATTTGGGTGGGGGAGGGCATTTAAGATCTTGGGCAAACAAATGAACAATAAAAGTTCTAAATGAAACTAAGAGAAAAAGGCATTTGGAGTATTTGCTTTGCCATTCTGTTCTCAAAAAGAGCTCAAGCCTCCCAAGAGTTTGCAACGTTTTTGGTTGGACACTTTTTTTTTCCCATCACTTAACAGATGGGAAAGATTTTGTGAACATTTCTGAGCAACACACAGGACCGCCTCTTCTCTCTTAAGTGCCATGTCAGCAGATTCCTGGTGCCTGGCTGTAAAAATCACTTGTTTCTACTTTTCCCCAATCTCAGAAAGATGCCTCTTAAGCTATAGTGAGGCAGACCATAGCCATTCAATTATCCAAATACCACAAGTCTATAAAAGAACATCGTGCTACAATTAGCTTCTTAATTTGGGTGAAACGGTATGCCCCAACACCTTCCCCCAGATCCACTAAACCCATCTCCAAACAACACCATCTGATTCAACCACCTTGTAGGATGCATTTTTATCAATTTTGAGATAATCTTGCAGAATATGCAGACCCTACCAACATTATCACAGAGCACCACAGAGGGAAACATAAACCCCGGACTAAACCTTTTTACATGAATACTGACAGTAGCAGTAACAGATTATACTTTTTTGCCTTTTTTTTCCCTGATACAGATGTTCAGATTTCAATTTCCAGGAGGCTTTTAAATGTATCCAACTGTTTAATGTGACAAATGTCTTTTAGTGCCCGCTCCACAGATATTCCAGTCATACTTAGCTGCATGCATTTAGGTCTACGACCACTCAGAGAGTAAGTGGGGGAAAATCTAAACAAACTAAAATCTAATTGTGAAGTCTATAAAATTTATATCGACCCCATGTGAAACAGATGGTGGATTCTGTAGATGGCATAAAGCAAAACGAACTGTCCAGTTTAAAGTTTGGTTGGAAGCCACTATTTCCTAGGGGGAAAAATACAAAGGCAAGTCTCACCCCTCCTTGCTCTTTCCTATTCTCTACGGACTCACCTGTGCTTGGGAAGAAAGAGTAGCTTGAGAATTCATTTCCCTAAGAAAATTCTAAAATCCCAGGGACAGGCTGAGGTCAGCTTCCTACCTTTACCATCAGGAGACAAGATATTCTGAAATCTCAGGGAGCATCCAGGTAGCACTGCACACGTCTCTGCAAGTCTTGCAATAAATAAATACCTTTCACTCACTCGTGCCCCTTTCTTTATTATAGTTGACATAGGCTTGCCCAAGGGACCGACTTGTTGTCCCATAAAGATCCCTAAATAGACACTAGTGTTGAAACGTTTAATCTAAGCCCCAGGATCAAATGGCTACTACTGCCAGGGACAATGATAGAAAAATCTACTCCCCAATTAAATAATTGCATGAGAAGCTATGACTGTTCATTATGTCCTTTCACCTAGTTCAAATTTCCTGGAACACAGCCAACCAACTTCATATTTTATTTTAATAATAAGCATGTAGTACTTGTGAGATCAGGGACTACTTTAAACCTTTCTTGAAGGAAAACATCTCTCCGCCCCCACCCCCATGAAAAATGAAGTGTGAGTTTGAACAGGAGATGGTTCTTGAGATACACTGTAGGACAATTTTTCATGTACATACTGGCTTTTTCTGAAATTCTCTGCTCACAGTTAAAAGTTAGCTTTAATTTGGAGGAAGGGATTTTTGTCTCCTTATTACCATTAATATTTTATGTTTGTCTAATCTGGACTTTATATAAAAAAACAAGAATTTATTATCTATGTTAAGGGGTAGCACCCCCAAAATTCTAATAAAAATATTTTCCCCCAAGGCAGAAACATCCACTTTATATGACAGAACAAGACAACAGGAAGGTATTCGATAGAAAATGTCCACAATGATATTTTTGGACATTGTTTTGGAATTTTTAATTTCTTCAGAACACAGTGGGGTATGAGAGAAACGATAGTGGCTTGTTTTTTTAAGTTAAGGAAGTTATATACTGAACATGGATAGTGAAATATTTCTTAAAATGAAAACATATGCAAAACAAGTTAAACATTAGTTTTGAAATGCAAAGCTGTTAGAACAATGAACAGATACCAGAAGTGTGGAAAGAGATTTTTTTTTTTTTTGGGTACAGGGGATTGATCTCAGGGGGCACTTAACTAAAGAACCACATCTCCAGCCCTTTTTTGGATTTTATTTAGAGACAGGATCTCCTTGAGTTTCTTAGGATCTTGCTAAGTTGCTGGGGCTGGCTTTGAACTCACGACCCTCCTGCCTCAGCCTCCCAAGCAGCTGGGATTACAAGCATGCGCTACCGTGCCCAGAAAGAATATCTTATCTTAGAAATTTTCCTCAAATTCTTATTTTTCTTAAAGAATTAAAAAGCACTAGAGTGCATGGGTTGTCACCTTTACAACAGTTTTACTTTGAATTAAGTTATTTTTAGTGATATGCACAGGTGCCAAGATGTGAACGGGGTCTCATAGCTTGTGTAGTGCCTTCAAAGGGAATGGATTTTCAGTTCTTCAAAGATGACCAATATTTGGGGTACTCTGTACATCCATTTGGCTAACTATGGATTTTAATTACTATTTTCTGTCCTTTCTTTAATACATTTTTTTTTTCCTCAGGCATGTCAGTAGAGCAGGATTGAAGTTATATCCCATATCAGGTCAATATTAAGGAATTGTTCTCCAAGGCCCATTGATTCTTGTGTCAAGTGGGGACTCTGCGGACCAATTCACCAACATCTGGGAACCGTCTTTCTCCTAATTTCAAAGGATTCAGATTTAACTAGGAACACAATCTACGAAAGGACTCTTTCCATTCTGACTCCCGGCATCATTCATATGGAAACTATTTATCAGTCCAAACTCCTTTAAAGAGGAGGAAATGAATTGTAAATGATTTTGGCTTCTCTTTCAAGGAGAGGGCTTGCTATTGCTGAACCTCCCTGAGATAAAACAATGCAAAATAAAACAAATAAATTTAAATAATGCCTATATCAACAGGTGCGCAAAATTAAAAATGGACTACAACATCTTCACTTCAGATCACTTTAGGGCCACTTCAATGATACCAGCTGTTAATTTACTAAATAGAATGAACTGATATTAGCTAGCATTTCAACCTCTTCTTATAATTTGGGAGATATTCATGGGATATGATCCAGTGTACATCACTGCCTATAATTCTCTTTTGTTTTCTTTGTTGCTTCTTTTATTGATACATGCTAGAATAACATTCTCAGTCACTAAAATATGGAGCATAAAGAGACTATGTAAAATTTGTTGTACACTCTCATTTACTCTAATTTTGTGTTTTTGTGATGTATTACTCTAGGTTAGGCATTATAATTCATTTGCAAAAAAATATGTATTTTATGAGTAGGCTATTGATCCTAAAATATATTTTGCTTGCAAGGTGACTTTTATAGAAAAAAACAAAAGTAAACCAAAAATAAATTCTGTTCTTCTCAATGAACACTTAAAAAAAAAAAAAAACAACTTGTCTCCCTCTATTTTTCTCTCTAACCTTTGAGAAGAATCTGGAGTTACTTTCAGGAACTTAGTATCAATCTTTGCATTCTAAAGAAATGTCAACATAGAAAGTTCCACAGCCTCCTTTTGAAGTTCCACTAGAGGGGGCAGGGTGGGGAGAGATCATGGCATTAAATTCAGAAAATAATAGAATGATGGGTCTGCAAGCTATAGTGTGATAAAGCTGCCAAGGGGGAAAAAAAAGTCTGTAGTTTCCTTCTTTTTCATTATCAGGGGGAAAAAAAAGAGAGAGAGAGAGAGAGAGAGAGACTTGTGCCATTTAAAAAGAGCTTTCAGAGGCTCTCTGGTCCATGACTTAGCAACTTGTTGGGGACTCTTGGGAGCAGCTTTTCAATACTAATAACTTCAACTACTAATGTCAAATTTTGTTTTTGGAGTAGCAAATATCTCTGGTTCACCAAATAGCTCAGCTTTTCTTTGGAAATGCCCCACCATGAATACATGAGCTTTAACATCTATTCTTTGATAAAGCCATCTTGAGGTGGTCTGACTTTTGTTTTCTTTCCTTTCACAAACACACTCCTCACCATGATTAATGACCTCCCATTGGGTATATGGAAAATTTCCCAGCCCATTCCCTTGAGAATGCTCCACTACATGGATTTCTAAGCAAAGCTAGATTAAAAGAGGAGGAGCATGAGCTATAGTCCCCCTACCCCACAGCCATCAATTATATACAGTTATAAATCAAAGTTTTCAGCCTGAACAAAGACCAGCGTGGCAAGCAAACAAGGGCGTTCACGGGCAGATTGTTTTGAGAACGAATAAAACTCTTGACAGAACACAATGGAGTTGGGAAAGCCACTGTCAATATCACTCTGGAGTTGAGCTGATTTATGAAGAATTAGACATGGTGTATCAAGTCACTGCAGGATTGATAGAGAAAATAGCCAAGAGAAGTGTGAATGAGCTAACATGTAACCAGACGAAGCTCTTCCTTCCTTGCAAGAATGTTAAGCGGAATAATGTTTCCATCCATACAAATTTGATCCCTTAGATACCTATTGTGAAATTTGAATACCCCTTCACCCCCCACATTTCCTACTATTTTTGGTCTCACTGTGGGCAAACCGACTGCTCTTTGCAACCTTCTCGTGAACCGTGATCTCAGGCTCACACCTTCCTCCTATTTTGTTCCTACACTTGGGAGACTTTAATTTCACTTGTTTCAGATACTGCTTACATGCTCCACATAAAAATCTATTTTAAATGGAGAAACAGGAAAATATTGACTTTTGTGAAAACAAATGGAAATACCATCAGAAGGCAAAGTCAGCAGCAGAAGGCATGAAATTAAATAGATGATGCTATAGTTTTTCAGCAGGCTTTTTTTTTTTTTAATCAAGACCTCTCATATGTCAAGAGCTTTCTCTATTAGAGGTAAAAATGGCTTACACCTGTAAAACATGTATGCACTCAAGTCAGAGAATAATAATTCTAATGAGAACAACCGCTATTACTATAACATTTATTGAGTACTTAATACGTACCAGGAATTCTTCAAAGAAATTTATGTGTATTATCTCATTTATTCTTTAGAAAAGAAAACCTATGAAGTATTTGCTATTATTCTCCCCCATTTAATGGTAGAAGAAATGGATAATTTGCCTAAGGCTACAACACTAAGACGGTATACAAGTAAGACAGGAGATATTCTGGCTTTACCCAGAAAGCACGGCTTCTTGAGCCCTTAATCTTAACTACCTCGCCTGATTCCAATTTTTTGCAAAGTAAACAGTTTTTCTGAGAACAAAAATATCCCAACTTCCTCCAATCACTTTTACTTTAGCAAGTTGTAAGCATCAAATCAAATGACAGAGTATACAAATATGAAAGGGAAACACCTTTAGAACAAAGGAAAATCTGAAGTTTTCTTGTTCAGTATTACTTTCCTTGTCTTGATAATAAAAGTGGTATTTCCTAGGGATACCTCATTCCATGTTCTTCCTGGTGGTGGGGGTGATAGAGGGTTAGGACAGGACTGAAGATGGGGTGATATATGGAGAAGGCCTAATTAGAATTCACTAGTCCCACAGTCAGGGTATATATAATGTGAGTGGATATGATGTGGCCCACTTCTGCCCAAGGCCATTAAGAGGTGAGTGAGCTCCATTAGGCTCTTTCTCTCCAACCAGAAAACCTGGATGTCTGCTTCATTGTGAACATGCTAACTTACCATAGGTACGCGCAGGGGAGGGTGGTGGCAAAGCCACAAGAGGCCAAGCCCCTGGATCATTGTGTGGAGAAGAGCTGCTCCCAACCTATTGTAGCTTGTTACATAAACAAGAAACATGTTCCCTTTAGGTTTAAACATTTACTTTTCGATCCATTTGCCAGAGCAGATCAGCCTACTCTCATTAATGCAAGAGTAGTGCAAATCAAGTATAGCTACACTTTAAGTCATTGGATGTCACAGTGAAAATTGTGGGAATGGGTTTGAAACAAATCTGAACAATCATGGAGGAGCTGAGTCACCAACACACAGCAAAGATTATGAACACAAGAGCTTCTTACTTTATCCTTTGGGAGGAAGTAAGCGTAATAAAGACAGAGAAACTGTTGGTCCGTTGTTTCATTGTATAATTTTGTTATACCAATAATGCCCAAAGCATCCTTCTTATCAAAATTTAAAAAATCCTTGAGAAATGGTTTATTTAGATTGTCCTCATTCCATGAAAAGGTAGATGAAAGTAACTAATCTGAGAATAATTAGTTCTTGCTTCAAGGTAGTATAATGCAATGGTTTGGATCTGGGATGTGCCCCCATGTGTTAAGGCCCACTTGTTAAAGGGCTTGGTTCTCAGTGTGACGCTTTTGAGAGGTGGTGGGAATGTTAAGAGGTGGGCCTAGGGGGAGGTCTTCAGGTTGTTGTAGATATCATCTAGCAGGGGACTGTGGGATTCCCTTCTCTTCCCTTCTCTTTTTTTTACTTCCTGGGCATGAGTTGAGTGGTTCTGTTCTACCACATTCTCCCTGACATGCTCTCGGGACTTTCTGCAGGCCCCAAAGCTAATGATCAGCTGACCATGGACTGACACCTCCACAACTGAGCAAAGATAAACCTTTCTTCTTTATAAATTGACTATCTCAGGTATTTGTTATAGTGATGGAAAACTGACATCATCCTGTTGTTTATATTTTACACTTACATTTGTTAGAGAAATTCTGTTTAATTCTCAAATTCAAATAGATTATATCATTGCTTGCCAAAGAATAAATCCCAATTGATAGTCCATTTTTTTTGACCTCACAGAGCACATCTTCTGTGATCCCCTTTTAGTATTCTGCTTTTGAAATGATGCATGCCTCACGCCATCTTCAAAATAATAGATACTATTAATCTATAGCCAATCTAACTTAAAAAGTTGTAAGCTCTGCTTTATAATTTTATATTGAAAGAATAATATACAAATGATTCTTGTCTGTCGTGATTATTATATAAAACTGTATTGTGAAGTAGTGATGAAAATGCTGATATTTAAAGAATAAATCAACTTCTGTTGGGGGTGTCTATATTACTTGGCGTATGCTCTTTTAAAAATGTACTAAAAATGAGTTGACAAAATATGATTTAATATTAAGATTAAATATATATGTATATAAATTTTGATATATATCAAATTAGAAATAAAACCCAAAGATCTGGAAAAAATATTTTAAAGCCCTAAACAGATGGAATATAAAAAAGAGAAAATGCAATAGTAATATAAAGTCAGAGAAATAATTGCAAAAATTTCTCCGTGCATTGTCTGATGAATCCCAAAAGAACAGCTCACACATCCCTTTTAAAATGGAGTTTTATAGATTCCTCCCCAAATGTCAATAATTTTCTAGTCATAAAAATATCTGAGAATAGTTTGTTGTATATGGAAAAGTTAATTATGTGTAAAGAATAAATGTGAATATCAACATATTTCCAATTCACTAAACAGATGATTAAAAATCAAGAAAAAGACAAAAAAGTTTATAACTGCATTATAAATTTAACAATGGGAATAAAAAACTACACTTACAGGTACCAACCATGACAGAGTGACATTTAACTTCTTGTTAAACCTCTTGTTGTAAGCAACTATGAAGCTGGACAAAATCCATGAAGCAACTGTTTTTAGACAGTGGACAGGATAAGTCTGTGCTCATTAAGGGAAGTGAAACACATGGCTAAATTGTCTCTCCAGGAAAAATTTTACCTATTGTGGTCACAGAGAAAAGGGACTTAAACAGAAAGTGGCAGGTGTGCTAGACAGAAAAATAGAAGATTGCAATTTGAAGCTGCTGAGTTACATGGAGTTCAAGGAATAGGGTACTAAAGAGGAGGGGGATGCACAAGTAGGAGCCCTTGAGAGTACACAGAGGTCCCACTTAGTCCTTAGCCAAATACTAAGATGTCCATCTAGAGGATGAGATTAAATGAGGTCTTCCTGAGAGTAGCCACTGGGAACTAGGCTATGAAAGATTCCAGAGGCCATCTGATACTGGACCAATTATACCAAAATGGACAGACCTTGCTGATTGTCCAGAGCATCTAGCTGAAACTTTATAATTATAGTCACAACTTAGAAACATGTCAGCTCCAGCCCAATACTAAGAATTACTTCAATTTTTTCTGGGAAAAAAAAAACTAAAACCAAGCTTTATTCTATTAGAAATGAACAGGTAATAATTGATATAAAATATACTACCGTGGATAACAAAAGAAAAAACATGAAACAAAGATTAAATTAATGGAATACATATAAGATCTGTACACTGAAAACTCTGAGAGAAGTTTCAAAACATCTAAATGCAGAGATATATCAAGTTCATGGCTTACAAAACTCAATACTGTTAAAATATCTATTTTCCCATACTAACCTATTGTATTCAACAAAATTTCTGTCAAAATCCCAGCAGGCTTATTTGTGGTATTTGACAAGCTGATTTTACAATGTGGTAATTCAAAGAGACACAGTAACCAAAAACAATCATGCAAACACCCCACAAAGTTGGGGACTAGAACTACTTGATTTTACCTTAAAGTTGCTGTAATTAAAAGAATGTTGTGAAGATGGACAAAATGGAAAAAAGTATAGAAAATTCAGAAATAGAAACACTTAAGTGGTCAATTGATTTTGGTTTTTTGTTGTCGTTGTTTGTTTGTTTGTTTGTTTTGGTACCAGGGACCGAACCCAGGGGTGCTTAGCCACTGAGCCACAAACACATCCCCAGCCCTCTTTATTTTTTTGTTTTGAGACAGGATCTTGCTAAGTTCTAAGGACCTTACTAAATTGCTCAGGCTGGCTTTGAAATTGCCATCCTCATGTCTCAGCCTCAAGAGCCACTAGAATTACAGGCATGTGCTGCCATGCCTGGCTTGGTCAACTTATTTTTTGACAAAAAAGAATAAAACAATTCAATAGGGAAACAGACATACATTGATCAAATAGTGTTGCAAAAACAGTATTAATAATAAACTGAAATCTTAATTCTACACCATAAAAAGCATTTTATAGTACTTAAAGTACCTAGTATAAAACAAAATATTCTAGCTTCTTGAAACTAACAAAAATATTTTTTAATCTTTTGGATGATCAAAGATTTCTTAGGCTATTGAAAACAATAACCATTAAAAAATGGTAAAATAATTCATTAAAATGAGTAACTTCTACTCATCAAAAAGTCAAGAAAATGAATTAGAATCCCATAGACTGGAAATATTTTTACGCATCTCTGTTTATCTATCACTATCTGTATGTATCTAAAAGCATTTATGTCTAGAATATATAAAGAAACTCTGGAACTCAGTAATAAAACTCAGTAATTAAAAAGAAAACAGACTTGTGCAGCCAATTTCAAAGGAAGAATTATTAATAAATAATAAATATATAAAAATGGTCAGTCTCATTGCTTTGCAAGGATATTCAGATTAAAACCAAATTCCGGTGTTGTTTCATACCCCCCCAAAAAGGGCTACAATTATGAATGGAAACACCAGAGAAGAATATAGGCAACCAAAGCTCTCGTTCATCACAGGGGGTACTGGAAGACAGTAAAACCATTTTGCAAATGTGTTTACAATTTTGTGTAAAGTTAAATTTATATATGTGTGTGTGTTTGTGTTGTGTATACATACATATATTGTATATTACATAATATACCTCATAAGTACACATGTACTTATTTTTCTACATATTACAATTCTACTCCATGGTATTTCAAGAAAAATGAAAAAATAACTATAAGATTTTGTACAAAAATGTTCATAGAACTTTTATGCATAAAATCCCATGCGGGAAGTTATCAAATATCTATCTACAAAGAAGAGATAAACTGTGGTACATTAATACAATGATATACCCCTCAGCAGTAAGAAACAGACTATGGAAACATTAAAATAAGATGGATATGTAGATGAATCTTTAAAAAAATTATTTTAAGGTACTAGGAAATGGACTCAATCCAATTATATACATGTACAAATATGGCATGATAAATCCCACTATTATGTGTATCTATAATGCACCAGTAAAGAAGTAGATACAAAAATGTAA
The DNA here is from genome assembly GCF_964194105.1 of Spermophilus citellus. Taxonomy (NCBI): domain Eukaryota; kingdom Metazoa; phylum Chordata; class Mammalia; order Rodentia; family Sciuridae; genus Spermophilus; species Spermophilus citellus. The sequence continues at coordinate 37,014,488 of NC_138184.1, forward strand.
ATTGCTTTATATAAAATTTTAGACCAGACAAAATTTATCTTGAACAAACAAAAAACAAAGCACTGGTTGACTCTGAAGGAGGAGGGGAAGAGATTTAGGACATGCACAAGAGAACAGAGAAATGGACATAGAGTTTTTTTCAATTGGTCCTTTTTTAGTTATACATGAAGTGGAATCCATTCTGATATATTTATTCAAGCATGGAATATATTTTATTTCTAGTTAGGGCCCCATTCTTCTGGATAAGGACCCCATTCTTGTGGATATACATGATGGTAGGATTCACTGTGATGTTTTCATATATGTACATAGGAAAATTATGTCAGATTTCTTCTATTGTCATTGTTTGCTCATGCAAATGTGTCAAAATTCCTTGAGTTCTCTCATGTATGATCTGTGCCTTTCACTGTGTGTGCATTGCATATTGTTTATTAGAACTGCAAAAATAATGCTCCAATGTACTTGGGTTATAAGAAACAGTTTAAAAGAACAGAAAAATATGCCATTTGAGGAGAACCTTAATTAATTATCAATACTGAGTTTGATCCTGTGAGGAGGAACAATTTTTTCTTCTTGTGCCCACAGTACAGTCCGGCTGAGTTTAGATGGCATACAGCTAATGATTCCAGGAAAAATTGTTCTTTTTCCACACAATGATCTAAAAACCTGGAAATGCAAAAAAGAGGCCCAACATCCTTGGCTACAGTGATATCCATCTACAACTCTCATCATATGGGACCAAAGTTCCTCTTGGAAATCTCTTCCTAAAGGAAAAGGCCTCCTGGGAAACATGGGGGTTCATGAGGTCACCCCATGTTTTGCAATACATTGAGTGTGGCTTGCTCTCCACATAATTGGTCTGATTGGGATAAAGACTGCAGTGGTTAAGAAAGCTTCAAGAACACTATTTAAAGAACATTTGGAATTTTAATATCAAGGTGACATTAGAATCCTTAATAAGCAAATAATCAGGGTGATTTTGAAAATGGGAATATCCTGGGCAAATCTCAGGTGCATTCCTGTAATCCCAGCAGCTAGGGAGGTTGAGGCAGAAGGATCTGGAGCTCAAGCCAGTCTTGGCAATTTAGTAAAATCCTAAGCAACTCAACAAGACCCTGTCTCTAAATCAAATCCATAAGAGGGCTGGGGATATGGTTCAGTGGTTAAGTGCCCAAGTTCAAACTCTGGTACAAAAGAAAAAAAAAATCCATGGAAAACACTCTTGAGAAATTTCGAGATAGTTCAGATTGGCAGGTAAATTTGTATCTAAAATAGCCACAGAATTCTAGCAATTGCCACTGTATGGACAAGGTATACATAATGCTCCAAATTTAAAAATTAACTGCTTCTGTGGATACTGAGTCTTCAATTTATGGGTTTGTTACTTTCACTGAGGTCTTAAATCCTTGATTGTATTACCGATTCATTTTTTTACAATGTTACTAGAGATAAAAGCACAAACTAAATCTAATTTTTAAATATTCATTTTGGTGAGGACTTCTCACCAGTAAGAAAGAACAGACTGCTGAAACAATACTGTAGCATGTATTAATATACCTCAATGCCTTATTCTCTGGTGGATGAGCATTTGATTATTCCCAGTGCAAGGTTTTACACATAAAATAACCAGAGGCTGACCTGTAGGTTTTCTCACCTCTCTCAGACACCCAATGGCACAAATAAACAACTTGACAGTCTCAACCAAAATATCATGAGAGATAATTCATCAGTCTGTTGGTTGCTGTGATCCTCAGCCTGCCGTTGGACCTAAAATCATTACTTTTTGCATACAAGCTTTTCTATAGACAGCTCCCAAGTTCATCTTTTTTCTTCCCTGCCAAAAAAACTCCCAGTGTGTTGGAATAATATTGTATCAGGGGACTCTGCAACAAATGTCATACTCATTTGCTTGTCAAGGTTTTGAGGGCAATTTTCTCACTAAATTGTCTCTACACCACAACCCAGACTCTCTCTATAGATAATAAGAGAATTCTTAGCAATTAACTGAGTTGCAGTAAAATATTTTCCCAAGCTATCATGTAGTAATGACCAAGAGAAACTAGGAGAGAGATTTTTTCCTATCTAGTTTAATAAGTGTACATCCAAGTTGGGCTATGCAGGGTGTCGGCGCAGGCAGGCCCCAGGCTGAGTATCCATCTCTCTGCTGCTTTACCACTTCCAGACTGACAGCTAAATTACTGCACAGAAAAGGTTTTTCTGGGCTGTAACCATAATGCTGCCACTGAAACTAGTTTGTTGGCTAAAGGATAAACAGAGATTTGAAGGACAATTTTCATTAACAGAGAAAGATGCGGTATGGGAGAAGAGAGCTGGATCTGCATGGGAAAACGAGCTTAGTGACTGCAAGGACAAAATGCAAATAGACATATGCTAATTGGGTGGTAATTTTCTCGTCAAGTGGCAGGCACTTGCAGAATTCTTGGATGATCCCCAAATCTGCATCTTAGATTTTGTTACACATTCTTGATACCCAAAATGGCTAAGCAACAGAGGAGTTTCTTACCTATAAATGGAATTAAAATGAGAGCCGTAAACTAAATTGACAAATCATTTTCAGGAAAATGAACCTCTGTTGAAGTGTCATCGAACAATAGGACTGGGAATCAAGATTGAGGAATAGGAGGAAAATTGAGTTCATGTTCAGTAAATTATTTGGCTAATATGCAGAAATCACTGTGCGGCAGATATATCGAGGAGATAGGGGTCCTGGCCTCAGTGATCCTGTAGCTTAGATGGAGCAGAGGGAAGATAAACTCAACTCCACACTAAGTTACAGCTGTCAGGCTGGAACGGATCACATTTATCTTGAAGTGTATTTCATCTCCAGTTGCCAATAGAACAGAGCAATTGAGCAGCCCATGCCAAGGGCTCTCAATAAACATTGAATAAAATAATGAATATTTCTTGTAATAGGGTAACAGCAACATGAGAAAGTCACAGACAAGTTACTTGGTAAATTAGGAAGGCTAAAGCATTTATTTAGAAGGTCAAAGATGACCTTATAAAGATGTGACATTAGATTTGGGCCTCAATGTTCTATTTGGAGGTTCAGAGTTGCACCAAGGAAGACATAGCAGCCTGAACAGAGAAGTGGAAAATTCCTAGGGATGAACAGGAAATAGCAATAGTATTCTTAATTGCCAGCAGAGACTGTCTAGGATAAAACGAGCACATATTATTCTGATTTCAGTATCTGAGGGAGAAGCAAGTGCAATTTGTAGCCACCCATGTAACTGAAAACCACCAATTCAGGTTCTAGCAAAACTCAGTAAATGGTTGTAGACCAAACTATTTTTTTTCCCCAAAATGTCAGAAAAACCCTGTAGGAAGAGTTCCCTTTGCCTGTGAGTAGTTTTCCACTGTGATAAATTTCTGCATTAAAAACACACATTTTAATTTGATCTCTGGGTTTGGGTTGGAACTGGCATTAGCTATGGCAACAGTTTCATTCAGAGTGTACTCAGTGCCTGGCATATTCCCTGGCACATAGTAGACGCCTGAAAATATTTGAATGAATAATGTCAGAAGTCGAGATTTCATCATATACTAGGGGATAAACGATCTTCAAGAGAGATGAAGGCTTGACTTGATCATCTTTAGTCTCACACTCTCAATTTAATACATAAAATGCAAACAATATGTTCTGGATATGAGGTGTTGCCCAAAAGTGCATGTGTGAGACATGGAAGAATTTTCAGAAGTGAAATGATTAGATTATGGGAAATATGACCTAATCAGTGGGCAGTAACCATAGGCAAGTATGGAGTCACTGGATGAAGGAGGTCCCTGGAGGCATGCCTTTGGGATTTATATTTTGTCTCTGGTGAGCAGAACTCTGCTTTCTGGTGGCTATGTCCTGAGCAGCTTTCCTCCTCCATACCCTTCTTCCATGCCTCACCTCATGCCCAGAGTAGCAAAGTTGGTCATCTAGGGACTGAGATGTCTGAAACCACAAGCCAAAATAAACTTTTCTTTCTCTGATTCTTGTCTGATATTTTGGTCACTACAACAAAAAACTGACCGATATACATTGCGAATCAGAAAGTCTAATTCATAAGGTAGCTAATGAAGAGGTCAGGATCTTTTCCCATTTCTACTCTACATAATCCAGTGTGGTTTCTAACTCACCAAGACCACTTACAGGCATCCTAATAAGTAAGAGATGCTATTTGCTTGGTTTTCAACATCTATCGTTCCCCTAGGATTTTCACTTACAGGAATTGCATTCATGTTATTTATTGCAAAGCAAATCACTGTGTGGCTTTCTAAAGCCCTTTGATGAAATATCCACAGAAGTAGGGTGCAAGGGTCAGAGGAGTTTGGGAAATGCTGGATACCCTGAGTTTACACTCAGTGGTTCATTGTGTAAGTAATACACATAAGGTTCTGAGAAACTCTTTGGTAGAAAAAAATGGTCACCTCTGGTTGGCCCAGTGTTTTTCAAACTGTTTTGACCACTAAACCCATTCTGAAGGGCTTTCACTATCTTGCAGAATGAATATCCTGAGTTCTAGCCTTGGGACAACATTGTGGAGATCACAAATTGATGACCTGCATTGCATTTATATTTTCAAACGAGTGACCACATACATTAAGATAAAAAGTGGGGAGAGAAAGGTACCCTGGTTGATCTAGGAACATGGGGCCTGCAAGCTCAGGTAGCTTTAAACTACTGTTTCTTTTGTGATGGATGTGATTCCTCTGCTTCATGACAACTCTGACATTCCCTTTGCATTACTCCCAAATCACGCCAGACATGTCCATCACTTGTCTAATCTCCATAGATACGTAACTTGGGAATTTTGTCCTGGGGAATCTGCATCATTTACTTGTCCCATATACTCTTAGGAAAAAATAATGCCTACATTCTAGTGATAAGAAATGTCAGTACAGATGGACACCCTTTTGTAGCAAGAAGTCATTTCTATACATGCTGGATTTTATGAAAATAGACATCCCTAGATCAGAACATTGGCCTCCAAATGACCTTTATCCCTTTCTCTGCATTTGAAAGGCATAAAGCTCTTAAAATCACTTGGGGGTCTTGGGATGCTACCAGTTAGTTATCTCTATGACGTAGTTCACTTGTATTCCCCAGGAATGGACTTCCAATGAGATGGCTCCTCATTTCTGGTTTTGTATCTTTTTAGGCTCACGTCTTCAGTGACTGGCTGCTCTGATGGTCCATGGGGTTCCAAAATGCACTCTGTCATCTACTAAAAAATGGCCCTGGGTCTACACTGCAGATCACCTTCATAGTGAAACCATTGGCTCTCAAGGATGAGTCCTTCGTTCCCATTTTCAAAAATATCACCCTTACTTTTTCTGAGCTAACGTGTTGAACTGCTCAGTTTTATCATTAAAAAGCTCTCTGTGGCTGACCTTACAAGATCAGTGCCTTGTCTAAATATTTTTCATTTTGCACCTTTTACCATTTTAAAAATGGCAGAGGTCAGCGTCCCATGATTCATTAACATCATTCAAAGGCAACTGATTATATTGTCACCAGAAATGATGTGACCTTATGGTCTGGACAGGAAGTCAAAGGACTATGGCTGCAAAGAAGGCATTTCCTGTTTATATTTCCCTCTTCTGGCAAGGAGGAATTTGAAGCAGGAACACCCCACACAACACCAACCACTCAGGTGAGGCAAGATACCTGGCTCACCACACAATGACTTGGCTGTGGAGGGAAAAGCACATTATGTGGCTCACTAGGCTGCTTTTGTTTCATCCATGTCTCAGATACAAAGAAGCAAAACATATTATATTGATACTTTTATGTTCTAGCCTAAGGAGATTGTTCATGATTATCAGAAGTTAGACCTTGGATATGAACTGCGTGCTCACTACTGGCATTCGTTCATACTACAAATATTTATTGAGCACCTACTAGTGGGCCAGCCACTCTTTTGGGTGCTGTGTAAATAATAGTGAAAAGAAGAAAACCTTAGCTTTCATGGAGTGGTCTTATTTTTAATAAGACCCTTAAATTATTTTAGTGATTCTACTTTGTCTGCATTTCTTTTGGTAGCAATCAAGACGCAGACAAACACAATGGACCCCTGTCTAATGCCTGAATCCTCCCTAAAGTACCTCCAAAATGCAATGGAGACCACCCTGTTAGAACATTGACCACCCTAAGAAAGAAAGAAACAAGGAGTTCACTTTACATATGAAGTGACTTCAGGAACTGAAGAGAACAAACCTGGAGGATGTAAGCTTCATATGAAAAGTTACTGGCTGCCTTGCACTTATCCCAGAGGGACCTCACAAGGATGAAATGATAGCACAGCACTCAGGTTGTGCCTAGCAAATATTTTTAGGCTATATAAATTTTAGCTACTATTATTAGTCAACTACTGTAACCTCTGGGTTTGGTGTTATAAGTACTAAAATGTTTACATAATTATATTTATATCTAAAGATCTTTAATAATGGAATACTATCATATTCACACCCAGAAGGTGAGTGGAGTTTTATTTTTGATCATCTCATTTAAACTCTTAACAAAGTCCTTCATACCAATGATTCCTAGTTTAACTGATTATTGAATTGAATTAGAAAAGTGGCTCCAAGTCTCTTGAATTAAGACTTCAGATAAGTATCTCTTAGAGTGAATATTATGGGCTAGATTACACCTACACAGTCCCCACCACCCTCCAAAAGGACAGATTTAAGTCCTAATGTGATCCTTTGGAAAAGGGCTGTTGCAGATGTCACTTTAATTTTTTTTTTAGTTGTAGATGGACCTTTATTTTATTTATTTTTATGCAGTGCTGAGGATCGAACCCAGTGCCTCACACATGCTAGGCAAGCACTCTAACACTGAGCCACAACCCTAGCCGCAGATGTGACTTTTAAGATGAGATTGTACTGGATGGAGGTGGGCCTCATATCTAGTATGATGGATATCTGACAATAAGATAGTCACGTGAAGACAGAGACATCCAGGAAGAAGGCCGTGTCCCCATACAGCAGATTAGAACAATAATTTTGCAAGCTAAGGAATTCCAGAGTTTGCTCCCACACAACCAGAAGCTATGAGGAGGCAAGGTAGGGTTCTCCCCTACAGGTTTCAGGATAAGAACGGCCCTCTTGGCACCTTGATTTCAGACTCTGAACCTCCAGAACCATTAGACAACACATTTCTGCTATTTTAAAGCCAAACAGTTCATGTCACCTTGTCACAACAATCCTAGGATCTACAGTCACAGTTTAACCTGAATAATTTGCATCAGTAGTTGGGTCAGATGGTCTTCCCATGCAGAGGCCAAGCCACAAAAATGCACTGTTTATTTTGTAGCTAAACATTTGTGCATGCAATACATGAAGGGTCAAAACAGACGCCGTGGCCCCAGCATAAAGACGGCTCAATCATTTAATTTTCCCAGCCTCTCTCCTCTTTCACATGTTTCCTGAAGTACACCAGACAAAACATCATGACAGTGTATATGCATGGAGCCTCACGGGCTGTCACAGCGCAATCCCACTGAGATTTACAATGCCCTCGCCTTGTGTAGCCAGGCAGGTCTTCGGTGAGACATGGGGTATTTGAGGCCGAACTGGGAAACCAGACTGCTCTGGGAAATGAGACTGGTCTGGGAAGTTTCCAGAGTTCTCTGGGTGCCCTGAGTATTCTATTCAATATGAAATCATTCCTTGTTTGGGTGGAAAGATGAAGCATATAAATTTGGTACGATATATGCCAGTTAATTCAACAAAATGTCAAACTGTCTGGGAAAGCCCTTAGAAAGGTTTACTTTCTGTGTCACCAGGGAACTGAGTGATAGGGAGGCGAGCATATGAAAATGAGATTTTCTCTAACTTCTGCCTACAGTGAATAAATCAGTGGGATTTTTCAAGTCCCCTCGATATCAATGAGTTTATTTCATAAACAGGCAAGTATTTACGGACTCAAAACATCTCTCTCCAGTCTTTCCTCTCTTCCCATCCCAGTCTAATTTCTTGCATTGCATTCTCCATTTCCTTCCTTTGCATCATCGCTTCCCCTGAGCTTTGCATAACTCTCTCTTAGCTTCTAAAAGCCATGATGAGTGTGGGCAGTTTTGACTTTCTGATTTTTTTTTTTTTAAAGAAGATTTAGTCTCCCTGCCCTGAACTGGGTTTAGGGTAATTGTGTATCTGCTTGAGGGCTGAATACAGTCTCTAGCCTTTTTCATAAAGTTTATGGCCCTGGTGCCCCTTTAAAGGTCTCATGTGGCTGATTGATAGGCTCACTTTTGATACTTACCATAAAGAATTGGCCATCGTGAAGATAAGCCGTTCCTCCCCTGAGCATTACAGGAGGTAAAGGCAGGCCGCCATTATAGATGACGCCACCATTATGGATGGTGCTTCTTTCCTCAATCAGATTCATCCTTCAGCAGCCCAGGCAGTGCTCTGTGCTAGGGGAACGGCACCACAGGACCTATCCCCTCAGTCCAGTCCTTTTAGTTAATGGGTATCTAAGGATTAAAGCATCATCATGGATGAGTGGAGAAAGCAACAGTTAATACACCCTTTCATAACTTGTGTTAATTTTCTCTTGGTGCCATTAACCAAAGGAGTGAGCAGAATCGAAACTATGCAATGTCAACCTTTTTATTTACTCTGAGAATTTCCCAGATGTTTCCACTTTGATATTGCCTCCTTTCCATCTCAATCTGTCTTTTTCTCCTGAAGGTATCATTCATGTATCTCTTCATGGCATAAGTGTGGGAATGGGTGATGCTTACTTTTGCAACTTATATATTCTATACACTGACCTGTCTTAGGTCAAAATAGCATTTGAATTCTTGGAGAAAGGCAAGGGAGGGAGGAAGGGAGAAAACGAGGAAAGAAGATACAGGTTAAAAGAGGAATGAGACACTTTGGGGATGGAGAGAGGGAGATTTTATGAATGTTTAATTCCCATGGAGACAGTTAATTTCCTAGAGGGAGGGGAGTTAAATTGTCCCTTGCCAAAAACGGACACAGACAGAGATGCTGCAGAAAGCTGATATAACCTGACAGTCTACTGCATGCAGGAAGCAAGGGGAGGAGGGAAGGAACAAAAGAGTGGAAAGAAATAGAGCTGAAATAATAGAGAAGCAGGTTTGAGAAGGAAGGATTGTCACAAAGATATTTTCTGGACACTTTTTACAGGGTAGATAAGACACAAGGACTAGTGATATTAGAGTTAAGACATGGTCTATAAACATAAGAAACCCACTTTTGGATAATGGGAACATGAGAACTATACATCAAACTATTACATTTAAAGGACAAAGTGTAATGAAAGACATGTAGAAATGGTGGCCAACACCTATACACCCACACCTGTCTGGTTACTTTTCTACATTGCATCAAGAAATAGATCTTGTCACTCTCTGACTCAATGGACCACCTCCTCCATCTCAAAACATCCTTTTCTTGTGATTTCTGTGTACCTCTCACTACTTCTTTGTTTCTTTTCAATCTCTTTGGAAAGCTGATCTTCTCTCCTCAGCAAATTTAACACGATTTCACCAAGGTTTGGTCCTGTGCTCACTTCTCTTCTCCATGCTCTTAGGCTTTGCCATTCAACCTCCAGCTTCAACTACCTTTATTTACAATGCCAAGGACACTCGAAGGATCTCACCAGCTCTGCTTCCACAACCATGTAGAATGTTTCCCTCTCCCAGCCACCCACTCAGTTTTCGCACACTTGCTAATGGGTATGTGTCTATTTTTATCTGCCAGTTAGGACCTAGGTCACTCTTAGTTGTGTGGCATTTTTATTGTTCAACATGGTTTGTGGCATGTATCCATTGGTTACTCAACTGATGACTTGGGGGAACAACCCACACTACCACTCCATATGCTGGTCACTGGGTCTCTCTGCAGCAGCACTGTGAACACATAACCAGATAAATGAGCCAAGCTAGTTAATTAAAAGAATAGCTTTTCAGATGGTATTCTATTAATTATGAGAGTTTAAAAAGAAAATGAGAACAAAGAATTGGAGAGTCATCTCTTAGTGTCCAAAGGCGTTAGTTTTAAGATCCCTGTGGATACCAAACCTGTGAGTGTTTGAGTCCCTTCTATAAAATGGTGAAGTATTTGCATTTGATCTATGCATAACCCCTATACTTTAGATCATCTCAAGTTACTTATTATACCCAATACAATGCCAAGGCTCTGTAAGTAGTAGTTGTACTATATTGCTTAGGCAATAATGGCCAAAAAAAAAAAGTCTGTATATATTCGGTGCAATTTTAAAAATATATTTTGAATTTGTGGTTGGTTCAATCTGAGGATGCAGTACTCACAAATATGAGAGTTGATTGTATATGGCAATTAATAAAGATAATTTGAACTTCTAAAATTTTTTGTATCATCAAACTTTTCTACACTATATATAATTAAGGCTTTTGTGATTAGTTTTATGTGTTGATGGTGTAAGAAAGGTATGTGTGTACACCTTGTAAACACACACATGTATGTGCACACACTAAAGCACACACACAAACACACACACACAGCACTGAGACAGAAAAGAGGAATGTTAACTAATAAGAATTCTACAGGTTGAAATACCAGGAGTGACAACATTTTTTTCCCAATACATTGTATTGCCCCAATTCTTCCATAAACATTTTCCCAAATTGCCTTTGTTTGTAAGTGAATTTTAGGGAGGAATAAGGCAAAGAGAAATTGTTTACTCAAATGGCCTGTCACTTCTTATTTTCAAGTATTAAAAACAGAAAAGTATTTACAGATACTAAATTTGATAGTAACATCATGTGCTCTCTCAAATTTTAACTCAGTAAAAAATCTTGATGATGAGTACCAGACACTGACATCCTAGTCAACTAATTGAAGCCATCAAAATAAACAACCCTTTATGAAAATGAAAATTGAATATCACAATGGAGAAATTGAAAGCATGTTTTATCACAGGCAATTTATTATCTGACGACCTTGGAAAACAACAGGAAAATTATGTTTCTCACATTAAACAGAAAAGGCAAGAGCTTCTTTAGGCAACATAGTAATTAGGGAAACTTGGTCATTCAGAAAGAAAGAATTGTGCTTATCATATGTGCTAGCACTGTCTGATTTCTTTCTTCTTTGCATTTGTTTGGGAAAATAGCATATTACTATGCCAATTAATGGATGACAGAATAAAGCAGTACCAATTTATTTTCAAAACTTCTCTCTTTATTGCATAAAAGAGTGATCCCACAAAGCTACCTCAAAAAGCCATCAAGGTGTTAAAACTACAAGGTGTGCCAGGAAATAACAGCATCCTTCTCCATTGGGGTCACAGCCAAGGAACACCACTGCCTTCCATCCATGTATCAAACTCTAACATTGTTCTTCCTATGCATGGACAATGTGAGCTAGGTTAGTGTGGGCATTCACATCCTAGCTCCTCAGATATGGTACCAAATATCAAATACTCATTTGAGGGATTTCTAGTCTCTGTCCACCAGGATAAGAAAAGACATGAATTCTGGGCAGGCTGCAGGTGGAATTGTCATATTCATGCCCACATCTTGCTCAGGGTTACCGGTCATATGTACATCAACAGAAATCTTTACTAGAACATCTGGTCCAGCTAGTGAAAACGCTTCTATGTCCCTTGAATCAGTGTCACACCACAGCAATGGTGCTCCTAGCTAGTGATGCTTATGTACTTTAACGATTCATTAATTTTGTCACATTACTTCAAAAACATTCTCTGAATAGCAAAACATATCCAGTTTTCTTTTGAAATGGACTGCCAGCCCAGTAACTGGATTTTTAATGCTGATATTTCAGAAATCTAGCGTTTTGCAGAAGCACTACTTGATATATGCAAGAAGCAGATATAAACCAGGAGAATTCCAGATCGTTTGCAAAGGATTTTTAATAGCTAAAGTGGTTTAAAAAGCCCTCACAATAATGTAAGAGTGACTGCAGAAACTTTAACAAACATATAATGTTCTAGAATAATACTTAAAATCAAATGTAATTAAGTAGTTTATTTTCCTGTTTTTCCAGTAAATGAACTCATCGACTATGACATTTGTGTGGCTACCTTGGTATCTGACAGCATGTTTGAATGAAATATTCCTGAGTCTGGGAGTGCTCTGGAGTATGATTTTTAGAACTGCAAGTCTAGCGGGATAGAGAAACACAGAACCCTGCCACCTTTTAGCTTTGTGGTCTCAGAAACTTAGTTTCCTAAGATACAATTTGGGAAAAAAAAAAAAAAAACAAAACATTTCCTTCTAGTACATAAAATACTATTATGTAATAAGGGAATTAATTCTCTGCTATGTTTGACCACAGCTTTGGGTGAAGCTCCCTCCTTCCATGTCCCTCCCCTGTCCCCAGAACAATTAACTACATGAGTCATAAACATCACTTAATAATATAAGGGAGTTCCCAGTGAATACTAAGCAAGAGTCCTTTTTTGGGGATTACTTACAACTGAACGTGAAAAAAAAATCTTTTTTTTTTTTTAAATGCTACTTTTGATTTCTGATGTCAGGGACATTGGCAAGAATATTGCAGCTGTACATCAAAAAGATATTTTAGGAATAAGTCAGCGTAAGAATAAAATAGAGCTCTCGTAAAATTGAGAGATCTCTTTTGTATCAAAGTGTATTTATGAGGTAATATTTCAACAGAAATGGAGAAAAAATGGAAATCCATTGCCATTATATTACTATTTTGTTGAGATGGCAATCTTATAATGAAATCTAAAATTCCAGATCTCATATCCTAAAGTGGATGCCTGCTTGCTTTAATCTTGGTTATCGTTATAATACTGAAGCAATCACCAAAATTAGCTTTGGCATTTACAAAAAGGCAGGCTAGGTTCAACTTCCCTTCTTTATGTAATCCCTTCTCTAGCTCTGTGGCTGCCCAAAGTTCAAGAACACTCAACTGCAACCAGAAATGGGGTAATGACTGTAATTTGGTATTTGGTACTTAAAGTCTTCCCTAATAGTCTTGATAAGTCACAAAGGTGTTCTGAATTCTGGTTTAGCTCTTCCAAACTATAATTTCTGACATGATGCTTAGAGGTGAGAAGTAAGAAGAGGAACCAATGTTCTGTTTGATTGAGGCTGAATCTGAAGATGCGACCATGTGATCCCTTACCTTTGGGTTCTGTTTCTTAGCCTGTGAAACAAGTAATTCGAACCTCATGGTCTATGGACCCCTTTGAGCCAAAAATTTTATGATTGTACAGAGTTTAAGCTATTCCTAAGGCTTCAGCTATTCAAATCCCACCTGATGATTTTTGCTTTCATGCAAGCAACTCTCACTGTCCTTAAGTATTTATTTAAATTTGCATACCTTTTTTTTAACCTTAATAAACATAGTTAAGATAGACAAGATAGATAAGTCATAGCACTGCCACCAATAGTACACTGTCTTCTCTTATCAAATAGAAGGAAAAGCATGCAAATGAACAAGACAGAGGCAAAATGGTGTCATTGAGTACTAGTTAATGGTGCAACCTAAGCAAAACTGCTAGTCTCAGCACTGGGATCTCTTGGTTACAAAGAGCTATAGCATGCAATGCCATTGAACTGTCTTTCTTTCCAGTACTTTTGGAGAACTAAAAGGGAAATAAACTAATTTCCTCACTACAAGACTTAATATGGTTTAAATCATTGCACTTACCACCTCTGGGAAAACTTTTTGTGACTACTAAGAGTGTTCTATGCTTTCCCACTTGACTCCAGACCCCTAAAGCACAGGCACTGGTAACATTTCTTATACTTTGTCTCTGAGAAGCTGTCAGACATTGTCTTAAATTCACACAACTCTAATCTTTCTGTTGCCTAAAAAGTGACAGAAAAACTTCATGGGCTCTGTGAGCTGTGTCTCCCCAGTTACCTCATTGCAAATTTTGCAAATGTGCACTTGAAAAAAATCTTTATGGAGACATCATTCACATTACATGATACATTCGTTTCAATAGTTTCATTGTATTCACAGAGTTTTGCAACCATCACCAGAATCTAATTTTAGGATATTTTACTTTCCCACAAAAAAGAAACCTCATACCTGTTAATAGCATTAAGTCCCCATCACACCGATCCTGGCTCCAACCCTAAGTAACCAACATTCTATTTCCAGTCCTTATTAATGTGCATGGCCGGAACCTTTCTTATAGATCAAATCATAACAGTTACGTGTTATTTTGTGGCTGGTCTCTTTCACTTAGCATAGTGTTTTTAAGGTTGATCCAGGTTGTAATTTTCTATTGGTACTACATTTCTTTTTAATTCCAAATCATATTCTGAGTTAAGGAAATACCATGTTTTTATTTATCCATTCATCAGATGGTGGGCATCTGGGTCATTTCCCCTTTTTGATTATTAATGAATACTGCTGCTACCAACATGTGTTGAGGAGTTTTGTGTGGATATCTGTTTTCATTTTTCTTGGTTATGTTCCTAGAAGTAAAATTTCTTGAAGAGGTGCATTTTTCATGAAAACTTTGGGAGTGATACATCAAAACAATTTTGCAAGCAAGCATTGCAAGCATAAAATAATCCAATGTATCTGTTTTCTTATTGTTCTACTTTTACTCTTCTACTTTCCATGTTTATCTGTTTTGTGTGAAAAAAAAAAACAAATCAAAAAAGCACCTATAATCAGAACATGTATTAAAGATAATAGAAAACAAAATGGGTCATCTACCCACATAGTCCTCTAATTTCATACCAGAAGACAAGTATTATTAAAACTGTTTTGTTTTTAATAAAAATAAGATTATATGCTATTTAGTAAGCTTGCATTTTTCCTTTCCTATGGATGTATTTGCATTTCACCTGACATAGATTTATTGCATTTTAATAAAAATTATAAATTTATTCATGATATCAATTTCATGACTTATTTAACCATCCTTCTGTTTTATTTTTTCTGTTATAAAGCACAACAAACATCTTGAACATATTGTATCTTATGAACCTGAGCAACTGTACAGATTTCCTGAGAAGTGAGGCAGTTGGGTTTTAGGATGCCTAAAATTAAAATTTTAATAGATATTGGACATTTTTCATGCTAGAAAAAGTTATTCACTCTATATTCTCACTAACAATGAGTAAGTACAGATTTCCTTATGGCCTTGCCACTGCTAGATATTATGAAGGCCACAATTACAAAACATAGTTTTTATATATATTCAAATGTTAGTGTGCTTGAATACTTTTTCACTTTGTATATAGGTCATTGATATTTCTGCTGAGGACATCCAATTCATAGCATGTGGCTATTTTTCTACTGAGTTGTTTATATTATCTTTAATGGATTTGTCTGCATAAATATGTTCTATTTTTGTTTCTAAAAATGTTTTAGCTTTATTTTTCCTTTGCCATAAGGACATTTTATATTTTTATGTTCCCGATTTTCTCTTCACTGATTCTGATTCTACTATTATTTTCCTGTTAAGTTGAAGAAACATTTTTATCCCATGTTAAAAATCCCTATATTTAGATTTCCTTCTGGACTATACTCTGTTCAACTGACCTCTTTCTTTAGCCAGTGCCAAAATATTTTAATTACTTAAGCTTTATTAGAACATGTGCTACAGTATTAGGTTGGGCAAATTGGTTTTGCAAAAATGTCTCAACTATATTCATATACTTATTCTCACAAATGAGCTATTTATTAACTTGAACCACTTAACAATTTTTCTCTAAATTATAAGCCACAGGCATTATTAATAACACTTAACTAAAATAAAATACTATTTTCTCCAAAATATAAAGTTAAGGGGATCTAAATATTGGTGTTAAGCTGCAACAATAAATTAATAAAATTCTTACTGCAACAATAAATAGATAGAATCATTTCAGTTTACTTTTAAGTTTGGATGAAAGAATCTAAGTCTGGATTCTTGAGAAGAAACAACAGAAATAGAAGGAAGCAGTCAATGTTCAAATCTTGAAGTACTCAACTGAATGCATAACTACACCAAGCACAGAAGACAACAAAGCCATCTAGTCATAAAAAATACATTAAATTCCAAATGAATTAGAAAAGGCAATAAAGTTATTTGGAACTGCTATAGAAATTCTACCCTAAAAACCAATGGAACTCACCAATGGGGTCACTCAAAGATTAAATACAAATATGATTACAGTAGGAGAAATTTATAGTTAGGCAGCATTATATTCATTTCTTATTTTCTCTCAATACATTTTCATGTTTTTCTTTAATATTCTTTGTACATACTTATCTTCCCAATAAAAAATAATGAAGGAAATGATGGGCAAATGAAATTTCATTTTCACCGTAATTAGATTTCCCCTCTCAAAAATATTCTATCTTTTTTAAATCACGACGAATTAAACTATAGTGTTTCCTTTATTGTAAAATTTCCATGCCATGCAAGTTAATCCTTTCTCAGGAAACATTAGGACCATCCTGGTGTAGTTATATCTACCCAACCTTTGCCAGCAAAGTTTGAAACACAACTTTGAAGGGGATCTATTGCATAGAAGCTTTGACTTATTGAGATAACAGTAAATGTAGCCATTCCTTCTTTTGTCCAAATGTTTCATCCATGTGAGTCCATAAATTTTGGTTTACCCTCATCCTACAGTGAAGAGAACATTCATTCCTAACTACCCATATGAATTGCATAAATCATTTCATTTAATCTTTAAAATAGCCCTGGGATCTTGAGTATCAGTGCCCGTACTTTGTACATGAGGCTACTGAGCCTACTTACCTTATCCAAGGTCACACCTAATAAAGGAAACTCAAACCTGGTTTCCTACTAGCAATACAGGGATATAAACCATGCTTCCTCTGCAAGCTTCACGATATACTTAAGCGATTTAATTTTCCTTCTATGTTTCAGAAATCAGCAAAGTACAACCTACAAGATAAATGTTGCCTCCTGCCTTTATTTTTTATATAAAGTTTTATTGGGACATTGGCTCACCATTTGTTTACATATTTTCTGTAGCTGCTTTTGCAGTACAACAGCAGAGAGCTGTGGTTGTGAGAGAGACTGTGTCCACAAAACCTGAAATGTTCACTCTCTGGAACTATAGAAGAAGTTTGTCAGCCTCTGCTCTATTTCACCTACATGTTAGCTGAGAGAGTAGAAGACATTCTATAGCTATCTAAGATATACACAAAAAGACAGTGTCCATAATATTTTTTTCATGTAGTATAATTCCATTTTGTGGAAAAAAAGAAAACTGGCATACACACAAACAAATATACTTTTAAAATGTAGATAAGCAAATTATGGTTGAACTTGAGGTGTTTGACTATAGGGAAATTTCATATTTAGATTTTTTAAAATTAATTGATTTCTGCTGTTACTTACCGGGTTTGGATCTTTGAGCAAGTCACTTCATCTCTGCAGCATGGTATTTCATCTATAAAATGAGAGGCTTGATTAGACAGCCTTCCAAATTTCTTTTAATTCTAACATTCTGTCACTGAACTTGACATAGCCACTCCATTTTCTTAGTATCATTTAATTTTGGTAACCACTGGTAATAGGGAAAGATGTTTGCCAGGGTTCCTGTGATTTAACATTTTCCATTTATCATTTCTAGCAGAAGGCATACATAACTCACTTCTTTTAGATTGTGCCGCTTTAATCTCCTTTGAGGGACTAGGTACAGGACTTGTGAGATGCTACCAGATTTATCACATTCAGCCTAACAATAGGTTTCTCAAAGATCACAGCAAACTCTCATTTGGGGCGGGACAAGGAATTTTCTATTTTGATTTTCTTCTTTAAATAGGACTTTTTGTTGTATCAATTCTATTAGTTGTGCTCTCTTTTATTATGTTGATCTGCTTTTTCTGAACAGTGTGACCTTGAACTTTGTCTTCAGAATGCTCCTATACTAAGAAGTTTCCATTTCCTCTAAATTTGATTGTTTCCAGTTTTATTGCAAAAACAACATCATGAATATTAGAGCACCATTAAATATATATTCTAATTTCACAAGAAATAGAAAAGTATAGAACACTGGGTTTTTTTTTTTGAGACATTTTGTGGCTGTTGAAATGACAATGTTAAAAATCAAATCAAGTACCTAGTAAAAGTGAGGTATGGTCATAGTGTACCTGTTTCCGGAGAGTGGAAATCTACAACATTGTGGGCTTGGTGGGGGATATTTTCATCATATATCCCAAGCCTCGAGAGTTTCACCAAGCTATTCCACTCTGAGGAGTGTGCCCTGAGGAAATAATTAAAATAAGGAAAGAGAGAGGCTTGCCCTAGTATTTATAAAAGTAAAAAAAAAAAAATGGAAATAACTTAAGTGTACATAAATAATGGCTTGAACTAACTCAATTGTGACATAAAAAATTAAATATTATGCAACCATTGAAATTATATTATAAACATGTAAAATATCAGGAGAAAAAGGTTCCTTCCAGAAAGTGGGAAATGACTATAAAAATCATATGTGCCCTAGAATTTTATTTCTTGTACAAATGCTTATGATGCATGTGACAAAAAACAACTGAGAGATACTGGACAAAAGGTTAATACTAGTTACCTCTTGGTGGTAGAATTACCAGTTAATATTTTGATTTTTTTTAACTTTGAAGTTTTTTTCTGTGTTGATCTCATATTATAGTACTCTAACATTTAGAAATTATGAATTATAATTTTGTATGTCTAGATATGACCACTCATAATCCGACTATTCAGAACCAATCATTTCAAAAGTTCAAGAAACATTGTTTTATTAGAAATAATTTTGATCCACTGCATAATGAATAGTTTTTATTTGTATAGAATAAAAATTATTAATAATGAACAACAAAGAGAATAAAATAATAAGATCACCTCCCCCTCAAGCCTTCTCCTTCTTTATGGACCCTCAGTCTTTCATTTCCTAATTTTTTTTTCCCTTTTCCTGCAAGTTAGAGCAATTGAATTTCTTTGCTTTTCACTTGGTTTTGGTATACCCACGAAAGTTCCTTGAGGGCAAGGACTGTATTTTAATTTATTTTTTGGCTCATTTAGTACAGATCTCATTAAGTATTTGTTCAATGGAAAAAGATAAAAGAACAAAACTATGATTTTTTTTTTTAACAACTTAAAATCCAAAGTAATTAGTTTGGAAAGATCCTGTAACCTGTGTGACCCAAGGTAAAATCTTTCCTGAACCCCTTGGAACTGATACAACCCAATCACACAAAAGCCAAGGGAGCTCTATCAACATCCAGTATGTTGATGAAAAACAAGACCATCAATCTTGATGATTTAGGCAAAGTTAACCTTCTTTACCTGGACTGTCATTATTTAATTTTATGCCTTTAAAAGATTGCTTCTGATAAATCAGCTATAATCAAAACTTTGAACTCTAAATATAATTAACCAAATGGCAACCCAGTGCCATTTAGGTGAAAGTTAATGGACAGAAAGTTTACGTTCCAAGTCAATTTTTATAACCTTAGCAAAGTAGAAGTGCATAATTAAAGGCTGGCTTGGGTGGTGTGAAGAGGGAAATAGTTTAGAGAAAAGAATAAAATAGAATGCTAATTGTTCAGAATTGTATCTTTGTATCACTTATAAAGAGAGGTTTTTCAGTCTAAATTAATAGTATAGGCAATCTATTTTTTTAAGCAACTAGATAAATCATTCTTATCTGGGTAATAATTCAATTTCCTTAAGAGCTCTTTTAGAGGACTTTATTGGTCAAGCTGAATACATTGTCCATGATAAAAATATTAAATTGCTTTTTAAATAATGGATTAATTCAAATAATTGTCCAATGGCAAGAGATTAAAAACATTTGGATTAATCTACTTCTAGTAAATCTGAATAAAGGTTCATGATATTCTTAAATTATAAAAGCAAGCACAAATATAATTAAAAGGCCAAGAGACTGAAAGAATAGAAGTCTCTCTCAGTTTTCCTTTGAAGTTGCTCTCATCCCATAGGGTCCACAAATGAGCAAGCCTTTCCTATGCCAAGTCTCCAAAACAAAAACCCAAAGTGGAAAGTTTCTGAATTAGCTGGCACAGCAGTCGGCAAGGCAAGCCAACCTCAATTAATTGAGGCTTTATTTTTGTACCTATTTTTGATTATGATTTTTCTAAGAGATTAGGAATTTCAAATTCAGTCTCTAGGATAAGTATTCTGTTTTGAATTTTAAACAGGGAAAAGGGGTTAGGATACCAAACGTCACCCCCTTTCTCAAATATAACTAGAAAACTTAGATAACCCCAAGTCTCTTAATGATGGAGCTTCTTACATTAAGTCATAATGTGTACTCAAGGACGTTATTGCAAAAGATTCCTAAAACTCTATATTCCTACTGGTTTATAACTGCCAACAAGAGCTATTTTGTGTGTTGAATGCAACAAGCATGGAAGTTTCTGGCACACACATTTAAAATGCTTAAATGAAACAGCAGGATCACTCAAGCTCAGCCCATAAGCACCAAGACTAGAAGCGAAGGTTTTCAGTGATCTGTCTTATTACAGATGGCAAGAGAAACTCCAAGGATGTCCTGGTACATGGGGGTGGGCCTGGGGGAACACTAGAGAGTGCTACCATGAAATACAATTTGGGGATGATCTAACAAGAAGAGCTCACATTCTGATGGTATGGTTTATTTTAAGGCTTAGTAATTAGTGCTATGTTCAATCAATTCACATGAACTTTACTGGGTTACTGGCCATTAAGGAGGTTTTTCTCTAATGATTGTGAGGAGAGGCAATAGAGGGATTACACAATAGTATTTTATCTTTAAGAGATAATAATTAAAAGATTTCTATCCTCCCAAAATGTACATGGCAAAACAGTCAGCAAAGATAAGGTTTGTAAGAGGTGTCAGAGAATAGTACAGATTTAAAATGTGACAACTAAACTCCAGATTCAAATACTGATTTTTAAAAATTTGTTCTAATTAGTTATACATGACAGTAGAATGCATTTTGACACATCATACACAAATGGAGTATAATTTCTCATTCTTCTGGTGGTTTATAGGAGAGGATACAATTCCAACATTTCAGAGAAAGTGAAAGGCACTAAGTTTTCCCAGTTCCTGGCGTCAAAATTTGGGGGGTGGAGGGGAGAAGCTGCCAGGTATTTCCACTATGAAAAACATCCATTATGTAAGTGCACTAGTGGCATTAAAATCTAGCATTTTCCAACTTTTGAAAAAAGCCTAAAAGTATGTTGGGCACTTCTGTTCACAGAAATGCATTAAAATTTATTTTGCTCCTTTTGATGGCTGCATAGAATTTCATTGCAGAGTGTTTCTTTGGGGAATGATCAGAATTTTCTCATCTTCTTTGTGCTGGTAGTGACACAAGTGTGTTTGAGTGCCCCAAATTCAAGGAGATACGCCTTTCAAAATCATGCATTTTATTTGATGTAAATTGTCGTTCAACAGAGCTGGTTTAAGAAACTTAATCCCTCTTTGAAATTTGTACTTTGGCCATGTAAAATAAATAAATAAAGCAAAAAAATAAGGTTTGTATTCTCTTATTTTACATACATGTTTATATAAGTATATATATATATATATATATATATATATATACACACACACACACACACACACACACACATATTATGCAATGCACTGAGATACATGTAAATACATGCATTGTATATGTGTGTATGTTACGTGTGTATATATATTATATACATATACACACATATGTTTATATATAAAATTTTATTACATTGGAACTTACTAGTAATATAATCTAGTGCTCTGGAACAGAGTCCTAATTTTTATCCTAAAAACCTTTTGTGTGTGTTAACTGGGGATCAAACCCAGCAAGACCTCACACATTCTAGGCAAACTCTCTTCCACTCAGCTATAACTTCAGCAGAGTCCTAACTTTTAAACATATGGTAAGAATTCAGTGGAATTCATGTACTCTTCACTATAAACAGTAGTCTCCCCTTGTCTGCAGGAAATACATTTCAAGGTGCCCACCCAGTGATGTCCCATACCTTGAAGAGTACTGAACGCTATATGTACTATATATGTATACAACAATAGTAGATATTATATGTATATACAGATAATATGTATGTGTATGTACCACACACACACACACACACACACACACACCTATGATAAAGTTTAATTTATAAATTAAACAAGATATTATCAATGATAACTTATGGTAGACCTCAGCAACCTCCACACGCAATGTTTTTCCCTCAAGTTGAGAACATTTTACCTTTTTATTAAAGGCAGCACTTTTTGATTTCTCTCTGGCATCCAACTTGCCAGCATCACCACTCTTGCACTTTGGGGCCATGTTTAAGTAAGACAACTGTTAAGTTAAACACAAGCACTCAGGGCCACAGCTATTGATCTGATAACACAGATAGCTACAAAATGACTAACACACCAGGTACAGTTTGGATACGTTGGAAAATGGAACAATTCCTATTCCAGGACAGAGCAGAATGGCCACTCATGGCAGTATGCCATTTAAGAACGTATGAATTACTTCTTCACTTTGCATTTAATATATTTGGACCACAGTTGATCGCAGGTAACTGAGACTTCAGAAACAGAAATTGCAGATAAAGGGTAATGACTGCAACGTTCTGTGTTCTGGGACGTTTTGTACCTATGTCCAAACTGTATTTATGCACACCTTAAGGCATTTAGACATTCATTGTTAGTAACTCATAGGCTACTGAGCAAATTGTGTTCACAAGTATATTTTGCGGGTAGTACCTTCAAGACTGAATTTCATTGCTTTTAGATGGGAATATGTCTCTGGGGTTTCAGGGTCTCTCTCCTCCCCTGCTGCCAAAGATGGAGCCATTCAAGAACTTTCTTTCCTTCATGTTATCTGCCTGGCCTCTAAAGGCAATTAAGATGGTACCTCTTCTCATTTTATTCCTCACTTAGACTGCCTACCACATACTGAGCCTTTCTGACCAGCCTGTTTTAGGCAGAAAATTGGTTTCTTGATCCCTGAAAAATCCCTCTTTAAATATCAAGTTCTGAAACAAGAATGCCAGAAGTTGAGCATGGCTTCCCTGCATGGTGGTAGTGAGTTTGCCAGTATTGCCACCGATTGTTAAGACCAAACTGTCCCCAAAGCATTTAAAGATACCCGGAATCTCACACGGCTTATATGGCAGATGCCATCTCACCATCTCACCACAAGCCAGTTCCTTATGCACTCATCCACCCAACAGCCAGCACCTGTGACTCTGTTGGTGCATGAGCACACATAAGAGATATAAACACAGCAGCTTCTTGTCCCAATGGCTCTCAGGGGTGCCCTGAACTAACTCCAGAACAGAATGGAACCAACATTACTTTCTGCATAACTTTGTGGGAGACCACCCCCCTGTTTGGCCTCAGTTCTTTTCCTGTCCTCCTTCACCCTTTTCCTAATCGCCTTCCCTGAAACCTCATCACAAGATCTTCTTCCAGGGAAACTTAACAGAGTTTCCAAAAGGGACAAGGAAGAAGGCTAATGGGTGACTAACTCTTCCCGAGGCCTGTATTACTCCATTAAAATGAGCCGGTTGGGATTTATACATACAGATGCTCCTCAACCTAGAATATGGGTAGGTCTTGATAAACCCCTTAGTTGAAAACACATTCAATACATCTGCAATGCTTGGAATGTTCCCTCCAAAGTGCATGCTGAGATTTAATTTGTCACTGGGATGGTATTGAGAGATGGGAATTTTTAGAGGGGGTTGATTGTGAGGGCTCTAGATTCACAAGGATAGTGCCATCATCAAGAAGTGGCTCTGTTATGGAAGTGAGTTCTCTCTCCTGCAGGTGTTTTCTCACTCCCACTCTCCTTGTTTTGCACTCGTCTTTCCACCATATTATAATGCCACATCAAGCCCTTGCCAGTTGTTGGCACCATGCTTTTGGACTTCTCAGCCTCCAGAATCGTGAAAAATATTTTATTTTTAAATTTACCGGTTTCAGGTATTGTGTTAGAGCAGCAAGAAAGAGACTAAGACAACACCTCACCTACTAAGGGTCATATCTCAACCTAGCCGACCTTAAGCATGTTCAGGACACTTACACCAGCACACAATTTTGCAAAATCATCTAACACAAAGTCTATTTTGTAGAGTATTGAATATCCCAAGAATACTATTGAATAGATGTAGCAAAAAAAGAAAAAAATTACACCACTGGTAACCCAGCACTACGTAGTTGTTTACTCTGTGATTGTGAGGCTGACTGGGAACTGTGATTTGCTGCCACTGCCTGGGGTCTTGAGTATGGTACCGTGCCCAGGAAAAGATAAAAAATCCTAACTCAAAGTATGGTTTCTACTGAATGTGTATCACTTTTGCTGCATAGTAAGGATGAAAAATCTTAAGTCTGAACCATACTAAGTTGAGGGCTGCCTGTGTATTGTAATTTCAATTCTTAAGGGCTCTCAATCCATAAATCAGTTGCACAGTGATGCATGTTGTCAATAGCTGAACCACTCATCAAATGCATGTACAGTTCTTGACAGCAGGTACTCCATGACAATGCCAACTTTGTAACAATATGCAAAAGTTTTCTATTGCTCTCAATAAACTCCGGAATATCTCACAAGGTCAGCTCCATCTTTTGTTTTGCTTTAAATACAGCAAATGACAGGATTAATGTACAGCCCCCAAATCGAAACATAAATATGTCTTTAAATTTTTAAATAATATTTCTGAAACTTTGACTTTTAATTTGTTACTCTTGAGAATTGCTTTCTGGCAAAAGCAGAATGAATGAATACTAATGATGTAGAAGACCCTGGTTCAGAGACTGGCATTACAATTTTCTAATCTATGAAGTATTTAAAGACTGATGAGACAGTACATTATATCTGCATGGTAATTTAGTTCAGAAGTTCACAATTATTTTATTTTCAATATTAATTGCTTTTGTCTCTCAATAAATGACTCTGTAGGAAGTGGAATTCAATTTCATTCATTTTCAATAATCGAGATTGCTTTGAACTAGCTCAATAACTCTTGGCTCCTCTTGGCCTTCGATATATTGCTGGTGGTAGCACATAAATAATCTGGGTTTTCTTTTCAGATTCCTAAGCAGGGCTGGCAGGCCTTTGGCAAAACAGCTCAGTAGACACAGTTTTCTCTGCACATTCCCATCCTTATTGCTTTGTCCTCTTCAGCATGCACAATCCTTCTGCTTCTCAGATTTCTCCTGCCCTGCTTCCTCCCAGAGGCAAATGGTAAGAAAAATATATTCACACTGTTGAGATTTCCAGCTTCCCAGCCTTTGCTCATTCTGTACCCTGAGTCTGAAGTAACTGTCTACTTGCATATCTAAACACAGTCAGAGACACAGTTCACCCCAAAGACCCCCATATCTACAGAGCCTTTGCAGACCGCCCTAGGTAGATTGAGAGGTATCCACATGGCTCTTTCCCCTAGCTGACTTCAGCTTTCTGGAATTATCAACCACACGTCATTCATCCATCTATTTCGTGTCGTTTTTAGCTACGTTCCCCAACACCCCACCCCAAGAAAAGTCTGATGAAACAATCAACCAAAGGATGAATTAAGGAATAAGTATTTAGTTTGAGAGAGGCTGATTTATGAGTGTACGTTGTAACCACATGACCTATTTGAATTATCACTAACTCACTTCAGAACCTTTGTTTATGCATACTCGTAACTCTGACCAAGTTGTACTAGAACCGTGTCAACGTGGATCCCGACTCAGCTCCAACTAGACTGAGAATTCCTCAAGGGCAAGGACAGCAGTCTGCAACAGGACCAGTGCAGGGGCTCAAACCATTTCTGCAGAACAAATAGGAACATGGTGCCCTGTGATTTCAACAGTTGGCCTTTCCGAAGGATACATTTTAAGATATTTATAGGCAGGGGGCTTCATGGACCACCGCACTCAAAGTCACGTTCCGAGTTCAGTGAATGAAGGAGAGAGATAGTAGCCTTACCCACAAACCCTAACCTTGCCCCAGTTCTCTATTTGACTGAGGCTCTCTACAGAAGCTTAAGAAACTTATTATCTGACATTCAAAGCAAAGAGACTTTCAAATCCACTAACCTATCAGTACTCCATCAACATACGGAACACATGGTCCATATTTACTGGTGTGGGATTTCCTTTTATC
This sequence comes from Spermophilus citellus, assembly GCF_964194105.1. Taxonomy (NCBI): domain Eukaryota; kingdom Metazoa; phylum Chordata; class Mammalia; order Rodentia; family Sciuridae; genus Spermophilus; species Spermophilus citellus. The sequence goes on from NC_138184.1 coordinate 37,040,579, forward strand.
TGTTTGCAAGTCATTTTTAAGAGGGCTGCAACTGTTTCCTTCCATAGATTGCAGGTTCCTACAGGAAAGGATATCTGATTCTTCTTAAGTAGGGTCCCAGCTGGAATGTCAGCGTGATGTTTTACATTTATATTTTAAGAACTGCTGCCAACCAAATTATGTTATGTGCATGTACAAATATGTCACAATGAATCCCACTATTATGGATAATAATGTACCAATGAAAAATTAAAAGAACTGCTGCCAAGGACTCAATTAGATTCAATTCAATTCAGCAAATATCTGTGAACATGCTAAGCAAAATAAACTGCTTTTAGATTAAGGATGATGTAAATATAAATAACATCTGATCATTACCCCCAGAAAGCTATTTTGTAAAGCAAAGATAGGTAAGTAACTATATTTGATACAAAACAGAGGCAGGAAGTTATAGCAGCTATTCTTAAGAACAAGAAGTTCAATGTGATTGTGTGAGGTGATTGAATTGAATCATATAATTCACTGTATATTCAAAGAGCTGGAGTTTTGCTATGTTCCTGGTCTTGTTCCCTATGATCAACTGATTACCCAAGATCCAGGCCAAAAAGTGTCATCTGAGTACATCTTTAAATTCCTAAGAAAGGGAGAAAAAAAGTGTGTGTTGTCAGGGATGGGGGGTTACCTGGGATGTTCCCCAATGTTTCTGTCACCATCTGGGTTAGTTAATTTTCCATTACTGTAACAAATGCATGAGATAATCAACTTATGAAGACAAAAGGTATAATCTGGCTCACTTTCGTAGGTTTTAGTTCATGACTAATTGGCCCTGTTGGTTTGGGCCTGTGATAGCATATCATGGAGTGAGCATGGGGCAAAACTGAAATATTTGCTTCATGCCTGGAGAGAGAGAAAAAGTGAATAAGGGGCGAGGATCTCAATATCTTCTTCAAAGGCATGCCTTAGTGACTAGAAGACCTCCCACCAAGCCCCACCTCCTACAGTTTGTACCCTTTCCCAATATCATCAGCCAAGTTTGGGACCTGTCAATCCTTCAATGTGCCTTTGCAGCACATTAAAATTCCAATTATGGCACCATCAAACCCTGTCATAAGCCACATTCCCATGTAGCCCAGGGTTCTGCTATTTAATGGGCTTCTAGGTGCCTTTGTTTACCCAAAGTCTATATCATCTCCCTTCAGCCTACTCCAGTCCTTTTTGCCTTATTAGGATACATCCCAATTTCAATTATCTTCAATGTTATGCTCTGAACTCAACCTGATTTAATACTAATACTCCAAATTATAATAAACATGCTAACAAAAGTTGAGCCCAGGCAACCTAGAGGGATGAATGATCTATCTCATTGATTCTGCCCAGACTGTCTTTTTTTTTTTCTCAGCATCTAAGAGTCTACAATATTTTTTTCTTAAGAAATAAGACTACTTCACCTCTTACTTATACTTGTAGTTTCACTTTTCATGCACGAGAGGCCACTAATGAAAATATATATGTGTGTATATATACACATATGTATGATATATAATATATTAATATTTGTAGATGGAAAACATGAAACTATCTCTTATGGAAAGGGAACTTTAGGAAAAGGTAAGAGATAAGATTGTTATTGTTCAATCATCTTCACTATTTGTCCTTGAAGGAGCTTCCTACAGGAGCTAACCTTCAGGAAAATACTTACAACTATAATCGAATCCACTCCTTTCCACTGCTCATTGGTTGTCCACCAAAAGAGTTAAGACGTTTTCTACCCTGCTTCAGCTCTAATAGGCCCTACTGCAGGGTTGTTCCATAACAGGAAAAGACACCCACTTCAATTTGCACTTTTGATAAAACATTATAGTGTCTCCCGTATATTATATGGGATATACTCAAACTAAAAAGTACTGGTTATTATTATTAAAAGCTCTAATTAGCTTTGGTGCCCTCTATTCTATTTGCTCAAGCTAGCAAATGTATTTTCTTGTATCCTGAAATTGGATTTCAATGAGACTATATTAGAATTTGGGAGACAAGTTTGATGTCAAAAATGGAGGGCCATTCTTGTTTTAAAAACAAATATTTTTTTTGCTCCCCTCCTCAAGAAGCAAGGTCCAATTTCACTTCCTTCCTTTGGTTTACAGTAGATGTGTCCAGTTAGCTTTCGCATATGAAATGGGTGTAGGAGTCCCTTCCCTTTTTCCTCCCTTGATAATTGGGGAGGCCTACTGAGGTGGAGCATGCAGGAGCCTGGGTCCCTGAATACCTACAATGTATTGGGTCTCTTACACTAGCCATGTGGCATGAGAACAAATACATTCAAGGTGGGAGTGGACAGAGCTAAGTTAGTGAGTTTTGTACCATAGCCTAGCTTGGGAGGGAAGGTGTAATGAATTTTAAATCACAAGACCTACATTTAAATCTTAACAACTTTCCACTTACTAGCTTTGCTACATTTGGCAAATTGAGTCCAAACATCCATAGAAAAGTGGTGCTGGGGATTCTTTCTCAACCCAAGATGAACCTTAGTGAGCATTGACTCAGTTCTTATTTTATGCTGATTGATGATAAATATACCATTAGAACAATAAAAAATTTAATTTTGTAAAAGCCAAAGTCAACCAAACCTGTAAGAACTACAAAACTTTTTCTTTGTTCTAAGCACATTACAAATCCAACTCAGGTAATTCTCACCACAGCCCCTCTGGAACAGGTGCTACTTTATCTCCATTTTCCACAGGAGGAGACAGCCACAGGGGAATTAAGCCGCTCACCTCAACTAATTGACAGTCTTCATTATAAAGGTTTGGTGACATCAGAGGTACTAAAAGCACCAGCTGATGACGAGACAGGGAACACCAGCCAGAATGTAAATCAACACACTAATATTTCACCGATAAAGTTTAAATTGCTTTTGGTGGGGCAGGGGGTCATTTGAACTAAGTGTGTGATTTACCTTCTGGCTGTTGCTAATTTTCATTGCAGACTCATTTCCTTCTAGTCCCGATGTTCTTCCTAGACTCTAAATTTTCCCAAGCTTAGCTCATCAATACCCCAAATTCATCAAGACTACCAACAACTCATTAACTCATCTCCCCCCCCCACAGTTGCTGTTTCTAATAACTTCTCCATTTCTGTGAATCGACTGGCTATGGATGTAGTTACCCAAATTTGAACCCGACTTCTCATCATCCTCCCGAACCCGCTTGCACCTGCCCTGGAGCACGGGTCGCTGCCCCCACATCTCCCATCTTTCCCAGTTACTGTCCACACACTGCTTTAAATTTTCCTTCCTACTTTTATTCCAACTTCTCACTCTACCTCTATTTTCATCCTGTTCTAGAATATTTCACCTATAGTTGCCTGATTTTTCTTCCTAAATGGAAGTTGAGGACGCAGCCTACTCGAATGTTTGCGTTGGCTCTCTGTGCAGGACCGAACTCCATACACATTCTTCAACTCGTCGTCAGTACTCTTGGTGGTTGGGGTCAGGGGTAATTCTCCACGTGGCATTTCCATCGAAGGAATTCCTGCCTTTCATAAGAGAGCAGCATTGGCAAGAATATTCTTTCTTCCAAAGGTCAGTGTGTGTACCATGTAACACAGCTCTGGCTTGACTCCCGGGGAAGTGGTCTCTTAGGAGATGTCTCTATTCTCCTTTTATCCACGGAATTTACCCATTGGATCCAGAGACCTGTGGTTGTGTAAATGCTCTGTGAAGACCAGGTAAGCAAAAGCCAGGGGACGGATGGACATGAATAACATCCCTCCAAAATTTATCAGTTTGTGAGTCATTTAAACAACTCTTTCAAAATATCAATCTCAAGTTTGAACAAGTTCACCATCAGTTGTCTTCCAAGTGCATAAAGCCATTTCATGAGATTATGGCATCAGGCATTCCGTCTCTTCCCAGAGAATATATTTCTCACTCTTTCTGTGTCTAGAAAATACTGTTTCTTTCAAAGCCCACCCAAGATGCTGTATCTTTCAACATAAAAGAAGTTCCTCATCTGCATAAACCCCCAGCTCCTGTTCTTCCCATTATATCTTTCCTCTGTATTTACAGTAGTTTGCCTTGTATTATTTATACACTTAGCTTTTATGAATTGTAACTTCCTTGAGGTATCTGTTGTCTGGTAGTTTACTATTCCTAATGAATTAATAATAGCAGCTTTAACAATATTGACAGTGGAGTCGTTTTTTTCTTTTAAAATTATAATTGCACAAATTTGTACAGTATAATAATTTAATGTGTGTGTGGTACGTAATGATTGAATCAAGGTAGGTGACATTTCCCTCTCAAACTTCCTCAAATTTTTGACTAACACTTATTAGTGTACACATTCATGGGGTACAGAGTCATATTTCGATATATGTAGTCTTACGTAGGTAAGTGGAAAAAGCTCTACTCAAAAATAAGTTTGTTCCTTTATTTCAGAGATTTACTATTTGACGATTACAAATATTCTTAGCCTCCTCAGTCTTATGCACATAAGAATCAGAGGCTGGACTCTTGGTTTTCAGATATGAAGCTTCTTTACACAGTTCTTTGAAAATATTAACACATTTCCTTTTTGCTTTCTTTATAACAATCTGGTCAAGACTTACACCAGAAACACTCCCTTCCTCCTACGTTGACAAAGAGAATGTTCATAGTGACAATCACACTTTTCTATTCCTCCCCCAGAAGTGTACTTTATCTGTGTTTCTTAATATCCCTGGCCAGGAGATAAAGGCTCTGCTTTATCTCAGCACCTGCTTTTCCTCTGTGATGTGTAGTCCTTCCCACAATTCTACTGCTTGCTATTTTCTGTGGCCCGGTATAGAAAGCCTCTTCTACTTTGTTAAACACAGCTTACCAAAGATACACATTTGTCTCTACCTCATCCCCAAAGGCATAAATCCACAAGTTTAATAAGAATGGGAAAGGAAACTATAGGGGGGAAAAAGGTGTCAACAAAATGTTGGTAGCTGCAAAGCATACTGGAAACTTTGCAGACCAGAGAGAATTCAAACATTAAATTGTAGAGTTGAGTGACAATGGATGGTCAACAAGGACCAAGTCCCTTTACGTGACAGCAACTTCATGTACTTAATCATACGTGAACATGTTAAATATTGGTTAAGAATTGCAATATTTTTTGGACAATGGAGATGGGGAAGTGAGCATGTAAATAAGATGGGAAAGAGTTAAATCCTCATCTTCTAAGACCGGGTGCCAGTAAATGATGCCTAAAACAAAGTTTTTAAACATGTGAACAAGTAATTTAGAAATACTAGAATGGAATAAAAGAAAAATGCTGAAGAACTAAAAATGGTTGCCTTAGGGGACTGGGAATCAGTGTTGGAAAATGGTGGAGCATGGAATTGCTGTATTGTGCCTGGGAGAACTATCTGACGTCTCAAATCAAATACATGCAATACTTTTTTTCTAAAACCAACTCACTTCACTCAAGTGTAACAGGATATAATTTTATTTTATTTTTTTAAAATTATGAGCCTTTTGAGAAGCATAACTTTATTTAAAAGTATTAGCCCCTGGGTCTCTTCTCTCAAATATTGACCATTTTACCATGATTTCAGTGGTACTTTGTGTCTCCTGTACTCCAAGGCAGCTAACCCTGCCATAGAGAAAGACTTACCTTCTAGAACGATTTCTACCACCATAGGAGAGTGGGTAGGAAGCAGAGGCTCCATTCTTCCACCCATTCCGTGAATGAGTGGCATCACGTGAAACTGAGTCTGGAAGGATGCTACACTTACACAAGCTTGGCACGTGCTTTCCCATCTCTTCAAATACCTTCCTCGCTCACCTAGAAAATGCTTCCTCTTTAAAATCCAAACCCGATGCTCCTCCTTCTGTGAACCTGTCCTCTCCCAAGTCGTTAATGGTGTTTGATTATAGTGTTTACCACATCACTCTCTGTATGTCTTCCCTTTTACTAATCTTTGATGTCTTTGGGAGGGAAAGAACCATATCATGCACATTTTTTTTATTCACTGTACCAAAAATATTTATATAATGAATAAGTAAGTTCAGGAAGTTAGGCAGCTCTTATCAAATATCTGAAATGTTCATTAAATTTACGGGCAATCAGCCATACCTCACCATGAGCTTCTAGTTAAAAGGCCAACCTATCTGAAGGCACTAGGCTAAGATAATATGCTTTAAATTTTAACACTACATTAAGAAACGTGGCATGAATACATGTACAGAGCCAAAATGCTCATCGTACACATTTTGGCTTTAATGAATCTTTCAGATTGTCCCAGAAACTTTATATGCTTTTTCATGACAAATATCTCAATTGGAAAAAAAAAAGGTTGAAAATTATGTAAATAAGCAAGGATGATTTGTTAGACCAAAATGTACATGTTCCACTAGATTCAGTGCTGGAATTCTTGGAACCCTAAGTCAGTATTAGGTGAACCTTTGACAATTCTGAGTCACAATACATGAATGCAAGATAAAGCAAATTTGTTCCAGAATTGGCTTATCCCCTGACGAGCCTTGGCCTGCCCTCTCAAGCCTATTTCCTTTCTCCCAGTTACTGGGTTTCAGTTCTTCCATAGGCTCCCCTAAAAGCGCTCCACTGCTTATTTTGAGCTACTTCAACCTTGCCTATTCCACAACACTCTCCCACACCAGCTGAAAAACTGTGGCTCATATTTCTATACAAGGGACAATTATTATTGAACTAAAGTTTTTTAAAAAAAGTAGTCTTAACTTCTTTCTCTGGTATGTAATGCTTCTATTCCCCTCCTCCAAAAATGTATGAAAGCATGGCTGAATAAAGCATAGCAATCAGATGATGATTTTTTACGAAGCTGACAGTAAGGATCATTGGCTAAAGAAACAACAGTGTCTTTTATCACAAGAATTACACACACACAGAGAGAATGTCCAGAGACACGGAGACACAATCATAAAAAATTTTTAACAACTAGAGGAAGCAAATTTCTACAATGAAAGAAGCCCACTGATGTCATAATATATTCATCAACATTCTGCTTTTATGGATATGTATTAACATGGGAAAGTTTGGTGCATTTACTGGATGTGTTCTATATTGGGTGGGAGGCTGCACTGCACAAAGCTTTTATCAAGATATAGTTTTTCAAAATGGTACTTCCTCAGTGTAACCTCTGCTTGATGCAGTAGAGAGGCAGATGTAGAGTCTACAGGGCTATCCCTCAGGGTTAGGGCCTTCAGGTCCTACACAGGGATGAGCCCTGAGTTCAATTAGACTAGGGACTAAGGGATCACATGAGGAGCAAAAGCATTCATTATATGACTCTTCACACCAAGAAAATATGCAGATTATTTCTGTTTCATGCAGGGTCTTACTTCTCTGGATTCCTGAATGTTCTCACCCCTCACCCCCTCCCCATCCCCACCCCGCCATTGCTGCTAAGGCTAGAATCCCTATCTGTGATTAACTTATTTGGGACCAGAAAGTCCCATTTCTAGCACCTAGCTGGGAGGAAGCCAGGGAGTTGGGGTAATCCCCACTAAATTTAGGGTTAGATTGTGGGGAAGTGATTAGAAAAATCACCAAAACTTTCCATTGGCTGTCAAACACATATCAAACGAGGCACTGGTTGTCTCATTTCCTACTGTACTGAGTGTTGTGTTGTATAACAACCTAGTTCTGGATAAAGTATTTCTCCCTAAACTAAATGTATGAACCACCTTAAAGACACAAATCAATAAGTGTTTGGGGATATATATAAAATTAGATTATTAAAATAGATATTTATGTGGCTATATCCTGATCATACAGAATTTCTCCTTTTTCAAATAAATTGTTATCTTAAAAAAAAGACATACCTATTCAGAAACACCATATACACAATCCAATGGATAAGTAAGATGGCCCCAAATCACCAAGTTTTTCAATCCAGTGTTTTTCACCAGTGCAGGTAATATTAATAAACAGTAAAAGATGAAATGAGAAATCCTCCTGCTAGTCCATACGGTCGAACGATGGGTATAATTCAGCACAGAAATGCTCGTGGGCAGTATGATTGAGTGGGAAGAGCTGCTGCTAGAATCAAAGGACCTATGTTCGAATTCTTTGAGCTTCTCGGTTTCCTCATCTGGAAGATTAGGGGAAACACAAGACTCACTATCTTGAGTGATTAGGAGACAACACCTAGAATGAACTCAGTAGATCTAACGGTGATTACCCACCAATATGCCACTGCCCTGCATTTACCCATGTACACATGGGCTCAAGTTACTATAAAAATACCGTGATGTTCCTTCATGTTTGTCTTGGCATCCAATATAGAGGGTGCAGAGTCTGCGTGAGTCTTTAAAAAACTCTTTTTCCTTTGCCACTGGGTTCTTCTACATAAACATTTTTTTTTTAATGAATCCCCCCAGCCTTTCCTTATGGATTGTGCCCCTGACCTAATTACATAAGTACCTGATGGGCTGGAACACTTCCAAAAGGGCCTCTTAGGAAAAACAATCTGAAGGGTTTTCTTCCCCTTCTTTTGTAATTACATAATTACTCAGCTGACTAATATGAGTCACCGTGTGCCATTCTAATCTCCCAGGCACAAAATAGTTTTATTATTTTCCTTGGAACTAGCTAATTACCCAATGGATAGCAATAACTCCTGGGCTCTTTTCAGTAAGTAATCTGTAAAGCTCAAGGCTGAAATTCCTCTTGAAGTCTTTGCAAAAGGAGGAGAATTTAGAATAACAATCATTTGCCACATGGGACACTGGAGATCTTAGTGACAAGGGTGGTCTAACGATACAGCACAAATAAATCTGGAGAAAAGTTGTAAGACTCTGGGCACAGGATGAATTAATGAGGCAGATTCTCCCTGCTGGGTCTTAGGAAATAAGTGTTCCTGAGCCAAAACAGCAGCAGTTGAATGAACATCTCGGGTTTTACCAAAAAAAAAAAAAAAAATAAAGAATTGCAAGAATTTGAGATACAGGTACTTATTTCAAAATTTTGAGGGATCCATCCTCATTTGAATGACATACATCAGCTATCGTTGACCCATAAATGAACTATTTACAAAGCTTAATTAACATTTTGATTAAACATCAATACTAATAGGAATTATATTTTTCCATTCCACAATGGAATCTTGGTATATCTGTTTTAGAGAGTTGTTTTCCAAATACTTAAGTCTTCGATATGTTCTAAAATTGGTCTGTGACTGATGGTGGTTATTCAGTCCCTATTCACTTAGGGAAGTACTTAGGAGGCTGTCAATTTTAATTCTCTGCTGCATTTTTCAAAGGGACACAGGAGGAAGTTATGCAAGCCTTTGAACACATCCGTCTAAGGCAGGACTCTTCCTAGGGGGTGCTCAGGAACCAACAGGTGCCGTAGTCTACTCTCCATGCTTTTCCTGACCTCCTTCTCCCTCTAATTTTCTCCAGAAACGGTGATTTTGTGAAAGTCTCTTTCTAGTTTAGAATTACAAGGCATTGGGCAGGCTACATGATTTACAAAGCCAACATGTTGGCCTATGCCCTGGATACGATAGCTTTCTAATAAAAATGAACACATATTTATCTAAGCTATTGAACAGCTGGGTCTAATCGATGTGAAATCTGATCAAGCCCTATTCCAATGTATAATAAAATACTAAGTCATGTTCATAATTTAACTGTATTTAGAATCATCCTCTAAGGTTCACCTCTTTTAAAACATTTTAAGAAAAAGCCTACATTAAATTTTATTTGAGAACTATTAAATATTGAGCCTAAAGAACTTGGGAAGCTTTGCTAGGGCAGCTAAACTTAAGATGCTTGTAATTGATTGAAGTACTTGATTGGAGTCCAGGACAAGGAATTTTGTATTCCACTGCTTACATTTTTTTTTTAAGTTTCATAAGTCATTAGAAAATAGAAGTCCGAAAAAGCATTCCATCAAGTTTGATTGTTCTGGCACATAAACCAATTCACCGACAGCAACACTGAAGTAGTTTTGATGGTTGAACACAAAGGGAGGCCCCACACACTGAGCACACAGGGTAGTACATTCCTATGGAGGGAAGCAGGGAATGGGCTCTGGCATTGCATGTGTCCGTCCATTAACTTAAACCTCTCAGATACCAACAGTTATCCCACTTGCTCTTGTGGAAGGGCCTTCTGATCAGCACACTCCTGCCCTAGTCACAGACACCCCCACACCCCAGTCTTCCTTAACTCTAATTCTGGGACAGAAGAAGGGAAGAGAAAGCTTATGGACATTCTCATAGACGCCAATGTACAACGTCAAATTCTGTCTTCCCAGAAGACGGAGTTGAAGACTCATCATTCTCCATCTAACAGCTTGGAAACTTGCTTTTGCAAGGAGACCCTCCTACCCTTGCTACCCCAGCTTTCAGAAAAGTTATTTCCTAGACAACAGACCTGAAATTAACCTGTCTTGTCAGATCCCCTGGTGCCACCAAACTAGACTTTTCAGATTTTTGAACTTTATCTTTTAGAAATCCATTCCTCCAAAGCAAAAACTGCCTAGAGGCTGACGATTATACCACTTAGGATTCTTCTTCAAACCATAAAACTTCAGATAGAAACAGGACATTCACTGAGAAGAATGGAGATGAATAGAAAGATAGGATGACGTTTGGGGCAAGGAATGACTCAAATGTTCCAGAACTGGCTTTATATAATCCAATGGCTATCATGTCCTGTAGGTCCCAGAAGAGTTAGGAACAAGTTTTCTATAGTTGTGGGTTCTTTTCAATAACAGGATACTTATTTCAATTGACATTCATTGTGGCTACAAAATATGAGCGCCTAGTGTTTTCCATACAGTATATACAAGATGCGAGAGACACATTCATTCACCTCTCTAAATATATTTCAAGTGTTTATTAAAAGGCAGGCATGTGGTGGCCAACCACTGTGGATCCCAGCACACAGAACCTCAATGTGCCAATGCCAGGATAGGATGAGTACTGTAGGGCCTGATAAGGGATAACTTGTTCTTTTTCATGAGCCTCAGAAAATAGACTTGCTTCCCTCCATCATGTATAGTGAAGAGTATATGTTGGGTTGAATACTCGGTGCTGAGAATCCAGCAGTGGCTTATCTGGATTTGGTACCTGCCTGACATTTTCCAAGGTTGACAGAAGGCCTATTTCTCACACAGTTCTTAACTGCAGGGGAAGGTATTAACATGAGAACCACACACACATCCAATGTCACAACTGTCGTGAGTTTTGGAAGGTGAAGTAGAGAGGGGTGTGAGGCACTTAGAAGAAGTTTGATCAAAGAAAAGAGAAGGGTCTACGAAGAATCCACTGAAAGGGTTTTGCTGTTTAAAATTCTTCCCTAAACTCGTTTACTTTCTGTTGATTCATTTTTATTTACTTTAAAGAATTTCACTGGATCGAAACTCTAATTTTAAAAGGAGATGGGAAAACCCAAGAGGTCCACAGAGCATCAGTTCCCAGGTCAGGACGCTCCACCTCCTCACACACACGGTTTCTATTAAAGCCATCGAGAAGTACTTCTGAACAGCGTCAACCACACGTTTCCTCAATGAGCCACAAAATCAGGGGCTATTAATTCTCACCAATATTCATGCAATGATTGCCTTTTATTGCATTATGTCTAGCCTCCTATCATGGTTTTGAGGTTTCCCGTCTCTTATACACCCATGGGCAAGCCTCTTTTGCATCTTAGGGAGCATAGTCATAAAAATGTCAAAGGCTGCCTTTAGTTAATAAGTCTAATATGCCAAGCAGATAGAAATCATCTTGATGTGATTATAAATAGTCTTTTTTTTTAAGGCAAGATGTAGTGTTTATTTTTCCTTCTCTCTTCCTGAGAGCCACAGTAAGAACGAGCTTTCTTTTCTACAGAAAGAATTCTTTTTGAACCTATTAATACGTCACTCAAAAATTTCCTTATTCTTCTCTGATTCACTTCCAAATCCTGTTGAAACCTTTTTTAAAAAAAAGTTATTTCACACACACACACACACACACACACACACACACACACTGCATTTTACATTCCCTCTGACCATTCTCATGTTACAAGCCTCTGAGCATGCTTGGCCTGTTGCCGGGTGTATTTATTACTATTAATAAATGAGTCAGTGGTGTAAGAATGCAAATTTTATGTGGCCCATGTATAAATGGGACTGTTAAGAATGACCAGATATACTCATTTTATGTGACTGCTAAATAATTATGTCATAGAAGTACAGCTTATGAATTCAACATTAAAAAAAGAAATGGATTTCAATAATGTTGGAATGAGTATTTGTCAAAACACGGTTTGGGTGAGTTAAGGCAATGAAGAAAAAGAACAAAGTCAAACGATCACATTATAGAAAGAGCCACATGGAAGCGTTGGCTTCCCACCACAGCCTCTGGCGGTGGCTTTTCTGCCTCCACACCAGTGTTATCATGAAGCACATCAGATTCACAAACCTGCTCTTAGGTTTCCACATTCCCTTCTGTAAAGACAAGCACTGAGCTAGGGATAGATGATGTTCTCCCTGTGCTGAGTTGTCTTCCCATCAGAACTGGGAGAAGGCAGAATGGCGGTTGCCAGGGGCTGGAGCAGGGCAGATATGTTGGTCTCACAGACAGTGTTGTGACTACAGTTAATAATACTGTACTGTATACTCAAAATTTGCAGAGTGTATCCTATGTGTTTGTACCACACACACTTTTTGTGTGCAAATAGGAGAAACGTTGGATGTGTTAGTTACTAAGTTGTGGTGATCATTTTGCAATGCTTAGTTGTGTACTTTAAATTCATATAATTTGTATGTGTTAATTATGCCTCAAGGAAGTTGGAAAAAACAAAGAGGAACAAAGCAATGATTATAAGCCACAGATAATAGCTATATTTTTACCATAGCTTCACCAACAAAATGACAGACCATTATTTGCTACGGTCTACTCGTTATCTGTAAAACTAAATTTTAGAATGAGAAAGGCAGTTTCAAAGTGGTCTTTAAACAAAATGTATTTCCTTGTAAAAATGGTGAAATGATTGGAAAACAGATGATGTGGTAAAATAATTCTGGAAGATAGAAATGCTGACGTTAAAGATGCATAGGAAAATAACGAGGCACAATTTCAGAAGAGTTAAGAGTTCTGAAGCACAATTCATGTTGGTTTTTGCTTTTAATAGCAACAAGGAATGAAGTGGTAAGGATAGTAATCCTATGGAAAAAAAAATCCAAGTTTAACTTAAGAATTTGGAAAATTATCTCAAATAATCAGGACATGACAGTGAAGGGGATAGGTATGATCTTGGAACTCATATTCACACTGACTTGGACATTCAGTAACGAATCACACTGTGGATTATATTCTTATAATTGTGTTGCTTTACTGAGTGTCCATCAAGTGGCACAAAGCTGAGCTCTCCAAAGTGGCATTTCAGTATTAAGCTGTCCCATTCAATCAGAAGCCGAGGTCTTAGTTTCATATCATTTCTCTAGTCTGAGCATAGATGGACAGCTTCAAATAATGAGAAAAGACTCAGATCAACTAGCCAGACAGGGTAAGGAGCAGCCACTTCGACACCGTGTCAGAACTTTATCTCCATTCCCAACATCTTCACCAACTCAAGTAAATGAAAACTGCAGCTTCGCGTCTCTTTAATCAGAGATCTGTTGGTAAACAAGTAGATCTTGGGACAATTGGGCCATGCAATATTTTTAAAATACTAGAAATCACTGCCAATGTTTAAAACTGGAGTTTACATAAACAACTAGATATCCACATTATTTTGAGGAATGAGAAGGACTGGCAACTTTTCCATATCAGCACCAATCAGAAGGAGCACAATGGTATTTGAGCTTCAAAGGTGGTGAGCCACCCATTTATCCAAAGCCTCTATTAAATACTCCCAAGGACTTCATGTACTTGCCTGGGGACAACTTATTTGTAATATATACAATTAAATATATATTTAATTGTAGATTGACACAATACCTTTATTTTTGTATTTATTTTTATGGGCTACTGAGGATCAAACCCAGTGACTCACATGTGCTAGGCAAGCGCTCTGCCACTGAGCTACAACTCTAGACCTATTTGTAAATTTCAAGCTTTAATTGTACCAAAAACCTGCCCTTGAGTATATTTTATTCCCCTGCCCTTCCCTTTTTTCTGAATTTCTGCAACAGTTCCAACCCGATCTTCAATTATTCATGTATGCATTCGTCCTATTCATTTTAATTGCTTTATTTTGTTATTTTATATTAAAGGGGAGGGGAAATGATATATAAGGTACAATTTCTTTTTTTTTTTTTTGTACCAGGAATTGAACCGAGGGATGCTTAACTACTGACCCACATCCCCAGCACATTTTTATATTTTATTTAGAGACAGAGCCTTGCTGAGTTGCTTAAGGCCTCTTTAAGTTGCTGAGGTCAGATTTGAAATCACGATTCTCCTGCCTCAGCCTTCCAAGCCGCTGGGATTACAGACATGTACCACCACGCCTGGCAACAATCTCTATCTTTAAAAACTCCATAATATGAAAGAGTAGTTGAAGACAGTAACAGGAATTTTAAAAAAAATTCTTAGAGAGCCATGCACCATTCTATAAAGTTTGCATTTCTACATATGTATTATAGGAGGACAAGGGTAAAACCTTTTAGTTTTTTTTCAAACATCCTTCCTCTTAATTATTTTTTCTAAAGTCTTCCCCCACCTCCCTCCACTTTAAGGAAGTGAGACAAGTTATTTAGGATAGGGGGCAAATACAGAATATATATACAGAATATATATATAAACTTTCCAAATTAAAGTTCTTATGATGGTTTCCAATATTTAAATTCTAACTTGAAAAATCTGGAGAGTATTAGAGTATTATCAGTAGAAAAATTATTCCAGAATGGAAAGTTAGAGTTAGAAAAGACCTTCTTTTTTTGCAGGTGGGGTATTTAGGATGCTAAGTGATATCCCCTAGGCCTTGAAGATAGTTATAGCCAGAGCTCAAGCTCAGGTTTAAACATCCCCAAAGATTTTTTTGCTTTTCAACATTGGATGACAATACAGAATGTTCAGTGATCTCATTACTTAATGCCCTACTCCTTTTTAACTTCTAAGGGGAAAGTAAAAATTACAGTAAGATTCTAATCATTAATAAACTCAACGCTCACTCACTGAGGGACTTTCCTCAGGCAGGCAATTTTCTGGGTGCTGGTGACACAGCAGGAGGGACATAGCCCTCAATCTGTGCCTTTAAAGAGCTCATGTTCCAACCATGAGCTGATTTTTAACCATCCAGGCTTATAGGACTGTGGACAGACCTCATACTGGGCAGCATGTCCAACTCCTAGAACTGTTATGACTGGCTAGGAATATGACCAGAAAATTCTTTTTAACATCAAAAGGTTCCACAAAGTTGGGTTGCAAATTTTAATATTTCAAGGACTGCGCCTCGGCTCATTTGGACAGTCCTGATGTAATGGAACCCACAGTAATGGATTTCATCCTGCTATGATTCACAGTATACAACATATTTCAAGTGGCTTCATTTTAAGCCAAATCTGATGCCATTCTATTGAAAGAATAGTGATGTCCCCCTGCCCCCATGCCCCCCCCCAAAGCATAATCCTTATTATAAGATTTCAATTCTATCACAGAAACATCCAAAGTGAATCATTTGTTCACCAGAGATCAACTTCCTACTTCACTTTGACAGAAGTTTTTCCCCAATTGCTTCTACATTTCAGACCAGATAGTAAAAATGTATACACACCCACATTATCATAAATGCCTCCAGCCTGGCCAGCAGGGTTCACCTTTAGGACATCAGGAGACTGTCACCATTAAGTTTACTTCCTCCTGTTAACATCTCTCTTTTTGTAGCCAAGTCAAACTCTCCTCTATGCATGGTTGCCTCTCCTTCTGTCTCCCAATCTGTAAGACCATTTCGTCTTCCATCCTGCTGGGTATAGCAATTAAGTTGCCCACAGGTCAAATCTAATTTTCTGCAAAAAGTATACAAAGGTTGCCTACCTTCCCCACTCATGTCTGAAGAGGTCCCTGTGACCAAAGTTGACATTTCTAGGGAACTTCTAGCACAGACAGGACTCAGGAAGATAAAACTGTCCTCAGTACCCAGAGTTCCACCTTGAAATTAATTTCAATGAAAGAGGCAAAGAAAAGCTTCTTATGCTTTGGGTTTCTGCTTCCATCCACAAATGGTTTCTCAGCTTTCCATAGATTTTAATAGTGCACAATGTCAATAATCTAATCCATTTGGGATTCCTTATTGAATGTCCATGTCCCACTAGAAGGTAAGCTCTGAGATTCGACCTATCTCCTCACTACTAAGGCTCAATTGCCTGATGTATTTCTTGGCACATTGGGGGTACTTCAGTGTTTGCTGAATTAAGAAATGAGTTAGTGAAGTGAATTCATCATTTGAACCAGAGATTCTGTCATCAGAATGAAAAGGTGTCATCACCTGCCTCACCACGGTCTTACTTAATTCAGAGCTCATTTTCCATTGGGGTCTGGTCTCCAACCATTCCTTAGCTCTCACTTCTCCCAGGCTTCACCCTCTTTGTTTCATATGGATCCTCCTAATCGAATGCAGAGTGCATGAAATATGATATGTGGTTACATTAGCACAGCTTTATTTTGATGTATTTTTGTCAAGCCTGTACAGACAAGTAGAAAGAGAAGTGAAACAGAAGCTGGGAAAATTCTGCCCGAAATTATGTCAACAAATAACTTCAGAGTTTGCTTTCCCATTAGTTCTCAACCCTTTAGGCCAAGTAGCCGGTCCTTTTGTCTATAGGTCAAAACCTGAACCTGAATTAGGGGGAAGAAAAGGCACAGCAAATCCGTAACAGACCATTTTTCATCCCATGGTCTCCGAGATTAGATTTCTTTCTATTTTTTTACTTAAAACAACAGAGGCTTATGCTTCCAGGTCTTTCCAAATCATACCCAGAGGTTGGCAACCAGGCTCCGGTGGGTAGTTAATAAATCTCAAGTAAGGTATCGATCACTCTTCATGAGTTTTTCTATTGTTCTTAAAACATGAGAACTGTCTCATTATGTTAAGAAAAAAAAGGGACAAGTTTCCACACTTAAATGCCAACCAAGGAAAGAAATCCCTGGGAAGCTAATAATGAAACAAAGGTGGTTTTCTTCAGCAGAACTGTGTGTGCTAAATTGCACTTTTATGTGATTTTTAGGGCAATTTGCCACTTTCTTGGCACCACTTCATCACTTTCCTTCAGCAACAAAGAGAGAGAAGGGCCACAATGACCCATATATTACAGCTCTAACAACGTGTGGGGGTCGCTCACCCCCGCTCCTGTGTATGACTCACACTTCATAATGGATAGTTCATCTTCTTACTTAAGATAGGAAAATTTGAGGGTACATTCTTATTCCCTGCAGAGGCTCCCATTCTTCCCAACATGTCCAGAATATTTTTCACCCTTAACTGTCGTGAAGAGTGGCGTTTCCATCGTGTTCGTTAGACATTATGACTCCTATGCAATATACAGCCACATTTTTACATGCATTCTTGGCTTCCCAAGAGGTTCTACTCTGCAAGTATCTACCAATTTTCTCATCCCCACCATGGGGAAACTGACACCCAGAAACATAATGTGGCTTATCTTCACCTATGCAGACCACCAGTTCCCTAAGACTCTAGCTGTCTGTGCTTACAACAGTGAGGACGGTTCATGACTGGGGGACACTGGACAGGTTGATAAGCAATCTGAATCTCATCTTCTCCATTTAAATGAAAAAAAAAATATGCCTACCTTGCTGAGTTGCTCTATCTTAGGGGACTTAAAAATAAAAATCCCCTACCGTGCTTGAAACCAGTTAGGTATGACCATTTCATGTCTTGTGTCAAATTTCATGTTTCTAGGAAGCTTTTCCCTGAACTTCCAACTGAGTCAGGACCACCGGCATGCAGTACACCTGGATGGCTCCATTGCATGTTCATCACGAGGCTGATTAAATAGTGTGTAAGGAATTTGTTATGTCATGTCTTTCTACTTCACCAGAACCTAAGCCCCATGAGGAAGTGGTTCTGTCCACTGCCTGGACTCTTGCACTCTGGTACTGTCTCCTGCCTCAATCTCCCTCTCCTATAAGTGCCCCATAAATACTTGCTAAGTGAACACCAGAGTCCAGAGGGAACAGCTTTTCCCCAGTACTTTGTTGTTGATTCAAGAGAAACATTCATGACTCTTAAAAAAAAAAAAAAAAAAAAAAAAAACCTTTCCTAGGTCAATCCTTTCACCTCTGTTAAAGTGACTTTGTTTATGGTTTCTGGGTAGCGACGGCCGCTTCCTGATGTCTGAGGTTTTCACTCTCATTTCAGTGTGAACAAAACAGCTGAAGAAAAGTCACTCCTGTGCTTTGCTCTCTTGGCAAAACAAACCTTCCTCCCCCTGGTTGCCCCCACCCTGCATTTGCCCTGAATTTGACTTCACCACAGTCTACATTAAGAAGAACAGCAGCTAAAAACCTTCTTTGAAACTTTATTCACCATGGCCAACAGGGGGAAAAAAAAAAAGCTGGTAAAATTCCTTTAAAATGCACTTTAATCTAGCTGGAATGCCATAAATTGCTTCCAGATGTGCACGATACAAAAGTCAATCAAAGCTATTTATACTGACACTCTACAGTCCAAACAATCTGAAGCCAAATGCCATGTCTCCGCTTCAACAAAGCTATAAATGTCAGTTTTGTTGAATTTGGAAAGGTGTTGAAGAGTTCATGCAAGTTTGAGTTCTTGACTCTTTTGGAGCCAGCAGTGATATTTTTGAAATAAAACCATCACACATGCAAACTTTCATAAATCCCCCTCCTCACAAGAGAACACCTCTGTTATGTGACCTTGAAAGTACCACAGGTTAGAAGACAAAACTCATTTTTATGAGACTGAAGAATGCACCTCTTACAAAAGTCACCAAAGAGGCCTAAATAATTCAGCCAGGACCTCAGCCCCCCCCCCCCCCCCCGAACAAGCAGGCACACTTAGAGGAGTTCACTGGCTGGCAGGGATGCCTTTTTGACACCCTGGCTGTCCCTCTGCTTTCCAGAACAGAAGGTCACACAAAGACAACGTATGTATTGGCACCACACTCAGGAACTGGTGAGGGCCAGAGCCTGACTCCAGGTGGCTGATTCTGGGATTTTACCACTTAGAGACCTTTGGCTTCTCCCTCCATTGCAATAATTCCCAAGCTCATATTTCTCCCTTATCCAGCAACACCTCCTCAATGCCCAACACATAGTAGGCCATCGTTAATAATGTTGAAACAATACATACTTAAAGGAAAAGATGACCTATATGAGTCTAGTGGTTTCTTTTTCAGGAATATTCAGAAGATAGGTGAATTCAGAATAGAAATGTCATATATTTTTATGGTAAAACAGAGCTTGGGATCTGGGTGTATACTAACTCCCCACAAATGAACAGCTTGTCAGGTTCTTTGGTGTCATTTCCAAGACATGCATTCTCCTGTCCTTGTAAAATGGAGTTTTGTCTTCTAAACTGTGTTACCATCAAAGGCTTGTATGAAGGGTGGGCTGAGGACAGAGACTTACCACGTTGTATGTGTGGCCTGCATTCCCTCCACAGGAGAGGGTCCTGATGTTGTTTATCTCCCTCCCGCAACTGCTGCAAGGATGTCGTTTCCCTATAGGCCTTTAGGATGAATGTCTTCATCTATGACCCCATAGCTGGCATTTCAAGTGTTTGAAAAACACAAAGGAGGGAGGGGAGGGGGGATAGTAGGGGATAGGTAAGGTAGCAGAATACAACAATTACTAATAGGGCATTATGTAAAATTGTGGATGTGTAACTGATGTGATTCTGCAATCTGCATTTGGGGTAAAATTGGGGGTTCATAACCCACTTCAATCTAATGTATGAAGTATGATACGTCAAGAGCTTTGTAATGTTGTGAACAACCAATAAAAATTATAAAAAAAAGATGAAACAATAATTTTGAATAATAAAACTTTTTTATCAAGCACCCTAAAAAAAAAAAACCACAAAGGATAGGAAGTAACTCAATTTTGAGACCCCATAATAATCAATCGAAAAATAAATACTGCCCAATTTTCATCCACAGAGTGGCACAACATTTGGGCTCAAAAATATGAAATTTCCAGTATTTGCAAACAGTTTAATGTGCCATGAAAGATCATGAAGGACCGTGTCACAACATCCATCGTCCTCTGTGGCTGCTCACTGTTGAGGTTCTGAATGTGTATCCACCTTTGGTTGTTACAGTCACTGAAACTCACAAGCTGTGATATAGGCTAGTGGTTCCATAACAATCTATAGGTTATAGAGCACTTTCACTCACTGCCTGTTTTGGGGAATGTTTTATTGGAGTACAACCACACTCATTCACATCCAGAAATATATAAATATGTGTGTGTATGTATATATATCTATATATGTGTATATATACATTTATATACATATTCATATATGTTTATATATACCCATACATATTCATATGCATGCATACACACATATATTTGGCTATTTACTCCTACAAGGGCAGAATTGAGTTACTGCAACAGAGTTATAGGGCTCACAACGCTGAAATAAAATTATTTACTATTTGACCCTCCTTAAAAAATAAGTTCACAGGTTCTTATATAGACCCATTACTTAAGTATAGCAAGGGCAGCATAATGCAGGCAGCCCTGACTTAACAATGGTACAACTCATGATAGTTCAACTTCATGATGGGGCAAGAGCAATATGCAGTGAGTAGAAAGCAGATTTGAGATTTTGCTCTCTTCCCAGGTCTGTGATATGCTGTACAATACTCTCCAAGTCAGCCAAGTGATCATGAGGGCAAACAACCAATCTACAGTGTACTGTGCAGCTAAGCTATGATGTTTGGAAAGTTAGGTGGAGTAAGTGCATTTTTGATTTCCAATATTTACTGGTATACAAGCGTATCTTAAGTCGAGGAGTAGCTGTATCCATAAGCAAGGGCTCTCAAGTTAGACTGTTTTTCCTACACTCAAATTCATATATACCAGAGTATATATGTGAATATCTTTCTAAATGCTGGTCACTGACTGAAAATGTTTCAAATCCTTCTCTAAGCCAAAAACAACACAGGCAGGCTCATTCTGTTTTCTGTTTTTATTGATATTTCGCTAGATAAGAGAGAGGAAGGAAGAAAGGGGAAGAACTTTTTGTATCTGGCATTGTAGATGGCAGATATTTGTGTTGGAATGGACCTAAAATAGCTTTGTTGAGCTACAGAGAGCACATTGAAGGTTTGCTCTTTGCACATGTACTTTTATGATACTGACCTACGAAGCATATGTTCATGTTCCTCTGTCTGGAGAAACCATTGTCCACACACTTCCATCTACCCATGTCCACTCAAGTATTTGTTTTGCATCGACTGTGTCAAAGACAGTGTATTTTAATGTGAAGTTGCTGAGCACTTTCCAAACCACAATGCTCTGGTCCTCTTGACACATCTGAGAGATCAGAGATAGTCAATCATCCATCCTTGGCCCCCATAATGAACAGAAGAGCAGAGACTCAAACATACCCTCAGCAACACAAGCTCAGCTCAGAGTGACTAGATTCCACAGCTTCACAAAAACCTGAAGATTTTTAAAAATCAGGCATTGGGATCCCTATACTTTACCAACACTGAAAGCATCTATGTCTAACTTTCTTATGATGAGGTGAGGACTAGGAGAGGAACACCCACATACTCTCTTGAACGTACATTTGTCAGTAACATATAGGAGGCTGGGGCTGATAAATATTTATTGCACGACTTTGTACTGTGTCAACTTGGCTAGGCTGAAATTGGTTTGCCAGAATTCCTCCTTCCCATAGAGTTTCAGGTTATAATTGGTCAAAAGAACAATTATTAATTTAAGATCTGGAAGGTAGAAGTAAAGCAGCAGCCAGTACTCTCTGAAGTCCTTGTGTTTCAATGGCTTGCCCTTGTTCTGTGTTTCATATGGAGTTCTTGTCCACTGTGGACCTTGCTGTCCAACTAATGTCCTCATGTGTCTCTGCAGATACCTAGCAGCAAACCCATCTGGCAGTAGCTACAAGACACAATTTTCTCCAGCCCTTCCAGTGATTCCTTTTGCAATTTTATTTGGGGACTGGGTTGCTTATTTCTCAGAGACATTGGTTTGTCACTGAGTTTCAGAGTCCCTCTCTCCCCATTTTAGACTTTTACTTTTTCTTTCTAGCTCCTCCCACAATTGAGAAAGGTCTGATTCCTATATTAAATCATTTATCCTGAGACTCAAGATGGGCCTCCCAGACTGAACACTGATTGATTCAGCTGTCTTATAGTAGATGCTGCTTTCTCTCAACTCCACTTGCCTATAAGTTCCTGGGGACCAGGCCTCCCTGGTTCCTTCTTAAGGCACTAGATCCACTTAAAATCATCTACACAAATACTAATTGAATAAAGGAAGCAAAATCATTAAAACGACTGGCAGCACCATACCATCTGTTTTAAAAACAAAAGTGCAAATTTAATAAGAGCCAAAACCTAGATGAATACCTGGCAACCAGAAGACTTTTTGTTTTCCTGTTCCAGGGATGGAAGCCAGAGGTGCTTAACCACTGAGCCACATCCTCAGCTCTTTGTGTATTTTATTTAGAGACAAGGTAGCCTACGGCCTTGCTAAATTGCTGAGGCTGACTTTGAACTCACAATCCTCCTGCCTCAGCTTCCTCCACAGCAGGGATTATAGGCATGCACCACTGAACCTGGCCAGAAGACTTTTTTAAAAGTATATTTTTGTTTGTAGATGAACACAATACCTTTATTTTATTTATTTTTATGTGGTGCTGTGGATAGAACCCAGTACCTCATGTGGGTGAGGCACTGAGCCACAACCTCAGCCCCAGAAGACTTTTAATAATTATCTGAGTACAGAAATGACTTAAGCTGATTGGAGTGACTTCAAGTCAACTTGAACAGTTTTCACTGAATGCCTATGGGTTGCCAAATATTACATTCATTGTGTGAAGTAACGTCCCCCAAATTGACAACTACATTAAAAAAAAATGTTACCCACCACACAATCTTATACCTCTCTCTTTGTAAACTTTTATGAATATCTTTATAGAGTAAATTCTCTGATGTCAGTTACTAGAACAAAGGGTTCAGTTGTAACTCCTGCCCAGGGAATACTACCTCTCTGCCTCCTGCTAAAACATGCTCCCATGTATGTCTACCAATTAATTCTTCCACCAACAGTGTTTAAAAGTGTCCTTCCCACACACCCTGACCATGACACTATGCATTTTCCCATGTTTTGTCCTCTGCCCATCTGATAGGAGAATACCACCTTGCTTGTGCTGTTTAAGGTGAATGCTGCCTTTGAATATGCAATAGCGCCCGAAGGTCTCGTCTCTGCTTCACTTCAGATCCACATAATCAACGAACAAGTCAGTCTCATCCTGGGATGGGATTAACTTTATAAACCAACAAGGGATACTTAGCATTTATGTAGCACTTCAACTAATGACTGGAACTGGCTTTGGGGAAAAAAGTGCTGCTACTAATTTTCAAAGCCCACGGGGACATTAGCTTTTACTGTCTTTGTTTTACTGCTCTCGTCTTAGGTATGTGGAAGGTGGGGAAAGACAGGCTACATTATGGGTTAATTAAGACAAATAAGACAGTTCACTGATTGCCCATGTCTTTTACGATCCCATTTTAAAGGTGGCTATTGTGGCCGACACCGACTCTATGTTAGGACCAGAGGAAAACAATTAGCAAATTTATGAATTATGGTCCTATTAATAGTTTTGAGGGGGGCTAATTCAGCTGAATTAATCATCTATGACTTGACTACAATTTTAATAGATGGGTATGGATGGGGAAGGGGAAAAATTTCTTCCAATAACTTTTATTAAGACAAAATTATTATTTCTGATGGCAGGAATCATAACAACAATAAGTATTATGAAAAGTCAGTTTTATTAATTTTCTTATTGCCTATTTTCTAGTATGTACTCTACTCAGGCCAGTATTAGTTTGTTGTTGTTGTTGTTTTAGTTTTGTGGGATTTTTTTGTTGTTGTTTTGGATTACTTTTACACTACTGACATTAATCCCTAAAACTGGAATAAAAGTTTGGAAGAAGTATCTGAAAACATGGGATTATTCACAATTGCCTTTTTAATTGTTCTCCCTTCATAGGGTGGTAAGACTAAATAAATTGATATTCTCAAGTGTGGATGATGGAAACAAGGAACTAGGACAGTTCTCTTTCCTAAGTCACTACCCCAGGTGCTTGCTATTTAGTAAGGAGAGGTGGGAAAAAGAGTCCACAGGTTAGAGGAAACTGGATGTCAATGGAGGAGACAAACAGGATTCAGCCTATTTAGTTTCCACTGTACTCTTGGCCATCTTACCCCCTACTCTTCCAATTTTTTATTTCACGCAACAGCAAAATATTCATATTCTAAGAGGTGAGGCTTGGAACATATTTAAAAACCCACTCTCATCCCTTGACCATTTGTAGGAAAAGCTTATAGGACAAGAAGGCATCAAGTAATCTGGTTGAAGGACTGCCCCATGTTTCCATTTCCTGAGTTTTATAGTGAAAACTGAGCTGAGTGTTTTATAAATGACATTCAACTAGACCAATGATTCTCAGGAGTGGTGTGTCTGTGTATATGGGGGGGGGGAGTATTGCATAAAGAGAAGTGATCCCCTCCTCCCCAGGGACATCTGGCAATATCTGGGCATATTTGCGGGGAGTCACAACTTGGGGGATAGGATGCATTTCACATCTGGTGAGATGATGGAAACATCCTACAAGGCACAGGACAACCCCTCTCAACAAAACTTTTCATGCTCAAAATGTCAATAGTGCTAAGTAACCCTAACATAGTCATCAGAAGATGACTAGGAAGAGACCTCCAGAATAAATATTGGGGATCAGCATACACACAAACTGACTTTCTGCTTCATGTCAGTGTTTTTTTTTTTTTTTTTTATGGAGAATATTTTTATTTATTTATTTATTTTTATTGGTTGTCCACAACATTACAAAGCTCTTGACATATCATATTTCATACATTAGATTGAAGTGGGTTATGAACCCCCAATTTTACCCCAAATGCAGATTGCAGAATCACGTCAGTTACACATCCATAATTTTACATAATGCCCTATCATGTCAGTGTTAATAGGGGAAAGATGTTCTCTTTTGTTTTGTGGTCATGGGATGGAACCCCAAGTCTCATTCACACTAGGCAAGTGCTCTACCACTGAGCTACATCCTCAGGCTTCTATTTTGTTTCTCAATTAACCAACATATATTTGAGTATCTAAGATACTCTAAGAACAAACTAGAAAAAATACTCCAAGATTCTTAATCTTCAAGAACTCAGATTTAAAGCTGTAGAAGCCCCAAAGACCCATGGTACATTTGAGGAAACCCCAGAATATCAAACAAGAAATAGTCATATCTTCAGCAGGACCCCAAATTCTCCATAGCTTTTCTAAAAAGCTGCAGGATTTCCTCAAAGTTATGTGACAAAACATCAAAAATTCCCTTAAGCACTTCAACTCTACAAAAAGCTCAACTTTTCTAGGCCCTAATTTATTAATTTTAATGGTTTCCAAGAAGAGGCAAGAGATAATGTAGCAAAAATCATAAACTCCTACTAAATTAGCCCTCAGAACTGTTTTTCCTCATTCAAAAATTTATTAACCATCTTTGACATCGTTATTATGAAAAGATCATGAATATATGCTTTAACCAAAACTGAATCTACAGAGAACATAGAATTAAATATGGGTATGTCCAATACTCTTGCCTGATTATAAATCCCAGACTTATATTCCCAACCTAGCTTAATGACTCTTTAAAAGAAAAAAAAAGGTAGGACAGATTACTTTGGGGTGATGATTTAAGTAAAAGCTATCTCTGGTTATCATTGCTGGTTTCCACATGTAAAAGAGCAGAATATAAAATAAAGTTGAACAAGCCAGTGATTTTCCTCTCCTCAGTTTTTCTCCACCTCACACAGACTCAAGCAGAAGATAATAATTATTTTCTAGTAACATAATAATAGAAAAGGTATTGACCAGCAATGCAATCTACTTGATCACCCTGCATGACTCCATTCTCAGCACCAAAAGCTCAATTTGATGGCATGAGATATCTGTCTCTCCGAGGAATAAAGGGCTTTCGAACTGCACTATAACTGAAGGATGTGATTTGTCTCACCTGACACCATATTCCATGCGTCCCCAAATTCAGTGGCCCTGCCTCATATATCATCAAGCAGGCATTTTCACTTGGGCAAGGCTTCTCGGAACCAGCATTCTATGGAAGCTAAATGCAACGAAAGGATTTCTGACTTCCACTCTGTCCCATGTTAATTTCCCTTTTCCATTTGGATGAAATAGTACTGTGACCCCCTCATTGCCCATTCCTAAGATGAAAAGCACCACTGCTGTGCTACACGTTACTTATTCCCTGGTTTATGGACCCAGATCTCTCAAAGGGTTATCTTTAATACACAAGGTATCCTGGAGTGCTAAATGGTGCTTCGGGGTGTCAGTGAAGTGGGTGAGAAATGAATCGGAATCACGTGGAGCCAAGGAAGCTCCCCACTGTCCACACATTTGAAAATGCTTAGAAGACTCATCAGCCAAGACCTAGGAAAAGGCTCCCGAGGGCTATTTATCTATAAATGAAACCTAAAAATACCTTCTACTTGGAATTTATTCCCAGGTCACTCATTTTGAAACAGTTATGCAAATCAGAGTTGAGCCAAGCTGAGGACCCAGTCATCTCATTTATCTTTGGGGTTTGTCTTATTTTTGTGAGCGGTTCTGCTTTCTAAGACAACAACAATTTTCAGTCCTCAGACTCAGGTTCTTCAACACTGACCTGTGTTAAATGAGAGTTGGAAGGACATTAGCAGGAAAAGCCCTGGGAGAAGGACAGATTACATTTTAAGTTCAGCTACAGATTGGGATCGGGTGTTGTGCAAAACATCAAAAATTCCAGTTTCCTCCCCTGGAAAATGCCCTCTTGGTAATTAAAAGAAATGATCAGTTCACTGGTTCTATTTCATGCACAAATTCCTACAATGAGGTAGAAGTTAGGGTATCCCACGTAAAAGCCCGGTTTTCCAGGAGTCTGCTCAATATGCCCTTCTTTAGTGAAGCATGAGAAGTGACCCTGTCTCTAGGTGGTGGCCAGTCCACATCTGGGTCCTCCAGAGTCACTACTGTTGGCCAGAGCTGGAAGAAGAGCCAGGCAGGATGGAGTGGGGACAATAAGGTTCAGGTACGTTTGGTAAATTCAAAAGAGCCCTGACATGACAAGCAGAAGCCAAGCTCTTCATTGAAGCTTTTCTAGAAAGCTGTGAGATCTTCAGAAAAACTGTAAGATGTACTCAAAGTTCTATAACAAAACAGAACTTTTTGAATTTCTCTTAGGCACAGGAGGAGGTGGGACAACTGTATCTTTGACTTCCATCAAAATGTTCCCCTGAACCAGGATAACTACACAGAATGAGCCTTTCTCACTCCTCCTTCTCCTCCTCCTCCTCAAATCCACTCCGATATATTCCATGCTTGTAATAATTAGGCCAAAATGACTACTGGGGTCATGTATAACTAAAAAGAGCCAATAAAATAAAAATTAGATAGAATCCAATCTGTCCTCCACATTCATGTGTTTTGTTTTTTTTTTTTTTTACCCGACTAAGATTTTCCTCTACCCAACTCCAAAGGGAGCTACCCAAGACTATTCTGCCAACATTTTGGCAACAATTCTGCCCTGTTGAACCCCAATTTCTGAATTCCTTTTGGAGTCAATGAGATCCAGGAATGTGTTGTTCTAAGCAAGTTCCAAAGTGATGCCCATATACTGAGGATCCAGGGGCTCCATGCTAACAACATTGGCCGAAAGAGATGAAAAAGTAAGAGACAGGCAGAATTACTTATTTTCTTATAGAAGAGCTTGCCACCAGTTAGCCGGCATCAGAAACATCTGGAGAGTTTGCTATAGCACAAATTGCTAGGCCCCATTAGCAAAGATTTTCATTCAGTAGGTTTGAGGAAGGGCCTGAGAAGTCCCATTTCTAACACAGTTCCAGGTGATGCTGCTGGACCAGAAACACATCTTGGGAAGTATTAAAGGAAGGATCCTATCACACATGAAGCAGGCAGGGTGACCCATGTGTTATAAGCTGATTATTTTGGTTTCTAGAAAACTATGTTGCCTAAAACCATTTAAGACAAATTTAAAGTGGTTTTAAAGAGATACTAGCAGAAGACTTAAAAAAAAAAAATCCATGACCAGTGAAGGCCTCTGTTTTTTCAAAGAGGGTCTTAAGCACACACTCCATTTTTCTTTTTAAATGACCTGCTCAAGAGTACAGCAATAAGGCACCCTGCCATGATGTAGTCAAATCACAAAGCATACACAGAGGCTTAACCACCAAACTGAAAGCAGCATCCCTCTGGGGTTGCACACTGAAATGGGTTGCTTGTAATTATCTTTGGGGGTCATCAGGGGAAAAAGCATTTTGACAGAAATCTCTTTTAAGATCTACTATTAAATACCATGAATCAGAACTGTATTTTTTTTCGTTTCCTGAAGTGTATTTTCATATGTTAGAGACACATACAAACTCAATCATGATTTTGTTTTTCTCAACTGGCTTATAAAGATAGAGAAATGTGCTTGGTAATTATGTACTAAGTGATAGCATTTCAGGATTTTATAGCCTGAAGTCTGAAAAGTCATAACAGGGCAATGTATTTTACAGAGAAGGAAAGTAGGTCCTGGAGAGACTTGCCTGAAATCATCCAAGAATTCACAGCCTTGTCAAAATGAGTTCCCCTTCTATATACTCCATTTCTATTTTTATTCATTCACTTTTGATTCCTCCCACTTATTTCTTTCCCTATCATGTCAGTTACCATGTGCAATAGGTCACTCCTTTATAATTTCTGAGTGAGCTGTGCAACTTTCCTATCGGAAGGACAGACTTCTTTTGGGTTCTCTGGCTCAAATGATATCCAGGGAGCTGGCTTGTATTGGCTCTTGAGAACCCTTTATTAAACTTTCAGGAATTTTGCTAGCTGGTTGTTAAAAAAAGACATTATTAAAAATTAAAGACTATAAACTTAAAGTCTATAAACTCATGATAAAATTATATTAGTAAGAAATGTATAAACTAAGAGCTCATTCTAATTACTATTAAATATGGCCTTGAGATTTATGTCTACTGCATCTGAAAGGTGCAGTTACTCCGTAATGGTGTGATATTGCACCTATCTTCCCAAGTGCCTTATTATGGTTTGAAAATGAAGTGCCCTCCAAAATCTCCTGTGTTAATGTAGGAATGGCTGAAAGTGAAATGATTAGGTTATGAGAGCTGTAACCTAATCATACCACCCTAATTTGAATGGACTAAATGGGTGGTAACCATAGGCTGGTGGGGTGTAGCAAAGTAGGTCGGGGGGGGGCACACTGCTCTCTCTGCTTCGCTGGTGCATGAAATGAACAGTTTTCTGCCATCATACCTTTCCACCATGATGCTCCACTTTACCTCAGGCCCAGAGTAATAAAGGTGGCCAACCATGGACTAAACCTCTGAAACCGTGAGCTAAAATAAATGATTCCCCCTCTCAGTTGTTCCTGTCAAGTGTTTTGGTCATAGTGACAAAAACCTAACCAACACATCCTTGTTCAATAATTTCATGTAGGTAACCTGAAATCAGCCATCATGATGGTAATTTCACCACAGAAATTAAGCAACTGCTACAAAGATGAATTTCTCTGTTCAGAGAGATATTTGTGAAAATATGCCAGTGCCTGAATTGTTATGGGTTGAAAGTTAAAAGTTCCCAGTTTAAAATCTTGATTCCTAGCATTGGATAATGTAATTGGCTTTGGACACATGACCTTTAAAGAGGTAATTAAATTTAAATGAGGGTCTATGGATAATGCCCTAATACAATCTGACAACTTTATATAAAAAACTTAGACACACCAGGGTGTATGTACCCAGGAAAAAAAGACCATCTGAGGACCCAGTAGTGGGGGGCATCTGCAATCTAAGGAGAGAGGCCTCAGAAGACATCAAATCTGTCAACACCTTGAGCTTGTTCTTGTACTCCTCAAAAATGGAGAGAATCAGTTTGTTGTTGAAGCCAGTGTTTAGTTATGGTTGCTCTACCAAACTCATTCACCACTGTGTCTGATCCCCTCACACATGCATCCCTAACTAGAAAGCCTCAATTTCTAGGATTTTTAACTCCATATCCTCACAAGTCATGATTTTATGCAGAAGTGAAGATGTCTAAGAAGGTCCATAGCTTTTACAAAATTTTCCAGCGTAGGAGGTCTGGGGGTGGTTACTCATAAGAATTTAAAACTCACTGTGTATATTTTTTGTGGGGTGAGGGGTGGACTGGGGATTGAACCCAGGGGGCACTTGACCACTGAGCCACACCCCAACTATTTACTTTGTATGTTATTTAGAGACAGGGTCTCACTGAGTTGCTTAGCACCTTGCTTTTGCTGGGGCTCACTTTGAACTTGCGATCCTCCTTCCTCAGCCTCCAGAGCAGCTGGGATTATAGGCATGTGCCACCATGCCCGATAATGTGTGCTATTCTTATATTTCACCTAACTTGCCCACACCTAACTTGCCCATTGATTCTGACAATGCAGACTATCAACTTGTGTAATTTTAGAATTTCTAACTATTAGGTTGAACCTACTAGTTACTGATATCTATCCATTTTTTTGAGCTATACAACTGGTAATTTCAAATGATTCAATTTAACAGAATTTGGCATGTAGACTGGGATTCCCCTTTCAGATTTATTATTATAATTGGTTTCGCAAACAGGCTGATAGAATTCTTATCAGCCACAGATAAATACTGTCTGTCCTTCAAAATCTTTAATTTAGTTACTTACTTTATTTATTTATTTATTTTTATTATTATAACAGCTTTATTGAGAAATAATTCACATTCATTTATTTTATTCTTTTTTTTAATCTTTTTTTTATTGGTTGTTCACAACATTACAAAGCTCTTGACATATCATATTTCATACATTAGATTGAAGTGGGTTATGAACCCCCAATTTTACCCCAAATGCAGATTGCAGAATCACGTCGGTTATACATCCACAATTTTACATAATGCCCTATTAGTGACTGTTGTATTCTGCTACCTTTCCTATCCCCTACTATCCCCCCTCCCCTCCCCTCCCATCTTCTCTCTCTACCCCATCTACTGTAATTCATTTCTCTCCTTGTTTATTTTCCCATTCCCCACACAACCTCTTATATGTAATTTTGTATGGCAATGAGGGTCTCCCTTCATTTCCATGCAATTTCCCTTTTCTCTCCCTTTCCCTCCCATCTCATGTCTCTGTTTAATGTTAATCTTTTCTTCCTGCTCTTCCTCCCTGCTCTGTTCATAGTTGCTCTCATTATATCAAAGAAGACATTTGGTATTTGTTTTTTAGGGATTGGCTAGCTTCACTAAGCATAATCTGCTCTAGTGCCATCCATTTCCCTGCAAATTCCATGATTTTGTCATTTTTTAGTGCTGCGTAATACTCCATGGTGTATAAATGCCACACTTTTTTTATCCATTAATCTATTGAAGGGCATCTGGGTTGGTTCCACAGTCTAGCTATTGTGAATTGTGCTGCTATGAACATCGATGTGGCAGTATCCCTGTAGCATGCTCTTTTAAGGTCTTCAGGGAATAGTCTGAGAAGGGCAATAGCAGGGTCAAATGGTGGTTCCATTCCCAGCCTTCCCAGGAATCTCCAAACTGCTTTCCAAATTGGCCGCACCTGTTTGCAGTCCCACCAGCAATGTACAAGTGTACCCTTTTCTCCACATCCTTGCCAGCACTTGTTGTTGTTTGACTTCATAGTGGCTGCCAATCTTACTGGAGTGAGATGGTATCTTAGGGTGGTTTTGATTTGCATTTCTCTGACTGCTAGAGATGGTGAGCATTTTTTCATGTACTTGTTGATTGATTGTATGTCCTCCTCTGAGAAGTGTCTGTTCAGGTCCTTGGCCCATTTGTTGATTGGGTTATTTGTTATCTTATTGTCTAATTTTTTGAATTCTTTGTATACTCTGGATATTAGGGCTCTATCTGAAGTGTGAGGAGTAAAAATTTGTTCCCAGGATGTAGGCTCCCTATTTACCTCTCTTATTGTTTCTCTTGCTGAGAAAAAACTTTTTAGTTTAAGTAAGTTCCATTTGTTGATTCTTGTTATTAACTCTTGTGCTATGGGTGTCCTATTAAGGAATTTGGAGCCCGACCCCACAATATGTAGATCGGAGCCAACTTTCTCTTCTATCAGATGCAGAGTCTCTGATTTGATATCAAGCTCCTTGATCCATTTTGAGTTAACTTTTGTGCATGGCGAGAGAAAGGGATTCAGTTTCATTTTGTTGCATATGGATTTCCAGTTTTCCCAACACCATTTGTTGAAGATGCTATCCTTTCTCCATTGCATGTTTTTAGCTCCTTTATCAAATATAAGATAGTTGTAACTTTGTGGATTAGTCTCTGTGTCCTCTATTCTATACCATTGGTCCACCCGCCTGTTTTGGTACCAGTACCATGCTGTTTTTGTCACTATTGCTCTGTAATATAGTTTGAAATCTGGTATCGCTATACTGCCTGATTCACACTTCCTGTTTAGAATTGCTTTTGCTATTCTGGGTCTTTTATTTTTCCATATGAATTTTATGATTGCTTTATCTATTTCTACAAGAAATGCCGTTGGGATTTTGATTGGCATTGCATTAAACCTATAGAGAACTTTTGGTAATATCGCCATTTTGATGATGTTAGTTCTGCCTATCCATGAACAGGGTATATTTTTCCATCTTCTAAGATCTTCTTCTACTTCTCTCTTTAGGGTTCTGTAGTTTTCATTGTATAAATCTTTCACCTCTTTTGTTAGGTTGATTCCCAAGTATTTTATTTTTTTTGAGGATATTGTGAATGGAGTGTTTTTCCTCATTTCCGTTTCAGAAGTTTTGTCGCTGATATACAGAAATGCCTTTGATTTATGCGTGTTGATTTTATATCCTGCCACTTTGCTGAATTCATTTATTAGTTCCAGTAGTTTCTTTGTAGACCCTTTTGGGTCTTCTAGGTATAGAATCATGTCATCTGCAAATAGTGATAATTTAAGTGCTTCTTTTCCTATTTTTATGCCTTTAATTTCTTTCGTCTGTCTAATTGCTCTGGCCAGTGTTTCGAGAACTATATTGAATAGAAGTGGTGATAGAGGGCATCCCTGTCTTGTTCCAGATTTTAGAGGGAATGCCTTTAACTTTTGTCCATTCAGAATGATGCTAGCCTGAGGCTTAGCATAGATAGCTTTTACAATGTCAAGGTAAGTTCCTGTTATCCCTAGTTTTTCTAATGTTTTGAACATAAAGGGATGCTGTACTTTGTCGAATGCTTTCTCTGCGTCTATTGAGATGATCATATGGTTCTTATCTTTAAGTCTATTGATGTGGTGAATAACATTTATTGATTTCCATATATTGAACCATCCTTGCATCCCAGGGATGAATCCTACTTGATCATGGTGCACAATTTTTTTGATGTGTTTTTGTATTCGATTTGCCAGAATTTTATTGAGGATTTTTGCATCTAGGTTCATTAGAGATATTGGTCTGTAGTTTTCTTTCTTTGAGGTGTCTTTGTCTGGTTTTGGAATGAGGGTGATGTTGGCCTCATAGAATGAATTTGGAAGAGCTCCCTCTTTTTCTATTTCCTGAAATAACTTGAAAAGTATTGGTATTAATTCTTCTTTAAAGGTTTTGTAAAACTCCGCTGTATACCCATCCGGTCCTGGGCTTTTCTTGGTTGGTAGTCTTTTGATGGCTTCTTCAATTTCATCCATTGATATTGGTCTGTTCAAATTGTGTGTATCCTCCTGACTCAGTCTGGGCAAATCATATGACTTAAGAAATTTATCGATGTCTTCACTATCTTCTATTTTATTGGAGTATAGGTTTTCAAAATAATTTCTAATTGTCTTCTGTATTTCTGTAGCATCTGTTGTGATATTGCCTTTTTCATCCCATATATTAGTAATTTGAGTTCTCTCTCTTCTTCTCTTCGTTAGCATGGCTAAAGGTCTGTCGATCTTATTTATTTTTTCAAAGAACCAACTTTTAGTTTTGTTAATTTTTTCAATAGTTTCTTTTGTTTCAATTTCATTGACTTCCGCTCTGATTTTAATTATTTCTTGCCTTCTGCTACATTTGCTGTTGTTTTGCTCTTCCTTTTCTAGGGCTTTGAGATGAAGTGTGAGCTCATTTATTTGTTGTTTTTTTCTTTTTTTGAGGAATGACCACCAGGCGATGAATTTTCCTCTTAAAACTGCTTTCCTTGTGTCCCATAGATTCCGATATGTTGTGTCTGTATTTTCATTTATCTCTAAGAATTTTTTGATTTCCTCCTTTATGTCTTCTGTAACCCATTGATCATTCAGTAACCTATTGTTCATTTTCCATGTGATGTAGGATTTTTCCTTCCTTCTTTTATCATGGATTTCCAGTTTCATTCCATTATGATCAGATAAAATGCAAGGTATTATCTCCACCCCTTTATATTTACTGAGGGTTGCCCTATGGCATAATATATGGTCTATTTTTGAGAAGGATCCATGTGCTGCTGAGAAAAAAGTATATCCATTTGATGATGGTTGATATATTCTATATATGTCAGTTAAGTCTAGGTTATTGATTGTGATATTGAGTTCTATAGTTTCTTTATTCAACTTTTGTTTGGAGGATCTGTCCAATGGTGAGAGAGGTGTGTTGAAGTCACCCATAATTATTGTGTTGTGGTCTATTTGATTCTTGAACTTGAGGAGAATTTTTTTTATGAATGTCGCAGCAC
The DNA here is from genome assembly GCF_964194105.1 of Spermophilus citellus. Taxonomy (NCBI): domain Eukaryota; kingdom Metazoa; phylum Chordata; class Mammalia; order Rodentia; family Sciuridae; genus Spermophilus; species Spermophilus citellus. The sequence goes on from NC_138184.1 coordinate 37,075,481, forward strand.
CATTATTTGGTGCATAAATATTGATAATTGTTATGTCTTGTTGGTGAATGGTTCCTTTTAACAGTATATAATGTCCTTCTTTATCCCTTTTGATTAACTTAGTCTTGAAGTCGATTTTATTCAATATGAGGATGGCCACCCCTGCTTGCTTACGAGGACCGTGTGCATGGTATATTTTTTCCCATCCTTTCACCTTCAGCCTGTGTATGTCTTTTCCAATCAGATGTGTCTCCTGGAGGCAGCATATTGTTGGATTTGTTTTTTTTAATCCATGATACCAGCCTATGTCGCTTTATTGGAGAGTTTAAGCCATTAACATTCAGAGTTACTATTGATATATGGTTTGTACTTCCATCCATGTTTGATTATTTATCCTTTTTTAAAAAAAATTAGTTTGTTTCTCCATGATTATCTTTCCCCTCGCCCTCTGTCTTTACCGAGGCACTTCCTACTGATGGTTTTGGTTATTGTTTTTCATTTCTTCCTCGTATAGTGTTTTGCTCAAAATGCTTTGCAATGCTGGTTTTCTGGCTGCAAATTCTTTTAACTTTTGTTTATCATGAAAGATTTTTATTTTGTTGTCATACTTGAAGCTTAATTTTGCTGGATACAGAATTCTTGGTTGGCATGCATTGTCTTTCAATGTTTGAAATACATTGTTCCATGACCTTCTTGCTTTCAGTGTCTGTGATGAAAAATCCGTTGTTAACCTTATTGGTTTACCCCTGAATGTAATCTGTCTCCTTTCTCTTGTAGCTTTTAATATTTTCTCTTTGTTCTGTATATTGGATATATTCATAACAATGTGTCTTGGCATTGGTCTACTGTGATTTTGTGTGCTCGGTGTCCTGTATGCATCAACAATTTGTATATCTGTTTCCTTTTTTATTTCTGGAAAGTTTTCTGTAATTATTTCATTCAGCAGGTTTCTCATTCCCTTGGTTTGAATCTCTGTACCTTCTTCTATCCCGATGACTCGTAAGTTTGGTTTTTTTATGTTATCCCATAACTCTTGGATGTTTTTCTTGTGATTTTTTACCAGCCTTTCTGAGTTGGCTAGACTGTTTTCAAGATGATATATTTTGTCTTCATTATCTGACGTTCTGGCTTCTACTTGCTCCACTCTGTTAGTGATACTCTCAATTGAGTTTTTAATTTGGTTTATCGTTTCCTTCATTTCTAGAATTATTGTTTGATTATTTTTTATAATCTCTATCTCCTGATAAAGATGCTTAACTTCTTCTTTTATCTGTTTATGTAATTCATTCTCAATGTGTTCTTTCGCTGCTTGAATTTGCTGTCTTGTATCCTCTTTAAGGTTCCATTCCATCTGTCTAAGGTGTTCCTTGAGTTCATTATATGACCATTTTTCTGATGACTCTAGGTCCTCCTGAATATTTAGGCTGTCCTGCATTGTTTGTACTCCTTTTCTTCCTTGCTTTTTGAAGCTGCTCATGTTACTTCTTGTTCTGTTTGACTGATGAGTTACTGTTTACTCCTATAAATTTATTAGATGCTTGGGAAGAAAGGTATTAGAAGGGAAGGGAAGAAGTCACTAAAGAGAATGAGAGTAAGCAGGTAGAATTCAAGGAAGGGGGATAAGATAATTGAAAAGAAATGAAAAGAGAAAAGAAGAAAAAAATAGGAAATAAAAAAAGAAAAAAAATTAAAAAAATTAAAATTAAAATTAGAAGAAAAAAAATTTAAAAAATTGTAAAAAAAAAATTAAAAAAACAACAAGAAAGAAAAATGAAAATGAAAGAAAAACCCAAATCAAAAAAAAAGAGAAAAGAAAAAAAAAAACTAATAAATGCAGTCTTAGAGTTTGATTAACTTCTCTTCCAGTAGGTGGCGCTGTGCCCACCAGGCCAAGTTTCTCCTGTCAATACGCGGGAACCAATCACTGTGCAGCAGCTCCTCCCAGACTGAGCGAGTCTCCAATCCTGAGTGCCTAGGGCCTCCTCTTGTGTCTAGTCACTTCCCACTTTTCCTCTAGCCAGGCCCCTCTCACAGGTGCCGCTCACCACAATACTGGCTACACGCCAGGTCTGCTGCTCCCGGGAGCCCTGTTTTCATGAACGACTGGGCACACTCTTCCAGTTTGCCATTCCCTCAGACCCTAAGTTTGTAGAGCTTGGGGCTGAGAATCCTCAGCGAATTTTACTTGCCCTCCGGTATCCACTTCCCTGTAGCTGGTGCAAGAGACCTCAGCTGTCAGCACTGGTGGGAGCGGTAGTTCTGCGCCACGGCTCCCGCGCCACCTCTGATTCCCTGGGTCTGGCTATCGTGCTCACGGGAGAGCTGGAGGGGCCCTTACGGGAGAGCTGGGAGGGGCCCTTAAGGTTTCCCCGTTGTGTGGAGAGGGAAGGCTAGGGAATTACACACCTGTAGCCGCAGGTTTCAATGAAGTTATCTCCTCTGCCGTAGTCTGATGACGTCAGTTCTCTGCCATGGTGGTATCTCTTGCAAATGGCGACAGTTCGTTTCCCTTTGCCGGACGACCAATGCAACGGGTGGGTCCTTACTGTCTCTCCCAAGCCCCGTTTCAAACCTGTGGCCACTACCTATGAAGGCTCGGTAGGCATTTACCTCTGTAGAATGAGAAGGGCTGACCAGTTGTTTCAGCCGGATGGATTAGTGCTGAGTCACAGCTGTTTGTCTGTGGGAAGCAGGCGAATGGGAGCTTGAATTCAGCCGATCTGGGCTCAGAGTGTGTTCTGAGAGGCCCAGACTGTTCGCCCCAGATCCACGTCAGCTCAGCATTGCCTAGTGATCCTGAGCAAACAGATTTAGGTTGTTTACGACTCCCTATGCCCGCACAGCTGAAGAGGTCAGAGACTTGATCTCTCTGCGCCCGCCGCCATGTTGGAATCGTAGTTACTTACTTTAAAAAATGAGTAAGTGCCTTTAGAACCTTGAGATTCTGAATATAGACCCAGCAGCTCAAGCAACATTGGGTACAGGTCCCTCCAGATAGTTGATTTCTGTAGACAAAGAACCCTCTCCAACTTGTCCCCTCTATCTACATGGGTCTAAGGACAGGCAGGTATTAAAGATGAGCAAAATGACCTATCTGAGTGTATAACCATTGGGAAGTATAGCTCTTAATCTAACCCTCTACTTCTCTGGCTATGTCTCCATCTCATCAACCAATTGAAGATGCACAAAGAAAAGTAATGAATCATCTAGGGTCAAGGTTGGAAACTCAGAGAGGTCAGTTCCCTGAGGCTCAGCATAACCTTATAGGGTTGAGTTTGATGTGATACAGACATCATTTAATATCTGCAAACAAGTCAAAAGGAGAAAAGCTTTGAGACTCAAAATCAATTGATATCAAAGTTACTAATGAAATAATTTGCTGATATCTCCCACCAGCATTTGCTATCATCTGAATTAAATTATATTGCACTTAACTTTTTCTTGGAGTGCTAGGTAGATAAAAATGTCATAATTACTGTATTTCAGAAGGACAACATCAAAGGAGAAGTATCAAGTATTTCTTCATATGAATGCTTAGATCTTTTCTTGGCAGATACTCTCTCTAACCAATTTTATTTTAATTTCAAGATTTCATTTAATTTCTTATCTTGCTGCAGCGAAATTACTGTCTAATGATTTTCTAGTCTGTTAGTTAGGTTACATCTCCTACTATTTAGGGACTATTTTAGGTCGCTTTATTGATAAGAAACTTATCCTAGGCCTCTTATCTGTGAAGAAGATAAATAGAAATTGATCTCAAAGGCACCATTTGTTGCCTAATTAATGTTCATGATCGTCTCTATAATTACTCTCAAATGTTATTACTTTTAATCATGTCAGTTTATATGGATTAAAAAGCGCAACATGATTGTCTCCCCATAGTCTTACTGTTAGGGCAATTCACACTCCAAAATATTTCCAAAGTAGTCTCAGCTTTATTGACTGATAGTCAATAAATAATACCAACCAAATCATTGCAGTTTGGCTATATTTACAAAATCAAACAATAATCAAAAATTTTACTCAGAAAAATAAAATTAAGCAGCATTCCTTAGGCCCTTAGAGAAAAATTTAGCAGCATTTATGCATTTCACTGTTTTAGCTTTTTTAAAAAATACTATTTAGTTGTCAATGGACCTTTATTTGATTTATATGCAGTGCTTAAAAATGAACCCAGTGCCTTACATGTGCTAGGCAAGGGCTCTATCACTGAGCCACAACCCCAGCCCATGTTTCCAACCTGAGAGTCAGGAATCAGCTCTTGGGGAGAACTCATTGGACAGCATGCTATTATGGTAAACTAATGATGGAAGACCCAGACATCAGGGCTTGATTGTCTGTAAGGATTATCTAAGACTGATTCCTTCATTTTGCAGATGTGGAAACTGAGGTATGGAAAGAATCTATGCATTGTCCAGTTACACAAAGTGAAACCTCAGACGGTAACAACACCACACCCACCCTCCCACAGTCACCCCCACACGTACCCTCTACTAGCCTCATGTAACACACATCTAGAGAGATGTCTGCATATGTTACTTTTAAACTTTAATTTCTCTAGCTCAGTACATTGTCGTTTTTAATGGTTGTGCGGGTAACTGTTTTAACAATCCACTGAGTGTAACAATCACTAGTGAACGTCACCTGAAGAACGGCCACTCTGTCCTAACATAGCAGTCTTGTATAGTGCATCATTAGACCACATTTATATTCCAGGTTCATGGATAATCACAGCAGCAGAGACTCATCCTGAGTCCCTAATAATGGTGACCCAAGCCTACCCACCTGAAGTTTCTTTGATTGTTATATGCCAAGGACAGCCTCCCTTTGTGATAAAGTCATGTTACCTACTGATGCAGGAGTATACCTGAGCTGCCTCAGTGTGTCCCATGGGTGCTCATAAACACATGCTGAGCTATTAGTCCCCTGTCTTCATTCAATCAATAAGACAAAGCCAGCTTTTATCTCAGCCTCAGCAAAGAAAGAAAAGACACAGAAGCCATCATTTTAACAGTGTTAATTAATCTCCCACTCAAGTGCTTGGAAATTGTGAAATAGATTTCTTGATTAAACAGACCAATGCTGGGACTGTAGCCATACTTTGCTCACATTACTGTGGAGTACAGTCTAGTCCCCAAGGCTTTGAGATATTGATTATATGTCCCACAAAGTCGTAAGATTGTGGTGACATCCAGCTCTTAATTTTGACCTCCTATGGACTTCTAAACCCAAGCAGGCAGGCCAACCAGCCACAGATATAGGCCTCTTTACTCAAGATCTGGCACTGTCCCACTGGGCAGCCCATCCATGCACCTCTCCCTCCCTCTACCCATCCACCAGTTCAATTTTCTATTCATGCAGCGGCTCAAGTGACCTGAGCAAAACTCCTCACCTCTTGCTCTCTGCTTAGAGTCCAGAGATGAATACCTGTTGTTCAGAGTATGAAGATAAAGCTCCGTAGCTCCAAGATTCTGCCCTGCCATGTGATTCCTGATATAATCAACCCTATCTCCTCTAATTGTCTGTTCCTGCAGGTGCAGCCACATCTCCATAACCCATTAGACCTTTGCATGATGCCCTTCCCTCTTCCTCCCCAAATTAACCATATCTCATCACCACAAGTCTCAGTTCAAGTGTCAGTTCTTCAGGGCAGCAGCCTTCCTTGCCTTTCCTCTTCTGAAATGCAACCAAAGCTACATGAGGGTACCACTCTATAGAATTATTAGCATGAAAAAGAAAATACCAAGAGATAGTAAGCATGTGGAGGTACCAGAACTCTTGCATTGTTGAGGGAAAAAAATTAAACTGTCAGCTACTCTGGAAAACATTTTGATGATATCTACTAATGATTAACATCTACATGCTGATCTAGCAATTCCTGCCAAATCCATATACCCACCAAAAAACGTGGACATATTCTCACTGAAAGACATTGACTAGAATGTTCATAAAGTATTTGTAATAGATAAAAATTGGACACCTCCCACTGCCCACTAACAGATAAAGTGAAGTGTACATAAAGAATACTGAACGTATTAGCATATTATATTAAAATGTACTTATACATAAAAATAGGAATAAATCCCACAAAAGTAGTGTTGGGTAGAGAAAGTTGATATGAAAAGTATAAGCTTTGTGAACTCTATTATATGAAGTTCTCAAATGGAAAAAAATAATCCATAATATTACAAGTCTAGTTATTGGTTCCCTTTGCATGGGTAATGAAGAAGGTGGCCAAGTGAGGATTCTAAGATGCTGCTCATGTTGCTTTTGTGAGTGTATTCACCTGTACATTTATGATTTGTTTGCTTTTCCACATGTATACCACACTTTGATTAAAAATTTCAAAAGTCCTATTTAAATTTTTAACAACTTACATCCCCATTTCAGTAATACAAAAAGCATGAACCTAGTAAAATAAAGATGTTTGTGCTACAACCCACTTGGTAAGATCAGTGGCTGAGGAAGGGAGTGACTTGTGTCCCCCTGGCTATATCTATCTATCTATCTATCTATCTATCTATCTATCTATCTATCTATCTATCTATCGATCTATCTATGTTGTTTTGTTTTGTTTGCATTCAGTACAATGTTTGCAACATTTCAGGTCCTCAGCATTTTATGGTTATTTTTATTGAACAGAGGAAAGAATGAATTTGAATGCATATTAAGCTGGTTTAAGTATTTTCTCAGTATACAATATCCTCATGAACAAAAATACCAAGTTGAACAACTTGATTTTATTTCTTCCATCCTTGTTGCAGTAACCAGAGTGCATAGTCTGTTCCTAAAGTCATCGGATTGCAACTCTGATAGACTCCTTTCTCTATACTCTCCATTTCTTGGTCCCAGCTCCCATTAACATCTCATTATTCTAATCAGTTTACACCTTTTCAGGTGTTTCTAACTTCATTCACATGCAGATATCCTAGGGTACGTGCTAGTCTGCTTTTCATCACTGTGACCCATACACCTGGTGCAAATGACTGAAAGGAGGAAAGATTTATATTGGTTCATGTTTTCAGAGGCTTCGGTCCACGGTCAGCCAGCTCCGTTGCTCTGGGCCTGAAATGAGGCAGAACATCATGGCAGAAGACCATAGGGAAGGGAAGCTGCTTAGCCCAGGGTAATAGGGAAGCAGAGAGACCAAAAGGGTCAGGGACAAGAGAGAGCCCCAAGGGCACACCTCTGGGTGACCTACTTCATCCAACCAGGTCCCACCAGACTACAGTTAACACCTAGGAGTTCAAATTACTTATACGAAATGATTAATCCACTAATGAGGTCAGAGCCTTCTTGGTCCATTTTCTAAAAGCCCCATCTCTGTACACTGCTTCCTCAGGGACCAAGACTTTAAGGAGCTGAGCCTTTGGGAGTTAGTCTAGATCCAAACCATAACAGTACTTCTGAACTAACTGGAGAAACAAGCAAGAAGCTGACCCATGATGACAAGATTATAAATAGATTTTCTATTTTCCCAGTCAGATAATACCATAAATTCTTGATTGCTGGAATATAGAAGCTTTAAGATATGAAGACTGGATGATGAAATACATATTTAGGGTATTTAAGATATGAAATAACACTGGATTAGTAATATACTACCAGAAATAATATCCATTCCCCATTTCAAACAATAGTACCCAAATTCTTCTCATGCATCTTTTCTTCAGAGTTTTCACCATCATGAGAATTGAACTTTTGTCATCTAGGAATTTTCCAGAATATACCATTTTGCTTCCATCCGCCATGCAGTACTTTTTGAATTCATGTACTATATGGTAATGGAAAATTTAAGCAAGCCTCAAGCATTCACTTACAGAATATGAGATTATGTGACTTGCTTATTCATCCTCTAGGTATTTATATGTGATCTATACAACATAAGCACTTGCTTTATTCCCCTGAAAATTATCTTTAAAAGCCTGTATCCAAGGAAATCCAACACTACCATAAAGTTTTCCATTTCTTTTTAGACAGCCATTACTTCCATTGGAATTCTTATTAAACCCTTATCCTTCAATCTGCATAAAACTCAACTCAACATAGATCAAATACCTAGGCATTAGTCCAGAGACGCTGTGCCTACTAGAAGAAAAAGTAGGCCCAAACCTACATCACATTGGTTTAGGAACTGACTTACTTAATAAGACTCCTAAAACACAAGAAGTAAAATCAAGAGTCACAAATGAGATGGAATGAAACTAAAAAGCGTCTTTTAGCAAAGGAAAAAATCAAAAATATGATGAGAGAGCCTACAGAAAGGAAGAAAATCTTTGTCACCTGCACCTCAGAGAGAACATTAATCTCCAGGATATATAAAGAACTCAAAAAACTTAACACCAAAAAAACAAATAACCCAACCAATAAATGGGCAAAGGAACTGAACAGATATTTCTCAGAAAACATGATCGATCAACAAATATATGAAAAAATGTTCAACATCTCTAGTGGTTAGAGAAATGCAAATTAAAACTACACTGAGGCTAGGCATGGTGGTGCCTGCCTGTAATCCCAGCAGCTCAGGAGGCTGAGACAGGAGGATCACGAGTACAAAGCCAGCCTCAGCAATGGTGAGGCATTAAGCAACTCACTGAGATCCTGTCTCTAAATAAAATACAAAATAGGCCTGGGGATGTGGCTCAGTGGTTGAATTCCCCCGAGTTCAATCTTTGTGCGAAAAAACAAACAACAACAACAACAACAAAAAACCTACACTGAGATTTCTTCTTACTCTAGTCAGAATGCCAATAATCAAGAATACAAGTAACGATGAATGATGACAAGGGGAAAAGGTACACTCATACATTGCTGGTGGGACTACAAATTAGTGCAACCACTCTGGAAAGCACTATGGAGATTCCTCAGAAAACTTGGAATGGAACCACCATTTGACCCAGTTATCCTGCTCCTCTGCATATAACAGAAGGCCTTGAAATGAGCATAGTATGGTAACGCGGCCACTTCAACGTTTATAGCAGCTCAATTCACAGTTGCTAAGCTATGGGAGCAACCTAGGGGTCCTTCAAAAGATGGATGAATAAAGAAAATGTGCTATATTTACAAATGGAATTTTACTCTGCCATAAAGAAGAATGAAACTATGGCATTTGCTGGTAAATGGATGGAATTGGAGATTACCATGTTAAGTGAAATAAGCCAATCCCCCCAAACCAAAGGCTGAATGTTCTGATACGCAAACACTAAGTCACAATAAGGGGGAATGGCAGGAAAAATAGAAGTACTTTGGATTAGACAAATGAGAAATGAAAGGAAGGGAAGGGAATTGGGAGTACGAAAGTCAGTACAATCAGTCATACATTACTTTCCTATATTCATATATGTTCATGTTTGCATGCATGTGGTCTCGGCAGCCTCCCTGACCACAGAGACAGGTTCTGCCTCTCATCTAACCACAGGGTAGTGAGAAAGCTAATTATAGTGGTGATCACAGCTAATAGTTACTAGATACTAAGCATGTGCTAGTACCATATAGAATATCACCAAATTATCGCCAGAACCCCGGGAGACAGAGACTCTTATTCTCCCCATTTTGTACCTGAGAAACCAAGGCTCAGAGAGGCTCAGTTACCAATGTAACTCCACATTATGTACAACCAGAAGAATGGGAATTTGTACTCCGTATTGTATAATACATCAAAATATATTCTACTGTCATGTATTTAAAAAAGAGAAAAAGCAACTAATGGAGGAGATATATTAGACTAATTTGTTCTCTCCAAACAGGATTCTTGATTATTCAAAATAAACCAACTATGAAACTTCCCCACATAATAGCTGCTTCCTAAGAATTTGAGTACAGATCTGTACCATTTATTCTGAGGGCTTGTTTGGGGTGAACCATAAGGAAGGCTCCATTCTCCCTGGAGGTTGGAAGAAGTTACCACTGAGACATACACAAGAACCATGTGATCTGATTCCCCAGGGTTAAAAATGTGACTGTTGAAATCTCATTATTCCTAAATCCTAATTCTGAATTCTGCTGCTGTCTAGGAAGGAGAGACCCCAGAAAACTCAGAGCCCACCGATGCCCAGCCATTCAGCATGGTTCAGAAAGAACAGAATAACACGGCTTTCCAAAATATCTTGTCGTCCTTGAATCCTTTGTTGGGAATCCTCCTATGCAGCCAGGGAACAATTGTCTTATGCCTCAACTTCCTCCACCCTCCTCCTGCAGCAAAAAGGAATGAAAATGAACGCCCTACTTGTCTGTCTTTTGAGAGATTTACAAGGTTTGGTTATTGTCTACACTTCTCTCTCAGAGGCACAAATAAAAAGCCCTGATATTCACATTCACAGCACATCACATATTAGCACAAATTATGCTTTCTGAACCTTGAGCTATAAAGAAGTATTTTTAGAAGGTTATAAACTCATGAGGGAAGGGAATCGGGCTTTGCTGGAAATTTCATATGTTCAACCTGGATTTCCTAGGTCAGTACCTACCTGGCCATCTACAATGGCCTGGCTTGTTTCATTCTGTGCTGCCCTTCATATATCACCCTTTCTTTAAGGTCCAACAACCCTGGTGACTTTTAAAAAATATTTTCAGTTGTTGATAGATCTTTATTTTATTATTTGTTCTTATATGTGGTGCTGAGGATCGAACCCAGTGCCTCACACATGCTAGGTAAGTGCTCTACCACTGGGCTACAACCCCAGCTCCAACCCTGTTGACTTTTACCACCTTATTTTTATTTCTTGAATTTCTGTCACACTCAAATATAGTTCTAAATTCCATTCAACATTTTTAGAGCATTGAATAAAATCATATCAACAATACCAGGCAAAAGATTCTCTCTGCCTGGTAGAGCTCAATGGATGCTAAAGAGAAATGTTCAAATGAGGTCTGACATGGGAACTCTATGGCTCTAATGAAAAGGTGATTTCCCAAGAGTCACCTCTCTCCGTTGAAGCCATTTAACTTTCAAAGGAGCCCAATATTTGAACAAGTTCTGTTTTTCCTTCTGTTCATAGTTTAAACAGGCAGTCCTTTGAAGCCACTCATAAATGGGAACATGCTTCGTTTGGAGTCTTTAGGTTTTTAAATGGGTTTGTAGCATAAACTCTTGAACTAGATACAAAGAGAGAAATGACTGAAAGAATTTTAAAATGTGCTTCCAGTGCCAGTGCTCGTGAAAGTCTTTTATAACATCAATCACCCAGAAACACGCTATTTTAAGACAATATGATGAGGGTAGAACCCCAGAGCTGGAAGGAATCATGTCATTTTATGTATTCACAAACTTCAGCTGGGCAAGCTGGTTGCCCAGGTGACTCAGTCACAGATGTACAGTTGATTTTCTCACATACAAAGGCTTTTCTAACTACATGGACCATCATCACCTTAACGTTTTAAATGAGTCTGATTTGCTCAGGTGTCCTATGATTCAAGATATAGCCTTTAAAGACAGGTTTTTGTTTTTACTTTTGTAATTTGTTCTTTTCAGATGTATGTGACAGTAGAGTGTATTTTGACATATTATATGTACATGGAGTATAACTTATTCTAATGACGATCCCCTTCTTGTGATTGTACATAGTGTGGGGTTTTACTGGTTGTGTATTCATATATGAACAAAGAAATAAAGGAGATATCCTTTAATCATTAAGATTTTGAGGCTTATTTTAGAGATAATACAATTCTAGACAGCTTTTAAACATAATCCTTCTTACTTGTCTTCCTTCCCATGCACTGCCATGTTGGATCCCAACCTATCATAACCAAGCCAACAACTGGGATTCCAGTTTGAGAGAGAGCAGAAAGGGGAAATTGTTACCCTACTTTTTGTTTGAAACAATGCACTTAATCACCTATGATAGCCTATACTTCTGAGAAATCTGATTTGAACACATTTGCTCTGCTCTGCATAATACATTTGTTCTATCGCAATACACTGCCTCTGTGGTTATTATGCCATCCATCCAGTTAAGCACTGGAAAACAGACCTTCCAACACTTCTGATCTACCCATATGTCAACTGTTAAGAGTTTGTTTGGGCTTTTATAATAAAATGCCATAAATGAGGTGGTTTATAAATATAGTTCTCACAGTTCTGGAAGCTGGGAAGTCCAAGCTGAAAGTGTGATAAGACTCTATACCCGGTAAGAACCCATTTTCTCATAGATGGCCCCTTCTTCTTGCATACTTCCATAGAAGAATGGACAAGCAGGTGTCCTGGGGACCGTTCTATAAGGCACTAGTTCCTCATGACTGTTACCTACCAAAAGCCCCCACCTATTAATACCATTACTTCGGGAACTTGGTTTCAACATTTGAATTTTGAGCAAGCATAAACATTCTGAACATAATTTTAAAGGTTCAAACTATTTCTGAACTACCATTTCAAAACGAAGTCATTGGCCCTGACTCAGAAACATTAAGTTCAGTAGTACTTATTAAAAGTGCCTTTTATTCTACCTTACAAGAATTACAGTTGTCGCAGGATTAACAAGCTGTCTTCTTGCATTCACCTTATCTCCTGTCATATAGATAGTCGTCTTAAACACAAAGGTATTGGATCAATCAAATAGCTCAAGTCAAGATAGTTATGAGGTGTACGGCTTTCTTAGAACATTATATAAAAAATGCTCCTGATAAGCCAATGCTCTGGGGGAACCATGACCTTTAGAATACTTTTAAATTTTATATTTGAATTAATATTGATGGCAGATTCATCAAAATGGCAGAATTTTCTCTTTCCTTCCTCTCCCCCACCCCCATTTTTTTTTTTTTTTTGGTTAAACATGCAGAATGACTTTAAACTTTGGAAAGACATATGCTGGGTTACGTGGGGTCTGTGTGAAAATGAGAACATTTCATTTATAGCCAGAAGAGAAAGTCATATTTGAGTTCAATTCTTATATTAGAGAGTTGGGGGTTTTGGCTCTGAAGGGAAAACAATAGCCAACCTATAAATGGCAAGGCCAGCCCCAAATGTCAGTGTAATGAACTTTATTTTCCAGCAACAGTGGCAGCAATATGTCCCATCCCTCTGCTCTTAGGCAATGTGACTTTGCTACTATACTTTGCAAGAGATGGAAGTTTAGTTCTGCTGTTCTTGAACATGAACTGGCTGGCTTTAGTGACCCACTTGCAACAATTAAAAAGATGCTGTGTGTCTTTGAAGGGGAGGTTAGAAGAGCTCTTGTAACTTCTGCCTCAGTCTTTTGGAATAAACGTTTGTTCTAAGAGCCTGGAGATGTCAGAGGATCTCATGAACCAGCTCAAATAAAATGCTAGTATCCAGTGAGCTATAATCAGTATTTAATTACTTGTGTCATCCAGAAGAGTGGGGATGGCGCAGAACAGAAATGCTTACAGAAGCCAGGTGCAGAGGGGCGCATGCCTATAATCCCAGCAGCTCAGGAGGAGGCTGAGGCAGGAGGATCATGAGTTCAGAGCCAGCCTCGGAAAAAGTGAGGCACTAGTGAGACCCTGTCTCTAAATTAAATACAAAATATGGCTGGGGATGTGGCTCAGTTCAAGTGCTACTGAGTTCAATCCCTGGTACCAAAAAAAAAAAAAAAAAGAAAGAAAGAAAGAAAAAAGAAAAAGAATGCTCACTGAAGACCCTGACCCTTGATTCCTGGGTACTATATCTCTATAGCTTGCCATGGATGAAGAAAACAACAGATTTTACTGAGCATGATTAAGTTTCTGCCACCCTACCAAATGGATGCTGGAAGGGATGTCACAATAGAAATTAAGTTAAATTCCTTCAAAGTAAATTTATATTTCTGGCACACCTACATTGGTAGTCAGATGACACACTGCACTTTTTTTCTGGACCTCTGCTTTGTATGAAAAATGATATTTTCGACTGATTTCAATTAGGTAGTATTCCATGACATGTAAGGGGAACTCACGAGTGTGATATATGCCAACATTCAAAACCAGTGGTTCTTAACCTGAGGTGATTCCCTTCTTCACTCCCACCCCACCAGAAATGGGTCAAGCCACCTTTGCTTGTTCCATTTGGGGAAGGTGAGGAGGACTACTGGCATCTAGTGAGTAGAGGCTAGGGATGCTGCTGACATCCCATAATACATAGGAAGCCCCTTGGAAATCGTATAGTCCAACATGTCAAGAGTGCCAAAAAACAGCAATTTAACCCTCATCACACAAGTTTCTCTTCGAACATGAGTTAGTACAGTTTGAGTATTTATTTGAAATGATTGGAACCAGAAATATTCCAAATTTTAGAATACTTGCATATTCATAATGAGATATCTGGGGATGGGATCCACATCTAAATATGAAGGATTTTCCATATATATCTTACATAGTCTGAATATAATTTTATAAAATATTTCTAAAATTTTGTGCACAAAACAAAATATTATGGTATGGAATTTTCCACTTGAGCATCATATAAGAGCATTTTGGAGTTTGGGATTAGGGATTAACTGAATTGTAGATTTATGTGCACCAATTAACATACCTAAAATATCATTTATTTCATCTTCAAATTTGTAAGTACAATGTGCTCTACATACTACTCAATAGAAGTAGTACTTCCAAAAGTTTGCAACCTACAAGTGAGTAATGCTTGTCTCACCTAGATCAAATTTGCCCTTGCCTAACTTCAAACACTTCTATTATTTCACCTACAAATAGCTGGTACTTATTTCTTACTGTAGACCTTATAAGGAGATCAAAGAAAAAATTAATAATGTTGGGAAAACATTCTAAGTTTTTGCAGAATGCTTTGTCTATAAACAGAGTAAAGGCAAAAATTAAAAAAAAATCCATTTGGGTCTGTTGAACAGTGGTGGCAAAAGTCAACATGGTATGGTTTGATTTACTTGTGAATCAGAGCACTTTGGGTTGGTCAATATTTACAATATTTACAATCAGGTCTTTGATCTCACTGCATGTATTGGTTCACTGACTTCTTGAAATGCCTGGCAGTTCATATTCATGTACATACAGTATAAAAGCACTAAATCTGCTTCTTCTATGACCAGAAACAGAGAAAATAGATTCCTTTCTTGGGATAAGTAGAGCAAAAGAATTGGCTTTTAGAAATTTTAAACTTCAAGAAGCAGGCTATGGGATTCAGGCTCATTTTGTTGGCCATGTCTAAAGCTTACAAAAAATGAGTTCTTTGTATCAACTTGGAATCGTAAAGATGGAGTTTATTTCACCGTTTAACAAGTTATAAAACTAATATTCTCTACCCATGAAAGAGACCATTTCTGTTAAGTACAAAATGTTTCTCATACCTCTCCATGAAACACCCTGTAATAAGACATTTAGGATGAACAAAACTCAATGTGAAATTCTTTGGATTTAATGGATCCCAACATGTAAGCATTTTTAATTTCCTCCTATGCTTTTTGAATTTCTGGTAGTTAATATCGTTAGCATTCATGGGCACTTTTGAGGGGAGGTCGGGTTGTCATCATGTTAAGTTCTTCTTGGATACAGAAGTCCAACTCTGGGCTGGGGATATAACTCAGTTGGTAGTGTGCTTGCTTTATATGCACAAGGCCTGGGGTTCAATCCCCAGCATCACACACTCACACACACACACACACACACACACACACACAAAGTAGTCTAGTTCTTTGACATGCTGTATATTGTATATATGGGTCATCTTCCTCTTCAAACACACACTCGTAAAGCCATATTTTTACAGACAACAGAATCCAAATCCAAACCATGGAAAGATCTGGATTATAAACACTTCAAATCACTTTGTAGATAAACAACATCCTTTTCCTGAATTTATTCCTCAGAGATATACAAAAAGGGAAGAGAGGTGATCTTATTCCTTATGGGTTTCATAAATTCAAACAGAAACAACATTATAGAGAAAGTTAGGGAAGTATATCCAAACTAGGCAGGGAAGTAACATCTGAGGGTTTTGTTGACATAATTACTCCTAAGGTAACATTCTATTTTCATCTAGGGGACTCATAATCCCTACTCTCAAGCCTGGTATTTCTTTTTTTTTGTTGTTTTGTTTTTTGTTTTTTAAGGATTTAACTTTTATTTTTTTTTCTAATAAATTTTATTTTATTTTATTTATTTATTTTTTATTGGTTGTTCACAACATTACAAAGCTCTTGACATATCATATTTCATACATTAGAATCAAGTGGGTTATGAACTCCCATTTTTACCCCAAATACAGATTGCAGAATCACATTGGTTACACATTCACATTTTTACATACTGCCATATTAGTGACTGTTGTATTCTGCTACTTTTCCTATCCTCTACTATCCCCCCTCCCCTCCCCTCCCATCTTCTCTCTCTACCCCATCTACTTTAATTCATTTCCCTCCATGTTTATTATCCCGTTCCCCTCACAACCTCTTATATGTAATTTTGTATAACAATGAGGATCTCCCTCCATTTCCATGCAATTTCCCTTTTTTCTCCCTTTCCCTCCCACCTCATGTCTCTGTTTAATGTTAATCTTTTCTTCCTGCTCTTCCTCCCTGCTCTGTTCATAGTTGCTCTCATTATATCAAAGAAGACATTTGGTATTTGTTTTTTAGGGATTGGCTAGCTTCACTAAGCATAATCTGCTCTAGTGCCATCCATTTCCCTGCAAATTCCATGATTTTGTCATTTTTTAGTGCTGCGTAATACTCCATGGTGTATAAATGCCACACTTTTTTTATCCATTAATCTATTGAAGGGCATCTGGGTTGGTTCCACAGTCTAGCTATTGTGAATTGTGCTGCTATGAACATCGATGTGGCAGTATCCCTGTAGTGCGCTCTTTTAAGGTCTTCAGGGAATAGTCCAAGAAGGGCAATAGCAGGGTCAAATGGTGGTTCCATTCCCAGCTTTCCCAGGAATCTCCATACTGCTTTCCAAATTGGCCGCACCTGTTTGCAGTCCCACCAGCAATGTACAAGAGTACCCTTTTCCCCACATCCTCGCCAGCACTCCTTGTTGTTTGACTTCATAATGGCTGCCAATCTTACTGGGGTGAGATGGTATCTTAGGGTGGTTTTGATTTGCATTTCCTTGACTGCTAGAGATGGTGAGCATTTTTTCATGTACTTGTTGATTGATTGTATGTCCTCCTCTGTGAAGTGTTTGTTCATGTCCTTGGCCCATTTGTTGATTGGGTTATTTGTTTTCTTATTGTCTAATTTTTTTAGTTCTTTGTATACTCTGGATATTAGGCCTCTATCTGAAGTGTGAGGAGTAAAAATTTGTTCCCATGATATAGGCTCCCTATTTACCTCTCTTATTGTTTCTCTTGCTGAGAAAAAACTTTTCAGTTTAAGAAAATCCCATTTGTTGATTCTTGTTATTAACTCTTGTGCTATGGGTGTCCTATTAAGGAATTTGGAGCCCGACCCCACAATATGTAGATCGGAGCCAACTTTTTCTTCTATCAGATGCAGAGTCTCTGATTTGATATCAAGCTCCTTGATCCACTTTGAGTTGACTTTTGTGCATGGCGAGAGGAGGGGATTCAGTTTCATTTTGTTGCATATGGGTTTCCAGTTTTCCCAACACCATTTGTTGAAGATGCTATCCTTCCTCCATTGCGTGCTTTTAGCTCCTTTATCAAATATAAGATAGTTGTAGTCAAGCCTGGTATTTCTAGTAAGATTGATCTCACCCTCTGACTTCAGAGAAGGGTGGGTACAAAATAATTATCTAACAACTTGGTGGGTTAAAATAATAACCATTTTATCACTCATAAATCTGTTAATGTGGAATTTAAGCAGGCAAGAGCAGAATTGGACCATCTTCCCATCTCCCCACCTCCACTCCATGCAGCACTGGCTAGACTTACCCAGTGGGTTAATACTGGCATCTGGGTTGAACTGGAAGGTTGGAAATAGATTCCCTCAAGTGACTGGGGCCTTGCTGTTGGTTCTTGGTGGGAAATTCAAATCTTCTCTGTAAAAGTTATTTCTACATTCTCTTGTTCCTCAAGGCTTTTTTTTTTTTTTTAAGTGGCCACTTTTCCCATGGACAGCTTAAATTTCCTTACTTGGAGGTTCAAGGTATAAAAATAATTAAAGCAGAAACTTTCAAGGCTTTTGAGTTCTAGCCTGGACTAGGCACAACACAACTCTGGCACTTTCTATTGATCCAAGCAAATGAAGGACCAGCCCTGTTTCAAGGACAGGGAAAACAGACTCACTTCCCTTGATGACAGAAGAGAAAAAGTTATATGCAAAAGGTCCTGTGGAACTGAAATCCCCTTTTTGGCAGGAGGGGGGATGTCACGCAATGACCAAAGCACATGAGAAGCACAAGAGAACAATGGTTTCTGCTTGAGTGGGTACAATGACAGGAGAAGTCTAGCGTCTCTAGATGCCACCTTAACCATGTGAATAAGGAACATATCTAGAGTTGAGACAGAAAGAATGCCAGATACAGTCCACAATATTATTTAAGCACCTTAACCCAAATCATACCTAAAGATGATGCTACCTGAACCTTGCAGTTTTGTCTAGAGAGGAGGAGGTAGTCCAGCCTATTTAGCCATATCCCAGTCTTAAATATGGGGTGAGAAAGATATTCGATCAGCATTTGGTCCCTGTTTATTCCAACCCTGACTTCTCTAGCAGCATCCTTTAGCCAGGTTATCTGTAGACTGGAGGTTGTATTGTGTCAACCTAATCGAGAACTGGATGATGGTTTTGCTTACCTGAAAGGGATGACTCTAATATTTCCAGTGAGATGAGAGCAAATGGTAGGTAAGGGCCAAGTCAGCCCCCAGGACTGAGAAAGCAGTATCAAGCATAATGAGCTTCATGGAGAGCAATGATAGAAACAGAAAAACTAACCACAAGGCTACAAGATGATACAAGAACGAACAGATTAGGATAAGAATTCAGTGACGCTTTGGGGGCTTCTGGAGATCCATGTAATAGCAGCATATATGGTTTAGGCACATACCATCAAGGCTAAAAATAATCCACCTCAGGCGAAATGCATCTTTTACCTGGTCCATTTCAGGGAGGCAAAAGTGGTTACCACACTGACCTAAGAAGACTTCAGAGATTCTTCAGCAATACTGAACTTTGGTCTTCATGCCAAGGTTTTTCGTAAACCCCAAGTTGTCTCCAGACCTAATGTGACTACTTAGTCATTTCTTTAAGGCAATGCTGTCTAGAAGTTACCACCAAGGTCTGTAATGGTTCAAATGGGCTAGGACTTGAGTAGAATCAATGAGGTTTGCAAAGCTATGGTGCATCTGTGCCTGAGGAAAACAATTTGCTGAGGTTCCTTGAAAGTCCGATTATTTTATGTAAAATATCTAATCAGATTTTAACCTGAAATGGTATCAGGGAGATTCTTAAATACTAGCATTATTTAATAATCCTAACCAGGGTGTAAAAAACTAACCAAGCAGCTCACAGCCAATCTCTTGTTTGGTCTATGGAATTGGCTTTAGTGTATGACCATTTTTCAGATGTGCCCCAACTATTAGGGTACTGAAAGTTCAAGTAATAATTTATGCCATTTTATTATTACTGACTTTGTATATTTATCACTTTATTTGTGTAGATGACTTTTACCATTGAAACAGAATAAAGCATCTCATTTTTTTTCTGCAACCTAAAGGAAAAGAAATGAAAATCACCTCAAAAACACGTGTAGAAACTCACTCATTAGAAAGTCAAAATATGCCAACCTGTGGAAGCCATGATACAGGACATTTTCCTTTCAGGTCTTTCATGTGTATAACAAGACAGTTAAAATTGAAATCAGTATATCATTCAAGTTTCAAACATCTAGAAGTGAGCAGCTAACAGGTCCTGTGGAATTCCACGCCCTCTAGTATGCTTTCTGAATCTGGCTGATTATCTGAATTCATGTGGAGCTCGTTAAAAACACGCATTCTGTTGCCCTATGCAAGCCCTTCTGAATTGAAACATCTGGGTGTGGGGCCAAGGAATAGCATTTTAAACACTTCCCAGGTGATACTGCTTGTTAGCTAGATTTGTGAACCACTTTCTTTTTAATAAGAAACAAACTGCTTTGAGAATCAAAGATTTTCTACATATTAATAATATTTCAGGATGTTAATAACAGACTAGAATATTTTAACATGTGTATCCAGATGCTTTTGAAGGGCCTTCCCATTTCTGTTCAATGTTTAGCTTAGCTCTATGTAATCCAGAGACAGAGACTTGCAGACGGTTACCCTTGTCCATGACCGAAATGAAAGAAAGCTTAATTATTTTCTCCATGGACACTAAATTTGTACATTCAACTAGACGCAGTTGCCTCCATTTCTCATGGTGAGATATCCAACCTGGTTTCCGTGAGGCCAGTTCTGTTCATTCCATTAACATAGAAGTTTCCTTGAGTCCTTTCTTTGGAATGAATGACAATGTGTCCCCAAATGAAACAGTGCCTTTTTTTCCCCTAGGAATCTAGCAGGATGCAGAGCTCTAATCTACTCCATGCCTTAGTAATTATTCTCTTAATCTGAATTCAGATTTTACCTTAGATACAGTGGACTCATGGGTGGGTAGCTGAATTTCTATTTGGGTTACAAAGTCCACCAAGGATACGACAGTCCTTATAAAGTCCACCGAGGCTATTTCATGACAGAGTTTCTAACTTTGGGTCAGAAATTTCCAGAATAGGTGTGAGAACTTACTGAGTAAGCAGGTGGATGACACAAATCTGCATTATCAGCAGGCTGTTGAAATTTCTTGGTCAATCTAAGAATAAGTTAAAGAAAAAATTGTGCACTTGACCTCTTCAAGTCTTACTTTCCTTGCTTACAGAATGGAGAAAGAGGCAGAATATGTGAATGAACATAAGGTTGTCACTGACATTTTATATGTACATATTATTTATGTACATGAACACACACACACACTCCCTTGCCTCCTTCAAAGGTTTTGTTCAAATCTCACCTTCTCAGCGAGATCTTCCTTGGCTACTCTATTTAAAACTACCATCTCTCCCCAATTTTTCCCTTATAGCATTACCACCAGGTTCTACTATACAATTTAATTATTCTGCTTATTACTTGTTTCTCTTTACTAACATGTAAGTTCCATGAGGGTGGGAATTTCTGCCTTATTCACATCTATATCCTTATTACCTTTCTGGCCATATTATCCTTATTAGATAGATACCCGTTAAATGAAGCAATCAACACACTAATGGAACAGATAAAGGTTACCTTGATTCCGTTTAAGGGCTATCAGCAGAGTTGCTATTATCAACAAGAAGATGTAAGCTGGGCATTGGGGAAGACATGAAAAGAATATAAAGCCTTGCTCTTGATGGTCACATGGAAACAAGGTTAAGTCTGGAGAGATGGGTATAGCTAGACAAAAATACAAGAATTACATAATACTTAAGAGAATTATAAGCAATGTTTTGCATCAGTTTAAAGGAAGGAGTGATTAGTTCCAACCAGAGTAGGACCAAGGAAGGTTCATGGAGGACTGACATAGGAATTGATTCCAGAAGAATTGTGACTCTGGACAAATCACAACCCTTCCCTGTGCATCACTTTTTTCTTCTAGGAAAAAAAAATAGAATTATGTCCCCCTCACAGAACTGCTGTGAGGGTTAAATAAAGTAAAACATGTAAAACTGCCTACTTTGGTGGAACCAGAGAGAAGATTCCCCAGTGTAGTTAAAATGTGAATCCCAACAATCTGTTGCTTCAAACACAAAGGTAGTACAGTGGTGGACAAAAATTTAAGCTGGTAGAAATGTTATGCAACTAAATTAAAGTCTGCATGCAAAGTAAAAGATAATTCTTTTCATTCTTACATATTAGGCTCATCGAACACTACAATTATATAGTTATTTTAAATTGTGTGCATGCATAGTTAGGAAATTGACTGTCATAGCAACAATCTTAAGTCTAATTTTTAAAATTCTTATTATTTGTGCTCATTTAAACAATGCAAAGAAAAGAATTTTAATTTAGGATCGGTAAAAGCAGGGAATCACTGTAGGAAAAGGTGATTAAGATACAGAGTCTTATGGAGTCAGGATGTAAAATGAATCAGACAGGTTTCTTAAAGCTTTCTTTAGTTCTTCTATCCTTTGGGGTTTCAGTATAAAAAATACTGGGACCCTATACTCATGGAGAAAAAAGGGTAAATTACACCAACACAACCTTTACCTAAACTAAGGTTATAAGGAGCAATCAGGCAAAGGTCATGACCCAGCATTTCGGACTGGTAGAAAGCAAGAGGGGCTACTTGGGAGAGACAGCCTGGCTTTTATAAAATAAGAAACAGCTTTGACGTCAGTGCTGTCCCTGAACTGAACTGCTTAAAGGTTCAAATCAGGTTCAGTTAAATTATCCTTTCCTTCCTGCTTGCTCCCTTCCCCTGCCTCCCCTAACCCTGACACCACAGTCATTCCACTCTGACCCCTTTCAGACAGAACAAGGCCACTGAGCACATTTCCCATCCCCCGTCCAGGTCTCCTGGATCAAGGCTTATCCCAAATCGCACCCCCCAGGAACTGGTAAGAACGACCTGGTGAAGAAAGGTCAGCTGCGGTGGGCCTGGGGATTGGAGGTTCAAGCTGTGGAATGGCTCACTGCCCAGGGTGCTGCCAGCCATGAACCAAGGGATGATGTGAGTGGGGAATCCCTCCAAACAGCTGCTGTTCCTAAGGGAATGACCTGAAACCAGAGGTCTTAAGACAACTCTCTGAAGTTAGCACCACTTACTGGGCCCAGAGGACTGGAGTGCTTATGCTAATGACAATTAACCATTTTATTTGTGAAGAGGACTGCAGGGCAAAGATAAAGACTTAAAGTCATGATTGCTTTAAGTGAAACTGCAGACCTGTGTCACTATTAAAATATTTTCAATGTGAGAAAATGACATGCATGGTCACATTTAAGAGGAAAACGGCTCCTTAACCAAGTCATAAAATGGTCTCAAGAAGGTATGTATCTTCTGTCAATCATTCTATCCCTCATGCAGCCCATAGTCTTTCCTAAGAGTTATAGAATTTCAGACATATTTTTGCTGTTGGCCAAGTACCTCCAGAGATAAGTGATTTGCTGGAGGACATCTATCAATTGCGGCAATACCTCGATCTGGTTTCCTCATTCCTAGACTAGCAACCTCTTAACAGGTTAGATTACTTCTTTGGCAAATAGATTTCATTTCATTGCTTTCGATTTAGGAATACATTCATACATTTCTTATACTAGAAATATAAGATCTGGAGAAATAAAAATCAATGAAGAAGTCATTCTTGGCTACAATCAGGATTCTACTATGGTATTTACTAGGAAAGGTTCCATATAATGAAGGTCTGAAAATGATACGTAAGAATTTGGGAGCATACAAAGGAGAAAGGCCATTGTTTGCAAAACCTAAATATCTACCTTTAGCTCCATTAAATTGGGAGTGCCCGTGCCTTGAAGGCCAGGCTGGTAATACATGTGCAGATCATGCAGGGTTGAAGAGATGGGGAAGACTGCTTCTGGACATGGTGGACTCACTCAGAGGGAACGAAAGAAACTTTCCCTCCCACCCCCAAGACAAGGTCTAGAAAACCTGGGCAAAACAACAGCTATAATGATGATCATCCTCGGCTTCAAGTTACAGCACAACAGAAGTGTCCAGGCAGCCAGGACTTAGGAGACCAAAAAAAAAAAAAGGGGGGGATCCTTACTGAGGTGAGCCTAAGTCTCCATACTAATTTCCCTGAAAAGGGATGCAAAGACATCTCATTCAGTAACCGTGGGAGGGTTGAAGAGAGAAGGCTGCTGCTCAGAGGCAGGACTGAGGTGTGAGCTTTTACCATCCTCCCAATATTGTTACTGGAGTTCAGTGCCACTATGACAGGTAGGACTGGAGACCACAGCCTCCTGCAGTGAAGCAGGCTACATGATGTGTGAGGGCAGGAGGAAACAGGGAGGCACAAACTGGGCTTCTGTCCCATACAAAATTAGAGAGTGCCAGAGTTTGTGCACATAGCTAAAATGTTGTAAGCAGGCACAAAGGCATTCAAATTCACAGTGCCTAAAAACTCTGTATTGCCCAGGCCAAGAACTTCTGAGAGACATATTGCAGCCTGTGGGTGGGACAAAGACTCTGTGTACAGGCTACCATTACATAAACTACAAGTACCTATGCAAGAGATTTAAGATTCCATTATAAAACATGTCATTTGCCAAAATTGTTGTGCTAAGGCCTAACACATACATTTTCTCTTTTTAACCTACTAGCACCCACCATGTAAGTTAGGCAAAGTGGCCAGGAGAGTAGCAAACTCAGGTTCCATAGCCCCATGTCCTCCTGTGTATTATGCTGGGACATTGAGTAAACCTGACCATCAGTCCCAAAATCCAGACCTCTCTCCACCACCAGGACACAACACATACTGCAGAGCACTGAGGAGCGTAAAGCAGCAGAATCAGAAATGAAGATCAAGCAGCATTGAGCCCCAAACCAAAGAGAAAATGTAACTTTGAGGAATATTTATTGTGCCACAGGAACTTGAGGCTTACAAACCCAGTACTCAGTTGACATTTGATATTTCAAAAGTTTATTTCCTGTTGTTTTGTTGTTGTTAACTAACATGCACAGACTCAGTGTGGTTCTGGTGTCTAGAACTGAGTTCCACGTTTAGAACAGCATCCTTTATTAATTACATACTCCTCAGTGACAACCGCTGACTTGGGCAAGATCAAAGGATAAAGGCTGCAATTTCCTTTGCCTTCTTAGTTTTAGTACTTACAAGAATCAGGTTCTGTGCCCTTGTGCTTTACTGAAAGTTTCTTAAATATTGTTGCATTTGTGTTTCTTCTTTTGGGCTTGGCAAATAGATGCACATAAATCAATCGTAGGATTGAAAGGAGCTTTGACTTTCCAAATTCTTTGCAATATTCACATTCAGAAGACACTAAAAACCAAAAGGTTCAATATACGCTATGGATTATGACAAAATTTTCAATAAGAAGACATTTAATCACTTTCCTTTTCACATAAGGGATTCTAAGACATAAAAAAAAACTTTTTAAAAATTCTATTTAGTGAATTTGTGAATCAAATACGTGCTATAAATAGCAACCACATAAGACTTTAAGGTGTAATACCTGACCCTAGAGAAGGAATCTCAATAAGAATAAAAAGTAGGTTAAAAAATCCATGTTGAAAACTTATTGTCTTCTTACCTTATTGCCTGAGATTAATTTATAAGGCCATCTGATAACCTTTGATTAAATCACAAGTAACCAAATACTGACTCCTTTTGATTTGTATCTCATCCTTTTAAAACAGGAAAAAAGTGAAATATACCTTCAGAGATGTAATTTCTCAATTCTTGTGCAACATCCACCCCAGCGCTACCCAACTGGAACAGAATGCCAAAAAGTGCCGTGTTTTAGAGGTTTTGTTTTATTTTTAAGTGGTACTGGGGATTGAAATCAGAGCTTCACATGTACTAGGCAAGCACTCTTCCACTAAGCTACATCCCTAGCCCTTTTTATTTTGAGACAGGGGCTCACTAAGCTGCCAAAGCTGGCCTTCAACTTTTAATCTTCCTGCCTCAGCCTCTCTAGGACCTGGGATTATACATATGCATCATTGTACTCAGATATTTTTAAGAAATTTTAAAATGGCAATACCATTAAAGAAGTTGCAGTTCCATAACCAATTATGAAATATGTAATTTTCCTTATTTGAGAACCTCAAGTCAAGATTTTCTCTGCTAGATATTATACAGGTTGCTGTTTGTCACCTATAATGAGATGGCAATTTCTTATACTTCACACTCGGATGTAGCAGCCATACTTACAAGTTCTAAGGTAGACCAGGAACACAACATGCAAAATGTCTGCTTTTATAAAGATTGAGCTGAGAGGGAATTTTAAACCTGAGAGCTTGTAAACGTTACATTGCCACAGTCTGGCTGGGCACAAAATCATGAGCCACTCAAGCAGGAACAAACTTTATTTTTTGAAACTGCCGCCAATGTCCCGGACGCGCCTGGTGTCCTCCCGGAACCCAAGAGGAAGTTCCTCCTCCGGAATACCCTCCTACCTCACTTCCCTAACCAATGGGAACTCTCCAGGAGTCCCATAGCAGGCCCAGGTGGACAGCAGGAGTCCAATATCCATATGAATGCAAATCTTAACATAATCATATCATCTCAATGGCTAGCTGGCGTCACCTTTCAATCAAAAATGCCATGCATCATATTACTTGGCTGTGGCTCTTAGCATTACATAAATTAAAATGAAGCAGGGTAAAGGGAGAGTGGATGATGGGGACTGTCCAGGAGTTGCTCAGGAGAGGCCTTTCTGATCACAGGACAACTGAATAGAAACCCAAAGTATGTAAGTGCCTGAATCCTTTGGCTGTCTCGCAGAATATTTTGGGTAAAGGGAATGGCTAGTACAGAAGCCCTAAAGTGGGATTGTCATTGGTCTTTTCAAGGAACAAGCCTATATGGGTGAACAGTATGAGAAAGGAGGAAAATGTAGGAAAAGATATAATGGAGGTAGTTAAAGACTCTATAGTATAGGACTTCCAGAACTTTAACTTTTATGTTAACTGAAATGGGAAACCTCTGTTAAGTTTTTAGCACAGAAATGATAAATCTACATGTTACATATTAAAAAGGTACTCTGACTGCTGGGTGAAAATCCTAGGAGTGTAATGGCCAGCCTTCAAGATGGCCTCCAATGATTATCACCTTGAATATTCATACTCTGTATAGTCCCCTCCCACAGTGACCCACATAACCAATAGGATATTGTGGAGAGAATGGCATGGGACTTCCAAAGCTTGGTCATAGAAGACGCTGTGGCTTCCATCTTGTTCTCTTGGCTCACTTGCTCTGTGGAAGCCAGCCACCCTGTTTGAGGACACTTCTCAAGAGGCTCACATGGTGAGTCCATTCTTGCTCATAGTCAGTACTAATTTGAGTGGCCTTGATAGCCAATCCTTCAGGCAGGTAAGCTTTCTTTCCAGGCTGACAGCTTGACTGTGACTCATGAAAAGAGCTTGAGGCAGAGCCACCAGCTAAATTTGCTCGAGTTCCTGACTTACCGAAACAATGAGGTGATAAATACTGACCTTACATCACTAAGTCTTGGTGCCTTTTCTTACAGAGTAATAGATAACTGATACAGGCAGGGTGGAAACAGGCAAGGGTAGAAGCAGGGTGGCTTTATTTGCAGTAATTCAGGATATCTGGTGATTTGGAATAATTGGTAGCAGCAGACACTAAAATAGGGCTAAAAATGCGCTTATATATTTGACATAGGATATTGGAAAAGGAAATGAATCAAGATTGACTAAGAGTTTGGCCTAAAGGGCTGGCAGAATGGAATATCTATTGGCTCAAGGAAAGCATTTGGAAGGAGTAATGGATAATTATGATGCAAACTATGCAAATACTCCACTAAATGATGGTTCCCTAATTTTTCAACTTTGAGATGTATTTTCAAGGTATTAAGTGCATCTTCAAATTTGAGATATTTATAGGAAAGTAATAGATGCTCCTAAGTTGAGCATCTATCGATCGATATGCATACTTATTCTACTGCTAT
The DNA here is from genome assembly GCF_964194105.1 of Spermophilus citellus. Lineage (NCBI taxonomy): Eukaryota > Metazoa > Chordata > Mammalia > Rodentia > Sciuridae > Spermophilus > Spermophilus citellus. The sequence continues at coordinate 37,102,983 of NC_138184.1, forward strand.
TTGAAGACTCATTAGCAGCAGTAGTAGTATTTTTAATAAAATTTGAAAAATTACTACGGAATAAGTTGATTTTCAAAGCTAATTCATATCATGAAACTGCTACTTAAAATTTTCATCTGAACATTTTAAACACTTAAACATCTCAAAATTTGGGAAAGGCTGATGATTAAGCACAAGTGGAGGCTGGATAGGCTCATGATGATCTGAAGACCACACTGCAGAAAAAACAATACTGTAGTTTTACTAACTCCCGTGTTAATTTTTATTGGCCACAGACTATTTTTTAAGGTCTCATGCTAATTAGAGTGATGTCAAGTAACTTCATTTTGGCTAATAGCATATGGCTGTGAATGATGTTATCATCTCTGACTTGACTCTTGACATCCCAAGCCACCTTCCACATTCTTTCTTCCCCTTCCTGGTATGATATGCTGAGATGCTAGTACAATAAGATGGAGGAATCTTCAATCTGTGAAGTTCCCCAGGGAGGAATCTACAATAGGTTGTGCATCAGAAACCTTTCCTAGGCTCAGTGATTGAGATTTTGGTTTTCTTAGTCCAGCAAAGCCTACCTCATGTTATCATGCATATCTGCATACTTGGAGAGGCCAGTCTGTCTACTTTGGTTAATTATGTGGCCTCAGGGAATCTGATGCTGCTGTCCAACTATGCCACTCTTCAAACTATGAGGCTCCAGGAGCATGGATCCCATCAGTAAAAATGGAAGTCACTTTCATAACTCTTTTGGTGGCATTTTATCTGTCTATCTGTCCATAACTCCTCCAAGCAATAAGTGCTTTCTTACTCCTTTAGCCAATGAATGTATGTTTAATAAATAACTGTTTCTAGCAAAGATCATATTTTATTGTAATTAATTATGAGGTTTTGTAAGGAAAGATCTTCATTTCCTGCCTTTTGAACGCCAGACACATAGAAGGTGCCAAGTAAATGTTGGACATGCTGATGAGGCTGGTACTTGTACTCATTAAAACATGTTGGTGTACTATTTCTTTCATAATATGAAATAGCAAAAGGAACTGATGATATTGTGAACCACTGCTAACATCTACCTGACAAAAGAGACAAGAGAAGACCATCTCATTATTATCAGCATTATTTGATTTAATAATAGGCTATTTTGTAATTTCAGTTTGACATTAATAACTTGCATTTGATCCAAATCCACTGATGCTCAGCTTTGCCAGCCAAGTTGTTCTGACTTCTTCTCATTTTCTCTTCTACTTTTCTTTCCTAAATGCAGCATTCTGGAATTACTTCTAGTTTACTTCATTTCCATAGCATAGTCTTCTCCCTTACATTATGGTCTTTTATCATAGAAAAACAATTGAGCAGAAGTATAGAGCAAGTGAAGGCCATAGGAAATAAGATCAAGGATAGTCATCACAGCATTAAATACCCCCCAAAAAAGAATCAGAAATGATGGAGTATGCAGCAATTGAATAATAAGTTGTTGCATCTATTCAAATATAGCAGTCACTAAATTTTTGTGGAATGATCTTTGACTACCATAATGTGTACAATCACACCAAATACTTAAATAACATTAACCAGGTACCAGGTGCTTTCATGAACATTTTTATATATAAACTCATTTGATCTTTCCAATAACTGTGAGATAGATATTCATATAACCATATGATAAATAATGAAACAAAAACATTAAGAGGTTAATTACTCTCAATTTACCTTTACTCATCAAATGGTAAATTGAGTATACAAAAGTATAGCATAATTTTGCCTTTCATATTTATGGGATACAGTGTGATAATTTGGTACATATATGTAGTAATATATATGTACATACTGTATTGATGTAATTGGGGTAGTTAACATTCCCAATTCTATTATATATATATGGTACCAGAGATTGAACTCAGGGGCATTCAACCACTGATCCACATCCCTAGCCCCTTTTTCATATTTTATTTAGAGATAGGGTCACACTGAGTTGCTTAGAGCCTTGCTAAATTGCTAAGGCTGGTTTTGAAGTCACAATCCTCCTGCTTCAATCTCCTAAGCCTCTGGGATGCCAGGCATGCACCACCATGCCTGGCCTTAAATATATGTTTTTAACTTTTCATTCCTTCTTTCATGAGGATTTCCTTTGTGCTGACTATTCCTCTGAGCATTAAGGTTACAATATGTGGATATTGTCAAAATAAAAATAACTGTCTCTAGGATGGGTTTCACAGTGCAATGTAAATGTTCTCCCCCATCTTCTGAAGCAGGCAGCAGGACCACAGAAGGTGGGAACTGCATCCTCCTTCCCTTGGTGTCTGTCTTCATACCAGGTCACAATGGCTATCCCAGAAGGTGCCCAGTAAATATGGAGTGCATACCGACATGCAGGAGGGAGATTTTACATTTAAATTTGAGCCCAGATTAAACCCAAATATCCTCCCTGACTCACTATGCCATGAATGCCATATATGAATATACAGATAGGATCCAGTGAACACACTTCCACAAACAAGTAGTTACAAGAAAGAAATTTGAGATAGGAAAAAATATGTACAATGAGATGGGGTAATGGGTACCCCCATGTTTCTCAAGTTGGACGTGCTTTTCAGTTGATTTCTTGTCACTGGAACAGCAGTGAAACACACATTTAGGATGTAAGTGGTTCCACAACGCCACTAGCTTTCGGCTGAGGCTGGCCACAGTCAGGCACTGAGGTGCTTGCCCACAGCCAATGTGTAAAATGGACTTTGCCCACCAAGGCCACCTTCTCTCTGAGGGAGAGGCGATAGTTGAGGAGAATAAAGCCAGAAGCATTCATGTGACTCTCCTGTTCAGTGTTTGGGAACAAAGCAATACTTCTCTTGAAAGTCATTTATTCCTTACAACTCTGGATGGAAAGCCTTCACGTTCTTGGAGCAGGGCCATTGCTGAAACGTTCTCAGGCTTGGCAACCGTTTTTCTTTAGAAATACAAACCACAGCTGGTTTTGTATTATGTATTTTGGTTTAAAACATTTTAAGACTTGCCTTTATTTATTTTTAGCAGTGTTAGTAGAGAAACTGTCTCATCTACTTAAGATGATTAATTTGCCCCTTGTTCACCTCCTTGCCTTCCCGCTCTCACACACTTCAACAGTAGACAAAGTATTAAACAGCATTGCCACCGAGATGCTTGCAAATAGCAAATATCCATTGTTTTTTAATGGTTCAAGTCCATGATTTGGTGAGCTCTCTCTTCCAAATTCTGCTCCCTTCAAATTCAAGTGCAATTCTAATTATCAACTGCTACGGGAAAACTACATAGAGTTAGGACAATCACTCTACTGAAATAAGTTGCAATTTAATCTTTATAAATGCTTTCAATGGACTCTGTAGGTACATATATCATATGTATTTCATATATATAAAATCGACAGCACTCATACTTTAGAAAGCTGGGATTAAACTCTATAGCACTGGTAAGAATAGAATTATTGTTGACAGATTTCTGAAGTGAAAGAATGTTCTCTACTTTCAGGGTACCCTCAGTCAGGCCTGTGAGAAGGAATGAGGAAAAAAGCATTTACACACTTATGAGACATTTTGTGTGTGCACATTTGCAAAATACACATGTACACACTTAACAGATTTTTCTTACATAAGAGTTTAAAATTACAGCCACCATTAAAAAAAGTTTTTTTTTAAAGTCAAGGGTATTATCATTTTTTACAAATCAGTCTTGCAAAGGAAATACTTGATAAAATGCAATAAAAAGAGGAGATTTCTCTAAGTAAAAGAAATGAGCCAAAACAACATGGCCCATAAGTAATTTAGTGTATCTGGGTGATGGCCATGGTATTGCTGGTCCTGCCTTTCCCTCTCCCTCTGAAATTTGCCAGGTCCATGATTACTTCTATCACTTTTTATTCAGATAGATGAGATCAGCCTAAAACATGCATTCTAGAAGTACTAGTACCTTAAATTTATGAAACCACCAGAATCCCTAAATTGCATCCATATGACAGTAAAAATTGTGTAGTGCAAAACTGTTGTTTTGACTGCTCAGCATCTTGTCTCTCTTCTGGAAACATAACACCTTTGCTCCCCTCAATGTGTCCTTTTCCCATTCTAATGATTGAAGCCTGATCCCCATGGACAATGAACTTGGCATGTTACCCTGACTAGCCAACATCTCCCCTTCTCCTTGTTGCAGATCTCAGGAGGTGGTTTATAATTCAAGTACGAAATATTTGCAAGTCAAAATATTTTCTCAGATTAACACAGTTGGAGAAAAATGGTCTTTATCTTGCAGCAAAGGTTATTAGAGTAAGACTTCTATCACTGCCTATGGCCATCTTTTGCTACTGTGGAGCAAATGTTGCTGGAAATTAAATTCACACAATGGAGGCAAGAATTGGAGTGAGGAATTCCCAGTCTATCTCTTAGAGATTTTGGCCAAGGATCTAATAAAGTCCTTTGTGCTTAAACAAGTATAAGTTGTATTGTAAACGTACACAACCAAAAGAGCCTCAAAGTAAAAGTATTCTCATTTTTCCATCTACTTCTCGGGTCTTAGTTTGAGTGCTGCAGTCCAAAAAACATCCCTGTTTCTCTTTTTTCTCTGACTATCTGATGTCATCAACTACTGACTTTAACCAAGTTTAGGCAGACATGTGCAAAGTTCATACTGGTAGATTTTGATTCTTTATTTGTATCTACTTTATAGCACAGCACTCATGATATATGGGCTATGAGCAAGGAGAATATGATGTTCCATGGGAATAGGTCTAACATGAAAGTTTGGGGCAGAAAAGATGGAGACATCCTTGCACGATCTCTAAGGTAAGCTTTTGTAACATGGGTAGCAACGTGCTACATGCACGACACACAATAAGTACATGTCTTATCTCACATCAAGAGATGAAGATTTAGCACATACATAACTTTTTTCTAATAGGGAGCTCCAACTAAAACTGGATTCCTCTTTATCAACATAACAAAAAGAGAAGATGCTAAAAGCTCGATGCATGCAGGAAAACGCATCAGACTTGAATCACGCTGACAAAAAACCATTCCAGCGGGTTCTACTGTGGCTCTGAGGTGGATTAATCTCTGAATCCAAGAGTTCTCACTTACAGGGTCAAGGTAATACTTCACAGATGATTTCTACAATACAGCCAGACACGAGGAAGTTTCTAGGAGATGCAGGTATATATAAGTATTGTTTTTCAAGAAAATGGTGTGAAATTAAAACAAATCCAGGTTTTAGGGCCACTATACAATATCGACAGGAATTTGGATTTTTTTTTTAAGAGGGTTAGGACTTAAGTTTAAAAAGACCTGTACAGACTAACTGAGTTTCTCAGGGAAAAAAAGTGAAATCCTAGAAAACAAACAAAGGAGGTGCCTCCAGCAGACTATAGGAGCACCGACGATAGCCAACTAGACATAATTCCTTTTGATGAAAAGCAAAATATCAGAACACGTAGGCTATGGTCCATGAAAGCCTAAGCCTCAGATTGCTGTCCCAAACACTGAAATAAATATAGGTTGAGTCTTCCCAATCAAAAATTGCAAATCTGAAATGACCTCAAATCTGGACCTTTTTGAAAATAGACTAGTTCAGATTTTTGTTTTAGGAATACACCCAAATCTTTAAAAAAAAATCCTAAATCTAATACTTTGGCTCCAAACATTTTGGATAAGAGTTACTCAACCTGTTCTACAAAGCTCAATTTTTTAAAAAATATGCAACAGGGATAGTTATGGTCATTCAAGGTTCTTGACTGGTGACTGGTGACAATGGCAGATTTTCATAAAACACAATTTGTCCGTGCCACAGCACATGAGGCTCGAACCTAGTGACATAAAAGCCTGAGTTAGAAGAAATTTTCTGTAACTTAAATTCCTAGGGCACCAAGGTACAGAGGACTCCAAGCAAGGAGAACACATCACTAATCAAAAGGAAATGAACCACCATGAGAGAATGGAGGGCAAACAAAGGGCGAATTAACTAAATTAGCCCTATGTGCTAAAATAATCTGAGAGCCTATGAAATATCTTTATAATTTTTGAAAGGCAAGACTCAAGATTGAAACCTGTTCTGCAAGAAAAGTAAGGAAGAATATGCAGATTCACAAAGAAATTGAAAGCTCTAGGACTAAAAAAAAAAAAAAAAAGTTTAACTGGACATATAGATTTGCTTTGCCAAATAGGCTGCCAACATGGGGTTGGCATGATACAGAGTGGTAGAGTCTCAGAGGGGGGCAGTGTTCAGCTGCACAGGGAGTTTGGCATGGAGTATTGGAGCTCATTCTGAGCAAAGTTGTTTTCCTCTGTGTGTAGGGTTCAGTAGCATATAAGCTGGCACACAGTGTGATAGCCCCAACCTGGCTGAGGAGGAACAGCTGACTTGAGGAGTCAGAAACCACACCAAAGAAGATTAAAGGGAGACAAAAACAAAAAAGCCTCCCTGGACACCATAGATGCATAAAAATATTTGATTTTTTAAAATGTGGTATCTATAATGCATTTATAACTTTTATCCAACTTGTAGTGGGAAATTTTCTAAACCTTCATACAACTTAATAAAAATCCCCAGAAAATCATGAAAATACAAGGACGCTGGAAGACTAGCATTCCATTGAATACTATTTTATTGCAATAAAACAGAAGGGAAAAAAATGAAAAAGAGGATTCAAAACACTTTTTCCTTTTTTTTAAACAGAAAGTGTAATTATCTATTTAGAAAATTCAAGAAACTCAGAAAACTACTAAAAAAAAACAATTCATATATGTTGCTGGATGGAGGAGATAACATTCCTATTTATTAGGAAACGACACTTAGAAAATGTGAATTTTAAAACCACCTTATTCACAATAGCAATGAGAGTCATGAAATATTTTAGAATCAATTTAACAAAAACATCCAAGACCTTTAGAGAGCAAATTTTGTAACTTTGATTCAATAATTAAAGGTGTCAATTTTGCCTAAAATTAGCCTATAATTTACTGCAGTTACAAACCAAAATCTCATTATTGACCTTCCTAGATGAGTTGAAAAATTTGAAAATCATGTAGACTAAGTCAGTCGAGAAAAGGGGTCCAAAGAAAACTGAGGAAGTGACAAGACAAGACTTTTAAAGAGCAATAGGTAAACTGGGCATGGTGGTGTATGCCTGTAATCCCAGTGGCTCAGGAGGCTGAGGAAGGAGGACCACAAGTTGAAAGGCAGCCTCAGCAACTTAGCAAGACCCTGACTCTAAATAAAATATAAAATCGACTGGGGATGTGGTTCAGTGGTAAAGCACCCCTGGGTTCAATCCCCAGGGGATTTAAAAAGGGGGGGCAAGAGGTATTATAAAAGCTGTAATAGAGATCTTGGTAATGGTACATCAAACAGACAAAATTCAACAGAACACAGGTGACAGAATAGACCTGCATATATACTTAAGCGTGGTTTACAAGAAAATGCAAAACAGTAAGCAAAGCAATTCTCATGTGGTGTTTAAAAGCTGCAAATGGATTAAGAATATAAAACAACTTTATTTTCAAGAAAGTATACCTAAGTACACTGTGATGTTGGATTAAATATGATCATTTTATGACAAGATACAAAAAATTCAACTGTATTAAACAAGCATGACGTCAGATAACAAAGTTGAAAAAACAAGCAGCGTACTGGACATATAGATTTGCTTTGCATAGAATTCATAAAGATTGGTTTAGAAAATTCTATACAATATAATTCAACACCATAATAAAATTTGTCTAAATATACAAAAGCAAATCATCAGAGTAGTTCACAGATGGGATGATCTGAATGGTGAATATATGAAATGATGTTCAACTTCAGTGACAGTCGGGAAAACATTATGCATGAAAGAGATGCTATTTCAAACCCATCCTCCTGTTGAACATTAAAATATCTTTCAGTATCAAGTGTTTCTAACAACGTTGGAAGTGGGAACTCTAATGGATAGCTGGTGGGAGTGAAAATTGATACTACAATGTTGGAGATAAAATTTGAGTAATTGAGTGTTTCCTTATGGCACAAGAACGCTTACTTCCCAGCCTTCACCTGAGAGAAACTCCAGAACACAAGAAGATTATCCACCTGGCACACACCATACAGCTGGGACAACTGTCTGCCTACCATCCGCTCTTTGTTCAGGGTAACATCCTAATGGGTTGTCACACCACATAGAGCTAAATATTTTTACTATCATGGCAGTAATAGATGTGTAAGAGATAAATACAAGGAAATGTACTATAGAACTGTATAAAAATAAACCAGTGGCCATCCTCGACAGAAGATAATTGTACAGTCACATATTAGTATTATAATATTATATAACACACGCTGTAGAAGAATAAACATACGGACCTGAGTGTACTTGCCAACTTCAAGGTTGTAACAACCTACCCGTGGAGCAAGGAAGAAATGGAGTGGACATATCTTCAATTCTACATGGATTGTTTAATTTGCATGGTTCCAAATCAATATTAAGTCCAATAGAAAGGAACAGGGTGTTATTTTTTCCATCATATTTGAAATATTTTATAATTTTAAGAATATCTTACAGGCTGGGATTGTGGCTCAGTGGTAGAATGCTCACCTAGCATGCGTGAGGCACTGTGTTTGATCCTCAGCACCACATAAATGTAAAATAAAAATATTGTGTCCACCTAAAATTAAAAAATAAATATTTTTTAAAACCATCTTAAAAACAGAATGTGACACAGAAATCTTGCTTTTTATTTTGTTTGAAAAACTTTTTTTTTTTTTTTTTTAGCACATCAACATCCATCCCTACTTATAATGGCTCAGAAAGCAGGAACATTTGTATTATTCAGACTTCTAAAATATTGCAGTATACAGGTAACACATGGTAACCGTGGAAGACACCATAAGATGAGTGACCCAGAGACAGACCCACACTTCTAAGGTCAGTTCAGAGTTTCACATAGGACAATTACAGTGCATCTAGTATCTCAAATATGCTCATCTCAAAGTGAAGGCAGTTTTTCATGTACCCTATCACTTACTGTACAATGTTCCAATTACAACTAAGAGTAACCATTAGGAAAAAATAGAGAAAGAATTCTCAAAATTAATGCTAAAAGGAGAGAAGCCAATGGCTCTATTTTGTTGGTGCTATTTGTACCATGTGTGGGTTTTTCTTCTGTGTGCCTGCACATTACCATGTGCGCATTTGAGATCTTTCTGTGTATCTGTTTTAGGGATGGGAAGGTTCAGATGAGGGCTGAAAGAACTCTATGGTCAAAACTCAAGTCCATTACCATATTTTCAACTTGCTCTTTTAAAAAATATGTGGCCAAATTTGGAAAATCTTTTCCATTTTTCCACCAGGATTTAGACCTAAATAATCTCTCCATATATTTCTCTCTCACAACCTGGCTGTTAGCTATGTAGTACATTCCCTCAGGAGGAATATAAGTCTCTTGTCTTAAAAATGGAATATATTTCTTACATTGCCCCAAGGCAAGTGAACAGTCTAACAGGTTTGCATCACAGGAACCATCTCTGTCTCCCCTGACCCCCTTGCAGTGTGTATTTAAGACAAAGATTCCATCTGCCCCTCAAGGGTCATCATTTTTTCACACTGCTCCATTTCTTCTTCTTACAGGAATTTTTTCTTTGCTGGTATCCTTTTGATAATCCCTAACCCACTTTTCTGTTAGACTTCATCCTAACAACAACCCTCCTCCATATGTTTTAGTTGCTGTGAGTCTTTTACTTGGAATGTGTTATATATATATAAAAAAAGAGGATGGTGTTCAAAGAAACAGATGTGATTTTCAGATACAAAATTGCAGCACAATTGAAAAATCAGATTGCTAAAGGTTTGCTTTCTTTCATAAACAAGTTTTGAATTTTGCACAATGAATCTATAGTCTATTCTCTCGTCAAAGATTGAGACAAATCACTTCCCAAAAGTGAAGGAGAATTATAGCAGCCAACATTGGCTGATTCAATTAGAATTTTCTTGGGAGACAACTCTTTTCAAACCTGAATTTTCCAGAATGAATCTGACAGAGTTTTGACAATGGAAAGATGACCGGCTGAATTCTGAACTTTCTCTGATCATGAGATTTTGTGATAGGCTACCCTGAGTTTCTTCCACAGCCCAATGGGAGCTCAAAGCCCCTGAGGAGGGTAAAACCCTTGAGATTTGCTTTTCTGCTATTTGGGGAAAGGGACAGGAGTTCCTGCACAGCTATCAGGAGTTGGAGGGGAAAGGCCACCCTGTGACTCACCAGTTCAAACTCAAGCGAAGTTGTAGTACTGCTTAGCTTCTCCGCAGTAACATCTGTTATTTGAACCATAAAACACACGCTGCATTCTCCCAGAAATTAGCTACAAATTGTTTTTATTCTCTTGTTTAATGATCTTTATGAATCAATTAGAACAAAAAAAAGCATTATGCAAGCAGAATCCAGAGAAGACAAATTAAATTTCAGAGACACAACATTAACTACTATTAATATTTCTTTAACTAAAACCACAAAACCCATTTGGACATTAATCCCAAAGTAATCAACAAACAGCCAAGACAAATTTTGGTTAAAGTAAAAACTCTGGCAAGAATTTACTACAGAACTGGGCCTTCTTTGTATTCCTCAAATGATCCTCATGTTCTAGATCTTTGATCTGTGCCCAACACAGATTTTCTCTTGAAGCCAATAGAAGAGATAGAAGTGTGGATTTGATTAGTAATGCTGATTACACACACACACACACACACACACACACACACATGTGTATATTTGCTACACTGAAAATATTCATCAGAATTGAACATGTGCTGTAAAATTTTAAAGTTCTATCTTGTCTCTGTGTTTCCAGTTTCAGCAGAGGGCAGGAACACACAGACAGTCAATAAATATTTCCTGAATCAATGAACTGTGCACCACAGTGTTCAGAATCAAACAATTTATCGTTTAGCACTTAAAACCAGCTTGTCACCACTCCAGGTGATCTTACCCACGGTTCTTAGAATTATATTCAAATATTCCAAGGCAGGGGAGGAAAGCATGCTCATATTTAATCCTATAAATATTTTATGGTATATTTAATATGGACACAGATGAGCGCCAAGTCTCTGCTCTTAGTTTATTATTTTTCTCTTTGCAGTTGTGTCCTGTCCTTTCTGGTAGTCTGGGATGGGGACAGCAGCGGGATACTGCCATGCATGGAGGCTCGTGGCTGCCAACGTGGCAGCAGGCCCCAGTCTCAGTGCTGTGACATATCTATTTAATTAACACAGCTGTTGTAGCTACTATGTGAAGTACAAAATAGTGGAACTGTTCTGGAAAAGGCATGGTTCATAAAATGGGAATAAATGAACAAAATTTCTGCAAACAAAAGATCCGAATCTCCCCCTCTTCAAAGAGACAAACCTCTATTCGTTTTTGCCGATCTAGAGATTCAAATCAAAGGGCTCTTGACATGCATTTTGCATTTATTGAATCATGAACCCGCTTACATTTTTCCCATAAGGAAAACTTGCAAAGTAAAATTGCTTTGTGCAAAAATGACCCACTAACATTGTACCAAAGTTTAACTCGTCTGATTTTCCCCTTTGAGTCTAGCTGAAGGGTCACAGAAAGGATCTCCTTAGCTGAACCCAAATGTAATATAGTTCATCTGGGAAATAACCAGAAGTAAAACAGCATGGCAGTAATAGAAATGGGCCAAGTCCAGTTGCTACTCTTAAGGTTTCAACATATGCATCTGCAATCTGCATTAAGCTCCATGGCAAGAAAGAGAGATTTTTATGTGATCAAAGGCAACTCGCAAGTAAGGATGTGAAGTGCAAGGGTACAGGCTGAAATGAACTACTAACATGCATTTTGAAAAGAACCCCTCATTGTTTCCACAGGAGCAGTACTGGTGATGAATGGGACGTGACCACTTACACTGTGATAGAGAAGAAAGAGTTAAATAGGTTTAAGCATTTGTAAAGTGAATGAGATGATCTCTTTGGATTCTGAAAGTGCAAGACCCCACCTAACAATTGAGGTAACAAATCCCCAAAGGGAGAAGTGACTGACTCAAAGATACTCAGACCATCTGTGGCACAGGTTGAAATAGAAGGTCATGGCTATTTTTTAGTTATTTTTTAATTGTAGATGGATTATTTATTTTTATGCAGTGCTGAGGATCAAACCCAGTGCCTCACACATGCCAGATGAGTGCACTACCACTGAGCCACTTTTAAGTTTACAGGTTTGTCAGCTGCACATGCCTACATGATGTTTGATACAGCGAAATTATGACTGTAAGAAACAAATTAACTTATTTCAACAGTTTTGTCTTAGAGCACCTGAAATATCTTAGCAAATTTCCAGTATGTGATACAGCATTATGAACTACAGACACCTTGCTCTTCAATTATTCATTCTATGTGAATTTTGTATTCTTAGACCAACATCTTCCAATTTCCTCCAGCTTCCTGCCCCGGTAAACACTTTTGTAGTTTCTGTGTATCTACCTTGTTTAGATTTCACTTATCGGTGAGATCGTGCAGAAGAAATGGTTTAAAGAATATAAATTCAGCAAACTAACAGGAAAAAAAAACTGTTTTGAGAATTTAAGAAATCCTACTGATATTCACACGTATCCTGAATTCCCTTTTCCCATCCTTTCTTTCCTTCAGATATTTCCAGCACAGTGCTTCTCACTAGTATGTACTAAATATCAGTTCAATAAATGAGTAAATGAACAGCCACAGACATATTTCTGTAGTATATAATACAGTTTTATGCTTGTTTTCATGTTGCTGTTGCTTTATACTTATTAACATCTCCACCTGTTCTTTATCATTTAGGTTACTTTTGCACTGCAATGAACACCTTCATTTGTTTCGTTTATTTCTCCTCTTTTGCTTGGCTTAGCTTAAATTTTCAGGAAAGAATTACCAGATCAATAGAAATGTGCATTGTAATGACTTTGGATTATATAGCTAAATTGCTTTCCCAAATAATTTTATTAATCTATAATGATACCAGTGGAGCCGTGGCAGAACGATTCCATCACAACCTAAATTAGAATTAGTGAGAATCATAAAAAATGAAAGCTAAATAGAAAATTAATCAGGAATTGCTTGCTCTTTTCATTTGGTTTATTTTATCGCATTGTCTATTTCTTCATGTCTTTATAATTATCTTTATCCCATTTTGAATTATCTTTTATGGGCTACAGTATCTATTTTAAAGCTTTGGTAACTACCTCCCTCTTCCCCCAGATTTGGTAGGCTAGTCACCCTCTTCCAACATATTATGATTTAGCCATGAAGTTGGGATCAGGAAGGAGAAGGACAAAAGAGAGGTTTCTCTCTTTGTAGAAAATATAAAATACCCCAAAATTAAATTCTTTGAAAATGTAAACTATCTAGAGAAAATTTTTTTCTAGAAAAAAAATCAAATTTTCTAATGGCATGATGAAGTTTAAACCAAAGGACAAAGTATTGAAAAGCAATATGTATTTTACTATGTAAATGCTCATGTATAATTCCATTTCATACAATTCCAGAGATATAAAAAGGTTGGCCTATACATGTCTCTCCATACGGTATTATCAGGAATGTGACAGCTAAAAATGGCACAAGTGTGTTTTACTGGCAAGTCAAATAGAGACGTGACACTGATATCAATGATACATGCAAATTTTCAAACAAAATAAAATTGTTTCTCAATTTGTCTAGTTAGATTCCTGGAAAATTCAATCTAAATGTAATATGTATAGGTGCTTATGTATAAAAAGGAATTACAATAGACCCAGATAATTTTAAATAGCATCCTTCTTTGTGCCAATTTCAAGAAGGACATTTGAAGGTCATGCAGACATCAGACATGTGCATTGCTGGATAGGGCTCTCAGGCTTTGCAGGCTGTTTGCATCTCTGGACTTAGTGCTCATATAGTCATCCAATCATTATTACAGCCCAACCCTAAAATATCTCAACATATTTGTAAAATCCACCCTCCTCCAAGAAATGACATAACTTTATGAAGACACGTGATAGGAGAAGGTGGGGCTAACCAAAGAGTTAAACAATTCAACAAATTAAAACCACCAGAGAATGATGGAAAGAAAAGGGAGGGAGATTTAGACATCGGTGCTTTTCTTTACTATCCAGAAGAGAAAGTACTACACAAGTAGACAGGAAAGCCAAGGATGGTGGGGGGGGGACCCTACTTCCCACATAGGACGTGGAAAGGAGACCACCCCACCCTAACCCCGCATGGATAATGACCACATCAAAGCTAACAGAGCAGCACAGTGTGATCACCCAGAAGAGGAGTCTGAGTTTAGCTTTCCTAAGGCAGCCTTAGTTCCTCTGTGGTTTGGAAGGAAGCCTGAAACTCCCACATACTCTGAAAGGGATGTAGAAACCAGCTAAAATTCTGGATAAGTATTAGGCTGGAATGAGTGGCCATGAGGACAAGTGGCCCTATACAGAGACAAGGTGACCCACCTGGGTCACAGTCACAGCAGATGTCAGGGAGGCTGCAGAACCAGGGAAAGCAGTGGTATGGACAAGTCAGCCAGAAAGAACAGCTGGGTCCTGACTAAGCAGACAGAGAACCCACACCATGCCTTCCACCAGCTGCTGACGTCACTGGTCACGAAGGTCAGCAGGACCTGTGGTGATGATGCAGACATGTGACACCACCCTGGCAGAGGCTGGCCAGGACTCAGAGCAGCAGAGGATGCTGACAGGAGAATAATTTCCTACCTCACCCCATCATGGCCCCAGCAGTCATAACCCCCCTCCCCAGACACTCGTCACCAACTAGGAGAACATAGCAGCAAGAGCACAAAAATGAGAGACTGAGGGTTTTTCCCCAAAGGAGCCAAGTTTAAATTACCTTCCAGAAACCACTTTAAGTTATTGCTTTGGACTATCACAAAATTGATGAAGGGAAACAAATTAAGTACTTCCGTCTTTCCTTTCCTCCATTCTGCAGGACAGATAAAGAAATGTAATAGTAAAGTATGAAAAAAATTAAATAAATGTATTCACTTTGCACAGCTCAATGTGGCATGAGCATATTTTGATCTCATTTAATTGTTTCATTAGAATTTAATCATACTTCACGAGAATGTAAGCTCCATGAAGATAGGCACGTTGTTTAATTTTGTTTCTGTTACACCCAAAGACCAAAAACAGTGCTTGGCATATAACAGGCACTAAAAAATTATTCCTGAGCAACCAAATTACATTCATTTTAGTAATAACAATAATTGGAATAGCAACTTAGACCCATCCTACCTTTCATCATAAGTGCCAAGATTTCCTTTTAATAATTCTGCTGATTTTCACCATACAGATTCTAATCCCAAATCCTTATGTTGTTCACCATGAATGGGGTAAAAGTACAACCTTGTTTCAATCCATTTCAGGGCCTACTTCCATTCAATTGATTAAAATTAAAAACTGATTTAATTAGTCACACCAGACACATTTCAAGTAGCCATTCAATCGCCACAAGTGACTCGTGGCCACCATATTGATTGTGCAACGTGGCTCTAGAAGCTATACACACCTCACTGAAAAATCGCCATCATTGCTAATATCTTTACTGGGCAGCACTGGTTACCTGATAAGCAAAACTTCCAGCCATTTCTCAAAGCCTTCCCCCTCTTCAAAATGTCAGTGGTTTAAAGTATTCCCTGTGCCTCTTCCAGTGGCTGAGAACAGCTGTAAGTTTTATATTTGCTAATACCCATTTGTAATTTCTTATGTATTTCTTTCTGTATTAAGGCTTAGTGATATTGTACATTTGTTTTTGCCTATATTGATTAACTTGTCTGTAGCAGGAGCCTAATGACTCCACAGACAGCTTTATCAGGAGAGAAAACCATGAACAGAGATGGTGGGAGTGATAGCGAAGAAAATTAGGAGACTCTCTTTACCTGTCCTTCAGAGGCCTGTGCTGTCCGGTCAGTACATTTCATCATATATTTTCATATCCATAGAACTAAGGGCCAGGAGGAGATGAAAAACAAATGGAGTAGTTACTATGCACAACCCTCACCTCCTAGTGGGCTCTGTTTCAAAGCCAGGACTTCTCAAAGTCACCACTTATTCATTATATTGAGAATACCTCAATGTTGAGCATAGAATACATTTTCTTTGAGCCACAGCATACAGACAGATTTTAGGACAAAGTTATGTACTATGTACACCAAGCCATGCTAATAAATAAGTTAACTGAAAATCAGACAATGAACATCCTTACAGCTCCAGCCAGTCATCTGCCCTCACCTGGTGACCCTCTCCTTCAGTGCTTCCTTAGGTAGCTATGTGCTACCAATTTTAGAAAGACACTGAAACTACACTTTTTCTTTTTTCAATTTAAGTTTGGCACTTAAAGAGTAAGCTTTAATTACCTAGAAATACCATTTACAAGAAATACTTTACAGTATTAGACATATAAGGAATTACTGGTATGGGTATACTTCCAATTTACAATATTCACTTTTCCACATATATTACTGGAGATATATCTGTGTTCAAAAACTTCTAAGGATTATTATGCAAAACAACATTTATGTGTAAGATTGTGCTTCTGCATTTCTCTTTCACAGAACATCAAGCTGGAATCCAAACATGAAGCCAAAGGAGAAAATAGCTAAAGATTAAATGTTTCAAATAATTAACCTCCTAACCTCAGTTTCTTCACCTTTTGAAGAAAGATTGTATCCATTTCTTAGATTTGTTGTGAAAATGCACGACCTTGGCATAGTATTCAGCACATCACAAGCCTTAAGAACACATCAGTGGTGATGTCACTTACATGATCTCACTTCTTAGGCTGTCATTGTTATCATGTTTGAAATGATATCCACAATTTGACCCAGCCAGAGAGTACAGTACAACTCTAGCATGATAATACTGAGAACATCAAGTTTTAGAAGTTGTATCAAGACACACAATACAAAGTGCCCAGTTTTTGAGTTGAGATCTTGTGCATCAATATTCATTTGTATTGAGGGTCTCATTATATTACGTCTTTAGGCTGGTGGCAATAGGAAAAGTAGTTGCAAAATAAATACTTGGGCTGAGTGGCGAGGGTTCCAACCTCAGCTCAGACTGTCATTAGCTACATGAAGTTAGGCAAATTCCTGGGATGCTTGAAGTCCCAGTCCCCTTTTCTATTGATATGGTTTAATGAATGCCCAGCTCACAGGATTTTTAAGACTCAATAAGAATCCTTAAGCTTTACATAGAGGTTAGTGGTCAAGTCATTTCTAGAACCTGGCAATTTAACTGGCAGTTTTTTTGAAAAGAATAACTGCAAGCAATGAGCTGATTGGACAAAGTAGTTTGGATATCCAGTACAAAGTTATTCAATTGACATCAAAGCTCTAAGATCCTGAGAAGTGTTCCTATTCTCATGGCTTGGAAATGGAGGGGGTAGATTAGCAGTCTTTAAATCAAAGTCTGAAATCCTAGTTTATGAAGTAGAATCACTCTTTGGCAAAGTGATCATGAAGACCAAGGAAAACAGGGAATGTGACATTTGTTCCACCTTCCCCATCTCTTCGAAGAACGTTCCTTTATATCTTTATCTGCTCTGAGTACCAAAATGAAATACTTTGTGTCCAAGATGCTAGAATAAGCAGTTGCAAAGGAGGTGTCTGTGTATAAATGACTTCACTAGAATTTGAATCATGTTGATGGAACACATTTTCATTTATTAGTCTTTGAAATTCAAATATCAGGCTAAATCTACCATTATCTATAATCCTATCTTCAAAATGCAAGAGCTCCATAGAGAAGACACTCAAATGTAAAATCATTGTAAAGAAAAAAATTATATTCTTATTTGTTTATCTTAAGTGTTTATGGATGGTACCATGCTTGGGAAGGAAACAGGGACATTGGCTATCATTTCAGTTACCACCACAAACATACTACATCTAAAACATTCTTAGAAAATATGTGCATTTTTCTATTGATTTCAAATCCCTTCTAGGTCAAGACTCAGTAAACTTCAGTCACAGAACAAACTCAGCTCACCATTGCTTTTGTAAATAAGGTTTCAATGAAACTCAGCGACATTCACTCATTTACCTACCATCTATGGTAACCATAGCTACAAAAAAAAAAATGTTGTGTAGATGCCCCAGAACCCTTTTAGCCCCAAAGGGGCTAAAAAGTTGGCTGACTCCTGTTTAGTCCCCCATCCCCCTTTTAAAATCAGGCCCTGGAATCTAATGCCCTCTCCAATGAAAGATTTAACAGACAGCTTTGACCACCATGTGGTACACAGAGCTCTTCAGCCACACAAAGCTGGACTGAGGAAGGAATGCATAGCTAAAACTATATTTAACAATGAAGCTGTAATGGTCTAAATGGACACACCACTCTCTGAGGAAACATCTTCCCCACGTCTCCTATTATCCAAAGCTCTGAAGCAGAACTTCTTGCCTCATCACAGTCACTGGGAATTACAGAGAAGGCTTAGTGAGGAAATGGTAATTGAAATTCAACCCACTTTCTATCTCTCTTCTCCTTCTTAAAACAAAATTAGTTGGCAATTTGATGTATTGAGAAAGACATAATAAGTATCTAAGCTCCAGCACACTGAAATGAAATGGCACATAAATAAGAGAGGCCAGGCAGCCTTATGTAAAATTATACAGACATCGAGTTTAACATCTGAAAGGTGGACAAGTTACAGAAAAACAATGGCTGGCCAAGACAGATTTGTGGCTCTTGGATGATCAAAATCTCAGAAGTGGTTACTGATATCATTATTACTGTTTAATGACACCCTCAGCAGCACAGGGAACGATGGCTGTACCATTTTGTCCCTAACAGACAGCATTGAGAGAGTGCTTGCCATGTGTTGGGAACTACTCTAAAGTTTTCATTGGTTTATTGGTCTGCCTAACAGTTCTAAGGGGATGACATTTTCTCTCTCCCTCTCCTCTAACTACAAAATATATTTCCCTATATATCTATCTATATGAGATGAGAAAACAGAATAAGAGAAAATAAACATGCATAAAAATATGACAAATGCAAATAGAGTTGGCTCTTTAGATACATAGGATCTGCACCTGTGGCTTGAAACAAGTGCTGATTTAAAATATTACAAAATTGTAAGCACAGAACAATGCCTAATATCATAAAGTTGTTTATGTACTGAACACATGCAGAATTTCTTATTCCCCTAAACAGCACAGTATAACTATTAAAGTATCATCTACATTGTATCAAGTATTATAAGTGAACTAGAGATGATTTAAAATTCCACAGGAGGTAATATGCAAACATTATGCCATATAGTGTTATCTGATGGGGTCTTGGAACCAGTCTCCCAAGAAAATAGAGGGAGTTGTTACACTTTTACATCTATATAGTAATCATATGCATATTTATACAACTTCAAGAGACTTATACCTTATTTCATAAACCATTCAAAAAGACAACCATAGATCACAATTTTCCCTTCTTATACCTAAGCAGGTAACTCATTATTAATTTTTTTTCCTAGACCAAATATATTAAAAATCATTCAGAAAGTCATCAGGACACAGGAGGTATTCAGTAAGTGTGAACTGGTATGAATCTGAAGGAAAACCTGTGGTGGACTGTCAGGGTTATCATCTCTCATCCTTCCTGTGTCCAAGTCTTCAGGTAGTCCAAGGTCACACTGATGCTGGGCTTAATCACGTGACTTGCTATGGCCAATGTTTCAATAACAAAGGTAAGACACACTTGAAAAGTAATTGGGTACTGAGACTTACCCTGTGTTTTTCAAACCCCATGAACCCCATTGTGAGTAAGCCTGAGCTTCCTTGAAGGGGAATGAGAAATACCCAACCCATTTGCCTGTGATTCCCCCACCAATGGCCAGCCAGCCATCGTATATGTGAGTGAAGACATCCGGGACCACCAGCTGGCCCGACAATGACCACAGAAGCAAGATGTACCCCCAGTTAAGACCTGTCCAACTCAACCCAGCCCAGAATAACTGTTCAGCAGAACTAATGGTTGTTATTTTAAGTCACTGTGTTAAAAAAAAGAGGGCTTTGTTACATGGCAAAGTTAACACTCTACCCCCAAAAGTAAAGCATGCTATTTTTGTTATGGGAAACAAGAACACTATAGTCTTTGGAAAAGAATGAAGATCTTTTAGCAGTCATTACAGTGAACATCGCCTCAGGGAGGCCTCTAAACCTGATTTATATGGTAGGCATGTAAAGGCGACTCATGGAGTTGGACAGTGTGGCAGATGGTTTTAGATTTTCAAGCATTTATGAAGCACATGCTTAATTGTCTACTTTGCTGTCTATCTATGCCCCTCAAGTAGGTGGTTATTCATAATAATTGTGATACTTGAACTGGCTGATGCTTCAAACACAGCTTCTCCTCTGGATACACTAGGAAAAATACCAAACCAAACAACAACAACAACAAAAAAAAGCCACCAAAGCTCCAAAGAGCTATTATAATTGTTTTACAGTTTCATTAGAAAACATCCTGTCTGTTATGCTTGCTTCCGGAAACTCTAATGATAATAGTGTTTGTTGCTACTGCTTAATTCCCCCTTAGGGTGTCTGCCTTTTACAGTTACAATTACAATTGGAAAGTCATTCAACCACATGTTCACATCAATTTATCCATTAATTTATTTGACCTGTTAATCCATTAGGTACTCGTCCAATAATCCATTAACTGCTTAAAATAATATTTGCAGTCTCCAGTGTGGGATGCCTTTGGGTCAAAGATGACGGATCCAAATTATTAATGATGAAGCTATTTTATTCATTTTGGAAACTTTGATGGTGCCATAAAGCAAACTGTGAATGCCTTCTTAATTACATGACTGCAGAGGAGCTCATAAAGGCTAGTGATAGGGTAATAACTCATTCCTAGGCGCTTACTAGTATTCAACCAGTTCATTCTCTATCCTGGAAACTATGTTGAAGGATACATGGATTTGGGAGAAATGCTGCTCTTGGAGGTATCAGAAATACAGTGGGAAAGGCCTGGATTTGGCCCTTGAAAGCTGACCATTGAAGGAGACACAATAATAAAGCAATCACAATTTGGGGTGGGGGAATAACCTGCTGCCCTAACAACTTGCTTTGGGAAACAGAGGCTTGAACAAATCTGAGAAGGCTTCAGGGATGACCTAGGTCAAGGATATACAGTGAAATCTTACAGGAGACAGATACTCTCAGGGAATCAATCTAGCCAGGAAAAGAAAATTAAATGTGAGCAATGGCCACAGTGACCAGCCAGAAAGTTTATACCCTGCCCAAAGTGGCTGCCACCAAGTAGTTCTGGTCCTGCTATGGAAACTCAGGGGCCTGAAACAGCTAGCACTTCTGATCTTTCAGGATAATAGGGAAATCCATAACTCTATGTGAAATTGTTTACTTTGGAAGTATATATTTCTAATTCAAATTAATTGTTACGGAAATGACCCAAAGCAAATGAAACACATGAAAGCATTAAATTTTGAATTGGCATCTGTGTTTGTGACTTCCATGATAGAAAACCTTCCAGGATGAGGACAGTATGGAAGAATGAATATGAGCAATGAGTTTAGGGCAGCATGTGTAGTTTAGTACAAGGATGCAGAACATATTAGCATATATAATGACCATTGGAAATACATTAAGTTATTGAAACAAAATTTTAGGAATTTATACTGATAACCAAAAAGGAAAACATTAAGTGTGAACTTTGTTGTTATTCTTTAAAGTGGGCTAGCCACGATCACAGACATCCCTGGTCTGTTAAATATCTGTCCAGTATCGATGCTTCTCTGCTTCTTGTTAGGGACTTCAGAGAGAGAGGTGAGTGTAAACCAAGGGCAGTCACAGATGATGGTAGAACTAACCCTTGACATTCCTGTGCTTAATCAGACCAAGAAGTGTGTTAACAAAAACACACAGCGAGGTGTGGAAACCATAAAATATCACCAGGGAAATGAGAGAAAGATTGGTTAGAAATGCAAGCCACCTGCTAATATTGTACAAGTGATACTAAGAGACAAATAGGAATAGAAATCCTCAAGTGTTAAACTAACACCCACCCCCCTTGTCTCATTTTTTAAAAACTGTTTCTCTAAAGTAATTAGGTACTACTCTCCCTCACCTCCCCACTCCAGGCCTATTTAATCTTACTTCTGGCAGACCTAACACCACCTCTCCCAGTCTCTCTCCTTTGGACTTCCCCAAATTCCAATAGCAGATATATGTCCACTTTCTGCTTTGGAATGTCTCTACAATTAAGTACTAAAAATACCAAAGGTCAACGCCTGATAATTTAACAACAACCCAAAACAACAATAAAAAGATTCAAAATAGAGGTGTCATTTTTGCTGTTTTTTGAAACTTTTTGAATAAGTTTCCCAATTTGTGTACTTTAATGAAGCTGACCAGGCTGATTAGCATATATATTATTGTTAAAAAAATACTGACTAATATAGCACAGAAACTGCATATTGACTTTTCTTCAGTGCTTTGCAATTGGATTCTTTTGCCGTTATCGCCCTTAATCTTCACAAGATTTTAAGAACGTATTGTTCTTTTCTGGAGGGTTGACAGGGAAGTGAGACATGGCTAAAATGATAACTCTAATAAAAGTGACAGAACCAGACACCTATTATAGGAACCAGGACGTTTGATAGGCTTACCATGTAACAGGCACCTTATGCACATTTTATATGAATTACCTCATTTAACCCTTACAACTGTGGGAGGCAGATACTAAATGTTCCTATATTTTACATGTGATAAAACTGAGGTAGAATAATTTGATGAAGGTCATGCAGCGACCTTGGGGTGGTGCTGAAATTTAAATGAACAGCACTGTCCAGAACTCACACTGTTCATGGCCATACGATACTCCCCCTCTATGATCCTAACTCTGGTTTCTGATTCCGAATCTACTATTCTTTGTACTCTGTACTTCAAAGTCTGGGGGACAAAATTGATCTACTTTTTCCCATAGATTGAGAAAGGTTAAGTCATTAGCCTTCTTTAAAATTATCCAATAAATATATTTGTGATTTCAAACTTATTTTTAAATTTTTTGTCTTTTTGCTTTGCTGTGGCATGACCCTTCTTTTCCAGGATTTGAGAATTCACTATATGTACTTTTATACCTTTATAAGCACTCAAAAGGATACAAGACACCTGAAGAAAATACATGAGGACAAAAAATTAAGTGGGGAAAAAAAACGAAGACTAAACCCATGCTGTGTTCCCATCCTAGAGGTTTCCCTAGTAAATAAGACCGACCTTAAAATTTCTAGTAGCCAGAAATGGAAAATTTAACCCATTGAGACATAGTTTCTATAAATTCAGGATTTAGTTTCAGTTCTGTTTTTAGAATCACATTATCTTTGGTGGTCAATATTTCCAATCACTCTGAACAACTCATAAGTGATACCAACACAATTTTGTTTCTTTAGCACAGCTTATGTGGTGTTAACTAAGGAACCTATCCACATATATCTTTCCCTGCCCAGCTCAGGGCACCCAGAGCACCTGCTATCAGAGAACTCCCTTAGGAGAGAACATAAAGGGGCAGAGCTTCATGTTCTGGAGAGATTCCATGAGGGTTGCAGGTAGACTAGCAGGGAGAAGATGCTAGGATCCTTTTCTACCCACCTCCAACTTTCACTCCCATTGACAAGTTCATCAGATTAGCCTGAAGTCACTCCTAAATTCACAGGCTCCTGGGTACTGACTTGCAAGCAGATCATGCATGAGCATGCATAAGAAGTCATCTGAGTCTTCTCCTTGACGTGCCCATAGTCATCATGCAACTGTACTTCCCAGTCTTGGGTGTTGTTTCTAAAGCTTTTCAAACATTAAAAAGGATTAAAATACAAAATAGGAGTGGTGGTCTAATAAAAGATGTTCCCTTAGGCAGCCAGTTACTGAAAAGACTTAGGAACAATTACTTGAGGCAAATACTAACAGAATTATGTTGATGTTTCATGTGATATAGTAGTGGGGGGGGGAGGGAAGGATATTTATTTTTTAATGAGAATTAGCAGTGAGAAGATTCCCATGAACTCGTTTGATTTGTAAATTCCCACAAATTATCAATGACCCGAGGCATAGCCTTTACCTAACCAAATAAGCATACAGTATTCCCACCATTCTATCTTTAATGTCCTACGAATGAAAGAGGGGTTTTACCTTGCAGGGTGTACTACATGATGGAAAAAAGAAGAAAAAAAAAACAACAACCTCACACTTTGTGGTTCAATAAAAACTCAACTTGAAAGGACCTTGATAGTCAGACCAGGAAAAAAAAGCAATGAGAGAAAGGAAAAAAAAAAAATAAATAAAACCCACAATATAAAATATTGAAAAATTCGGTCCCTTTTGTTCTGTTTGGGCCTCGTTTGTCAGGTATGGAAGCCCTCTGCTGGTCAAGGCTATACACAAAAGTGATTCAAAGAACTTCCCAAAAAAAAAAAGCATTTAAAAGGGAAGGTAAAGGAAGATTCCCCCTCCCCACCCCAAAATTTGCAGTTAGGCTCATCTCTGAATTTTCTTTGGAAGATTAAGTGTTGATTAAGTGTAAACTGTTTTCTGAAGAGGAGAATCACTCATTCTGGATTCCCAAGTGTGTCTCTGTGACCCAAGGCAGGGACTAGGTGGGAGACCCTCACACCCACCCTCTTGCTCACTAGCTCCCTCCACCCTGCTCTTGGGAAGTGACTTGGGACTGCCTGGCTCCTGAGCTTTAGCCAGTTTTCTTGAATTCTCCAAGGCCGCTGTTTTTCCATGATTTGGAGGGTTTAAGTCTTAAAAGTTATTCTGCTTCCTGAATTTGGTTCATTAAGCAAATAACGGTCATAATGTAATGGAAAATAATCTCATTCTCAGGGGGAGGCCAAAGTAAGACTCAAGCCAGCCCAAGAAGGCAAACCAGATCAAGAAGCCGTGAGCGTGACAAGGAGGGGAAGCCATTAGGCACTAATGCTTTGGATACAGTACAGCTGACCAAGGACGAAAATAGATGTGTTCCCGGTGCCTTAGCCTCTGCGAGAGCCTCTTTAATTAATTCACTGGCATTTATATTTATGTACTCCTTTGCTTGATGTTGCAAAAGAATTTGCTCAGAGTTTACCCCATTTCAAACAACCACGGGGCCGAGGAGAGAGAGAGATCTGCCCTGCTCTGTGAAACAAGATACAACTTGATTTAAAAGGAATAGGAACCACATCAAAAACAAATGGGTTTAAAAAAAAAACAGGAACAACATCAAAAACAAATTCTGAGGCATCTAGAAAAGAGGACCGCAGGGTATTAAAATGCATGGTTCATTAGTAGGCACAAATCACTTACATAGAACCAAAGAAAGAATACATTGGGAAGATTGGAGGGCTTTGTAGCAAGACTGAAGGGATTAAATTAGAGTTGGGTGACCTCTGCAAGCTTCTTAACCCCTCTCTCCGAGGAGATCAGTTCCTTTTCTATAAAATAGGGATGCTGATAATAGAATCCACCTTGTGAAATAGCTCTCAGGATTAAGTGAGTTAACACACACCAAGGGCTTAGAAGAGTGCCTGATGTGTACTAGTCATTATTCATACCACTTAGTGTACCATCTAAGGTAGCAGTTTTCACCCCAGGAGATATTCAGCAATGCCTAAAGACATTTTTGATTGTCAGCACTGGAGGCTGCGACTGGCAAATAGGGATCAGAGGCCAGGAATGTTCCTAAATATTTTAAATTGCACAGGACAGTCCCTCCCCCACCCCCTGCCACTCCCACCTCCCAATAATTTGGCCCCAAATGTCAATTGCACCAAGATTATGAAACCCTGATCTAAGCATAAACTTTAGAAGGCACCCTGAGGGAACACCAAGCCCACTGCAGCCAGTTTTTCCTCCTACTTCAGAAAACCAAAATACTTTGTAGAAGGTAAGTATGTGACATCCTCAAAGCCAGATGAAAAGTAGATTCCTTGAATTACACCAATTTAGTCATATGTTTTGTTAGTGGCCAATTGGTGAATTAGGATACTTGGATCTCCAGTATCCTAATCAACCCAGTAATCCCACTCTGAGTTGTCCTATCATTTCCAATAGTCCAGGACGGCTTGATCATGCCAAGTTCATGCCCCACTCTCCCTCCTGCAAATGTGATGAGCTTCCTCGAGTTCATCACTCCACAATCTGGAAAGCCTCAAATGATTCGTCTCACAGAAATCAGGAGTTATGGCCATTATTAGTAGAGGGTTTCTTGATCTAAGAAAATTAATCCTGCTTTTACCAACTCAGACATATCACATTACAATTGGCTATTCTCTGTATCAACTTTGGCATTGGTTAATACCCACAACCTGAGTGACGAAGCCATCGATGTGTTAGGAAGATTTCAATGAGCACATTAATGTGTGATTTCCAGTTATTCATTGCACAATATTTACACATTTGTTCTTGGGCTGGAAAAAAAAAGACAGGGAAATTAGAACAATTGTATAATTACCCCAGCGGGGGGCCCAGGCACAAGAGATGTTCAATAAATATTTATTTATTGACTTGAACAACAGAAACTCTTTGATGTCAACCAGAATGTGCAATCAGATTCTTGGCTGTCATTTTCTATTAATAATTATCACAGCAAAGTTGCTCACAATGATGGGACAATGCCTTGCAATTTACCAAAATGCTCTTTCAAGTCTTTTCCCACTCAATAGTTTCAACAGAGTAGTTTTAACTAAATAGGACAAAAAAGGAAATAGACTGGAGAGGTTAAATCCTACTCCCTTCCCACTCCCCACACAGGACCCACCATCTTCATGTGGAGATTCTATAATTGCTTCCTCTTCTCATGGTTCCCAATCCCAGGAAGCATTCTCTAAATTTATGTCAAGAGACATGCTGCCTGAAACCCATGTATAATATTCCATCCCAAGTCTTCTTAAAAAGGGAAAATTATTCAAAGGATGAGAATTTTATACTATTAGCTCCCAAATATGTTTAAAATTTGATACCACATTTTTTTTTAACTACAAAGGCCTAATTCTTAACTAGCAATTGAAATTTTTGTATTCTTTTACAGCATCCAGGGCTGTGGCTATGTTATCAGGCAACAGATCATTCCATCCTTGGTGTTTTATTTGGACTTTGTTTTAATCAGAAGCAATAGGTTGCATGTTATTTGGCACACCTGGGAGGCATCCACAATTTTCAGTTTCCCACACTGTGTCTTGCTGACACTTCTTCTGCCTTGCTCTTTGTGCCCAGATATATACACAAAAGGTACATGGGTTCACACACGCATACTCTCAAACTGGAGTGGTGCCCCTCACAGGTTGGGAGATTTCTTAGCCCCTTCCTCTTCAAAATATTTCCCCCAAAAACACATTTCAAGATTTATAAAAGGATATTGTGTGTCCTCACTTATTTTAGCAGGTAATTCTATGTTGGTACACTCCTAGAATATCAATTTTATAAGAAGCATCTGAATAATATTTTGAAGGTGATCTTCTAACATTCAAAGGCACGTGAACTCAAATATCCAATTTGAGATAAATTTCCCCCAAAATAGGTTATGACCCCATTACATCTCTCAGATGTGCTCAGGCCCAAAAGAACCTGAGAGGGAAAGAACACTGCACGGTCCATCAGGACAGAAGGTCTCCCTGTGTCCACTTCTACCTCTCTCTAGCTGTGGTTCACGGATGGTCTGGTACAGGCATATGCACCATTTCATTTGAGCATGAGCCACTGTCTTGAGATCAGATAAACTTGGATCCAAATCCTAAATCTAATTATCAACTGCCAAATCTTAAATCCCCTAGGTTGGCTGAACAAACATTTTCTCCAATGTTAAAATGAAGATGGTACTGCTAATTGTACAGGGCTCTTGCAGAGATTCAACAACATGAATCTAAACAAAGGGCTTGACATAAAGAAAGTGTAGTCTCTTCTCTGACTCATTCCCCTCATCCTTTGCTTCTAATCCCCACTTTATGATGAGCATTACAATCTCATTATTAAATAATTGCAAGTTTGTTTTTCTTTTTAATCCACCCACCTAAAGGACTTAAAATACTCCTATAAAAGATACCAAAAAATCTCAAGAACAAATTTTATCACAAGTATGATCAGCAGCAATATGGTATTCAAGTCCAAAGACCTTATCCCACCTGGCATGGAGAAATATCTCCTGGGCAAATCTCAAACTTTATCAACTTCAGGACACTAAAAATTCTGTTCAATTTGCATATACTTGTGTTTTATCCGACAGCCACTAGTTCAGTGAGGTTTACCCCTCATTGAATATAAGTGCTGCCTAGGGTCAGTGTGAAAGCAGCAGGAAAAATTCCTAAAAAATAACAAAGCAGAAAAACAAACAAACAAACAAACAAACAAAAAAAAACCCTAAAGCGAGCAGCATGCTTTTCTAAAAATCAGGATGAGTGAACATTTTAATGACTTTTTGTTGATGCTGTTGTTTAATTAAATTGTCTTTATGCTTGCTTTGGCAGACATCTTGGAACCAAATGACTAATTAAAGACAGAAAGAGCAGTTTTCTCCTTGCCTCTGTTAGGGGGCATATAAGGAGAAAGAGTTTTGGGTACACTATTAATTCTGTTAGTTCATGGAGTAGTCCAGGGTGTCCAATGAGACCTTCTGAGCAGCTGGGGAAGGCTCAGGTCCCCCTCAGAGTCGGTGACATTTTTAACAAGTCCACCACTTGAACCACTTCCCAATACTCTGTAGTGGGCACAATAGAATTCAAAAAGCTGACTATCTAAAGCTGCTGAGTTAGGATTCCAGGAGTCCTGATGGGGTATAATGAAGCTGGTATGTCCTGGGTCATGAGAGATGTTAAATTTTCAGGGATTTGGGTGGGCAGGTTGTTAAACCCAGGTGACAATAAAAATCATTATACACTCTAAACTTAATGAATTGCTTTTAAACAATGATAATAAATTCCCCAAAGTCACCATTTGTCCTTTTTGTTACATTGTACTATTTAACTTGGGGTTGTTCCTATCTTTTTTTTTGGGGGGGGGAAATGATTGAACTCAGGGGCACTCCACCACTGAGCCATATCCCCAGCCCTGTTTTGTATTTTATTTAGAGACAAGGTCTCCCTGAGTTACTTAGCACCTTGCTTTTGCTGAGGCTGGCTTTGAACTCGTGATTCTCCAGCCTCAGCCTCCCAAGCTGCTGGGAATACAGGCAATGTGCCATCATGCCCAGCCTGTTCCTATCTATTTTATCTGCATAATATTAATGTGATATGTTGAGAATAAGGACTGTAGTGATCATCTTGGAGACTTCAATCAGTTTTTATCCCCCCATCTACTTTTTTTCTAATTGGGTCTCCTTTGCTCACATCATAGGCAGCCACATTTTATAATGTGATTAGACCCTCTCAGATAGCTGATTGGCAATCAGATAGCACTGCACTCAATCCATCGGCCTCTGACATGGTACAGTGGGGGAATTTCCAAGCCACATTGAGTCTAGAACTGCTTCATATTCTCGGAGTCTACCATGCACAGCAACTCCTTTCCTTGGGCCCCCTCATTTCCCCACATGCATGCCTACAACAAACACCCCTTATCTGAGATAACTTTAGTGGATTTCCTTTTCAGATAACAAGCACTGTAAAGATTTGGGGAGAAAACAGACAAAATGAAACTATCTAGAGTGTGAATCTGTAAATCACATTACTGTTTTTGCAAAGAACAGAAGGAAAAATAATTTATCTCCATAGCTATGAGAATTCCAAACAGTTAACAATTAACCTGATCAGAAAATTCTTTGTTTCATTTGACTAAGAAATTAATATTATCTTTTAATTAATTCAAATATCTCTGCCTTGAAGAAGCTCAAAGCATTGTATGTAACAGCCTCATCCACTTCAATGTTGAATCAAAAACCCTTTGTGGATGTGTAGTAAATGCCACATATTGTTCTGAGCACTAAAAATACAGTCAAAAGGGTGATTCTGCCCTTCAGGTTATTTTCCTTCTAATCAGAGATAGACACATGCACGTAGACCATTATATTTCTATGCAAGTTGGATTCCTTGATGGACAGATGGAAACAGGGCAGGTGGGCGATCTGGCAGGCAAGGGATGCAGACTCAGGGACATTGGAGAACTGCATGGAGGAGCTGGTGATGAAGTTAAGTCTGGTGGTGAATGGTGGCAGCCTGTGAATGAAGGGCAGTTTTAGTTGTGGAAAATATTATGGACTGCAGGGGAAATGACTTGGGGTGAATGGAGTAGAAGTTCATCAGTGTGGAAAAAAAATCTAACAAAGCCAATAAGGATTAGATCATGATGAGCCACCTTTGACATTCACAGTATCTGAAACTGATCTGGGAATTGAAGGGGAAACAATGAAGAGTTTTAGAGCATTCTTTTTTTTTTTTACATTATTTTGTTTATTTATTTTTTATTAATTTTTTTAAAAATAAATGACAGTGGAATGCATTACAATTCTTATTACATATATATAGCACAATTTTTCATATCTCTGGTTGTATATAAAGTATGTTGACACCAATTCGTGTCTTCATACATGTACTTTGGATAATGCTGTCCATCACATTCCACCATCCTTGCTAACCCCTTGCCCCCTCTCTTTCCCTCCCACCCCTCTGCCCTATCTAGAGTTGGTCTATTCCTCCCATGTTCTCCCTCCCTGCCCTACTATGAGTCAGCCTCCTTATATCAGAGAAAATATTCAGCATTTGTTTTTTTTGGGATTGATTAACTTCACTTAGCATTATCTTCTCCAACATAGAAGCCCTTCAGTAGATGAATGGATAAAAAAAATGTGGCATATATACATAATGGAATTTTACTCAGCAATAAAAGATAATAAAATCATGGCATTTGCAGGTAAATGGATGGCCTTGGTGTTAGAGCATTCTTATACTGGTGGTAATGGAAGATGGTTGGAAGGCCCTGAAATAAGTATACCAATAGCCCTATTATTTTAACTTCTTAAGAAAGAAAATTGCATCCAAAGACAGACAGTGGAAATAGAACTTATGACATAGATAAACTCTTCAGAAGATGGAAATGGGCAGAGTTTGATGATATATTAAATGTCCGAGGTAAAAGAGAGAAATACATTTGAGATAACTCCTACATTTCTGTCTTTGATAAGTAAATGCAAGATGGCACCATTTTCTGAGAAATGGAATTGATGGCTTCAGCAAGTATTTACTGCTAGGCACAGCAGGAGATGAAGAGAGAAGTGGGAGGAGTTCTTTGTTTCAGTCATGTCTTGGGGCATGGGATATAGCTCAGTTTGTAGAGTGCTTGCCTAGTATGCACAAAGCCCTGGGTTCAATATACCACCAATAAATAAATAAATTAAATAAAAGAAAAGAAAAGAATGCCTTTTAAACAAAGCAATTAGCCATGGAAGGAAATGATTGTACCATTTCTAGTGAACATGTCTGGTCTCAAAAGCAGATTCAAGGCTGAATTATCCAAATTGTCTTTGGTGCTCAACACATTAGTTAATACATGTTTTAATTCACCCATACCAAATGCTTTCCCTGAATTTTCTTCTGCTCATGCAACACATAAATAATGAGTGGGCTAACTCCATTAAATTGATGTAAAAATTGTTACACAGATGAACAGAGATGAGACTTACCATAAAGAAGCATTAGAAGGGTGTAAACTCTCGGTGAGTGTGTGAGAAGACTATGGCTCATCGTAGAGATAGGATACTAGAGCAATGATCTTGAACCACTCTGTAAAAAAGGCGGCCAGAAAGACTGGAAGAGTCTAACACTCCATAAACAGCTTTTATTGGAATCTCCAAATAATCAAAATTAGTTTTAGACCCAAAGTATCTGGGTAACAATTTTGTTTTTCCAAATTCCATAAGTAATCATAGCTTCACCCAGAACCCCTTTTCTTCTCATCTCCCCCATTCCTGCTCTTCACCGTATGACTACTTAGACTGAATCTTTCCTTTGGCCATTTGGTCCTTCTCCCAGTAGAATGCTGGAAAAAACTGGGAGAACATTTGACATCTTTCCACTTTGGCAGACTGACAATTCCGATGAGCCTGTTAGCCAGAATTTCCTGCTAGTCCTCTTAAGGTGGTTTATTAACAATGATTTGTTAAAACTTGAAATACAGTTTCAAGTTTCTTGGGGAAGGACCAATATTATTTTTCTTTGGATTCTAAGGGCCCTTCATCCCTCTCCTAGGACTCACATACTGTTAGAACAGGCAACCATCACCCTCTGAGCTGCTCTGACAGATTGAGAAGATAGCAAGGGCATCTGAGTTAGACTCCACTAATCTGATCTGTCAGATCCTCCTGCTGAGGGGAGGCACCCATTTCCCTGCTACCTGGATGTTGGCTGCTGGTGGCTCTTGGCCAAGGCCCTCTCTGGTAAATTTCCTCAGCAAAGGGAAAGTTACTGCTGCTCCCCAGGGGCACCATCTGATAGCTGATTGGTATGAAATACAGAGAGTCACCCCTTTGCTTCGATTCAGGATAATTTAAAAGAACCATCCCAGATCCATTAACTCAGAAGGACTGGCTAAGAATGGGCTAGTTGCTCCAAGTGTGTTGAATTTCTCCTCCTGTCTGATCCAGTTTTCCTCATTACCTCACAAGTAGAGAACCTAAGAGAACTTTTCAAAACCCTTCCTGTGTACAATATCCAGTGGATGGCCTCTTTTTTGGGTAAGTTGACTTAAGTCCACTTCCTAGGACTTTGTATGGTCTATGATCATGACCAGTTATTATAAAGTTAAAAAGATCCAATGTATCAATCTTCATCAGTATTGAGACCTAGTTATAATTTGTATACAGTATGTATATACCACATGTGTAATATCAGTTAATTTTGGGCAAATAAACATTGTATCAGTCTGTTACCTTCTCCAAGTACAAGTTCAAGTGACCTATTTTGGCTGGGATTATAAGAACAAGAAGCTAACAGCTCAAGATTCAGGTCATCATGTCAAAAACAGGTAGAATTAGTTTGCATTTTGATAGCCTTCCACATGTCTAAAAAGAGTCTCAGCAACTCCAGATCATTAACACATGAGGGTTAGCTATTCTTCAAATGAAGGTGGTTACAAAGACCGTTCAATCACAAATCCAAAATCATGACAGGTACTATTTGTTGAGTGCATGCTATATATTAAACTATTCAAATCATTTTCTTCTCTTATCATGACAGACTGGTATGAAGACATGCACGTTTGACAAATGAGAAAACTGAGACCCAGGAGTGTGTCTAATTATCATCTTCACTTCCCCCACACTTTCATCCTCCTCAGGATGAACTTCAGTCTCTTTTATCTCGGAAATATTTTTTTTCTCCATTTTCTCTGAGCATGGGGAAGGGCTCTAAATCCCATGACAATAGCAGGAAAGTCTTATTCCCCCTCTCCCTTTTCTCCCACACCTTTCTGTCTATAACGAGATTTAAACAGCCAACTTCATTGCAAGTCAGAATCCCCAGGTTCTAGATTCTTCGTTTCGCCACTGTTGTAACACTTGCTCTCTGAACCTCATTTATTGTACATGTAAAATGAAAGGTCTGGATTTATTTTGCAATTTCCCAAAGCTGCCTGAAGGAGCACAGCTTGACTTCCGATTTTTCACGATTTCCTGTGGCTTCTAATACCACGCACGATCCTTGCTTGTGATGGCACATGAGGTGGGGTCTGATTTCCCGGGCTGTTACACGTTACCCCCGCAAATGTAATGGGGGACACAGCCCCTGTTCTTTCTGCTTATTTCACAGAGTTCTTTCCTTGATCTCAAAGAGCAGACACATGAAGAATTATAACCCGGGCTTTTCAAGGTGCTAACCTCACATTATTTTGTAAAACATGCATTTGTAATCTGCTGAAATCATCCATCATCATTTCAAGAATCAAGTGGGCTCACAATCTGGCATGAGGGTTAGAATTCTTGGAATTCACAGAGGTATTCACAAGAGGAGCAGGGACACTGTCCACAATGAGGGTCACACCAATGGAAAGGAATGTACACAAGAGGGGACAGGGGAAATAGAATAAACAAAGAAAAAATCAGCCAAGAAAAAATAAAGAAGAAAATTTAAAAAACTCTGAGTCCTGAAAAATGATTAAATTAAGCCCTTAATAATTATAAAGAGACCTTAGTAGCCATCTGTCATCCTTCTGACCCTGGCACTAGTAGTACATTTACTCTTTTGAAGAAAGTTAATCCTCTAGACAAGAAGTCAAGGAGGAATTGAATGGGCGGAACACATCATAAATGTGATAAGAAAAAAGCTTTGGAAGAGTAGGGGAATGCATATAGGGTGGGAGGAAAGCAAAGAGTTCTATTTTTGATTTTGACAGTAGAATTGTTTTTGAAAAAAAAATCTGTAATTTCCTAGGCACAAAGGCCTCTTCTGACATATGAGATCATTTATCTACTATCTATTCAGTGTCTATCTATCATCTAGCTATCTATCATCCAGTTATCTCTATGGCAACGATCACCACTGCACGTAGGTGTTTTGACATCCCAGAACCAA
This sequence comes from Spermophilus citellus, assembly GCF_964194105.1. Taxonomy (NCBI): domain Eukaryota; kingdom Metazoa; phylum Chordata; class Mammalia; order Rodentia; family Sciuridae; genus Spermophilus; species Spermophilus citellus. The sequence continues at coordinate 37,137,496 of NC_138184.1, forward strand.
GCTCCGGGTTCATGGGATCTGTCGCCTGAGGTGAACACAATGCACAGAGACTGTTCTAGGGCCCTCTCTTAAATGCAATAGGGTTTCAAAGGTTGTGTTTCCAGAAGACTGCATTGCTGAGGGGGTTCAAAGTCAGGTCCTGGCCCTTTACAGGAACTCCAACCAAGAGGTTTCAATTTATTTTAGAAAATAAATCACGTATAGACTGCTTTTTCAGGTTTTTGCCTCTTAATTTTTTTTTCCTCCATCTCCTTTTGAATATGCATTTCTTCCTCCCACCGTGCCTGCTGGCAAACTTCCAAGGATTTTTATCAAATGTTCAAGGGAGTGAATTACTCATTTTAGGTTATTTAAATGAAAGAGATGCATAATACCCCTTCACATTCAAATTTCATGAAACCCTGCCCATGAACTCTTCTCTATATGCATCTATACACCCCAAACCCCAGCTCCTGCTTTCTATTTCCTCTCCCTGTAAGGTGCTGTAGCTAAGTGGGATCCATTTCATACTAAAGAAAAATGAGGGTTTTTTTTTTTTGTCTACAGTGAGGTTTCAATAAGAATATCTTACGTAAATATTCTTTCATAATTAATGTGCATTGTGATCTATGATATGTCCCTAAATTATACAGTTTCTGATGCAAAGCATGCACACACACATACACATACACACACACACAAATAGTTTTACCGTGAAACTCTGTTACATTTTAACATAATTCAATGAGCTACAAACCATTTAGAGACATTGAGGTTGGGTTTAATGTCTTTGTAATGAATCCGTCAGGGAAAGGTAGAGAAGACAGGGAAAGAGGAGCTAATGGGAGGGAGAAGACCTTCAAAAACCAGGTACAGAGAATAATCTTTAGTAGCAGTGAATGTTTATTGAGCACTTACTGTACCAGACACTGCTAAAGGCCAGGAAAGCTTAGGGTGAGCCAGCACCTCCCCTTTCTGTCCACAAGGAATCGAAATGAGAAGCCATTTAAACTACACAAAGGGCTAAATGGCAGTAAGTGGTGAGCCCTGGATGGCAGCCTAGAATAGAATGAATTTTAGGAAAACCGGGACAAGAATTCTTAAGAGAGTCAAAAATACTCTTAAAATCTCAGGGAATGTATGTGTATTTAATTCTGTAAAGTTTGGGGGAAATCAACTCAATTAATATTTAAATATTCAGACTACATTTCCCTCATCATTGTTTAAATTTAAATCACTGAAGAAGTAAATGATACTTTTAGAAGAGGGAAGTTAGGGACATGGTTGAATTTTAGTTGGGTCTAGCTGAACAGCAGTAAAAATACTGTGATAATCATCCCAATTCAGGTGAACGGTAATGTATTGCCTACAGTAAGGGTGTATTACCATTCTTTCCTATCATACAGATTTGCAGAAAGCTACTCTTCACAGGAAAGCAAAGACAAGTCAAATCCCCTCCTTGCTTTATCTGTCAGGTTAAATGAAAAATTGTTTATCCTGAATGTTTAGTCAACTTCAAAGGGGACAAAATGACCCAAGGAGCCATCTCTGTCCTCTTGTATCTTCTGCTCCTTGGGGGTGGTTGGCATTAGCTTCCTAGCAACTAGTTGATTTTCATTGTATCAAATTATTATAGACAACTCCTTTAGAACCAGAGTGAGTAAACCAGAGACAGGCCCCACAGTATGTGACTGTAGCAGATTATCGATGCCATCTACCATGGGACCCAAAACTTTGTCCTTAAGAACACTGATCTCATGATACCTCAGCAAGCAGGTTGTTATACTTATCAGACCCTAACTGCATACCTCTCAGGATTCAAACTGTCTTCCAAGTTCCTGGATGTCCAGTGCCCTCGGACACAGCCCGTCTCTTCCACTCTGCACACATGGCCCACGTTCTGGCCATGACTCTCTTGTTCCTCTCTATATTCACTCACTGACTCACCCAATTCCCATAACATCCCATCTCTCATCCTCTGCACAGGTTTGATCTACTGCAAGCAACCACCTCTCTGCCTTCCCTCCTAGAGTCTGGCCTAGTTGTCACACTGTGACCTTGAACCTGGGCAGCTGCAGCAGGAAGTAGGACCTCCCATCACTGGGTGGTAAGAATGGGCACATAAAACCCACTACTGACGAGCTCTCCACGCCCTTCACCCAGATCCTTTAAGCACTGTTGTAATTCTATTGTGTCATGTTAACTTAAAAATCACTGAAAAAGTGCTTTGAAAACATTTGGTCCAGAGGAAACAATAACTCCCATAGGTCGCTCCTGGCTGTGCTCTGGCCTCAGATTCTTCCATCTCCAGAAGCTAGGCTTGGAGTCCCTCTGGGCACACACAGAATCTCCAAAATTCAACACACTACCTGGATGCTGTGGGTATCCTCCCTAGCTGGTTCTCAAACTTCATTGTGCATCAGATTCACAGGAAGTGCTTGTTAAGATAGATTTCTGGGCTTTATCCCTGAATCCGTAGGTGAGGGCATTTGCATATCTAACAAGTTTCCAGGTATTGCTGCTGGTCCAAGAGCCACACTTTGAAAATCAATATTCTATTCCATGCCTTTTTGGATTAGTTTCCTATGGCACTCAAGTTCTCATTTATATACTATTTCTATAGTAAAATCCTTTTACTTTTCTTTGCCTCTTGCTTAATAATCTATTGTGTTTTCCTCCAACTCCCACCCCCACCCCTTTTTCCTGCTTCCTCCTCTCCTGCCCATGCCTTAGGTCTTCAGTCACCCTGCTGGGCTTTGTTTAGCTCTGCTCATAACACACAGAATTACAATGGTTCCCATCTCTGTCTCCATTATGTTCACCTCTAAAATATCAGACATGGCAGTCACTGTGCATTCTGCCAGACAAACTAATCTGTGATATTTCAAATGCATTTCATGGACCAGAATAAACTGGCATATTTGAGCAAAGCTGTGTTCTGGATATATTAAAGTGTAAAAAACTGGCATGAAAATCAGGTCTCATGTAAACAGGAGATTATTATTACTTAGAATCCTATAATGTGCCCATCATATGGATCTCTAGGGCATTTGCAAACCCATTTTTACATAATTATGTGAAGAACATGTATTTTATATGAGATGGTGAAATTAAATACAAAATAGGGCATTTTGAAATGGCTGTAATGTTTTAAATGAAGAAATGAAACTGTTTCGAGACATATGCAGGAGAGAAAATTTATAGACAGCAGTTTTTAAGAGGCTCTATTAATTCCAAAGAAAACACAGAATGAAAATGAAATACCTAAGAATAAAATAAGGGGTCGCCCATAAAAATCAGTCTTTGTGATTCCAGTAGTTAGGCTTGCCTTCTAACAATGTGAATTTTACAAGGGTATGCTCACCTCCATTAGCATTTCAATGGCTCAATATTTTTGTTACAGGAGGTTGCAACTGCTCTGATCTGCCCCTTCACTTTTCCCGCCCATCTTGGGTACCATCCAAAGGCACAAAAAATATTCCTGGCTGGTGAATCTTGTGTCAGTTTCCTACACCTGTGCCAAGAGAGGCTAGCATTTTTCACCCAGCTGCTAGACACTGGAGGAAAAATTCAAAGAGCAAATCAAATTCAATGTCCAACTCTTCAGAGAGCATCCCATTTATTAATTAGCTTTTGGAACATTTAGAGTACTCTATTTTATCCCAGAGAATCAAGTGTTAAGTCCTGCACAGAAGGAAATCCCAGGAATGTGGATAAAGATCTCAATCTGTTTTAGATTCAATCAAAAGATTCCAGAATTATATATTCTGTCTTTAAAATTTAGTAGCAAATTTTAATTTTAATTAGCTAATGTAACACATGCCCTCATGGAGAACAAAAACAAACATGAAGTCACTTTACAAACTTCAAATGGCTGTAAAGTTATTTTGATAATTTGTCTTTCCTCCAACTTAGTCTTCAATAGTACCATGTACTCTCTTCTGAGCACGAAGTAGTAGTCTACTCAAGGGCAAAAGGAGAATTTTATGTTATCTGTAGGTTGGAGGAAGTTACCAGGATGCCCACATCAGCTGTGACCGGGAAAAATGTGTCTGTGACACTTCTCGGTGGTGCCATCTGCAACACAGCTGTGAGAATCATGGCAGTCCCCTCTCAGCCACTGGCAGAGGTCTCCAGCAGGGTATAATCGATTTCCCTTCTACTGTGGAAGTTATCATTGTTGCTTTCACATTGGAGAACTATGGTTCTAAAAGACAAGGAGCAGGAAGTACAGTGAAATTTCCCAAGTTGGTAGGCAGGTCATCACAGGGGCCAAATGATAACCAGGGCCAAGAATCCCTAGGCAGAATCAGGGTGTATTGCTTGACCTTGCTGTCCAGAATTGATGATCACCCACCAAATGTTTCTCCATTGGGAGTAGGTAGGGAAGGTGATCACAGGGGTTATATGGATGAGCCTTTAAATAACACTCAATCACAGCATAAGAATAATTTTTTCCCTGTTAAATTTTCTTTAGTCTGGATTAATAGGAAAGAAACACTAAAGCTTTTTCTAGCCCAAGATAAAGGGATTTTATGGAAAGGAGGGGCATAAATAATCATCTCTTCAGGCTTCCTATTCATCCCCAGGTTGTGTGTTCAACTTTCTACACTTTGCAGACAAAGTCTCCCCCTTGTTATGGCTTGGATGTAGAATGTCCCCCAAAGTCTCATATGTTTCTGAGGGCTTGGTCCCCCGTGCAGCAATGTTCAGAGGTGGGGCTTTGGGGAAGTGATTGGATCATAAGGGCTGTAACCTCATTGATGGACTAATCCATTGAGGATTCTCAGCCAAATGGACTAGTGGCTGGTGGTGGAACTGTAGGAGGCAGGACCTAGCTTCAGAGAGTCCAGGCCTTGGGGCTATACCCTGGGGGACTGTATCGTCTCCCTGGGGGACCATCCCCCACCTCCACCCTACCCCTGTTTCCTGGATGCAATGAAGTGAGCAGCTTTTCTCCATCCCATGCTCCCCAGCTTGCTATTCCACTTCACCACGGGCAGAAAATAATGGAACCAGCTAACCATGGGCAGAAACCTCCAATACTATGAACCCAAACAAACCTTTCCTTCCCCAGGATGATTTTTCTCAGGTATTTGTCACAGTGACAAGAAGCTAACACACCCATCTCGGAAATGAAAGAGCTGGAATTTGACATCAGAATTTTGGTTTTATCTATTTCTCTTTATTCACCTCCCTTTGACTTGCCTTGCCTGAGCTTTCCAACACTGTGGGTCAAGGGATCTACTTGCTATGCCTGAGCTTTACTAGAGTGGACATATCTGGGCTTAAAGTCCCAGAAGGTGTCAGTACTTCCTTCTCCAAGGCCCTTTCAACAGTCTTCAGTACTCTGAGCATAACTCAAGCCAGCTGGCCTGGGAGATGAACCTTCAGTGGTGATCAGAAAAACTTCATGGGATTTATTTGAATTATGGCAGAAACCATCCAGCCGGGGTACATATCCAGATAGAATAAACAGGCGTCCTAAGCAGCCTTACACACACATTATTTACACAGCCACCTTTTGAAAACATTGTAGATGATGCTGTTGAGCATGCATTACAAACCTTGCCTGATTTCTAACAAGCACCTTAATCAGGTATGTAGTTTATAGATACAAAAAAAAAAGAAGATAAGACTCTAAATAAAACTGAGCCAGAGTCCCAAACAACCACTCAATGGTAGGATCTGGGACTTGAGTACAGCTTCATCTAACTTCAGAACCCAAACTCTCCAGCCTTTGCCCACTTGCTTTCCTTTGAATGCTGTGGCTAAGGACTGTGCTTTGACTCAGGTATTGAAACCAACCATGCTACTGTAACCCTCCCAGATGGAATTCAGAATCTCTGCCTCAATCCTCTGTCACTGAAGGTCACCTGCACATATGAGGCTTCCTGGCAGCCATAAAAACACATCCCCTGGAGCATCATAAATAAAAACCGAACATGTTTCCATGGAATGGAGATGTTGGCTCATAGCCTGAGGCTCCCTTGGCCTGACTTCATGATTTACACTTATTCTATTTCTCAAAATGAAGCCACATTCCTCTTCACACATATAATGTCTAAGAGTCAATCAGGTCAATTATCTTTCCAATATCTTGATAAGCACAGTGTGTTTTTGTTACAACATGTACACCTGTAACTAATTAACACTATGGAATTGGTAATCAGAGGAATAGTGTCATCTTAAGGAAGACATTATGTAGGGTCATATAGGACTTTTCTCAGTACATTAATCACTTGCAGTAAATCGTAGATGTTGAACACAGGCTATTCTACTTCAGAAAGCTGTGGACAGATATGCTACAGATTGCCCATGTTCCTGCACTTGATGCTGTGGGGACACAGGCCTTGTCTCGAAAAGGTTTATCATATGGGTCTCCCCATTTTAGTCTTATCTCCATAATTCAGCAGCTTCAAAGCCCTCAGGTTTTTTTAAAAGGTAAATTTTCATATGTATGTAAAGCACAGTTTTATAGGGAACTTAGCATGTTTTCTCAGTGGCCCTAGTATGTTTTAAATTACGCTTTTTTATGCTGAGAATATAAAGTTGCATATCTTTGGAGTGGTCTGTTTTAACTCTACTTTCCTGTGAGCCTTGCCATTATTAAAGTATTATTTCTCAAAACTCCAGATTTCTCCAAGAATGTATACATGGTGTTAGAGGAGCAACAGCTGCATTAGATATAGCTTGGTAGCCATAATTCTACAGATAAAGAACAGCACTCTTCACTGTATGGGAATTGTCCCCAGCTTCCCAGCGCCTCTTAGTGTCCAGATGCAATAGATTTGGTTATATAATTATCACTCTGAACTGGCTGGGATTTCATAAAATTAACATTCTGCTCTGGAGAAGTTATTCTATTGTCCAACTCTGCAACCACTTGAATTTCAATGATGCCTTTGTAATAGGTTACAGGGTTCTCAAGATGGCTTGAGAAATTAGAGTCAGTGAGTACTAAAGCAAATAAACTTCTGAGGATGAATTATCATCAGTTTGAAAGCAGAACAATAACTACCACAAACTGGCCTCATTGTGCACCAGCCCTAAGCCCACAGACGCCTCACTGAGTTCGGAGAGAAGTAATACTGCAGGGAGCTATATAGTGCATCAAGGAGAACAAGAAATACATCTACGTTCAGGTTTGCTGCCCAGTGGCTGCAGGCCAGCATATAAAGATGTTGCAGTGATCAAGTGTTCCAAGGGAATTCCCTTTTGATTCTTGGCAGAAGAGCATTACCAAGAATAAGATTCTGGAAATACACTCAGTTCAGAGAAGCCATTTTTCTTTGGTACTATAAGAATTAGACCAAAAGATACCTGAAGAAAAATAAACATGGAGATGAAAACTGCTTCATCAGTCATCAACTGAAATTAGATCCCAGGAAATGATAATCAACATATGGTCCTACTTTCAAGTATAGCATTTGTGTTTGGGGGATATTAACAGGAGCGGGCACATGCACAGAGAACACTGTTACCCTCATCTGGCTTCAGTTCAAATGGTGGGGATCATTTGATGCCCAAAGGTTGATGTATGCACTCTCACCTGAAAGCATGTACAATAATTCCTGGGTTTGGGGAGAAAATTAAACGACACAAAAGGAGAATGTATATATCTCCTGGAAAAGGAGGGGAAAAAAAGTAAAATTATAGTTCCTTCCCCAATGCTAAGAAATGCATGTTAGATTACATAAATGTGTACAAACATGAAATTTCAAACTCTCTATATTTAAAGTACACTAAAGAAAAACAAATCCCACCAGGCACGGTGGTGCATGCCTGTCATCCCAGCAGCTTGGGAGGCTGAGGCAGAAGGATCAAAAGTTCAAAGCTAGCCTCAGCAAAAGTGAGGCACTCAGCAACTCAATGAGACCCTGTCTCTAAATAAAATACAAAATAGGGCTGGGGATGGGGCTCAGTGATCCAGTCCCCCCGAGTTCAATCCCTGGTACCAAAAAAATAAATAAAAGAAAGAAAACAAATCCATAAGACTATAAAAAATTAAACACATAAACAAAACAATTACTACTAGTTTATTAAAACTATGTCACTGTTCCCATGTGAATGTGGCCCAACTGGCATGACACAGTTTCTATGGTATTGTCACCATAACCTTGTGGAAACTGTTGTTGTTTTTTTTTTTGTTTTGTTTTGTTTTTTCATTCTTGCTCCTTAAACTCCTCCAGACTCTTGATGTCACTGACCTTTCATTGGCACAAACACATTACTATATTTAGTTTACCTCTCTTCCCCTCTTGAAAAACAATTAAAGTAATCCTACCATTAAAGGAATGCTAGTTGACCATCACTATATGGTCATCCAGATGATCAAAGATTCACTCCTGTCTATTCTACTTTGATTACTATTGCAATAAAAACAAGTACAAGACAACTCACCCAAGGAAACACACCAATCACCAATATATCAAGACTCAGATTTGAGGATGTCAACTTAGTTCAAAAGTGAATCCATACCCTAAAGGCCATGTAGTTTGGAATTTCAGTTCTATCACTCCCATTTGTGTGAAGTTAGGCAAGTTGTTTAATCTCCCTTAGTTTTAGTGTACATCTCTAAAGCAAGAGCAGCACACGTCTAAGAATGAATTAAGTGAGATGTTGCTAGTCGACTATTTAAAAATCACTTCAGTCATCCATAAATGCTAGCCATTTCCATGATTTCAGCCACATTCCTTCAGCCAACATTTATTGTCAGGCATTGGACTCTACTGGCGAATGAAAAAGAAAAGGCAGTTTGATTCTCAAGGGGATCAAGATCGGTGGAGAACATGAGAAGACAGATAAACCTCAAGATGTCTGGGAGTTAAACAAGAATGTAAATTAGACCTGCCAGGACTTTACAATTTCCACATAAATGCAGTGAGTTAGACTTCAGCTGTAACATGATTTACCATCCTCAACCTCCCCTGGCCACTTCAATCAATATATTCCAAGGCACTATTTTCCTGAATTATTGCACACTTACAGAAAGGGTTGGATATTCACAATATTATTCTATTCTGCTTTGAATCAAAACTATTATCCCACCCCCACTTGCATTTTGAAAATTAAAATTTAGGAATGCTTGATGTTGAAATATCCTTTTACAAGTCTCCAGCCTCCGGGGACATAATGACCATGACAAATGACCCCACTGAATACTAAATTTTCAAATGCACAAAAGACTGCTGCTGATTCTAACCTTTGATAGTATGTCATTCCACTCTGCTTATTCAGAAAATGGATCCATCTGTAGGTGCAAAATGCAATTTTCACAAAAATGGCACCTTAAAATATTCTGACACAATGTTCCATCAGCAGTCCTTATAGTTAGACAAATAAAGACAATGAAGAGCCATGCAGACCTGTTAACATCTGCTCAAAACCTGCACCCGCATTTCCTTGCCTCTGCTAGCACTAACTCAAGCTAGAATTCATTTAGATAATTCCTTAAGCTTGGAATGCTTAGCATGTCACATTTCCACCAAGTCTCATTTATATAATTAGTGCTAACATATGGCCCACAATCAACATTGGAGATTTGGAATCATTTTTAGCATGCCGTTAGACCTAAAGGGGTATGGATTCAATATGGAGGGAAGAGAATTAGGCATGCAAATTCCATTTACGATAACAAGAGCATAGCAATGGAAATTTACCCCCAAAAGGTTTGGCTGCTAATCACATAGCAAGCAGAAAGAATTACATTCTTAATAACCCTTACCAAGTGCAATAAAAGGAAATAGAAGTTTGTTTTATGTGATGCTTTTGGTTACTATGTCTCCCCCTAAACTCAGAAGTATTTGTACAAACTAGTGCTATCAACTAAGATTACCCCAACAAAATTCTCTTATGTGGTCTGATTTAGCAATCTAAGTCAAAAAAAACCTCTTGGTCATCATTCATTCAGAGCCATGGTCCTCACTGTAAAAACCAGAGTAGCCACTCTTTCCCTAGATTGCTCTAGATGGTCTTCCTATTGATCTTTTCATTGAATCTATATTCTAAATGTTGGCATTTTCAAAACTTCTGACAGTCCAAACTTCTTCTGGCTCTCTTTTATTTTTCTAAATGATAAAAGACAGAGAGCAACAAATATAAAAGCAAGAGAATGACTAATGGATAAATCCAGATTCTAGAAGTTTTGCAATTAAATATCGAGGCCATAAATTAGTAAAGAATTCCCCTAAACAAATGTACTTCATTTATTCTCCTTATCAACGAATGCCACTAATGTTCTTGATATTAGTGCTTATTGAGTACTATGTCCTGGGCAATGTAATACACATTAAAAATATAATATCAATCCCCAATCCCCGCCCCCAAAATGAAATGACTCGATTTTACAGATGAATGAACCAAGGTGGTATGACCCTTGTGAGGCCACTCAGTAAGGGCAAAGGACTCCTCTGAGTCTATGCTTTTGATCACTATGCTCTCCTGTTCCCAAGTTCTTAATTTTCTGTGTATCTTTAACTTCTCTATTGTTACGCCTTCACAGTTAACAGCATGTTTCACTGACAACATCAGAATTGCTGGAAACTGTGTCCATCTCAATCCACCACGAGATTAGTACGTCATTATTTCAAATATGAATTAGAGTAAATAAGTCCTAAGGTCCTTTTCGAATTTAGGAATTGATTGTCCTATTTAATTGCCTTCTGGATGGTATCTTTCCCATCTCAGCAGTTCTGAACATGGTGACAGCACTGTTGATCATCACCTCCCAGCACCTGATAACAATGGCAGCATGAAGATGATGTTTAAATGAATAAAGAATGTCCAATGGAAGCATAAGTCATGAGACCTGGGTGCAGTTCTAGTTCTACCACAAAATTACTGTGATCTGAAACAAATCACCAGATTCTTGGAAACTTAAATTAAAACATCCACAAAATGAGAAGATAGGTCCAAACTATACAATAAACTTTCCACGTCAATATATCCAACTCATTCCTGTGCTGTGGAACCCCCCTTCTTTCCTTCATAAAAAAAAAATAAATAAAAATTTAAATTATTCAGCCTAGGATCCCAATTAGACACTTTTTTTCCTCCCCTTTATGAGAAAGTCTGATGAGACAGAGAAGTTCAATTCCAAAGTTGGAATTTATCCTCCAGGTTTTGGTTCCCAAACCTTGTAGTAAACTGGATATCAGTCTCCCCAGCTTTCAGAGGAGGGATCCAGATTCCAGATTTGCAAATGCTGGTCTGTGAATGAAGTGTTTTTACATTCCACAGAAAAAAAATCAAACTGAAGATAATATTGTGAGGTTTCTATGCAGTCAGCCCTCCATATCTGTGGGTTCTACAGCCATGGATTCAACCAATTAGAGAAGAAAAATACTGGAAGGAAAAAAAAATCACTTGGTTCTATACTAAATGAGTACAGACTTTTTTTGGTCTTATTCCCTAAACAATGCAATATAATAACTATTTACATGGCATTTACATATATTAGACATTATAAGTAAACTAGAGATGTTTTAAAGTACGTGGAAGAATATGTGCTGGTTAAATACAAATACTATGTTTTCTTATACAAGGAATGTGAGCATTTGCAAATGTCAATATTTGTGTGAAATCCTGTAACCAATCCTCTGCAAACACTAAGGAACCACTGTACTCATTCAGTTTAAAAGACTTTTATTCCAATTGCTTATCCCTTGTATTATTACATTAAAATATGCTTTCTTTTGAAAATATCCTGTCGGGAACGTTTTTGAAAATATCCTTTAAACATAATAAAAATTTGACAATCTAAAGTTAGTTCAGTATCTCCAAAACTGCTCAGGAAGACTCCACTCCCCTAATAATCTTTTACCTTAGTTTTCTTTTTCTCATGATTTTCCTATTCACTGTATATTCTTCTCCCATGACTATTCATTTCTCTACTAATCCCTTCCCTTTATCTTAAAGTTTCAGCAATTAAAAAAATGTTTTCCCTTACCAGTTAATAGTAACAGAAGGAGGGTGTGGACTACAGCATGAGATAATAAGCAATTTAACGTTGCCTTGTTCTGTTCTCAGAAGTCCTAGGAACAAATCCATTGCAGACAATTCCTTACTCACATTCTTCTTTCTCTGGGCCTCACCTCTCATCCCCCCCACCCCCAAATTCCTCCAGTTCTCACAATGATGATATCAGATTAGAAAGTTTGATGCTCTAAGATGTTGACTGACTTCCCCAAGCCAAAAGAGTCAGTGAGGGACAAACACAGACCCCAAAGCCAGAGCCTAGAGACCCCAGAGCCCAAACTTCCCCTACTTCCCATCACCGAGGAGCAGCCTTTGGTCCAGATGTCCCCTAGCATGTGGCAGGTCAGGCCAGCTGGTTTTTTAAAGCACATACATAGATAAGAACTCACTTTGGCCCCGCTAAGGGAGGGTGTCCCATGGAGTACTGCCAGAGAGATGCAAGAGCAAAGGAAAGGAACAGGACAGAGAAAGTCTGAAAGGTTGCTTAGCCAGGGCAGTCGACTTGAATGACTTTTAAAAACTAAAATGGTATGAAATCCTTTCTATCCTTGTTGAAGAAACAAGAGGAAACCGAATCTGGACTATTTTTTTTTTTTAAAACAAAAGATAAGCTCCTCCTTTTTCACCCTGAATCTCTTTCTCTCCACATAGTCAACATCACAGCCCTGTATCTTAGACCTGAGTCTTTTCTGAGCCGATGAAGAAATTCCCACCCACTGGGCTGCTCCCATTATTTCCATGGCTGAATAGAAAGAACGATTCTGTATGAAATTGTCAAATGAAACTCCCTTTGTCCTATGAAAAGATGAAATGATGTGCTACACCTTTGATGGCAGACACAGAACCCCGCCACCATTTCAAGGAGACGTGTGTAAGTTACTGCCAGCAATGACGTGTCTTTTTTTTACTGAACCAAACAATGAAGGACTGACTTTCACTCTATAGTCATCGTGCAGCTCATTTACATAATAACATTAAAATCCACTTACATGAACAAGAATGCTGGAATTACAAACTTTGACAGGAATTATAAAATTCATCTAAAATAAATGACTTGCTTGTAAGTAAAAGCACTTCATGAATATTTGTGTGTAGAGATTGTATCATGAACTTATTCCTTAGTGTGTATGTGTAGTTTTATTATTTGTGGTCAAAACACACATCTTCATGTATGATTAGAGAAAGGAACATTTATATGGAATGTGTTACAGGATGTTAATGCATTAACTTTCAGTATTAGACAAATGTGTGCTCAGAGAATTGTACCTGTAAACAAATGTCTATCAATAGATGAATAAACAAAAGGTGATATACACACGCACGCGCACACACACACACACACACACACATTGAAAACAAATGGAGTATTATTCAGCCTTAAAAATGAAATTCTAATACAGGATACAATATGGATTGTATTGAGGATGTTATTCTAAGTGAAATAGGGACACAAAAGGACAAATAATGTACGATTCCTTTTTTGTAAGTTACCTGGAATAGATAAGTTCAAAAAGAAAGATGGCTGAATAATGTAAATTGTACATTATGTTTTATCACAATAAATAGATGTTCCTCAACATATGATATGGTTATATGATGATGACCAATCATAAATTGAAAATAATCATAAGTCAAAAATGCACTTAATACATCTATCAATCACCATAGTTCAGCAACACACTAAAGGTGCTTACCCACCTGACTGTGTGAATGGCAGACAGCTGAAGCTCACTGCCACTGCCCAGGACAAGAGAAGGTCATACAGTATATCACTAGCCTAGGGAAAGATCAAGATTCAAAGTGCAATTTCTACTAAATATGTTCTACGTTCACACCATTATCAAATAAAAAATACAATACGTCATCATCTTTGTGGTTTTGGAGTTATGGACGCTAAACATCACAAAGAAACGAGTCAGCCTGTAAGTTGCTAGTTTTAATTTGGAGAGAACAAATTATCTACCAGGCTAACAATGAGAAATATATCTATCACAGAATGAATTGAGACAAACGCTCCCTAAAACAGGAACATGGAACCCTAAAGGGTCCAAAATGAAAACATATAGTGCTCTAATAAACCCCAGTGGGCAGTGAAAACTCAGATACTCCTTAAGGAGGAGAAAGTGGATTGAAGGTATAAAATTGCAAATATTGGACCTGAAAAAGTGCCAGCTTCATATGGTTCAGCAGTTGGAAGGGGCCACCTTGATATTCTCCCTACTTTTACCTTCATAATGGCCCAGACAAGGTCAATTTGGATCACTCTCAAGTTATCCATCTCTCCCTCAAACACACACCACCAATAACACGTAAGTCATGACCTGGTTCTCTCTGTGCAGGTGAGGGGACACAAGCTCCAGGCTACACAGGGACCAGGCACTGATGCACTCAATCAAGCAAATCATTAGTATACACAGCCACCCCTGTCATCTCGTCTGCTCAGGGTTAGTGTGGAGAATACAGATGCCATGTCTCCAATCTTTTAATTATTCCAAATAATCTAGAAGTCTGGGTTTGAGACTGAAAGGTCATAATTTTTAAAATGTTGGCACAACTTTTTAAAGCACTCTGCATGCCCAATAAAACATCTAGGGGCTCAACTCTCTCCACCTACCTTCTGGATACAGATGAGCAATTTCCAGAGCACAGGTTTGATGCAGCCCCTACACAGGTCTAGCATTTCTGTTGCCAAGTCCCACAGAGGAATGAAGGCCTTTCCCATCTTGCTCCCTGTTCTTGGCCATCTTACATCCTCCTTTACCTTCTTAGTGGGTCAAGTCCTAGGCTTCGCTTGGGATCTTGGAGGGGTAACAAGTTTCATACCATCTGACACATGTGTGCATTTGAATTGGGTCGTCATGGCTGGGAGAGGGTAGTATGCGTGAAAGTAGGACAGTTTCACCAGATCAATGGAGTGAGGGCAGGTCTGGCACCTGGGTAAGTTCTCAGGGCAAGAGAGTTGGTGGTGTTGAAAGCCCTTCTCAGTAGGCTGTACTAAACACAGAAGGGAATTCTCAAAGGTGCATTGAATCCAATTGAGGGGCTACTAGTCTCTTTTGGCAGCGAATGGAGATTTGTTATAGGGAAAGATAAAAGAAGATGACAAGACTAACTTTTGTTTCCGTATGATAAGTCTGCTTTACCCGTTATTAAAAACCTGGGGCATGCCTCAAATGAGACAATCAC
This sequence comes from Spermophilus citellus, assembly GCF_964194105.1. NCBI lineage: Eukaryota > Metazoa > Chordata > Mammalia > Rodentia > Sciuridae > Spermophilus > Spermophilus citellus. The sequence continues at coordinate 37,152,640 of NC_138184.1, forward strand.
TTTTTGAAAGGATATCCTTAAATTATAAAAGAAGAATCTTACATTCTTTTACAGACAATAGTCAAGAAAGACTCCTTTTTATTTCTCAGAGCAGCTCTAACACAGTCACATATGATGAACATTGAAGACATATCCAGGCTCCTCATAGATGTTTAACCCAGGAATGGCCTTTCCCCCCTCTGGAATTTTGGCAAAGCACACCCTACACACTCCACAGCATTTAATTAACTGGAGACCATTCTCAAGTTCACTTAATTATAGGTCAGTATTTTGACTCCATAAATCATGGAAAAGGAAAGGAAATGACACAAAAGCCCTAGACTAATATAATTTATAGCTATCTGAACTAACACAAGGAAAGAATGGTACTGTTCTATAATTAAAGATTAGGTTAGTGCCAAAAATCATAATTTTCTACTTGGCTTTAAAAGCGAATGTCATGTTAATGACAGTTAACTTTTGATTACGCAGGGATGATTATATATAGTTTGTGGATTATCTATGCCCTCATTTTCTTTCCCTCTTTCTCATGTTGCTTTATTGCTAATTAATCCCTCTATCAGAATCCTGATTAAGGAAAGGAAGAGAAGTAGAAAAATCAAATTAGTCATTTGGGCTGATTGTTAGCTGCCTCCGTTAAGACTCTTGGTGAAGCTAATGTGAAAAATGCCTTTCTGAATTTCAATCCTCTATCCTACTGACTCTTTCTCTTCTTTGTGGTACTGGGAATTGAACCCAGCAGTGCTCAAAACTGAGCCACATACACAGCCCTTTTATTTTTATCATACATGCTTATGAATTTTTTTTTTAAGAGACAGTGTCTCGTTAAGTTGCTGAGGCTGGCTTTGAACTCACAGTCCTCCTGCCTGCCTCAGTCTCCTGAGCCACTGGGATTACAGGGGTGCGCCACCATGCCCAGCTATTCCGTTTTTTTTTTTTTTTTTTTTTAACTAAGATTATCTGAAGTTGTGTATCCTCAGAGAAGAAATCCTTGGGTGACTAATACAGTATTCGGATACTTTTATTGTGTGAGGTGAGACCCAAGCATTTAAAATTCAGAAACCCCTTTTACTCAAATTCTGCACCCCTATCACCTTCACACATCTTGAAATTGCAATGATATCTGCCAGGGATGTTCTCCTGCGCCATATTCCATACAAACATGGCCCATAAACAGGGCCATACCATTTGTCATATGAAAATAAATGTGAAGGGCTGTCTCTGGAATGTAACTCTGGGAACCTTAGGGATTTTCTTTCCAAGGTCTATGTTGACTCTTCAGCAAGCACAATGTTTCCAAACATTGAAGTTCCCGGAGCTAGAGATCTAGATGGATAAATTACTTGGAGGAGATCTATTTGTAAATCCTAACACAACATGCAACAAAACTCACCTATTCTGTGCCAATTCAGTGGTTAAAACAAAGATGAGAAGTGAGTAGACACAATGAATCATCAAAGCTGCCAACTTGGCGGGCAATAAAATTAATAAGCCAACGGCCTGCCGAGTGGCAGTCCAGTTGTGATTATGTTGTGTGAGAGCAATCACATAGGAATGTGAAAATAAAAGTCTCAAATTTTGAATCTTAACAGGATTCCCTCATCCTGCCAGATCTTCTTGAAAACACCACCCATATTTCCCATTGTAAGTTGTATTACACTTATACCAACATATGGTGGGACAGCCTGTGTCTTAGGCATTGTGAAAAATCAGCACAAATCTAGTTTTCTGTAATCTGTCTACAGAATTAGGGGTGTGGATGTTTCAGAACACTAAGAAATTTTTAAAACTAAATTTCTTTCTGCTGTTCATTAAACACTTATATAAGCGTACTTATACGCACAAGGATTGAAGTGATACAAAGGCAGGTTGAAGAGTCAAAGTAACAAGCTTAATAGAACAGGTTATCCTAGATTGCCATAGTTTTTTCTCTGCCTTAAAGGTTTTGGTTTGCTTGCTTTGGATGTCACATAAGTATGGCTTCCCAGTGATGGAAAGAAATTATTAGTTTCCTTTTTGAACTCCTACAGCTCAGTGGGATGCATACATGTAAGATGACATAATGCCTTTGTTCTATACCCAAATTTAACAAAGCAATTTGACTTCTGTTCAAAACCTGCAACAGAGTATGAAAGTGCCTCATGCACTAAGTCAGCCAGCTTCAACCCATTACAGAGTTTTATGTAGAAAATGATAAAACATTAATAAATCGCCACCCTTCAAAAATATCCACCTCTGGAAAATATAAGTTAATGCAATCATAGTCCAACAGGAACGTAAACCAACATTATAATACCACATGATATGGTTCGTTAAACACTTCAAGTCTTTAGGGGGCTTTTTGGAATTGCAAAATATTTCTATCATATCCCCATTGTAATTTGGTATTCCAAAATACCATTAACTTTTAAATGTACCAATTTGCTTTTTGCTGCTTGATAAATCTTAGTTGTCATTCATAGGCTGTAAATTCATTTTATGCTTTATAATAGCTCACTGGAAAACTTTTCCCAGTGAAGCAAGTTCATCAGTAAGAAAAAAAAAACTTGGAAATAAAATGGTATTTGATCAACACACTATAGTAATATAGCCAAGTATTTTCTTCTTTGACATTAAAATTGATATATGATGGCAGGAAAAATTATTCATCTTTTTATTATACAAGCAACCAAAACACTAAAACTTAACTATAGTGTTAACAGGATGAAGTTATCAGTTTTCTGCATGAAACCACAGAAGAAGTTTCTATCAGCAGAGATGAGACTTTGGGTTTATTCACATACAATTTAAAGACCAAGACCAAATCCAACTTGAGGAAAGATGTTCACAGCATAAGATTCCTCAGCAGATATGCAATTAAAGACATAAGCCATTTAAATCTTCAAAGTTCTTTAAACAATACATTAAAAAGAGGTATTCTTACCAGAAAGATTAGTCAGAATATGTCTGGCTACAGTGATTCAGCCTGAGATGTGCTGGTCATTTTTCCATCCCTCGGCCGGGATAGTAGCAAGCAGTTATCAGACTGCAACTTGTAAAGCATGAGTTTTTCACCAGGACCAAGGACACAGCTGAACATCACAAGTCTGATGAACACAAAAACCCAGACAATACCTTTTGGCAATGAACAATTGAAAAAGCTCCATTATTTATCATGTTGCTCTTCAAAGGGAACTCCATTGAGAAGCTGTGGGAAGTCTGCCTAACAAAACAAACGTCGCTTGATAAAGTTTCCAAGGATATTAAGAACAGTTTTTATTCTCTTGCTAGAACGTATGCTGCTGATTTCCTTAGTGAAATATACCAAGAAATATAAATTCATTATATTTTCACGTATACTGGAGTTTATTCCAATTTTTTGTTTGTTTCTTTACTATTCTGCCCAATGCTATTATTCTATCTTATCACATGCAACAAAAGGGATTATGGAAAAAGTCAAAATCTGTTGATATTTTGATTTATGTCTCCATTGTTTTAAAAATCAAGCAAATGGCCATATTCTAAAGAATAAGGTCGCTGGCCTTCTAGAGTGCTCTGTTCTTCAGAGAGCTGGGATCATTTCTGCTCTTTGAGAGATCAGTTATAGATGGATGCTAGAAGAATCCCCACTCTCTCTGACCAGCAGACCACAGTGCCTCTCCTGGATGGAAGGGTCATGATTTGAAAAGGCACACCCCTGCTCAAAGTCAAGACCGTGAAAGGTGAGGTCACTCAAAAAACCACCCAACAACGTCAACAAGCTTGGAAACTCAATTTTGTTTCCTAACTGACATCTTAAAAATTCCTTTCAGTGTTCAAAAACTACTGCAAGGGCATTTTTAAAAATAGCCTTAGAAAAATAGAAGAGACATAGAATGAATCCATTAGTAAAAACCTGTTTTAACACTATTTTCATTAAAAACCTATAAAGAAAATTCACAGTGAAATGTCAATTATTGGTCTTCTCCCTTAATTCCAAAGCTGATGATTTGATTCTTGTTTAAGAGATTGAAAAGATGTAGTTATTTGAAGGAATATTTTGCAGCATTTGCATATAAAAACATAATTGTGTACAGAAAAATAAACTTGTTTTTGCTGTTCAGTTATGCTTCTTTCTTCTTCCTATAAAATTACTTTCTCCTATTGGTGATACTGTAGCTATGCATTGAAAGAAAATTTCAATAAAATGATTCTAATATACTATTTCTTCTGCCCACTTATATGAATCCACTAGTTCCCTTATTTAAGAATATTTTATTCATTGGTAAATTATATGGGCTGCTTCTATCGCATAATCAGTCATTATTTTCTGAGCAGGGAGAGAACTACAAATGGAAGTGAGATTAGCACTTCCAGAATTCTGTCACTCAGTGGTAGTTTTCTCAACCAAAACAACAATCAAGTAGGATTCAATCCCACTGGATGTTTCTTTTTTAATAAATAGTATTTTCCTGGCTACACAGTGAAACCCCATTCAATTCTCTGAAATACTTAAATACATTATTGGTCCTATTTAAAAAATAGGTTTTAAGGCATAGAATTAAATAAACTTGAACCACTTAGCCTATGAAGAACATAGAAGACTTTGAGATGGAAAAAATTACAACAGAAAATTATATAGCTATACATGTGTATAAATGTATGCATGGGTACTTAAAACAGAAATACACTTTTTGAAAATTTTTTATTTGTTTTAGTTACACATGACAGTAGAATGCATTTATGTACTTTGATATATCATACATAAATGGGATTATAATTTCTCATTTTTCTAAGTATACATGTTGTAGGATCACATTGTGTATATTCGTGACTACATGACCAAAGTAATAATGTCTGTTTCATTCTACTATCTTTCCTATACCCACATCCCCTTCCATTCCCTCCCTTCACTTCTCTACCTAATCTAAGGAAACACTATTCTTCTCTAGTGCCCTCACCTTATTGTGAATTAGCATCAGCAGATCAGAGAAAACATTTGGCCTTTTGTGGGATTGGCTTATTTTGCTTAGCAAGATATTCTCCAACTCCACCCATTTACTGGCAAATACCATAATTTCATTCTTCTTTAAAGCTGAGTGATATCTCATTGGATATATATGCCAAATTTTCTTTATCCATTCATCTATTAAAGAATACCTAGGTTTATTCCAGAGCTTAGCAATTGTGAAGTGAGCTGCTATATACATTGATGTGGGTGCATTAGTGTAGTATGCTGATTTTAAGTCCTTTGGGTATAAACTGAGGAGTGGGATAGTTGGGTCAAATGATGGTTTCATTCCCAGCTTTTTGAGGAATCTCCATACCGCTTTCCAGAGTGGTGGTACCAATTTGCAGTCCCACCAGCAATGAGTGTACCTTTTTGCCCACATCCTTGTCAACACTTATTGTTGCCTATATTCTTGATGATTGCCATTCTACATTAAGAAATACACTTTTAATAATTTTTTAAAGTCACTATTGAATGAATTTACTGTCCACCAACATGATAAAAGCTAACATGTATTAGCAACTTAAATTATTTTAGTAAGTAGAATAAGAGTTCTATTTTAACCATCAGTGCCAGAGCTTTCCATGCCACTTATTCTGGTGATGGGGAGATGGGAGAGAGGCCTAACCCAATTTTAGGATGGTTTCTGACTTCCTGCTCTTTTTGTGTGTTTGCCCTAGAGATCAAGGAAATGACCATTATTATGCTGAGTGGGAGGGCCAAACCCTGAAGGCCATAGTTTCTTTCTCATCAGAATATATAATACTCGGAATAAATGAAAAGATCAAAACCTTTTTCTTTCAAGCATGCTGCCAAACTTGGGAATTTGTGTTTTTGATGAAAAATTGCTTGACATGCAATTGATGTCACTTCAAGTTTTCTGCCAAATAGAGTTTCCTAGAAATTTAGAAACGTAAGTTCAGAAACTGATGAAAGTCAAAACCCTACAAACAACTAAGAGACAACCAGTTTTGACACTCTTTGGCCTCATAAAAGCAATTAAGTGGCTCTCGTTCTACAAAACCTAATGAAGCCCCTACTATTCACCATCAGGACTGGCCTATGCTATGGCACCAGTGTGCACTCTTCAGGTCGAGGGGCATCATTCACATTGTAGACCTTGGTAATGCTACAGAGGTGGGTGTGAAGATGTGTGCAGAGATACTTGCACAGATGTGTGTGCCATGGGATTTTCTCAGTACAAACCTTTGTGACTATATTCATCAGTATTTTGTGACAGACACTTTGCTAAACCCTGGGTCACACATAAAAATCATAGTAGTCCTTCTATTATCTAGTGTTGCTTTCTAGTTTTAGGTACCTGAGGTTAAGCACAGGTAATTGAAAATATTAAATAGAAAACTACAAATAAACAATTTATATGTGTTTTATGTGCTATTTTGTGCAGCATGATGAAATTTGGTACTATTCCATGCTGTCCTCCTCAGGACATAAGATATCCTTTCTCTAGCATATCCACAGTATATATGCTACCCTCCTATTAGTCACTCAGTGGCCCTCTGATCAGTGGTGATCAGATCGACTTTCGCAGTTTTTCAATGCTTGTGTTCAAGTAACCTTTATTTTATTTAATAATGTCCCCAAAGTACAAGAGTATCAATGCCATGCAATTCAAATATACATAAGAAAAACTCTAAAATGTCTTAAGTGAAAAAGTGAATGTTTTCAACTTAATAAGGACAGAAAAACAACTGAGATTGCCAGGATCTATAGCAAGAACAGATCTTTCATTCATGAAACTTTGAAGAGGGAAAATAAATCCATGCTAGATTTTCTGTCATACCTCAAGCGGTGTAAGCTATGGTTACAATGTGTGACAAATCCTTTAAGATGGAAGGAGTGTTAAATTATAGGGTTTGTTTGGTACTATGTGTTTTCTGGCATCCTCTGTGGGTCTTGGAACACCTTTCCCACAGACAAGGGAGGCTCCTGTAGACAACTTTGGCAGATCTCATAGGAGAGATGACATTTAACCTGGTCTTGATGGATCCATAGTTTTAGCTAGGATAAAACTAGAGTTGGGCAAAGGGAAGTCAAGATCACTGAGGTATAAAACAACCTACTCAGGGCTCTGGGGTATCTTATCATAACTCATACCCTCTTTTTAAAGGTGAAATGCAGAGAAATCAGGTGAAAAATAAATGGGACCAAGTAATAAAAAGTCTTAAAGGAAATATCAAGAAATTTAAGCTTTGTCTTGTATTGTTGGACAATGTGGGAATTTTCCAACAGCAGAGAGAAATAATCAGGTGTATGTGTTTAAAAAGTATGAGTAGAGAATGGAGGTACCAATTATATTAATCAGTGGCCTTCCCTAAATTCTACCCAGTTCCATAAAGCATAGAAGGGTAGTTAAAGTATAGACCATGGAGCCAGAATGCCTGGATTGGATTCTCAGATCCCTGACCTACAAGCTGATCTTGAGTAGCTTTTCTTAACTTAGCATTTGAATTTCTGCATCTTTATTGGAGTGCATATGTTATAGGGTTGTTTTAATGATTAGGCAGCTAATATGTGAAAAGCACTTGGAACAGTGTCTCACACATAGTGGGCACTAGATGTGCGTTTTGTCCAAAAGCTAGTATAAACTAAACTCTTATCGTATGCCAGGGATGGGGGATGTAAGGTCGAAAAGAATAAGGAACCGCCCACGGTCACAGAATTTACAGCAAAGCAACATTCAAGGCTCTAGTCTTTAATGATTGTGAATTAAAATTACTTTGGTTTGGGGAATAGAAAATTTTATGATACTAGGTGCAACTGTCTTTTGCAAATCCAGCAGCACTCAATACAACGGTAATGGTGATAAAGCGTATCCCACCTCTTCTCCTCTATTCGAAATCATAAAAGGGGAAGACTCCTCAAACACAGCCCTCTAAGGACAGCTCTCTGCACTCTGCCTAAATTCAGACAGCTGTTGTGTTCATTTTACTCTATACTCGCTCTTGTCATTAATTCTGTTTTAATGGACCCGTTTTTATTTTCAGTGTGCTAGAATGTTCTTTGACAGGGTGATCCATAAAACAGCTTCACTTTCATTTTTTCCACTCCAATATTCCATATATCCAATTCCAGAATGCTGTCGATAGCTGTTTGAAAAATATCTAGACTTATAATTTAGTGCGTTAGCACACCACTCTGTACCAAATCGCTAATTAACAGATCGGAAATGAGGAAACAAAGACTTAAGAACAGAATATTAAAATAGGCAGAATGAGATACAATTATTCTTTGTGATTGTTAAGAATCTACTCTTCATAATTACTTACTTCAACATAATTATTAAGGCAAAATTTAAGGAATCTGCCTAAAGCAGTAGCATTGGCCCACGTAGCCCCACCACCCTGGCTTTACGAACAGGCCTTACAGACAACAGAGCTGTTGGCATCAGGAAGGGTCTGGAAGCTGTTCCCTTTAAAAAGTGCTAGGGAGCTGATCTTAGGAAAAAAAGGAGAGAGGAATAAGAGTTGCTGTTTATATATTTTAACTATATCTTCAGACTATATCATGGCATTTACAATTATGTAAGGGAATTCAACAATTATTTGTGGAACAAATAAACAGCAGCTCCCGTTTGTTGATTCTTCTGCCTTGAAATGATATTCTCCAGTAACTGAAGAAACCACTCTCCTTTGCTCTTTCATAAAGGATAGCTCCTAAACCATCCTATAATAAACTACAGCTCAGGACATTTTTCCCCCTAAAATGCATTTTTATTGAAGATCATCAGTCACTTTTCTGCTTATTCTCAGAACATGGCGAGATCTTCCTATAATTTATCCATAAGAATAGCTAGTGTAAGTTGCAAACGCAGAGATTCCACCATGCACTCTAACTTCCAAATCATTTATTAAAATATTAAGTAAGGAGAGTACCCAGATTCATCTCCTAGGAGATTCCATTAGGAACCTGTTGTTCTCATTGTTTCCCTGTGAAATATTTGAAAATACTTTCTTTCTGGAAGTGTGTTTGCTAATTAAATTAAATACTTTATTTCCAAATGATATGGTAGATTTGACAGGATGCTCTTAGGGAAAATATTGCTACCATTGCTTCTACATCAAATCTTTTCTAAAGCTCCCTTTCTAAACAAAGTAGGCACTTTAGTATATATAACAGACTAGGATTCAAAAAATGACCAACACACTAATAATGATCATTTCTGGGTGATAAAATTCTTTCTCTTCCATATCAAGGTATGCTGTATCTGAATACATAATCAGTTTCCTAAACCACTCTGACTCCTAGGAATTACTCATGAAAACTAAGAATGATTTGGTGAACCATATTATTTAGAACCTATATATAATAGGGTCTAAAACAAGACAGTATCTAAATGGAGGGGGAAATGTTCCTATAATTGAAGGGAGTCTGAGGATATGAATTAACCTATTATAGACCATTCATGGCTGGCTAAATGCCCTCAAAAGCATAGTGGACAGTGAGAGGACATCTTTTGCTGAAAATCCATGACCACAACATAAGAATGTTCAGAGATTGAGTCTAAATTAAAAATGATTAAGACTCCAGGAAGAAAAGAAACAAGCAATTAGCTGAAAGAAAAATCCTTTCAAATTGGAAAAGAATCTTTTACATCCAAAACATCTCAGGAGCTAGCAATTATCTATTGCACCCCTATCTTTCCATCTTTGTACTTAAGTAGAAGTTATATTACAAAAGAGTTGTACTTTGCTACTAGTATGAACTTTTGGTACACATTAGATGGATCATGCTTTTCGTATAAAAGGTATTTAATCTTCTAAATCAGTGGGAAAATGATTATGTTTATAAAGGGGTTAATGAACTTTTACATGGTATAAGCAGTGAGCATATTGATAACTGACATTGACTATTTACCTGCTGACTTTCAATGGCACAAACTCACTTAGACCTCAACTCTTCACCTTGAGGCAAGTTCTGCTTTTAAAAATTGCTTTTCTACTCTCAGTAAATATTACCTTTGACTTAACATTCTGCTTAAAAATATTTATAAGCCCTTGGGTCTCCTTTCCCTATTAGATCCAGCAATAAAGCAATCCCATTGTACAAAGATGGCGAGGATTTGGTTTGGGACTACACCTATATTGCAGGGAAAAAAATCATCCTTTGGTATATATTTGTCACTTTTGGTGCAGAGCACAGTAAATTTTCTTACTCTCCGCCAGTTGGCACTGGTGTGTATTGAAAACATGCAGAATTTCTAGCACTTACACTAACTCATTCAAATACATACCAATATCAGCCTAAGTGATATACATTTTAAGATATATTTTAACAAGAAAAGTATACTGAGGGAAAAGACTGGGGAGTCTATATCAGACACAAATCAATTGTGGGTAGCAGTAATTCTTAGTGTGTGTTATGAGTGTGAACAGATCTTGGCTACAGAAATTTTGAAAGCCATGGGTTCTTTAGTATGTTTGGGCACTCTTGTCATATATTTTCAACTTTTATCATAACCATTACAGAAGTCCAAATGCTTAGGATCTGATAAATAACCAGATGTCATTTAGAGCTTTCAACTCTAAGACCCCTCCCTCAAACAAAAACAAAAATCAGGGCAAGGGCATTTCATTGCTGTGTAAAACCAGGACTGGCTTATATTAAAAAAAAAAAATGCCTATTACGCAACTCTTTTTAAAAAATCATTCTTTCAGGGATAATGGAATACAAACTTACTCAAGGACTCAGAACGAAGGAATCCAGAACAGGTCAAGTTACTCCTGTAATAATGACAAAAATTCTATGATAACCTTCATGAAAGTTTCTAGGTTTATATTATCTTTAATGAAAATCCTACAATCTAGTTAAAAGTTGATACTGGATGACTTGACACTGTAAAGACAAAAATGATTGTGCAGAGAAGTATAATTTGAGGATGGGGCAGTTTAGGGTAGGAATGTTACTGGACCAAGCTACCCTGCTGGGATAGTAACAAGGGGGAAAGGATAGGAGTTTCTATTCTCCATCTTTAATGAATCTTATGTGTACTCCTTAAATGAATAGTTATCAATCCTAAGTGGCTCTTGTTTGGAAGCTCAGCTCAGTTATGTCGTGAAAATATTAAAGCTGACCCCTGAATTTAAGCCAAGCACATTTGGCTTGAGACTAAGGTCTCACTAGGGGTATCTAGTTAAACCTCATTAGGGTAACCTATCCTGATGTAATAATACTGTTCTTACACCAGCCTAGAATATAGCATATGCCAGCTTTAGCTTTCCAGTGTACACAGTACATGTCCATAAGGCTGTGCAGTTATCATCTTCACCCTGATGTACCCAAATGCAAACTCCTCATTCTTACTAAAAAAAAAAAAAAAAAAACAAAACAAACAAAAAAACAAAAAAACAACAAAAAAAAACCCTCAATTTCTCTTTACTCAATACCACCATTTTCACAATCAGCTCAAATACCTCAGAGCCACCATTAAGTGACCCTTTTGATCAACAGCTGTGTCCCAGTTCAAAAATTCTGCCTACACTTCCAAGGCTATTTTAGTGCCACCCACAGTCAATGGTTTCATTTCTCAATTTAGATATATTTGTGGGTAGTAGCGTCTCTCCAGTTTAATTTGTATTTGAAGGCCAAGACTTTACCATTTGTACCCAAAGAACTACAGGATTTAGCAAGTTGTGGAGAATAGATTAGTTTCTGTGAAATGATCCAGGAATAACACAGGTATACATGTTGATTCTCAGGCTACAGAACAACTTCTCCAAAAGCAGGCTTCTATTTCACATACTGCCATGATCCTCTTTACCTCTTATTTTTTTTTTAATATACAAATGTCTTATTGTTTTACTTCATTACCTTTGTTCAAAAAAGAACTCAACACTATCAGGACCTTATAAATCAAATCAGATTTAAGAAAATGGGACTTTTAAAATATGCCAAAGAAACTACTTTCTATAACTGTCAAAGGCTTGTGAGTTGCCTAACTATAAATTTACTTCATAAGGAAATCTCCTTGGGTTGCCCACTGTGTGCTACTTGCTCTAGAGAGCGCTGTGTTTTCCTAGAGATAGCAGACATCGACTGTGATGGACAAATTATTAAAACCAAAATAACTTATGTGTTGATAATTACAAGTTATTTGACAAAGCCCACTTTGGAGCAGTTGGGAGGGGAAAATTGGGATGAGACTGGAGAATAATCTGAATACTCTATTTCACTGTGAAATTTATTCTGTAGGTCAGAGTGAGCTATTGAAATTTATGAATATGAAACCCAAGAGAAATCCTTTGACAGCCTGGTGTACTCCCAACAGAATAAAGAGGTGTTTTAAACATAGACATACCACATGAGATTTCCTTCAAAGGAGATAGCTAAAACAAATAGGGCAAAATATTCATAAATTATAAACTGTGGGAAATGGAGTCTGTGATTTTTCTTTGCATTTTAATAACATTGTTTTTAATTATAAAATACTAGCAAATAAATGAAAAGAATGACTTTTTTAATGAGTAAATATTTGAGGGTCTTGGGCATGGCCAGGTGGAGTTTAAGATCCTAGGGATGTAATTTTTGTTTTGTTAATAGTTCATGCACAGGAAAGGACTAGGAAAGGAACAGTGAAAATGACAAGATTAAACCTTTGTCATGAACTCATTTGTGCCAATATGATTCTGGGTGAAGGGGTGGCAGCTATGTGCAGCCTGGGAACAAGTAAAAAGGGTTGCATTGTTTACAGTAGGCACTTACCATGAACAGAGCATTTTTGCACATGCCAGACCCCGTTCTAAGCAATGTATTTCGATTACCTCCTTGACTCTTCTACATACAAGGGAAGGATGACCACTCTGCAAGAAGTTAAAACATTTGTCTGACTTCACACATAGCTGGGAGAGCTGGGTTTTCAGCCCAGTCCTGTAATAGATCATGTCCTGTAAAAGGGCCATGCTAAACTCCTCCCAAAATGCAGGATTTGTATTAAAAACATTCAGGTCTATCCAAAGGCAGGAATAGAATATCTTTGACAACACACAATAGTTATGTCACTCTATATATTGACTGAGTAAAAATATCATAGAGCTTTGCTGACCCATACAGTATCCAACTAACCATGTCTTTTAAATTAATTAAAAATAGAAAAAAAAAAACTTCACTTCTTCAGTTACGTTAGTCATGTACTAATTCTGGGCAGCCAGCCTGTGGATTTAAAAGCATTTTGATCAGTGCACAAAGTTCTTTGACTGTCCTAGAGTGTAAATTAATTTTTTCCAACCAGGGTTCCACAATGGAATCAACAACAACAACAAAAAAAAAAACTCACAGAATTTTATTTGAACAACTATTTTCTTAAAGATAGCAGTTGGTCATTGCTCTCTAGATTCAAAGTAAACCTTCAGACTTTGAAACGGACATCTCTCTAGGAATTCTTGTTAAGAGTTGATTCTGGGCTGGGGTTGTGGCTCAGTGGTAGAGCACTTGCCTAGTGTGCTTCCTAGCATATTCTCAGCACCACCTATAAATAAAATAAAATAAATAAAGGCTCACCAACTAAAAAAATTAAATTAAATTAAAAAAAAAAACAGGTTGATTCTAAGCTCTGATGAAAATGGATAGCTTCAGACTGGGGGACTGTGGCTTTTGCAATGCAGACACTTGTTGGAGTTTAGACCTGGCTGTGTCGCCAGATAATATGCTTGCACAAACTGTACAACCTGGATGGGCCTCGGTTTTTCTTTTAATTATAGTTGACATGACTGTTATACATATGGCTGGGAAACAATCTGATGTTTTAATACATGTATACATTGTGTAGTGATCAAATCAAGATAATTGATGTAACTATCACCACAAACATTTACCATTTCTCTGTGGTGAGATCATTCAAAATCATCTTCTCCAGCTGTGTCGAAATACACATTATTATGAACTACAGTCACCCTACCATGCAATGGAACTCCAGAACTTACTCTTCCTATCTTTGTAATCTCTGTTGGCTGACCAAATTTTGGCCCCCCACTCTGCTCTTCCCTCCCCAGCCTCTGCTAACCTCCGTTCAGTCCCCACCTTATGAGATCAACTGTGTTAGATTCCACACAAGAGTGAGATCATATGGCTTCTCTCTGTGTCTGGCTTATTTCACTTGACACAATGCCCCGTGGTCAGAAAGGAGGTCCTTTTTATGATTTAAAATGATATAATTTGGTGGTTAATTGCTACGATCTCATTCGGTTGAGGTACCTAAAAATCAACCAACACAGAAACCACCTTTCCCCCCTCCTCTTGGCTCCAAATTCACTGTCAGTACTCTGAAAAGATTAAACATTAGCCACAGTTCAGAAATAAGCATTTCTAGGTATTCCCTCGTGATCGGCCCATCGCTAAGCTTCATAATCTATTAAACTACGTTCACTGGGTTCTGTTTACTTTCTCAAGCCTTCCCAATAATTCCAGGAGATTTGGCCAGCTGCCTTTAGGATTAAATAGCCCTCTTTCAGGCAATTCTTACGCTTTGCCCTAAGCAAACTGCTAAATCTACCGGGGTTTATTCTCGATACCTTTGCCCAATATCTCAAAAAGCAAATTGTCAGAAATGAAACTTTACCTCTACGTGCTGCAGATTCAAAATAGAAAAGAAAAAAGAAAAAGGAAAAAAAAAGGAGTGCCTATATATGGTTTTAAAATAACGATTCTATAATTATTGGTAGATCTCAATGGATTTAGTACATCACTAATTATACTGCATTACTGTCAAATGAATTCTTTTAGCATGATTAATGTTATTATGCCGAATCCCAAATTAATTCACAATGAGTATCTTAAAGTCTCAGCAATGCTTTAAAAGGAGGGGGAAAAAAAAGATGACAAATTAAGCTGGGCCATTATAGTGAAATACAGAGAGGTTTGCTATCTAAGCACTTCAAATATATTGCTAGAATTAACCTATATATTTATGAAGCACCCTTCTGATCTTGGTTCAGTTTTGCAGTAGATTTCCCAGCTGGGAAAAGAATGTGCTAAATGAATAGCTCAACTACCCAGTCTCTTGACCTTTTACCCTTGTCTGAACATTTCTATTGTTTGTGTGTCTTTTGTTATAACCTGCCGCAAGTCATCACTTTGGAAGTCGGTGGGATATAAATAAAGGATCCAGGAACAAAGAATATAATCTCTTTGTCAGTTAAATGTTTTAGCTTTATAATTACTAAATTATTTTGCTGATAAATTCAGTCTTCACTCGACATTCTGGTATGTGATTATCTCTGCCTTAGTTGACCATGAAGACCCTACAGGTCTATAGCTCTGAGACTCCCCCCATCTCACCCTTTCAGAGGGAGATGATCAGAGTAGAGACAGCCAGCTCTAGCACTGGGCACTGAGTCTCTCTATTCTGAAATGTAAGCTCTGTATTCCAGACTCAAATTTCTCAATTTCTTGCCATAATCCTCCTTGCCTGGATTGACTTCTGAACTTACCCACCATCCATCCTCCCGTCTCTTCTTTCCACACCCATGAGGCAACATAATTCAGTGATTAACAGACTTGGAGGTAGACTTTTCCATATACGCCAGTTCCTCCAAGCTACGTGTGATTTTAGATAAGATACTTCATGTTTGTCAAACTCAGCGTTCCCATATGTGAAATGGTGATAATAAATACCTCCTATATATACCTATGGCATAGGATTGTTCTAAGGATTAAATGATTTAATTCACACTCAGTACAATACCTGAATAAACAGTGAGTGCTTAACATTTCCCTGCAGATAAAGGTGTCATAGGAGGTAAAACTCAAGTATACCCTGCTCCCCTGATGCAGGGTTCTGTGTGGCAGGTATTGAACTAAGCATTTACAAGCATTACTTCATCCAACCATCTGTACCTCCATTTCATGGCTTACACAGACGGCAGTGCAAAAACTGAATCTTAACCAAGTTGTTGAACTCTGGAGTCTTTGTTCCTCACCTTTGACACTACAAGCGTTTTAGCAAAACATTTTCTACAGAAAAGGTGGTAGTGTCTACCTTCTTCACCTTAGGAAATGACACCTTATAGAAATAAGCTTGCCTTAGCTCACAGAGCATAGGATGCAGAATTACAAACTTAACTACATCTCCTGACCCTAGTCTAGGGAGCAATACCATAGGACAGAACTGTCTGCTGAAGTCTAGGAGAGAAGAGGCTGTGCTGGGCAGGTAGCATGCAGCAGTTCTGAAATCTCCAAGTCAGCAAATGCAAGAATCCCTTAATTGGGGCATCCGTGTGTATCATTTCTTAAGAGTTGTTGCATCTTCTAAGCATTAATGCATTGAAGAGAGCATTCTACACAAATATTCTTCTTTCCATTTTTGCTTCTTGATCTAGGTCCAGAAATATTTCAGTATATCTCAATATTAAAAAAAAGGCAAGGTTGGTGAACATAAACCTCATAAACC
The DNA here is from genome assembly GCF_964194105.1 of Spermophilus citellus. Classification (NCBI taxonomy): domain Eukaryota; kingdom Metazoa; phylum Chordata; class Mammalia; order Rodentia; family Sciuridae; genus Spermophilus; species Spermophilus citellus. The sequence goes on from NC_138184.1 coordinate 37,169,013, forward strand.
ATAACAAGCCATTCCTAAATTCCTTTTCAATGTATCTGTGGCCCTGAGTCTTCAACCAGGGTGGAAGCAGTGTGCAGATGAACTTGGGAGGGGGCCACATTGAGGATGAGAGGTCCAGTGTACTTTCTGTGGACAGAGGTGATGGGGACTTTACTAGACCATGTGGGAAGAGGGTGAAGAGAAGATGAGGAGCTCCACAGATGAGAAAGCTTGCCGCAGGGACCTCTTCACTGAAGGGGTCCTGGGATAACCAAGGGGGAAGGGCAAAGGTCTATCTGAAGAATGAGGCAGGAAGCTCATTGGTAAACACAGGGTACATGGTCAGCAGAACTCCTGGAAGGTGTGTGTTCCTGCAAGGTTTCCAGAATGGAATGCTCCCCCATCCTTGAAGACAAAATGTCAAAATGTACTCTAGAGTTTGGGACAGCATCAATCTCAAGTGAGGCTGGAAGGAAACAGAGAAGGGCAGGGTGTAATGAATGAACTAAAGATAGACGTCAAACTGATATCCCTGTGGGCTCAATTTAAGGACTACTTGGGCTACTTCATGTTTTTAAAATATTCAGAATTATCTTCTGCATATATACACTCATTGGGAGGTTTTACCTGAAAACCTGGACTTACCATTTCTTTTAAAAAATAAGATCTCCAACTGAGTGGTAACTGCTCCCTATGGAACAGGCAGGTGGATTTGGTGGCATGCACAGTGTCAGCCTTGACCTAAAGGCTTGGCTGTCATGGTGGGAACTGGAGGCCAGTGGCAGGGAAAGTGACGCCATGAAAGCTTGAGACAGCTAATTAGGAGCAAAAGGGACACATCATATTACCCAAGCAAGACTGCCTCACTCAGCCTCCTATTGGGCACTTTCTATAAGTGCAGCACCCACTTAGAAGATGATTGACAGAGGTGAGTGAGACTGACACTGAGCCATGGGCAGGAAGTTGACTCTAAAGGAGAGACTGTGATTTGAGGGGCTGAAGATAGAATGGAAAGTCGATCAGGTCAGGGCATAATCACAAACAGAACTCCGAACAAAGCAGTGGACAGAGAACACAGTTCTAGTCCAGCACCCACTCTGACCTTGGGTAAGGTTATATCACCCTCTCCTTGCTTCATGATCTAGAAAAAGGGTGGATGATTTTAACCTCCAGTCTTAACCTAATTTGAAATCTTACAAAATGAGCAGCTGTAACTAGGATGCCTAAAAGAGATCAAATCATTGGTAACAATAAGCATGGAGAAGACTATCTTTTTTGGTATAGCATTTAGATATATTGATTCAAAGCTTCCCAGTTATAAATCCGACTATCCTTTCTGAGCTCTTTGGAACACTCTTTCCATTATATAGTAAGAAAATGTTTGATTTAAAAATTAGGAGTGTTAATAAGGATTAAGAGGGCATTGACCCTAATTGGGGGTAGAGTTGGATTGTTTAAGGACTTCCCGCAATTCTTGATTTGTATGTAAATAGTGCTGTTAATTGCCAAATTAGAAGAAGTCCCAGCAGGACCTCTTCATGAAAACACTTGGATAACAGCTAGTTCACGTTGTTAGTGCTATTGAAAAGTAACACAATTGCTTTTTATTTTCAAATAATCTTAAATTCAGTCTCTTCCATTTGTATGACTAGCATTCTCACAACCTTTGTTAAACAGAAATTTAATTCTTAATCCTCCTCCCTACACCTGCCCACTCCCTTCAAATTTGAATATCCTTCTGTTTTCTTTAGCTAGGATTACCTCTTTTTTTTTTTTTGCATCAACCCAAAAGGACATTAGGAAAAGCCAAAAACATGAGCATATCCATTCTTAAAGAAGTTATCCCAGAAAGCCTGTTAAATGAGACCCACAGGTTGCACTTTGTAGGTGAAGACCTCAGATCTTCCTTCAGCTACTCTGAATTTCTCTTTTATTCATAATTGTGTGAAGGCTGTTCCCAGAGTTAAACAGTACCACAGGAAGCTGCAAATGAGCAGAGGAATAGGAAGCTGCTAGAACCAGCTTTTCTAAAGTTCTAATGAGAGGAAATTAAGTGCACAATGGCAGAGAGTAAAATTAAAAGCCAGGGAAGGCATTAAATAAGGCAGCAGAAAAGCATACCATTCTAAGTCCTTTAGGAACTGGTATCTACACAGCCCAAGACCAAATTCAGGCAACAAATGCACTCATTCCAGCTTAAGAACTCTGAGCCCCCCCCCACCAAAAGAAGAGATGATGGCCAATGCCCCTTATAATCATCATGGTACTAAGGGCTGGCATTTATTAAGCTCTTGGGGGTAATAAATATTGTGCTAAGTACTGTTTATCTCATTTGATTTGGTTAGCATTAATATGAGGTATGTAGCAGGACTGCTATTTAATAGGAGACTAAAATAAATCAGAGAGGTTAAGTTACTAAGTTATCACAGAATAAGGATGAAAGAAATCATACTAACTTCCATTCTCTTTGCCATACAACTGTGTGACTTTAGAGTGAAGCCCATTTTGTTTTTTATCGCTTTTATATGTTATTTTTAACAACTTTGGTAGTAACATGCTATAACGTTGACCTGTTTTTGGCATACAATTCAATGAGTGACAGAAAATTTTCAGAATTAAGCAACCATCACAACAATCCAGTTTTGGACATTTCCATTACCCAAAGAGTTCTTCTCTAGCTCATCTGCTGTCAATCCCATGCCAGCTGTTCAACTGCTTTCCATCTCTACTATCTGCATTTTCTAAAGTTGTCACATAAAAGGTTACAATATGAAGTCTTTTGGTACCTAGCCTCCTTCACCCAATTTGCTCTTTGTTAGTGCTGAATAATATTCTAGCCCATGAAGGTACCACATTTTATTTAGACACTCAGCAGTTGATAGAAATGTGGATCATTCCCACCCCCCCCCTTTTTTTTTGCTGTAAAGAATAATAACCACAGTGACATTCACTTTCAAGCCTTTGCATACACTATGTGTGTATTTTACCCACGAGATCATCAGATGTCGTGAATGTCAAAGTCAAAGAACATCTCCGCAATATACCCAGAAGGGGTGGGCGATAACCAATCAGCTCACTGAAAACAGAGGAGACCAGGACGCACCCCTCAGGTGCTCTCGGGAACAATGAGATGTTACAGGTAAAGCCCTGGAATAAACATTGCTGGTCAAGGGACAGGAGATCAAGTTAGCCTCGTTTTCCTACTGCCTTTCTGTGGGCCTTAGGGAAAACTGAGCATAGAAACCAAGGTTGTCTGGTCCTGTTGTTCATTCTGACATTGTCCTCTTTGCATCTGCAATGGAAGTGGAGAATACTATACTCCCCTCCAAGGCACAAAGAGGGCTCTCTCTTTTCACTGTATCTACTGCTTCCTGCAGAAGTTAAAAAAAAAAAAAAAGCTCAGACATAAACACAGACATCTCTGCCCATGCTCTCATTACCCAGAAGTAAACCACTATTGGCAGGTCTGGCTTTTATGAATTCTCCTTGTCCACCAGAATCAACAAACCTCCTTAAAGCTTCTGAGTGCTTTCTGCTCCTGAAGTGCTCTATTGCTTCACTCTAGCGGTGCAAGGAGTGGCCTCTCTCCCCAGGTCCTTCTCTGAACCTGCTTCTGCTCAGTCTCTCCTCCTATGCACGACAGCTTCCTTTTCCAGCTTCATTTCCTGGCTCCAGACATCCCACTCCTTCTACTGAGATGATATCTGTACAGACTGATCACTCCATTTAATGCTTTACCTCCTCACCTATTTTTTTTTTTAAGGGACTCAGGATCCACATATTAGCTTTTCCAGAAGAATGCTATTGAGTGAGCCCATCATGGCTTAAAAAAAAAAAAAGAAATCAAACTTCTCATATCAGTGGGAACATATTCAAAGTTACATACAACACGAATCAAGTCACATGCAACGCCAACAATGTTATATGCAAATTCATACAGTAAGTCTGAATTTTTTTTACCCCTGAGTGGTTAAAAAAGCTTCCCCATGAAACAAAATTCGGACATTTCTCTCTAGTTGGAAATTACTCCAATGGATTAGGAATGATTTCCTAGCAATTTAGGACATTTCCTAGGACAATTTAGGACTTTAGCCTTTTGTCTAAAGCTGCCTAGTCCAGTGTGACAGCTCCCAGCCACCTAAGGCTTTTAAGCAGAGGAAATGTGATTCCTCAGAATTGAGATATACTCTAAGTGTGAAATGCACACAAAATATTTAAGATGTAATACAAAGAATGAGCCAGGCAAGGTGGTGCATGCCTGTAATCCCAGTGACTCGGGAGGCTGAGGCAGAAGGATCATGAGTTCAAACCCAGCCTTACTCACTTAGTGAGGCCCTAAGCAACTCAGGAGACCCTGTGTCTAAATAAAATACAAAAAGGACTCAGTGGTTAAGCACCCCTGGGTTCAATCCCTGGTACCAGAAAAAAAAAAAAAAAGAAAAAAGATGTAATACAAAGAATGTAAGATACATCAGTTAATTACAAGTTGAAATATTTTAGATGAGCTAAATGATTAAAATTTTAGTATCAATTGTATTTGTAACTTTCTCTGTGTTACTAGAAAAATTAGAATTACATATTTGACTTCTATTACATTTCTGCTGGACAGCATGGATCTATAATATTTTACAAAAAATTATTCTGAATAATGTGTGCTCTTTTACATCACCTTCAGCATTTCCTATCTCCAATCAACAGAACCAGTGCTTGAAAAATGCCCGTAAAGTGGAGTTTTGTCCCCTAAGCATACAGTTTCAAATGGCTACTATTTTTCCAGTCAGTTTTCTAAAGCCAAATATCAAGGATTTCCCTAATGGCTAAATATGGTAGGTGGGTCTACTATGCAAGGCCAAGGCGTTATATACACGTTAGGGGGAAGGACAATAAACCTGAAGTGTCACAGAAACAGATCAGAGTCAAGGATATTTGCAACAGGCATGTGTTAAAGACAGGTTAGTGGCATCTGTTAATACTGGGATCACCACGTCATTCTGGCCATTGTATTCTATACATAATTGGCAGATAGTGTTAGATATGCCAGATCCAGAGGGCTCACTTGCCTCCTCCCATGAGTAGGTGAGGCCCACCTGACAAGACCTACCTGTTCTGCCCTGTCTCCAATAATCCTTCCAGCATCTCTCTTCAAAAATTTTGAAGCTTCAGTGAGAGCCAATATCTCAGAGACCCAGACCCATTCATTACTGAGATGTCACAGGAAAATCCTGAGAGATGATATTGTCAATATACATGATCATGTTTTGGTCTTTGCTGTGCCACCAAGAGATGTTGATAAAATCATTTAAGTACTCAATGCCTCAGATTTCCAAACTATCACTTGTTAAGGCATATAGAAAGTGGAACAGGACAGGATTTGGGCTGAGGGCCTCTCAGATCCCAACTCTGCTGAGGAACTCGTGTTATGAACTACATATTTCCACATGTGATTACAACAAGTCTTGCCCAGGCCTATCTCCTGGTGACTATTATAGCCACTGCCCACATCTGGCTGACCTGTGTGTTTCCATTGCATAAAAACAAAGACAAAGTGATTTTAGAAAGAGTAGCATTCATTTCTAAAATAAGCTGTTCCATTCCGACAACTGCCCGATTGTTAAACTTAATACACCTTTCTCCAAACAAGTTGAAGACATGGGACTGTAAAGACCAACATCTATGACCAGCCCAATTTGATGTGAACATCTGAAATCAGATATGTGCATAAGACATGTGATTAATTTTGATGGAAGAAATTCTTTACATGTCATCATCTAATAATTGTGACAGGAACAAGAAGGAAACCACTTTCTGTCAATATTTCCTGATGTGGTATCTAATTTCAACCTAGATGTTCTACAGAGAAATTGTTTACACATTCTTTCAGAAACTATTTTTCACTCTGTTCTTGAGTTGGGAGGTATGTTGGCTGTATTTCTAGACTCACAATATTTCTGCCTAAAAAAATGAGCTGAGGAATATATCACTTTATTCCTTTGTTGTATCTCTACAGTTGTCTTCAATTGAAGTAAATCCCAGCGGGAAACCTGTTAGGCAAAGAATCAGCACCTTATGTATCATTACTTAAGATAATCATGAATCAAGTGATCTTAAAAGATCTTTGTGGAATACATTTTCCTATCTTTCAAATTTCTTGCTGAAGTTGAGAAATTTAATGCATTAGTCTTTTAAACTTGTTTTTCTTAGGGATAGAAACAGATACAAAAACTGTCAGCTTCTAGATTTTTCTAACTACCTTATCTACAAGGTGGTTACTGAAAACACAAAATACAAATCAGAAGGAACACTGCATGCAATTTTGTTTAATCCCATGGATTTTTCTCTTGCTCTGAGAAGTAGTGACTTCCATTTATCTCATCCTAATGATGGGAGTTCATTGCCCTGTACCCTGGTTCTATTTTTATCGATTTTTATAATTATTACAAGATTCTCTAGATGGGCTCAGTAGTACACAGCCTATGGTATGAATCCCAGAGGCTGGGGAGGCTGAGGCAGGAGGATCTCAAGTTCAAAGCCAGCCTCAGCAAAAGTGAGGTTCTAAGCAACTCAGTGAGGCCCTGCCTGTCTCTAAATAAAATACAAAATAGGGCTGGGGATGTGGCTCAGTGGTAGAGAGTCCCCAAGTTCAATCCCTTGTCCATCTCCCCCCTGCCTCTCTCTCTCTCTCTCTCTCTCTCTCTCTCTCTCTCTATATATATATATATATATATATATATATATATATATATTCTCTAGTAAAGCTGAATGATAGATACCTTTCTGTAATTTAGATCTATTGGCTTCTATTCACACAACAGAGCCACTCATAGGAAGGAAGCCCAATTCATCTTATGCTTAATAGGCACTCAAATATTTCAAGACACCCAATAATAACTACCACTGAGATTTTGCTATGTACCAGGCACTAAGCATATAATTTATTCCTATTGGCAATGCAAAAGAAAGAGGTACATGAATCTTCCTTTTATAGAAGCACAAACACAGGTTCCCTGTTTCACTCAAGATCACACCAATAATAAACAGTAGGAGTAGTAGGATATGCACTCTCGTGTACCCAATACCAGCACCTGAGCTTATGGACACCAGTACAGAGCCACATTCTTCTGCCTCTTTTCATCTCTCTCTTCATCCATTAGGATATTTAAGTCCAACAGGAAGAATGGAAAAGGCACTCAAGTGATATGTGTCGAGTCGACGTGTGCATGGTAAACGTTACTAAAAATGGCTCAAGTCCCATGTTCATGCTTTTCAGAATTTTTGAACATCATCTTGTAGGCCTGAAAACTAGAACATCTTTAAAGCATCCACATCTGATCCGTCTTTGCTAATCTTAAACTGTATGTCCTCTTCCATCAGCAAAAACCCAAGCCCTTTAGAGGGAGGATCACAGAATGCTTTGACAATCTAAAGATAACGATGGTCTCTTCCTAGGAAGAGGCCCCCACAGACACACATTTTAACCCATAATTAGCCACTTTTGTGGACCCTGTTCCTCCAGAGTATCCGAGTTTGTCTATTATTAAGATGATATGACTTATCAGCAAAAGCAGATCGGGAAAAAAAATATTAAGTCTGACATTAGGTAACATTTATGCTTAATTCCAAGCTATGGAGCTATTCTTCCTCAATCTTTCCCCAAATATGCATCAGAAATTGGTTATTTCTAGTTTTTCAGTAATGTCATCTCATTCATACTGGGTTTAGAATACCCAGGGTTGTTATTAAAACGTTCATTCTTATGTTATCTTGATAAAAATCCTTTTTTTTTCCTAACACAAATTATTTTATAATCAAACTGAACAATCCTGTCAATGTCACTTATTGTGGGGTCTGCTTATTAAGAATTCTAATTCTCTTATACCAAGTCTTACCACTGTGAACAAAGCCAAATAGATTTCCTCCAGGAGAGAAGATGGTTTTATCCTAGAGATACTTTTAATTATTAAGCAGTCCAACTTAATTCATCATTAGTGCCCATAATGAAACACAAGAAGACAATTTAAAAGAAATGGAGCAGAGGTGCTATAAAATAAAATATAAAGTCATAACATTTATCACAGCTTGCCACAGAGAAATTTATTCTGCTGGAAGCAGTAGTTTTAGATGTAAAACTTGAGCTGTTAAAGAACTTATGTCAACCCTGTGGCAGAAACTGGCTGGCTATGCACAAATTCCAGTTGCTTATCCTTCTGGGCACAGAATCAGAGGACCAGCCTGTTCAGTGTGACTGTCAGACTGAGTTCTAGCTGGTGCAACAGAGCAGCATAATGTGTACTATCTTGGGGTCTCCACATAAAATCTTCCCATCATCTTTCCTGCTTCTGGCTGGCTGTAAAGGAGAAGACCTTCAGGGCACGCTGAAACTTGTTCATGCATTGAAATGCATAAGGTTACAGAAGGAAATGGAATCTCAGAATTCAAGATTGAAGAAGAGCTGCCGGACCAGAAGCACCCACGCTGGACGGGTCAATGAGGGACAAACGTTTCCTATGGTAAGCCTGTGAGATTTGGGGTGGGGCTGTTATAGTAGCTGGCATTATTTTAGCCAACACAGTCCCCCCCTGGAAGCACAGATATCCACAGGTGGTAAAAATCATAATGGTTATTATGTTTACCCTATACATCATATATATCCTACTATTCTTGTGTTTCTTTATCTTTTAAAAAGTTTCTGCTAGAAATTCATTATTAGGGGGTTTGGGATAAAAAGTTGGTTATCAGTGTTAGGGAAAACGATAAAATTTACAAAGGTCTTTGTAGGACTGGCAGAAAGGCAAATAAAAATTAACTTTTTTTTTTTTTCTTTTGGCCAGCAATCCCCTCCCAAGTTTCTAGGCTTAGGTAAAAAAAAAAAAAAAAAAAAAAAAAAAAAAAAAAAATTCACATTGAACGCTTAACTTATAGACAATGAAAACACTGTAGAGTGGAAGAGTCCAAATCACCTGAGGTTCAAATCCTTCCATATTCCAAGTTCCATGTGGCTGCTGTCAGACACATCTCTAGCAATTAAAGAAATGCATATCAAAGCTACTCTAAGAGTTTATCTCACTCCAGTCAAAATGGCAGCTATCAAGAATACAAACAACAATAAATGTTAGTGAGGATGTGGGGGGAAAAGGCACACTCATACATTGCTAATGGGACTGCAAATTGGTGCAGTCAATCTGGAAAGTAGTAGGATTCCTTGGAAAACTTGGAATGGAACCACCATTTGACCCAGCTATCCCACTCCTCAGTCTATACCCAATGGACTTAAAATCAGCGTACTATAGTAACACAGCCACATCAATGTTTATAGCAGCATAATTCACAACTGCTAAACTATGGAACCAACCCAAATGCCCTTCAGTAGATGAATGGATAGGGAAACTGTGCATATATACACAATGGAATATTACTCACTATTAAAAGGGAATAAAATCATGGCATTTTCAGGTAAATGTATGGAGTTGGAGAATATTATGCTAAGTGAAGTAAGCCAATCTCAAAAAACCAAAGGCCGCATGTTTTCTTTGATATGAGGATGCTGACTCATAACAGCGATGTGGGGAGCATGAGAGGAATGAAGGAACTTTAATAGGACAAAGGGGAGGGAGGGAAAAGGAGGGGACATGGGAGTAGGAAAGACAGTGGAATGAGTTAGACATCATTACCCTAAGTACATATATGAAGACATGAATGGTGCAAAAATACTTTGGGTACAACCAGTGACTTGAAAAATTGTGCTCTATATGTGTCATATGAAATGAATTGCATTCTGCCTTCATATATAACAAATTAGAATAAATAATTTAATAAAAAAGAAATTTAAAAAATGAAGGGGCCCAGTGTGTAGAAACTTTCAATAAGAGCTGGTTAAGGTGACTCAAAATAGACATTCCTTTTCACTTTTATCACACCAATGTCTCAGACATAAGTTCAACACTCTACTAAGGAGAACACCTACAATGACAGACGCACTTGCACATTAATTACTCAGCAAATACAGGCATGTATGCTGATATAGTTTGGATGTGAAGTGTCCTCCAAAAGGTCATGTGAGAGACAATGCAAGAAGGTTCAGAGGTGGAATGACTGGGTTGAGAGAGTCTTCACCCAACCAGTGAATTAATCCTATGATAGAGATTAACTGAATGGTAACTGGAGTGGTAGGGTGTTGCTGGAGGAGGTAGGAGTTGGGATATAGCTTTGGGGTATATATTTGTATCTGGCAAGTGGATTCTCTGCTTCTTTGATGATGTGAGCTGCTTCCCTCCACCCACACACTTCCGCCATTGATGCTCTACCTTATCTCAAGCACTGAGGAATGGAGCCTGCCTTATATGGACTAAGACCTCTGAAACCGTGAGCCCCCAAATAAACATTTCCTCCTCTACAGTTGTTCTGGTAAGATCTTTTAGTCAGAGTAGCTAAATAGCAGACTGAAACATATGCTAACCAACACTACTATATATTATTAAAATCCTACATTCTGCAAAATCACACATTAAAAATACGAGAACGGGACAAAAATAAGAGAAGTAGATCATTTAAAATGTAGGTTTCTTGTACCCAGAGCACACACAAAAAGTACTAACTCCAATAAAAAATACTGGCATACTAAAACAATTAGAAAAATTTCTAATAAATAAAATTAGGAAACACAAAAGGACTTTAACTCTCAAAAATGGGAGGGATGGTAGAGAGCTTGATGAAGTAGGTTTGAGAGAAAGTGAAAGCTGAATCTTGAACACAAGGTAAAAATGCAAAATGACAAGACTACTAGCCTAATCAATGCTTCCAAGATGGAACATCTAGCCATACCAAGCCACAAAGAGAACACAGAAAAGGGTGTGTGTACCACACACAGAATCCAACTGAGCAGTGAACTTTAATACAGTATACATTAGTCTGCTGGGAAAAAAAATAGATGCCCCCATGCTTCACTGACATCACCCCTCTATTTACCAACCATATCCTTGCCAATTCATACTACAGAGAGATGCATTATAGCAGATCATAGTTGGTGCTCAAGTACTTATTGAATAGAGGAACAAATGGAAAAGTGCCCTAGATGTTCAGCATAGAAAAAGGCAGGTCATGGCAGCTGGAGCCCAAAAAAAAAAAAAAAAAATTGTAAGATGCATTCCAACTTGGATCCAAGTCTCTGACTTCCTGACTTCTAGCTTCTCTGCTATTTATTTTTCTCCTTCACAAATAGGCCATCATGATAACAACTTGCCTCCCAGGGTTGTCATGAATACAAAGGGTACTTTTTTAAAAATGCTCTGACATGTCTATGCATCATAAAAATGAGAATTAGTATTTTTGAATGGCATTTTATCCTGCTGAAGTCCTCAGCAAATTAACACTTCACAGAAAAGCAGGATTCAGCTAGGTCATGATGGGAATGGGGTGAAGGAGGACAGGCAAATAGAGTCAATGAAAGCAAAGACAGAAATTTAAGTTGTACTCACATGGTGGTGAGTCAGCTACACTAATGGCAATGTTTATAGAATCAGAAAGTAAGATGGGGTTAGTCTACTAAGTACTGAGCAATACATTTCCATTTTTATTTTTCTCAAAATTTTTAATATCATCTGAATTAGCTTTTTTGTGATAGCTAAAAAATACTGAACTGGTTACTTCAAGAATTGTGAAATTTTAGGGCTGGGGACGTGGCTCAAGCGGTAGCGCGCTCGCCTGGCATGCGTGCGGCCCGGGTTCGATCCTCAGCACCACATACCAACAAAGATGTTGTGTCCGCCCAGAACTAAAAAAAAATAAAAATATTAAAAATTCTCTCTCTCTCTCTCTCTCTCCTCTCTCACTCTCTCTTAAAAAAAAAAGAATATCTGTTTAAAAAAAAAAAAGAATTGTGAAATTTTAGAGCTAGGGAGGCCTTATGTTTACCTAATCAATTTATCCTCCATCTTCAACTTGACCTCGTTTCTGATCTTTAACAAAGCATTTCCAAACCAAAGCAGCTGAATTTTTTTCATTATGTTGAACTGAGCTGCATGCAAGTATTAGTCTTATCAATGAGAAGATCCAAATTGCTAAGGTTTTTGCTTCATTGATTTTCCTTCACTGAAGCTGTGGGTGTATTGGCTTTCAAGGTGCAAAGCATATGGTGACCACAATCTCTTCAAGTATAGATTCTAGTGCTTTGTATTTTTAAGAAAAATAGGTGTTTGCGGGGAAAAAAAAAGGAAAAAGAAATGTAACAATAAAATATCTCACCTCTATATTTGATAGAGGTTGTCTGTAATATCAGGTAGCCTTATAAGTAGAATTAAAGAATCAAATACCTTCAATCACTTACATTGACAATAAAAACCCAACTAGATTTCCAAGAAACTGAATATCTGGGCAAGTATGGGAATTTTTTCTCCACTGTCCATCACCCAAATGATGGGATACATCTTGGAATATGCTATAATACTGCACAGACAGAATGCTTGGTACCTATGGTTTATTCATAGTCCTGGAATCAGAAAAGGAATGTTACTCAATCCTTGGCTTCTCTGGAAGGCTGATGACAGTATGAGAAGCTTCACTCTAGTGACCTGTATGAACCATGGTAAGGTTTACAACGGCCCAGGGCACATTTCCAAAGTGTGCCCCTTGGACCACTTTTCCATACTACAATTGCATAGAAAACCATTTTCTTACCAAATAATTATGGGCAACATTGCTGGATTTCTCTACTGACGATATACGAATTCATTTGCATATGAAAGTTAGGGAGAAGCATTGAAAAAAGTGTGCTTAGCTTTATTTCAGGCAAGGTTTACCAGATATTTACTTATTGAAACTTTCTTCTCAATATAATTCATGGATCCCCAAAAGTCCTTGGGAGAAAGTGTTCAAAAGTTCTGTTTACTCAGGAAAGAAGCAAAGCTCTTAAGTCAATTACAAAGGCCACCCTGTACCCTTCCTTCTCCGGCTTCTCCACTCGTACTAATCATGCTTCAGTTCAGCTCCTCTTGCCCATTTTATTAAACCCAGGGGATGCTTTTAAATCATTTTGTTTGACCTCTCGGCAGCAATTTAACAGATATATCTAGTGCTTCCTTTTAAAAACCTCATTTACTTGGCTTTTTTCCCGATTCTTTTTAGCTCTTCTTTTCAGTCATCTAATAGCCAAGTTTCAACTGGACCCATAGCCCAGTATAACAAAAGGGGTAGCAATGTCAGTAGACCCAGAGTGTTGATGGAAGTACAGAATTTCATACCTACTGTATCAGACCTCTGGGGATAAGGTCTATGAAACATTTGAAGAAGTCCACCAGTGATTCTGATGCTCAAGTTGAAGAACTACACTCTAGCCCTATTAAGTATTTTGGTTCTTTAATGGCATGCTGTTGCCCTTTTCTCCCGGCTTCTACTACCATCCACATTCCCATGCCTAGCACAGCTCCAACTACACAGTGGTGCTCCCTGAGTATTGGCTGATTAAATGAACAAATAGTCTAAGCCAGGCAAGGTGGAGCATGCCTGTAATCCCAGCTGTTCAGAAGGCTGAGGCAGGAAGGTCACGAGTTGAAAGGTCACGAGCTGAGCAACTCTTTGAGACCCTGTCTCTAAATAAAATGCAAAACAGAGTTGGGGATATGGGTCAGTGGTTGAGTGCAGCTGAGTTCACTCCTTGATACCAAAACAAAAACAAAAACCTCTTACTAGATATCTACATTTGATCCTCTTTTTGGCTTCTTAAATCCATCCTATCCAACACTGACCTCCCTTCTTTTACAATGAGCTTTGATATGTTGTTCCAGGCTTTAGAAGAATTGTCTCATGTGATTAGTATTGCTTTCAAGACAGGAATTTTAAGATGAGACTCCCCTTTCCCAAGATCATGAAGCTAATAAAGGCCAGAATTCCAATTCATGCTTGGGTATTTTTGATCCAACAATTTTAATCACGTATCATCTCTCTAATTTTTTAAGGGTCTTTTTATTGGTGCATTATAATTGTACATAATAGTGGGTTTTATTGTTAACATATTTGTACTTGGACATCACTTGGTCAATTTCATTTCTCATTATTACATCTTTAAATGGTGCTCCCTGACTCAGTCTTGGTTATTACATTTTTGCCTAACCTTAAAACTGGTGAAATAGTCTCGAGTTTTAGCCTGCCTGAGCTTCAATAGCCAGTCAATCCAAACACTAGGATTCATGCAGTCCTCTCCAAACCCACTTGCATCTTTTTAGCCCTATTTCCAGTATCCACCCCCCACCCTTGACCTCTTTCACCCATCTGTCAGTTACAGCAAGGTTTCTAAAACCAAGATATGATCACAAATCACTCTTCATTCCTATCCTTGCACAAAACCCCTCAATACTTACCACTACCCATCAAGTCAAGACCATACCACCTCTGCTCCTCCTTATCACTTACTATGCCATTCAGTATCATCCTAAATCTTCTTGCAGTTCTTTGAACACAGCAGGCTCCCTCTGGTTTGCAGGATTTTGCCTACTCTTACTAACATCAGTTCTTCCTCTCCACCTGGCTATTTCTGTACTCAGGTCAGGAGCTGTGTTGTTGACGAAGCCCTCCATGCCTAGCCTGGATCTTCATGCTACTGGCTGTCTCAACATTCACCCCTTGGGTCTAATGTTTTTGTCCAGGAGTATTTTCCAAGAAGAACTGAGGCTCTATGTTTGTGTCCCAGGATACAGCTCAATGCATTCAGCATAGCAGACTGCAGAAAATGTTCAATACTTCACTGTCTTGTTTGGTTGGTAGACAAAGAAAACAATAATGAAAACACCATGCTTTATGTACTTTGATACGTAAAATAAGGTTGTGATAAAATAGCCAGGATTACATGTGGCAATAACAGAAAACCTGAGCAAACAGTACAAATGAATATCAAATTGATGTCCCAAGCCCAACAGGAAGTATGCATGGTTAGTGCAAGTACTGAGGGATGCTTTCTTTCCAGGACCTAAGTTCTATCCCTGTCTATAATTAATGATCCTAACTGTGTGGTGGTATTCCTCATTCTTGTTGCCTCACTTAAGATTTAAAATCTCTACCTAGTAATCTCCCCTTATCTCATTGGCCAGAATCACATCACCTGACCATCCTTAGACAGGGGGTGGCTCTCAGCATCAAGTGCTGTTGTGTCATGGGAGCAGATAAGCAGAGTAACATGTCATGAGATGCATAAAACAAGCAGAGATATTTTCATGTTGTGCTCAAAGGATGCATTTGGCCTTAAGACAATGAGGAAGCCAAGAAAGAGGTAGATTCCCATTTTAGAAAACTCATCTTTACTACCATTGTCCTCACATCTGAAACCACCACAGCAAGAATCTCTTCCCCAGGACCCAGTACAAGGAAGAAAAAGCCCTTCTACTATCTAGGAAATGAATGAACCAACCACTGATCTCCAACTACCAAATGTATAGGAAAGGCTTTTTAAAATATTTTGAGTGAAGTAAAGAGAAATATAGTTTAAGAAAATAAACTGACTGAAGCCATGGAACAATGAGCCCTGATTCTAAAAATAGAAAAAGCAGTGTACACTGGAGCAGAGTTGTCTGCCAGATGCCGATTTTATATATTGTGTTAGCAGTTACTGTTCAAAGGCTCCAGATGCTGTGCTGAATCTTCAACTGCATGGAGGTCAGCTGCTTCCTCTCAACTTTCTGCCTCTCTCCTCTCTTATGGTCAGACTTGAATCGTGGTCTTTCCTGGCTTCCTCCCCTTCCCACCCCCCAACCAGACGTTTCTCCTAGTATCTAAAATCCTGGCACATTTAATTCCATTTTGGCGTCTGCTTCTCAAGATAGTACTACGAAGCCCTGATCATCTTTTCTAACTTTTGAGATGAGCAAAGTCAGTTAGAAGTTAAAAACAAAAATTAAAAAAAAATTAACAAAACCCTCAACCATAGTACCCCTTCTGGTTATTAAGAGCCAGAATAGCTTCTGGGAGAAAGAAATTAGTCTTTGATTTTCCTCCACCTAAGGGAAAAGACCAATTCCATAAGACACAAGTGAAAACCAAGGCCAACTTCATAATCAGAACTTACACATGATCTGGTGGTAGCCTTGCTTCAGAAATATGATTCTCACTTAGGACTTCTAATTTGGGGATCAAGATAGATTACAGAAGTGACTTTTTAAAAATATATTTTTAGTTGTCAATGGACCTTTATTTAATTGTTCATATTCAGGTCTGAGAATTGTACTCAGTGCCTCAAACATGCTAGGTGAGCACTCTGCCACTGTGCCACAACCCCAGAAAAAAATGATTTTTTAAAAAAATTAAGTTCAAAGCTTATTTTTAAAATCTATGTTGAATATATTCCATTTCCCACACAAAGGAAATGTTTGACACAAAATAGTGTTGTTTCTCAAAATATGCTCCCTTTTTTTTGTCCTTGACCTCAAAACTTATCAGAGATATGACATATTCTATTTGATCATCAAAATCTTAAAACTGTTAAACCTCAGTGTTGGACAAAGTCCCACGGCAGCCTCAGATAGTGGCAGACTTCTGAATGTGGTGCTTGTGCAACCTCTAAAAATATTTGAAGACCAGGCAATCCTCACATGAAACATCTCAAAGCTTTTAACCCAAGGACATTAAATATGTTAGGGATTATAAATATTGACAAAAACATTGATTATTCATATGGCAGAGGGAAACTTGCAAAGCGTATTTAATAAATTCTAAATACTAGGGAAATTTCATATCCCTTCTTGTCGTTTTCACATAGACATTATCTAAGAAATGAACATCTTCCGTCATTGCTATTTCTTATACTCGTATTTCCTTTTGTATGCTTCACGTAGAAGTTTGCCTTGACATAGCATATTTTATGCCTCTGATTCCATCTTACTTCTGTGCCATAATGCATCTTTTTTATGTTTTGTGTTCAAAAGGCTGTCCTGCTGCAAAAATACATTTTACACTGAGTTATGTGATATTATATAAAAGTTATTTAAAATTATGATAGGTATTAAACAAGAGGAAACTGTATTGGAAATGTTTTACTGAGCTAGGTGAAGCACTTTTGTAACTTTTCAATAAACTTTGGCATCAAAACATTTGTTTTTCCAGAACTTTTCCAATGACTTAATTATGCCTGATACTTTTCTACCTAGAGGCATCTTGTTCATCTCAATATGCTTTGAAAAGTTTGGGTAAGTATTTATTTAGGAACAGCTTTACTAATATAAAGATGATCAAATACTTTAATTTTATCATATATTTTGTATTTTGTTGAAACTTCTAAACCATAACTTGCTTTAAATCCACACTACAACCAGATTGGTAAAGTTACTTTACCATTTCAAAGCAATCAACCAAACTAAACTTACTTTACCAAAAAAAAAAAAAAAAGGCAGAACTTCATTTTTTATTTGAAATCAATATGTCAATAAATGTTTTTATGAGGACCATATCATCCTCTAAAAGAGCACAACACAAACCAAATTATCCATTTCTGTCATCTCATGTTTCCCTCAGCAGAGTACGTTTAAATCTTGAAGCTCCACAAATGAGCTTCCAGCCAGATTTGGGAGGGTAAGGACTGAGTTTTTCTTTTGTCAAGTAGAGGAAATGTAGGAAAGACTAGGCTCATCTGAGACTAGATGTGAAACCACTCTGTAAAAGTGCTTCCTTGATCCATCTTCCTCTCCTGAAAAGCTTATAGGTTAGGAAAGGAGACAGGCCACATATTTCAAAAACTAAAGAAAAAAGAAAGGGAGGTGTGTTCTAGAAGCAATTGATAGTTATATATAAACATCTCATCTCCAGGGATAGGTAATATCTATCTCATCTCCAGGGGTAGGTAATGTATGTGGTCAAATTCTAGATTCAGTGCTGCTGAGACACAGGAACATGGACAAGCCACTTAACCTAATTGAATCTCTAAAACAAAGTTGTCCATGTCATATGAAGTTTGGGACATTAGATGAGGATGTACGTATAAACACTTAGCAACTAGTGTTGCCATACCAGCCATATACAAAGGCCTTGTTATAGTCAAGCTTTTTCATTGTTGTGACTAAAGACCTGACAAGAACAATTTTAGGGGAGGAAAAATTTAGGGGATCCTGGTTTCAGAGATCTCGGTCCACAGATAGCCAGGTCCATTCCTTGGGACTGGAGGTGAGGCTTACTGTGGAAAAGTGTGGTGGAGGAAAGCTGCTCACATAATGATCAGGAAGCAGAGAGAGATTCCACTTGCTAGGAACAAAATATGTACCCCCACAGGCACATTCCCAAGGACCCACCTCCTCCAGCCATGTTCTACCTACCTTAAGTTACCACTCAGTTAATCCTCAGATTAATTCAGATTTGGGTAAGACTCTCAGAAGCCAATCATTTCTTCTCTAAACCTTCTTGCATTGTCTCACATATGAGCATTTGGGGGACCTCTCACATCCAAAACCTAACAGGTCTAATGATTTTATAGTTAAGAATTGCTACTCAAAGAACTGAGAGCCCAGAGAGGGACTGTTTCCTCTGAAAAGGCTCCGTGAGGAAGGCAAGCTGGGCATCACAAGATGGCGGGGGGGGGGGGGGCACCTTTAGAGGAAGAGAAAGGCACTAATGGACATGCTGGACTGATATTTGGAATCTTATTCACTATCATAAAATCTAAGCATTCTCTATTTTATACATGCTCTTAAAAAGAGGTTCCTATAGCCTTTGGGGACAAATGTGTTTACATTTTTATTTTTACAGTCCCACAAGTTTGGGGGTCAGTCTACCGTTCTTGACCACTATTTCTCTTTCCTTTTACTTTGATGAAATTCTTAATTGGTTTCTCTCCACCCATCAAACTCCTAGGCTCCCTTAGGTATCCCATCCTGCATTGGCAATCAGCAGCCCCATCTTCCTGGGAGAGGACATGGCTTTCTGAATCCGTGTCTTGCTGGTGCATTCATGTTTAGACACATTCCCTTTTTCATGCAATCTGCCAGCAATTCACACCAGGATTTTTTACCCAGTTTATACTAAGAATCATATACTTAAGTAATGGATATAACTGCATAGCTAAATTCCTACTGGTGGAGAGAAGTCTCCAAAGTGGGACTTGAACATAGAGTTTTAGTCTTGATTGGGTTATGTGAACCTACCATATTGTCTCCCAATCCTGGTTCAACAAACATTGCACGTATGCATTCGAAATTGTGGAAATGAATCATCATTTATAAACCTCTAAGTCATATTATTTATTCTTTCACATTCCTATTACCTCGCCCAACTTTTCCCTATAATTTTCTTGTGCCATCAGTCTCATAGGATGGCTACTCAAACCGAGTGTGCTACTTGGTCAAACTAGCCATGCTTATCAGCATATTTTTTAAAAACCCAAAATTATACTTCAACATGTTTACATCAGCCCTCTCATCTCTACAGAAACAGGCAAACAACTCTATTGTGCCAGTTTTCAAAAAACATTTTTTAAAGCAAGCTTTGGCAAATTAGATAATTATTAAGCAAAACAATGCAATCCCCAGCATGATGCATTAACAGTTTCTAATGTTATTGAACCGAACGACAAGAGAGGCACTTTGTTCTTACTTACTTGGCAGACAATTATTCTTTGCTCCAGCAATACTTCATGTGCATACTTCCAAGGAAGACTCATGAATGCAAAGGTTCATTAAGGGAATGAGAGAATCGATTGTAAAATGGAAAAGGCCGGGTGAGGTCATATTTCAAAGAGATGAATATGGTACACTCCATTATGTTGTAATCAGCCTCTCTCTTTCATTCCACAAACTGTAATAGTTTATCCTAATTTTTTTTAAAGAAAGAAAAAACAATTCCTATGGCCTTCTGACCACCTTCCTCCCAAAGCCAGAGAAGGAGTCAGTCACACATGCTGCTGATGCTTTCTGTTCTCCAAGGTCCTCAGAGTCCACCAAACCAATGTGACCAACCATTTTTCTCCTTAATAAGAAAAACATTCAAATGCTACTATTATTGCTGCCCTGGCAAACCACACTTAATAGATGGGACTTGCCCTGTACATGACACTTTCAACATCAATCAAGACTGAATTTTATTTCAATTTATTATGGTTGCTGTCTAAATGAAAAAATGCTTATATCGTAAAAACGTCTGGTAATATAAATGTGCCAATGATGTAATCACAGACTTCAGGGGGGAAAAAAATCCCAATTTGGGTTCAACATTGGCCCATCCTTCCTCCTAAATTTTTCATTGAAGTTAAAACATAACAAAATAATGGTACCATTAAGAGGTGATGTTGGTACAAAGCAGAAGTCACATGTTAAATATTTTATATCTTTATGAGGGAGCTTTATTATATTTTCCTTCTTTAAGAAGGGAGTTGATATTCCTAAATGATCTGGGATAAATGACTTTAATTTCACTTTCATTGAAGACTCATCTGCAATTTTTTTTTTCCTGCCTGGAAACGACCATTCATCAGGGCAGCCACACACCCCAGCTTATTAGTCTAGAATTTATCCTTGGCCACAGCTGTTGGCGGACAGAAGATCCTCTGGGTCTACTCAGTTCCCACTAGGCTTTTGTCCCCAGTGAGAGGGAGAGACAGATGTCAAGAGATGCTTTTAACCAATGACACAGAAAAACATAGAATGTTCTGCCTCCTCCATGACCCACCTCTACCTGAACCTTTCTGCAATCAGGGCTGGTTTCTTGAGAAACTGGGCAGTCTAGAGAGTCAGCCTGACAGGCCATCCTGCCCATTCTGTTCCACCAGGGGTTCTCAAACCTGCCATCACCTGGAGGGCTGTGATTCTGCTACAGAAGGGAGAGTCAGCCTTAGGGTGCAGCCTGTGTAGTCACAGAGGCCTCGTGTTTGGTTTAATATTTGGGTCTTGTCTTGAAATTTTTAATAATTTTTGAACAAGGGGCTCCACATTTTCATTTTGCAGTGAGTGCCACAAATTAAGTAGCTGTTAAGGTCAGGGATGGGACCCGAGAATGTGCAATTCTAACAAGATCCTAGGTCTTGTTGGGCATGGTGGTGCACACCTGTAATCCCAGCAACTTGGGAGGGTGGGAAAGGAGGATCATAAGTTTGAGGCCAGCCTTAGCAACTGAGTGAGGCCCTAAGCAACTTAGCAAGACACTATATCAAAATAAAAAGGTCTGGGGTAGGGGGTAACTCAGTGGTAAAGCCCCTGGGTTCAATTCCCAGTACAGAGAGAGAGAGAGAGAGAGAGAGAGAGAGAGAAAGAAAGAAAGAAAGAAAGAAAGAAATCCCAGGCCTTGCTGCTGCTTGGGAATCACTCTTTGAAAACTATGTGCTGGAGGCTAAAAAGGCTCAATTTTTCCAAGCTATCTTCAAGCAAGAAGTGGTCATGAAACAGTTTTGGTCAATGAGCTGTAAATGCAAGTTTACAAAGGTTTCCTTTCCTAAATAAAAGCACAGCTCTTCCAAACAATACATCTTCCACTTTTCCTGCAGAGAATGCAGTGAGGGGCTGGTGGTGCAACAGCCATATTGTAACAACGAGGACAAAAGTAAAGTGCTAAAAATTCTAGAGTAAAAAGTTAAATGTGGCTACCATAGTGGAAGTGTCTGGGAAGTATATCCACTCTAGAGGAAGGAGGAATTCCTCAAGAGAGCTGTCCAGAACAAGAAATGTCTTCAAAATAATTGGCATATAAAACTGAAATGCAGAAGGGAAGTACCCACTCCAAATCCTTATCAAAACAAAAAGGTTGCCAACATCTGGGCATTGTGTCTACAGTTCTAGAAACAGGCTCAGTTTTTCAACACCACTATAATCAACGTGTAATTGCCACATAAAATTTTTCCTATCTTGGGGGCTGGGGTCGAGGCTGAGCAGTAGAGTGCTTGCCTCACATGTGTGAGGCTCTGCGTTCAATCCTCAGCACCACATAAAAATAAAACAAGCAAAATAAAGGTATTGTGTCCATTTACAACTAAAAAAAATTTTTTTTAAATTTTCATATCTTGATGTGATCATGGTAATATTAAATCCCAAAGGTATTGTTGGATGGCATCTAGAATTCTCATGATAACCATGCTCTGCAGTGGTTCTCACTTCAGTTTGCCAAGCTATTTTACAAGTGTTCTCGCGCTTGCTGGCCACTATCTTGTGACTTGGGTATGACAGGGAACAGTGATCTACCAGTAATAAAGCATCAGAGCTACAGAAATGTCTCAGGGTGCCAGGAAACCAACAGAATAGGGATCTCAACTCTGCTCTGGGCCTGGGTGCTATACCTTTCCACTCCAAAGTGAAAAATAAACAATTTTCAAGATCATTGAATTTCATAGCTTATTTGGTATCCTAAGACTATCTTTCATTTGTCCAGTGAAAGATGTATTTTTTTTTTTTTTGGAGGGGAATGGGGGGAACATACAGGGGATTGAATTCAGGAGCACTTGACCATTAAGCCACATCCCCAGGCCTAGTTGACATTTTATTTAGAGATAGGATCTCACTGAGTTGCTTAGCACCTCACTTTTGCTGAGGCTGGCTTTGAATTCGCCCTCCTCCTTCATGCCTCAGACTCCCAAGCCCCTGGTATTACAGGCATGCACCACGGCACCCAGTGGAAGATGGACTTAAAGTCCATTTTATTTACCCTTATTTCTAAGAGTTGTCACTGAATAGACAAAAAGGTTCCACAATAAGTTTTGGGTGGCTCATCTCTCTTCCTGGTGATTCATAATGCAAATTAGCCAAGTAAAAGTTCTTCAAAGTTCTGCAGTTTTAAAAGTTTTGATTAAATCAATATGTGCCAAATTTATTTGACATTTTTTCAATAAAAATTATCTCTCAGAACATATGTTTTATGGGACATGTGGTGGCACTTTGAGGACAGAAGCTCCTTTGGCTGTATGATTTGATTTAGAAAAGCAATTGGAGACCCAGGAAAAGAGTGACAAGCTCATGAGGTTATTATGATACCAATAATACATCATGTTGAACCAATGATATTTGAGTTAAGTAATTTGATAGCTTAGTTTTTTTTTAATCTTTTATATGATTTCATCATTCACAGCTATGGCATTAGCAAAGGAATTACCAACCTAGTCACTTCGAAGTGTTGAAGCTCATTAAAATATAAGTGGGGTCTTTAAATCCAGAAACAACTTCCCCCTTTACAAAAGCAGAATTCAGACAGAAGAAATTTATTTGTAAAATGTCATTATCAAGAACTATATAGGATGTGCAAAATTAACAGCCCTAACCTGAGTTGAAGAAATCACCCCTGAGCGTCTCACTCCATGTATTTATTTTACTATTAGGTTTTTTTTCAGCAAAGTTCATTTTGGTCATGTTTAATTGAGTTAAACAGCTATGCCTAAGGTTAGAAATTATGAAATGATGGATACAGACAACTACCCTAAATGGCAAAGCCCTGGCTTATGAAGGAGGAGAGACAGGGCACGAAGCTGGCTTTACACGTTTATTTAATTAGCAGCAGTCTAATTTAGACATAAGTGTCAGAGACAGACTTCTGGGATGCCAGATCAGACAGCCTCTGACTTCCAGCTGTTTTCTATGAGCTGAACTTACAGACAATGGCTTCCCATTCAGACAAATCAAGATGTGTTGTTTTCCTAAAAGCCTGGCTACTGGTTGGATGGGAAGGGTTAACTTGGAGGCAAGTTCCACTTGTGCATTATTTTCCTAGTTTAGTTTACAAAGCAGTTCAAGTTTTAGTAGAAGATGCCTAAAAATCGAGCAGGGAGGACATACTACTATCCTGTTGCAAGTTCATCAGTCATCGGTGCAAGACTATCTAGGCTCTTCTAGTATGTTCCGGAGAAATCCTGGGAAGAGGAGGGAGGGTGTGGGCAATGTGGGCAATATTCCTGACAGTTTTTTTTTTTTTTTTAGTTGTAGTAATGAATACAAAACAAAACATCCTCTTTTAACAACATCTGGAAGCACACTGTCCAATGGTATTGAGCACAGTTACAGTATTGTACAACAAGCACCACAGTCTATCTCCTAAACTTGACCACCCCAAACTCAGACTCTGTGCCCTAACACCTCATTCTCCCCTCCCCCAGTCCACAAAAAAAAAAAAAAACATTCAACTTTGTCTCAATTTGAAAATTCTAGGTAACTGACATAGGTGGAATCATGTAATATTTTTTCTTTTGTTCCTTATTTCACTTAGCATGATATCCTCCAGGCTCATCATATTGTACCATGCATCAGACTTTCATTCTCCTTTAAGCCTGAACAATATTTCACACATACAACATGCATGCCACATTTTGCTGGGCCAGACAACTATGCATGTCTGATTGGTTGGTACCTTTTGGCTATTATAGATAATGCTGCTGTGAACACAGATGTACAAATACCTGTTTTAGAATCTGCTTTCAATTCTTTTGTGTACATACCTAGTAGTAGCATTGCTGGATTATAAATAATTCTAAGTTTAACTTCCTTAAGAAATGCCCTACTGCTTTCCACAGATGTGCCAATTTACCATCCCATCAGCAAAGCCTAAGAGCTCCAATTTCTCCTCATTCTCACCAACACTTGTTATTTTCATTTCATTTGATGAGAGACATCCTAAAGTGTTCACGCAGTTTCTTTTAAAATGCCACAGTGTAGAGAGCAAGTGAGATCAAGCTAAGTATCTGGGTGTTGGTGGCCCACACCTGTAATCCCAGTGACTCAGGAAGCTGAAGCAGGAGGCTCACAAATTTGAGGCCAGCCTCAGCAACTTGGTGAGATAAAAGGACTAGGGGTGTAGCCCAATGGTAGAATGCCCCTGCAGTAGCAAAATAATAATAATAATAATAATAATAATAATAATAATAATAATAATTAGTAGTAGTGGAAAGAGATAATGAATAAATTTTGCATTAATCCCTAATTACATTCTCTACATGAACATTTAGATAAAAAAAAAAAAAAACCTTCTTTGATCTAGAGCAGTTTTAGATTTGTAGACCCAAATTTTTGGAAACACTATAGACCTACTAAAGGAGAGTAGGGTAGTGTAGCATTCTGTAACACAGTTTCCAGATGATTCAATCTACAAATATTTGAGTTCTAAACTTGCAGAGCTAAAGACTGGTGAAAAGCAATTCCGAGTCTAACTGGGAGCTGCCTGTAACCTAAATAAATTGGTCAAATCTAGTTTTACTCTGCCTACTTAATGAATTAGGTGTGAGCTTCAATTTCTTCACCTGAATAGAGATAATACTCACCATTTAAGCATTTGATTAAAGTCAAATAATTTTTTGAAAATACTATATCACCAGGCAATCCAGAGTTAACTTTACTTTCCTAAAATGCCATAAAAGGAACCAAGACTTCTAGGATTCACTTTTTTTGTTTTGTTTTGGTGGGAGGGGTACTGGGGCACTCAACCATTGAACCACATTCATGCTCCTTTTGTATATTTTATTTAGAGACAGGGTCTTGCTGAGTTGCTTAGTGCCTCGCTAAGTTGCTGAGGCTGGCCTTGAACTCATGATATTCTTGCCTCAGCCTCCCAGGCTACTGGGATTACAGGTGTGTGCGACCGTGCCCAGCTTCACTTCTATCTTATATATAACTTAGTAAAGCAGTCAATCAACTAAATACATCTCCTGTT
Organism: Spermophilus citellus; assembly: GCF_964194105.1. NCBI lineage: Eukaryota > Metazoa > Chordata > Mammalia > Rodentia > Sciuridae > Spermophilus > Spermophilus citellus. The sequence continues at coordinate 37,194,564 of NC_138184.1, forward strand.
TAAAGCACAAAGTGTCTCCACAAATGTTCTTCAACCCAATTTGGTTGCTGTTTGAGAAATCTCCTGACTCTGCTCCTATCCCATAGTCTTATATTAAACTTCTGCTATAGTCTGTACCACATTGTTTTATTCACATGGGACACAGGCTTCATGAGGTAAAATAATAAATTGTCCTTTTTTTGTGTTTCTCTGACACCTAAGACATTGTTGGTATATTGTGGTTCTTCTACAGATATGCTAGATAATTGAATTCTTTTTATGGGTATAATCTTACCGTTAGCCAAGAGTAGACTGGCTAAGTCACAGAATTTTATGAGTAATTGTCAAAAAGCATGGGTGTATTAAGTATATAAAAACATTTTTTCTTGAGCTAGTATAGTCACTGACTTGTTTGAAAATCAAATTAAAGTGTTTTAAACATTTTAAAATCTGCACATTATAGACATAAAAATAATTTTACATATGCAGGTGTTTTTATTTCACTAGGGTAAGCTTTTGAAGTGAAGAGCTCCATCTTACATCCATTGCATAACACCTTGTATGGAGTGGGTGGTCAAAAATTAAAGCTATCAATAATACCTTCAACACTGAAATGAATATTAGATATTCCATTCTAAATGGTCCTGCTGTTCATGCGTTTTGAGATCATGTTTAACAAACCTGCGTAACCCAAAATGCGATTCTTCTTAAAAGGAAATTTCTCTCAGAGACCGCCTCAGTATCTGTCAAGGTCAAAACAGCAAATTGGTAATACCATCTCAACATAGTTCAGGTGCAAATTCCATACGACTGTTGCAAAATCTCTGAAACTGTCACTAAGCAGGTTTCCCACAATTATCGGGGCTCAAAGAATACTTTGAGCAGATATGGAAGGGACTCTATCACCTTGATGTTATACACGTCTAGTACAAACAACACCAAAAATCCTACAGAGTTCTTTTGAAACAGCTCCTCTAGCCCACCCTGAGGACTCAGAGAGACCATCCCAAATGAAAAGCCATTGTCAAGAGATTACCTACAACATCATTTCCCCATGATGATTCAATGGCAGGCAGGCAAAATACATAATGCTTTAGATCTCGAACATCTGTCCCCATATTGTTGGATTATCAACTGGATTCAGCATGTTGCACGTGTAATATTTCTTTAACAGCACATATTATATGTGAACGCATACTATTAAAAAAATACAGAAGTAACAGCCATTGTACTTAGGACTTCGCTTGGGATACACTGGCCATTCTGCTAACAATTGTACTCTGAAATACTCAGAAATTTTCTTCATGAATCTTTGGAAAAACCTTAATTCCCAGCTCCTTGAATTCTGGGATCCAGAGTTACTGACTACATTACGAAAATAGATGTGTTTCTCCCTGAAAAATTCTCATAGACAAATTCACAAAACACCCCTATCTTGCCTGTCTACAGAGATTGCAAAATTTAATTCATAGTATTAAGTTGAAAATGCAGAGAACATATTTATTGTCTTAATGAATTTGGCCTCCTCCATAAATACCCTTCACTTGGTTGGTGTAAGTAAGTAATTGACCAGTTCACTCTGTCAATTGGACTAAGCTTAATCAGTCCCAAGGGATGGTATACAACCTCCTTTGGATGAAAAGGTACCATCTCCCAGATAGCTCTCAGCCTCCTACCTCCAAATCATTCTCCAACAGAGGGGAGGGAAGGCCACCCACATACCTCATTTCTTCCTAAAAAAAAAAAAAAAATCTCATTCAAGTAAATTAGACAAGGGACTTTCTACCAGTCCCAGGATAGAGGAATTGGGGTCCTCCTTCATATGGCTACTTCTAGCCCTATAACATTCTGATAATATGCAGCAATAGTTAAATCCACCATCTGTCTCCTTCACAGGTCTAACTGGCTGCCCTGAGCCTGAGCCGCCTGCTTCTTCTTATTCGCACACCATCCCCTCTAGCAAATGATCAGCTGCTCTTCCGGATGCAGTTCCAGGGTCAAAGGTGGCTCAGCTAAGTTGAGCCTCATGGGTGTGCCCCTGGTAGTCTCAGATGTCTCTCTCCAGAGTCTTCATACACGAACAGAGAGAAGCCTAATACTTCGATTCTTCCTCAACCTACCTGTTCTCGAGTACATCACCACCTTGATCTCCCTGGATCTAACCCATTTCCCATTTTGAGAAATAGAAAGTCCAGTATTCCATTTTCAGAGTATTGTATTTAGCCTTAAAAGTAAAATTGGGATGTAAGGAAAGCACCCAGAGGGGAAATAGAGCAGAATGGAAAGTTACATGATACCACCAATAACCTATAGATGTGGCAGATCCCAAGTCCATGCACCTGAATGGCACCTTGACAAACAGGTAGAGGAAGGAATAAGCTCAACCAAAGAGACAGAAATATCTTAAGAAATAGTAACTTAGGGCTGGGGTTGTGTCTCAGAGGTAGAGAGCTTGCCTAGCACATGTGAGGCCCTGGGTTCAATCCTAAGCACCACATAAAAATAAATAAATAAAATAAAGGCATTGTGTTCAGCTACAACTAAAAAATAAATGTAAAAAAATGTGAGAGACACCTTGATACTAAAAAAAAAGAAAAGAAAACATGAAATAGAAACTTAGGTTAAAAAAAGAGAGAGAGAACTGTATAAGGATCAGAATGCATGCACTCCATGAAGGCTTTCCCTCCACAGGAGAATAAAGGGAAGTGGGAACAACTATTGGCATATTTCTTTAAATAATCCAATAGACAACAGTAAAACCTAGGGAGGTTCTAAAAGACTGTACACCCCAGAGTACTCAACCAATGAGGAACCAGGGGAGGGGCCTTGTGTTCTCTGAGATGAAATGCTGATGGACCCAACCTGTGTGTACTTGCTTTCCAGACTTTGGTAGCCACACCCTCTTGCAGAAGTAAAGTTTGCCTTGCCAAGAAACTTTTGAGCACATGCCTGATTTCTTGTAGCACCCCAATATTTCTAACACCATAGACTGGAGAGTAGATTTCTTTAGTATTCCTGTACCTGTTCATGTTTCCACAGACTTCTCCCTGTGCCCAAACTGTTAGTACTAATGTTTTATTTAGCCATTACAAGAAATTCTGATGAAAAGCAAATGTGCAGTTAGCATCTACTATATACTTAAGGAGGATGGCGATAGGTAAGAGGAGTAACATTTATAGGAATCTTACTATATGCTGCAAAATGCAAAAGCACCTAAAACAGTATCCCATAATGTAGCTAGTCTACAAAGCTGCTATTTTTCCCATTTGGGAGAGAGGAAAACGGAAACAAAATGAGGTCAAGTTAACTTGCCCAAGGTCTCTCAGCCCATAAGTGAAACCGACAAGATTGCTGTGGACAGCCTGGGCTCTACCACTTCTGCCATCAGCTGGATGTATCACACGCCATCTCTAGCATGAATTACTCATAGCCCAGCTTGGAGGACAATCTAAATGAAAGACAAACATGCAGATTCTGACTTCACAGACAAATATGATAAATCATTATTAACTAAACTTTACAATTCTTGGTAGGATTACTTCCTACATTCACAAATTTACTTGCTGAAAATCAAATTTTATGAGTTGCATTGATCACAACTTTCCAGATTTAAATAAAGGTACCTAGTTTCTCCACATGCAGATTAAGCTTGGTGTTAATTTATCCACAAATGTAAAGCAGTATGAAGATTCCTTGGAAAACTGGGAATAGAACCACCATTTGACCCAGCTATCCCACTCTTTGGTTTATACTCAAAGGACTTAAAAACAGCATACTACAGGGACACAGCCACATCAATGTTTATAGCAGCACAATTCACAATAGCTAAACTGTTGAACCAACCTAGACGCCCGTCAGTAGATGAATGGATTAAAAAATATGGCATATATACACAATGGAATATTACTCAGCAATAAAAGAGAATAAAATCATGGAATTTGCAGGTAAATGGATGACATTGGCGAAAATAATGCTAAATGAAGTTAGTCAATCTAAAAAAAAAACAAATGCTGAATGTTTTCTCTGATATAAGGTGACTGATACATTGTGGGATAGGGAGGGGGAGCATAGGAGGAATAGATGAACTCTAGATAGGGCAGAGGGGTGGGAGGGGAAGGGAGGGGGCAGGGAGTTAGCGATGATGGTGGAATGTGATAGATACCATTATCCAAAGTACATGTATGAAGACATGAATTGGTGTGAACATATCAACCAGAGATATGAAAAATTGTGCTGTATATGTGTAATAAGAATTATAATGCATTCCACTGTCATGTATTTTAAAAATAAATTCAATTAAATATTAATAAAATAAAATGACTTATAATCAATTTAAGGAAAAAAATTTATTCACAAATGTTGTACCATGCTCTATGAGGCTGCTGATGGGTGTCTAACCAATAAGATCCTGTATTATCCCCATTTTGCAAATGAAGAAATGGAGGTACAACAGGGTAATTTATCCAAGGTCACACAGCTGATAAGTGAACACAAACTTAAGCCATGCCTGTATGATTCCAGATCCCCTACTCATATCATGCAATATTGCCAAGTCACATAGGAAAGGACCAAATAACTCCTGTCCAGAAAAAAAGACAGGACAGAGACCTCTCTACTTGAGAACTGGTTTAAGACCAGATATTCCTTAGATCTTCTCATTTTCCTATTCCACCAGGTTTTCCTATACCTTATGGTCAGTTAGAACCACAACAGTCACTTTTCCCCTTGGAGCTGTCCAAGAAATCCAAGTCCAAATTCTTAGCCTGAAACATGGTCAGTGTGTACGTGGGTCTCGAGTTTCCTGGAATCCTTCATCAGTAACAGAGACAGGACTAAGGAACTTCAACAGTCGCCATGCTCAGTGACTCTAAGCTAGAAATGCATGTGGTCTGAGGCTCAGCACCAACTGGGAAGAAAGAAGCCTCATACCCACTCACACTGACCCTTATACAGTCAGCATCAGCAAGGCTACCATCTCAGAGGAGTGTTTGTAGGGGACAGGACAATGACAAAGCACCTCTAAGAATGGAAAGAGCATAGCCATGTAAGAGACCGCAGTAAACCACAGTGGCACCTGCATTACGGTAACTCTCCACTGTTTCATCTGGAAATGGAGTTGTTAGGAGTGTAATTACTGTGTGTACTACTGATCACGTTATAATAATGAATGTGCACACAAATATTCATTAAGGTTTTCTTTCATGGTAATCCAAGAAACTCTTTTGAGTTTTGTTTCTTTTTAATAATGTTGCTTACTCTTAGCCTGAGGGTAACTTCTTTGAATAGTCTGCCAAAATTCAACACCTCTTTTAATAATATAAAACATTTCTTGATTCAAGAATCCGTTCATATCTTGGCCACATTTTAAAAAACCACATATACTTTAAAATTATAATTTGTGCTCTTACTGGACAATCTTTAAAACACATGTTTGTGTGTCTATGATTCACACACAAATTTTAAGAGGCACCTATACTTGGAGAGAGGAGGAAGGAGGGAGACATGGAGGGAGACAATACTCATAGTAGTAGAGATTGGAAACAGATTTTCTAAGCACATGTATATTATGAAGATTTCATGAGCTCTAAACTTGGCTAAGACCCATACTGGATAATTTCATCAACATAAAAATTTCCTTGAAAATAGTAAAGTTATGATTTGCTCCTGCTATTTCCTGAGCTAATTTTCTTCTCCTTAACAAACAGAAGGTAATGAAAAATGTAAACACTGCAGTAACTAGAGGTTGCAAAACTATGGTTTTCCAAAAGTTGACATTATTTCTTCCGCTTTGGTTCACTAAACGAACAACCCAGATTTAAAGCCCTGAGGTTGACTCTTATTAGTGAGACATCAGCTGCCCCAGGATGAATGAGTCACAGAGAGCAAGACTGAAAAAAAGGTGATAATTTTAGTTTGTGGTGCCAACACTTCCATCAGCGGTGAAAGGAAGTCAAAGGCAAAAAAGATGGCAGCCATATGAATGCCCACTAGTGCACCGACTGGGGGCTGGGTGGTGCGCATGCACCCTCAGGGAGGGCCTCTTAATGCCCTCATTTCCTGCCCTCAACAGATCCTCCCATCTTATATTTGCAAAATTCCTAATAATTCTATTATCCAGTTACAGTAGGAAATTCACAATATTATCAAAAGGAAATTAGTCTGACAGTTGCTGTTTTCCAGTTCAATAAGATCCAGGACTGTCAGCTATCAAGTGAGGTGAACTTGCTAGAAACACAGGAAGCTAAAGCTCAGGCCCGAGGCAAAAATCCCTCCACACGCTCTGCCACTGTCAATCTGCGGAGAAGATTCAGCTACGAAGTAAAAAACATGAATGTGGGAACCTCTAGACACCCCTATTCTACAATCTTCTCATGTGTGTCCATAATACAGGGAATATACACCTAGACCAGTATACACCCATCAGGGATACCACTTTATATCTCCATCATTATCAGTAATAATAAACTAACATGCTAAAGATGGCACAACACTATACAATTGTTGTCCTCATTTTAAAAATTTAAAATGAAAAAAAAAAAACCTCCAGTGTCAAGTAACACATGGCTAGCATTTAAACCTGATTTTGATGAATAAAATTAATTTTGATTAATAAAATTTCCAAGGTCCTCAGCTTTGTAGCTAACATGGACAAATTAGGATGGAAGCTGCAATCAACTAGTTTCAAATCCCAGTTTCACCACTAATAACTGCACAACTTACTTAGCCTTTCTGGCCTTCATTCTCACAGGGTTGTTGTATGAAACAAATCAATATATATGAAATAGTTGCTTATCATGCACCAGGAACTACACAGGCAATTTCTGCTATCATTATCCTTGTTATAGTTATTATGCTTTATAAAACAATGGAATGTCTTAACCTATCAGGCTTCAGGGTATGTGAAAAGGGTTTTACCTGGCTAATCCAGTATTTGTATGCTGCAAGGGTGGATACCCTATCCCACAAAAAAGTAGTTTGATTACTAATCCAGAGTCATGTAATCCTAACAGCATCTAACATGTGCCTGTAAGTCATGGCACTCTGAGGACATGGATGGTCCTACTAGTCACACAGCACGAATGGGCCAAGGTCCAGAAACACCCATTGAGGGGCACTGCCTCAGTGTACCTCAAACCCAGTCACTGTTCCCCACCCCAGGCTTTCAGCTCCCTTGTCTTGCATGCTCCAAGCCCAACTTCACTGTCTAACCACTGCTGACAGAAGTGAACCTGACTGACAGACTGCAGCTCAACTGTGCCCACCTCCCAAGGAGCCCGCAGCAGAGAACAATCACAAGGTAAAGATGGAAAAGAAAGAGATGGCAATCTAAGCCTTATGACGTCACAGTGTAAAGTCGACCATAAGACTGGACACCATGCCTCTCAATGGCAGCGATGCAACTTGTTAAGGGCATTCCAGCCAGGAAGGCTGAGGCAGAAGGATCTCAAGTTCAAAGCCAGCCTCAGCAAAAGTGATGCACTAAACAACTCAGTGAGATGCTGTCTCTTAATAAATATAAAATAGGGCTGGGGATGTGCCTCAGTGGTTGAGTGCCCCAGTTCAATCCCCAGTACCCCCATCCCCCCAAAAAAACGTATTCCAGAAGTTGGCCACAGACTACATTCTTTCATCATAGTAATATTACAAGTGATGTATCTGCTGTCTGTTATTCAGTGGCTGCTGGGTCTCCTAGTTAAGTATTAACCAGCCATTTAATACATACTACATAAGCATAACCATGAGACCCTCTCATCATAAAATATTGCTAAACTTCAAAGATGACACTACTAAACTTCACTACTATAGCTCTTAAGGATAACGGAACTTAGAGAAGTGAGCATCAATATGCATGTGCCAGAAGCACAGCTCAGAGTTAATGTACTAAGATGTGCTACAATAAATTGGCCCCAAAGTTTACCTTCCAATCCTTTACAGACTTAAATCTTTCATTGGGATGACAGCTTATAAGAAATATATATATTTTTCCTTTGTATTCAAAGTATCCTTTGACTCTCCCCTCTCTCACTAAAAATTTTCTCCATTCTCATCTTCTCTCATGCACACTAGTTAACAGAAGATATGTGACTCGAAATCCTTTGCAATCCCATTATGTGCAGACTATTTTGTAACTGATGGGCCTTATGAAACTTGAATCTGCAGGTGTTCGGAATAGAATGATTTTCATGCCTCCATGACATTAATTTCAAAAAGCAGGAATGGGAGAGAAGTAGAAGTCTATGGTTCTTATCTGAGAAATACTTTTTCATACTTTTAATACCACATTTTACGTAAAATATGAATCTCAAATATGAATCCATAACTATGAAATCAGCTAGTTTATATGCAAAACTCCCAAAGGGAAAAAGAACATTCAAAAAACAATTCAAAGGCTTTTGTGGGCACATGGTCTATATACCATGAGCACTAAAAGTTTAATATAGGAAAGCACTCGAAAACTAATCTAACAAACAGAATTTCTCCTTTACATTACTGCCAATAACAGGCATCTTGAGCCTTTCTAGATGATTCAGTCTGCACCAAGAGCAGCATGTTTCAACCACAGGTGTGTTCAGCTGCCAGGTGAGGGGCAGAGCGTTATAAAGGCCTTCTCTCCAGCAAGGCCCTCTCTCTGTTAAGGACCAGGTGAGTCCAGCACCACTGAACAAACACTCACAGGGCGTTTGACACTAGAGAAACCAGACATTCAGCTACAAGAAAGAACAATAAAGCCAGGTATATTTTGATGCCAAAAATTTCCTTGCAGAAAAGAAGCGCCAGAGGCTAAGATAGGATTTCTCAGCCTTAGCCACAGCAGGTAGAGAAAATTTTGCAGAGAACATAGGGTTTAAGCTGACATGGAAAAAAAAAAAAGTTGTTGGACAGATAGGAGTAGAAGCACCCTAGTGTGCAGGTTCAGGTCTATGTCAGCAAATGCAGCCCAAAACACAAAGTCAAGATTACCCTTGAAAAGTCCCTAACTTGCCCTATAAAGTACAGCATAATATATAAAGTAGTAGGCGGTATAATAACATGCATAAAATAGTTTTATGTACTTTTAGGTGTAGAATTCAACTTTCATAGATAAATGCACATAGGATATGACTTCACTATAAAGAACTTCACATGGACGATTGGAAACAGTGTCCTGGTTTACCCAGAACTTCAATAGAAAAGCATTCTCAGGGTTTGCAGCCCCTCCTTTAGAGGGGATGTTTCTTCAAGCTTCAGTCTCCAATCTACAGTTTAACTCTGTCTTCAACTATTCCTACCCTAACTTAGGAGTACTAATTTTGAGCCCAGATAAACCAAATTAGGATCCTGAGGTTCCTAACCAGTTCATTCTTAAAAGTTTAGATCTGTTTTAATATTTTATTGTTAGATCTACCCCCACAGCCATGCTAGACTGCGCTCCTGCTAGAATGCCATTTTATAAACACATCTTGAAACCACTCAACTTAAAATTTACTGCTCTCTATGGGAATTTTCCATTTAAAATTTAGAACCACAGATTCTCAAGATTTGCAACCAACATTAAAGCTCATTTGGTCCAACTATAATTTTGAGGCTCAAATTCCCACGAAAATGCCCTTGTCAAATTGCCTCACAATCACCCTTTGAGCAACTCCACTGACTAACTGGGAAACACCAAATTCCTAGAGGCATTTCTTTTCCAGCCACTCAACACTTAGATGTCTCTTCCTTCTACTACAATCTTCTCCTCTCCCCTTTGAGGCCAGCAGTCAAACTCATTTTTTTTTTTTAAAGTAGGAAGACCACACAACCTGCTTGACCAGGGCAGCCCCTGTGTATTCAAATACAATGCCATCTTTTATTCCCTAAGGTGCCCCCACTTTTAAAATAAATTAGTCATCCTAACATGATAGATCTTGGCCACCTGGTAGACCCCCGAGATTGAGTCTTCTCTATTCCTAGCTAGAATCTTTGATGTTCTTGAAATATCCTTTACATATTATAATTTAATTTTGTCACCATCTTGTCTGTTTAGAATACACAGTAGTTTGTCTCTATGTGGGTTTGGGGAAAAATATGTCAGATTCCTAATCCCATGGGCTCCCAAGCACATTGCTTTGCATTCAGCCGTCATTTCCCTTCTTGTATTCAGGATCTACTTTCTTTCTTGGAATAACTTCTATTTGACTATTTCAGCAGAGGCCATTGGTATCTCATGTACTATTCAAAATGAGATTCCTACAAAGAGTTAATTTGCCTGTTATTGCGGCAAAGACAACATCAGATACCACTCTATGCTACTTGATCCTCTGATAATGGTTACCACGTTATACAGCTGTTGAGTAACTTCACAAAGAAGTTTCATAAAGACATCTAGAAGTGGGGCTGGGGTTGTGGCTCAGTGGGAGCACACTTGCCTTGCATGTGTGAGGCCCTGCATTCGATCCTCAGCATCACATAAAAAATAGACAAATGGAATAAAAGGTATGTGTCCATTAAAAAAATATTTTAAAAAAGAAATCTAGAAGAAAATAACAATGCACTACAGGAAAAAAATGAATGCAACTGATAATGCAATTTTAGGACACAGTACTGAAACATAAAAATCAAGCCAGGACCTACCATCACTCTGTCACACTCCTTTGTCATTCAAGACCATCCACAGGGGAAAAATTGTGCAACGTAATTTTGAAGAGGTTGGAGACTCTCTTTTGAAAGATGTGCCCTTCATATTTCCATCTCTGTCCCAGCTTTAAAAACAAAATCATATACTATCCTTCAAACCATTCCTTCATAAGATGCACGATGGCTCTCATCCTATACAGAAGGAAAACACGGCATCCTCTCCCCACCTCCTTTGCTGGAGAATCACAGACTGACACATTTTCATTTCAGTAGGCTCCATATGTGGTATTCACAGGACACTGACATTAACATTTAATAGAGTCTGTGACCATAAAACACTTTTATGGACACCTGCTAGAGAGCTTTATTTTCCTTAAAAGTTTCATTAGAGCCGTTACATTTTTCTGCAGTGTTTTATGTGATTTGCTGTAAATGATTATTGTATTGCATTAAACACAACAAAATCATCAGTGTCAGGCAACCAAGAAAGTATGTGACCAGATGCTTGTTATCTATCTAGAAGGAGGGAGAAACAAATCTAACAATACACAAAACCACCTGGATGTTCTGGTGAGGATAATGAAAATTAAATAACCACATAGGACCTAAAATGAGAAATTTGATATGATACATAGATACAAATGAAGTATTAAAATACTAACAACTTACACAAAAATCATTGATTTTTTTCCCTCTCTGATTACTATTTCAGTGATCAGAGTATATTAGGTACTTGTTTGCTTGCAATGTGTTTTATTAATGCTCTGTATCTGACACCCAATTTGGAAATCAATGCTTATTTCATCATTTTTCTCTGAGGGGTTCTATTATTTACAATTGATTTAACAGGAATGAAAGGCTTACCATTAACAAGACCCAGCTGCTGACACTTCACAGATGAATTATTGAACTTCAAAAAGTGAATTAACTTAACCATCGCCAAGACTGATGGTTTGATGATTTTTTGCGCCAAGTCTAATGTATTTATAATTAGAATGTCAAAACAATAGTGTTCCTGCTTTGCCCTCTCTTGATTCTCACACTTCGTAGTATTTAAAAGTTAGTTTGCTTCACAGACCACCACTCCTTGGAGTTTAAAAGTGTTCCTGTACCAGCTTAAAAAACAGAAAAACAAAACAAAACAAAAACACATGCCATTGTGACTGTTAAAAGTCTAAGCTGCAAACGTGTTGAAGAAAATGTGAATTTTTCACTCCATCATCAAACAGCTATATGCACATAAAAGGATTTAATTACAGGTCAATTCAACTAAAATGCAACTTGCTTTTGGAGAAATATCAATTAAAATTACTTCAGTTGGAATTAACAAAAAAAAATCCAGATTTAATTGAGGGGCTTAAGTAAAGGGGACTTTTACAATATAAAGGTTGTTTTTTAAAAACTGGAGTGAGGTTCCAGAGTTGGTTGATTTAGTAGCTTAGGAGTCTTAAGGACTCGGGTTCTTCCTGTTTCTGCTGTACCTTTTTGGCCACCACAGGGCTGCCTGTAGTTTGGTCATCACATCACCCCTCAGAAAATAGTCCATCCCTATGTGTCTTTATAATAAGGAAATCTTTCCCAGACTCCCCATCACCACAATGAAGACACTCCCTTATGCCTAATTGGTCAGAAGTCTGTCAGATACGCATTCATCAACCAATCATTGGCCTGGGGAATGGGATTTCCAGCTCTGCTGAAGCACTTGTCTGTGGGCAGAGACTGTTGCCTAGGGAACCAATTTAGCCTTCTACAGACTTAAAGGTGCAGAGGTAGAAGAACTGAGGAAAAAATAAGCAACTCTTCTTTTCCACATAATAATTTGGTTTAAAGTTCTGCCAAGAAGAGAAAATATTGAAACCAAAATGGATGCAGTTATGTTCCCACAGACTAAAGGAAAATAAAATGCTCAACATCACAAGCTCTTGCAACTCTTTCAGCTATTTCTTTTGTTCTTTCCCTTCAGAATTTTTAAATTATATTGCTATTGAGTTGAATTCCAAAATGTTACTAATTTCCTAACTCTTGACTACCATCCTATTGTCTCCCACATACCTTCTTCTCTCATCATTCTCCAAATTTAATTTGTTAATTTTGAAAATGTTTCATTGGTCTCGTATTCAATTTTTCATTATGGTGACGATATAAATATTTACAGCTGAATTATATGGCCTGTGATTACATCTCTTTTCCATAACACTTTATTTCCTAGAGTGAAAAATTGAGCCAACATTTTTGGTTTGGTTTTGTCATCAAATACATAAACTCTGCTGAAGGGAAACTGCCCCCCAGTTTGAACAATTATGAAAAATGATCATCAATTTCAAAATTTCTCACAGCTCTCTCATTCCCCCCAACTCTGTACAGGGGGTTTGGGGCTAATGGTTCTTCCATCATTAGGCTTACACTCCAAACTTTTGGGGTTAGAGCCCCAAATTTTCTCCATTGTCTTGTCTTCCAGTTGTGGTTTTGAACAGATCAAAGACATTATGATTTCCAATACTTATACATCATCTGTTTTTTCTTTTATATTACTGGAGATTGAACCTGGGTCCTCGTGCATGACAGGTAAGCACTCTACTGCTGAGTTCCATTCTCATGTTGCCCTGCTTCTTTATACTAATATTTTGAAACAGGCTCTAAGTTGCCCAGGCTGGACTTGAACTTATCATCCTGCTGCCTCAGCCTCTCAAGTACAATAGCTGGAATTATAAACATATGCCACTATGCCTGGCTCTGTTTTTGTTTTCTTTATGAAAATATTCACAATTAATTCTTGGGTTCCAGAGTTTTGGGAATATCATAATGTACTGTGCATGCAAATTAATCCATTTTGCTAACTACTAAATGAGTCCACTCAATCTGGAAACTCTTCTTCACTCAAGGTTCTTCTGAATTATTTGAGTTCTTTTGAATTACATGAATGATTGTCTCTTTCTCGAGTCCTATTTACCAGATGTGGGACCACCTGGGTAAACTGAATAATTCAGCAGTTATCAAACACCTTGATCTGACTCCTTACATTCTTGAAATTGAGGATTCCCAAAGAGCTTTATGGAGGCTATCTCTATAGGTCTGTACAATAAGCACAAAAAAGAAAAATATTTAAAAATAAACCCAACACATTTTAATAAAACTATTTGAAATAAAATTGAAAAGAATTGCATTTTACTTTTTTGCAATTTTTTTTTTGGTGTGGTTTAATACAAGGTATTCAAATTCTCTTATTTGACTCCATACTCAAATTTTGGGGATATGTTCTCACTATAGTCTTTGAAAAACTCATGTTTGTACAGATATGGATGTGAACCTCCTGAAACCCTTCCTAGGATCTTAAGAGACTTTTATGGGTTCTCATAACCCACTTTTGTGAGCAGCATTTTCTAATACTTTTCTCCTGCATTCTCTCTTTACTTTCTTTGTTCTATTAAATAATATGTATCAATTATTGCCCACAACTTATATTTAAATATTTCCATACTTTGGAAATTTCACATGTATAGCTTTCTATTATTTCCTGGAGCAATTATTTTCTTTTATCTTTCCACAGATAAAAATTATAGGTTGGGGCCCCTCTGCCCTCCTCATTTTCTGCTGCTCCCTTCCTGCATTAACCTTGTATTTTCAAAGATCTCTTTTTCCTCTTTCTTTTGGTCTGTCTTATGCTGTAGACATTCCTCAAGTATCTGGAAATCTTAGAGGTCTGTTCATGTGCTACAACAGAAGAAAAAATGAAACAATGAGGGACTGCCAGTTTGGGTGGCATGATGGAGCAGAACCTGTGACAGAATCCCATGGACATCTGAAGGTTCAATAGTGTTTTTGGAAGTAAGCATTGATGCATTGGTAAGAAAGCAAGGAACACTGAAAGAAAAAAAAAAAAAGGAAAGAAGGTGGGGGTGGGGGAGAGAAAGGCAAGCAGGCACATAGTGCTGAGTGAAGTACCTAGCCAGTTTGCACCTTCAGAGCTTTTACAGAATTAGCCCCAGTTTCCACTATTTTGTAGGACATAGAAGGCAAAAGACAAGACTTGGGAACTTGGGAAGATAGGATTCCAACAGCACAGAACTCCCTGAACCCACGCCACCGGTGTCATTGCAAATAGAAAAGAGAACTCACCTAAGGTTTGCAAGGAAGCCCATCTTTTTTGAATCTTGGTTCATTGTGACAGAGAAAAATCTCTCCACTGAGAATTGGTACATCCTACTGGAATGTCAGATAGGTTTACAGCAGACATCAGCCTCCATCAAGGTGACCGTAAAACCCAAAATGAAGAACTTACAGTGGTTCCTAATTGATAGTCCTCTGGATAAAAAAGAAGTGGATGCTTCCTGGCAGAACTAACTCAGTTTTAACTGACGCCTTAAAGATTATTGTTGGTAAAATTCCAAGAAACTTAAGTTCATTATGGGGAGGGAAAATTACAAAACAAAGAAAACCAGGTAAGAGCCAGTAGATATAACAGATTGGCAATGACTGTAGATTTTCAAATTGCCAGATTACAATGTAAGTACTTTTATATTTTTTTAAATGAGAGGATATGAAAGTCTGTAAGAAATTATGCAAATTAACAGACAGTTGAAACACAACTAATTGAAACACAAAATATCTCCAAGCAGGATACTATAATCATTGGTTCTCAGTTTGAAGAGAAGTGGGAATTCACATAGTCCCCAAGTATCTTCTCCAATATATTTATTAATGACAATTCACAGTTAATTCACAGTAGAGAATCCAGCAGACACCAGGTGGTCAAAGTTACCAGTAATAAAATTGCATTGCCTATCCCTGAAATGATGCTGTGAAAAGATCACATCACTTCTCTGGCAATCTGTTTCAAAATACCCCACCTCAACCCAATCATAAGATGACAACCTATCTAAACTAAGGGACATTCTAGATGATAACCATCTAGGACTCTTCAAATTGTCAAGGTCTTGAAGGGTAAAGGGAAAATTGAAGAACTCTGATTTTAAAAGACTGAAGGCAATGTGAAATCCCAGACTGGATCTGGGAAAAGGGAAAGAACATCAGTGGGAAAATTGATGCAATCGAACAAGGTCTGTCATTTAGTAAACAGTGTTGTGTTGATGTTATTTTCTTTGTTTTAAAAATAATTTAGTTATGAAAGACGTTATTGTGAAGGTTAGCTAAAGTTACAAGAACTCCCTGAAGTATCTTTGTAACTTTCCTATAAAACAGACAATTACTGCACACGGTAAGATGCTTAAAACCCATAATATAAACACAAATTATTAATTTAATAGCTTACATGAGAGCACTTACATTAACAAAGGTAGTGTTCTAATCTTAAATGTATGAATGGATACTGTAATTAACCCATTGGACAAAGTAACTGAGGTTTATTTAAAGTTGTAAGAAACTTGCCAAAGATCACATTAGTTGCCATGTGATGGTAAGAACTTTGAGCCAAGAGCTAGCATGCTCAATCATTGTGATGACCATCAGGTCACTTTACAGAAAACCTAAGCCTGGAAGAGCAACTGGGTTGCCAGTCTCTGGGAGATCTGGCCCTAAATACAGCAAAGTTTTCCTAGCTAGAGGACCTCTCCAGGTTGTCAACAGAGACTTCACTAAAATCTACAAAAAAAAAAAAAAATGCTTCAAAGTGGAGGAAAATGATTCCAAAAAGAAGTGTAAAATGAAACAAGAAAGAGCTTGTATGTATGCAAATCTTTAAAAAAAAAATCATAAGCCAGGCAGGCACAGTAGTGCATGACTTTCATCCCCAGCTACTCAGAAGGCCATGTTGGAAAGCAAACTGGGGGCAGTTTAGCAAGAGTCTCTCAAAAAAAAAAAAAATTAAAAGGGATAGGAACATAGATCAGGGGTAGACCATCTCTGGTATGGAAAGATTAATAAATCATAGACTGATAATGTTAAACGTATAGAATTAGAAAACAATAGCATTAAAATAAATCGTAAATTGGGAAGCTATTTATTCCTGTTAGTGCTACTGCATTGTAAGGTTTATATAATATTTGGGAGAAAATAGAAATTTTAATAGCAGATTTTGATTTGGTAAGCATAATTATTCATTTCTAAGATAACTGCTAAATAGAAAAAAATGGTTGTGTATTTTCTAGAGCAGTAAACAAAAAAGAAAAAATTTAAATGGAAGACAAAAAGAAAATATGAAATGCAAAAATTACTAGAAATTATAAAGCAATAGTAATTGCCATCAATATATAAATTAATTATAAGACAAGGGCTAACTTTAAAAAAAAATGTTATGGTATTTATCCTCCCCAAAACAAAACACCTAATATAAAAGGGCAAAGTAAGATTGAAAGCATAAATGTAGGGAATATGAGCACAAGTCTAATCAAAATGATTTATAAGGCTGAATTAATAGATTTCACAATAAGTACTGCTAACAAAACACACACACACACACATACACACACACACACACACAATAAAATGTTAAGAGTTAATCCACCAAGAAGATAATATGAGCTGTAAAGTTGCCTATACCTATTCACATGACTTTGAAATATTTAAAAGGCATTATAATACAACTGCATGAGAAAAATTTCCATCATTCTGGAAAGTTCTAACAAATCTTAGTTGTAGAAAGAATCAGTAATGAGGAACACAACTGGTTGGCTTGATTTAATGAATAGTCTTAGAACAAAACACATCACACATTTCATACAATCAGAAAATTGTAAAATTGAACTGTGTGCTGAACCATAAAGACAAGTCTCAACCACTTTAAGGAAACAGAACAAAACATAGTAGCATTTCACTATTCCCTGATGAAAATATAATTTAAATAAAATTTAAACTATGTCCAGAAAATTTAAAACACACCCTACCCAATTGCCCAAGAAGACATTATAACAGATTAATGTTGAAGCCTAAACAAAAATGTCATATATGGAAACACATGGGGTGAAATAAAATTACCTGTTTGAAGAAAATTTATAGCTGTACATGCTAGGGAGAAAAAAAAGACTGATAAATAATGAGCTAATTATCCAGGGAAAAGGGATAAGCCCAAAGAACACACAAAAATGAGAACAGAAATTGACAAATTAGAAAAATTGCCTGTAGGGAGCACCAGTAAAATCCATTTCTCTTAAAAGACCAAAAAGACAGCAAAATCTCTGGAAAGAATAACTTAGAAAAGAAATATACAATATATTCAGAATAAAAGAAGACATGATCAGATTTATAAAATTAAAAGGCAATAACTGTGAACAATTTAAATATAAATTAATAAAACTGACACAATAACAGAAATACTTGCCTGGTCCTGAAACCATGAATGAAACAGAATAAAGAAGTATTTTCACTAAGAATACACCAGGAATAGTAAGCTAATCCACTCATGCAAGAGTAGTAAACAAAAAAGAAAAAATTTAAATGGAAGACAAAAAGAAAATATGAAATGCAAAAATTACTAGAAATTATAAAGCAATAGTAATCTTACAAAAAGATAGCATAATAAAATATGGTTCAATAAATGACAACTTATGGGCTAAACTGGGCTGTTTATGCATTTTTGTAAATAAAGTTTAACTGAAACAAAGCCAACATACTCTTTAAAAAAAAAAAACATGTGTCTATAATACTGCTTTCATGCTAAAATTGCAGAATTGAGTAGCTGTGACACTATATGGTTCATGAAGCCGAAAGTTCTATCTAGCCCTTAGTATTTGCTGACCTATGATACAGATATTAGAAAACTGTTGTGGAAAGAAGTAGAGCAGGGAAATGACAAACAGTGCAGTAAGATGCATTCATCCACCCCTGTCCCCTGAACACCCGTGCAGGAAAGAACCAGAACCACAGACACTATGATCCCCAAAAGATAGTGAAAACTTTAAAAATGCCTATTATTAACAATTATTTCTAAAGATCAATTCTATTTATATGCTATAGCCAAGCAGAAAACATTTTTAAAAGTGGTCACCTTTAATAGCAATAAAAAAAAAAAATTGTAGATCTGACCTAAGCCAAGCAGTTGTATAACTTCCACATACAAGAATATATAAGTTTTTCAAACACATTCAGAAGTCAAATGAGAGTAATATCATATTCAGGAGTAGGTCATGTGTTATGTTTACCTAGATTGATCTATAGAGGCAAAATTAATCCAGTAAAAATTCCTACAGAATTTTTCATGCAACTCTACAAGTTGATTCTGAAAATTAGAAAAAAAAATTAAAGTCCAAAATATTCCTGAAGAAGCACAGGGTAGAAGTCTTACCCTGTTAGAAATCAGGATTTTGTGTAAAGGACCAGTAATTAAAGCAGTATTGAAACAGTAATCTTATAAGCAATGAGAACAAACCAAGAGCCCCCAAAATCACAATATATGGAAATTTTCACTTGTGACAAACAATGTCCCTAAGACAGGATGGACTACAGTGTTGCAACAACTGGCTTCCATATTAGAGGAAAAAAAAACATACTTGCTTCATATCAGTTATAGAAATCAATCACAAATGAATGTCATAAAAAGCAAGACTGGAAGATGTTTATAAGAAACTAAAAACGTAAGAAATGTCAAAAAATTCAAATTAATAAGCTGTGTTCATCAAAAGACACTACAAAAATAGAAAGAATAAAAAGTGCTAATGAAAACATAACCACAATATTCATATGTGCAGTATATTGTTCTAGCTTGCTCACAAGAAGGGAATAAGTAACAAAATTCAGGAGAGGGCTAAGTTCTGTTAGGAGGAAAAAGATACAATTATAGTTACCTCTTACTTATGAAAGGCAAAAATTAGAAATGTTGTAATGTCTAGCAATGGTTCTATATGATGGGATATTATCCAGAAGTTTAAAATAACAATTATAAGGACTATGTTTATAGAACTGTCAGTTTGCAATGTGATCCAAATTTGGGAGAAGAAATAAGTTAATATGCATGTACATTTTAAAAAGCTTAGAAGGTTTATCAAGGGTTCATTTTCTCTTTTAAACTTTCTTCAATTTTCCACATTTTCAACTTCAAGCTTCTTAGAATTCTTTAATCAAAAGAAAACAAGTGTTACACTCAATTTTCTAAGGATTATAAACCATGATTTAATTTAGTTCAGGTAAATTTTATATTTTTGTGAGAACTAAATTCTGAAATCTAAAAGGATGTTCACTGCATTGCCTTTAAGATCTTTTCCTCAATATATCAAAATCTTCTATGCCAAAGTTGAACCAGATTTATAAACCAATACCTTTAGACACCATATTGTGAAAAATCTTAGATGCAAACTGTCATTTGTGATTTAAGTTGTCCATTCAGTTTAAGACATTTAAAGCACTCTAGAGATCTGAATAAATGAGTATACTTCATTAAAACGCATTCCATTTCTTGGACAAAAGGGAGACATAACATGAGGAGTGTCAATTTTTTTGCTTTATGGAAATAGAAATGGAAAGTAGCCACAAATGAAATTAATTATGAAGTATTTTGACAATGATTCATATTTTTAAAAGCTTTTTATAAGTCTTATAAATGGATTAAACACTAAGTTTGGCATCACAGGTTTCTGAAACATTTTCTGTTCTTGTTGTGTATTAACTAGATTTATCATCTCGAAAACCTAGATTTTCTATATACAGACAATACCATCTGGATGTATTTTAAGACACTAACACTCACAAGGAACACATGCATTTTAAAATGTTGTATTGAACCACCATTGAAAAGATTGAATTGTGAGTGCCAACATGTCCCCAGCAAAATTATTGTAATTTCATACATCATTCTTACAACTCAGATATCAAATCCCATTTTTTTCTCTGCAGCCCATCCAAAGATGGGAAATTGCATCTCCTCAGGAGGGGTGCATTATCTCCAACTCTGATCACTTCCACAGAAATCTGTTTTCTCATGGCAAGTACTTTATCTCAATGGGGAGCCATTGGACACTCATTTTGGAGGTCTGCCCAGTGGTTGACTTGATCTCAATGGCAGAAATTTCTTAAGTCTCTACCTACTCCCTTTTGCTGTAGGCTTTTTCTTAAAAAGAAAAAAAATCAATTTAGGAAATTGTCTTAACTTAATAGACTACTAAAAATCTGGAAGGATCTGAAAAAGGAAAAGATAGAGGTAGGAGCACATACGTATGAAAATGAGCCCGAGATTTCATTCCAAGTTTCCTGGTCATTGAGCCAGCTCCTCTCTCCAACTGGTAAGGGGCCTGTACCTACAGTCCACTTCCCATGAGAGCCATGACCCCTCGACACAGAAGGGGAAACATAGCCTCTCCTGGACTTTGAGGTGCTCAGGTGCTAGGAAGCTGGATTTCCAGGACAGCTCTGAGTTGCTATTGCTCTGAAATCCAGACTGCCTGGTACCTGAGTACTCCTCCGTGGACAACGTTGCTCCCTTAAGTTTTGCCTAGAAAAAGACTAACCCCCACACTATGGGGTCCATGGATAACCATGACCCAGAGCATCTTGGCAAGGTGAGGGGATGTTGAGAGAACCATTTCCCTTTCATTTGCAGATCCTGGATTCATCACTTTTCTTTTTCTCCTCAAAGCCTCCTATCTGAAAGCCATCTTGGGCCCTGGTGCAGGAGAGGCAGCCCAGAGGACCTCGTCTTGTGTTAGCCATTGCCTGGCTTCCCTGTAAGTTTAAGAGTTTATGAGGTGTCTATGCAAAAGTAGGATTTTAAAGTGTGAACAGAAGTTGAGATTAGCGTGGACCTGAAGGGGTGGGTTTGAGGATTGAAAAACTAGTCATCAGAGGAAAAGTACATGCCAAAGCCTAGAGAAATGAGAATTCCGTGAGTAGCTGGACTTACCAGCAGTCTAGCCCTGGTGAGGGGTAAGGTAAGGGAGAAGGGCTAGGAGATGGAGGAGGTGGCAGGGTAGGGTGTGAAGGGGCTCCAATGTCTGTCATTCTCAGATTGGGATCTGTAGCTAATCACTTTAAAATCCAGCTTTCCTGTGGAATTCAAAACCAATATTTTTTTAACTGTGTAGGTGATAAGTTGTACTCTCTAGAAATACTTTAACGAGGGGGAAAGAGGTCAACTTAATATTTATATGGCATATTCAGGCCAAATGTCATCCTATCAGGGCATAAAATAAAACTTCCACAAGAGCTTGAAAGAGAAATGTGATAACGGATGTGACATGCCTCAGGCAGCACAGTGAGATCGAACTCACCAGATTCTCACTATAGCAAACCAGCACCAATTCATGCTGCAAAAGAATCTAATATTCAGCAAAGCAGCAGTAACGCATCACATTAATTCAATGTTAAACTTAGATTTTATTGTGATTTTGTTTGTATATTCACTTTGGTTTGGTTTTATAGTTATACAGGAATTAGTAGCGTAGACTGTATCTAGGTTTACATTTGTACATGTAAGAATATTATAACAAAGTTTCCATGTGGCTGAGGATTAAGAAAAGGTTCTGAGACACTCCCTGTATCATGGTCTCTGGAGTCAGACTGCTTTATTCAAAGCCTGATCCAACTGCCTTCCTGCTATGCAACCTTATTGAAACTCACTTGGCTCATCTGGAAAATGGGGACACAAAATTTCCTACCATGCTCAGTCAACAGAGTTCCAAGAGTGAATGCTGTAGGTTGCTGGATACAAAGTAAAATAGCTAATGCTTTTGTTAATATGGTTCCCATCCTTCTTATTTTATTAAGATCCATAACTTATTTAACTTGATAAAAAAAAAAACTTTTGTAGGTAATTGGGAGACCTTGAGAACTTTCCTGTTGTAGACAGATGTGTTTATCTGAATGGTGGCACTGGAGAGGATAGATGTGATGCAGAGAGGAGATTAAGCACCTATTTAGCGGGTACAAGTGAATGACAACATGATGGTGAGCACCACCATGAGTGTTTTCGAAGTGCAGATTAATTACTTTGAAACAGGTTAGAAAAGCACATTCTCAGGTCCCTGAATCAAAAACCCAGAGTCATATCCAGAAATCAGGTTTTCACAAAGAAACTTCCAAATGATTTTGATGCTCTTGAAGAAGCAACGGCAAAACTTTTTTGTAAAGGGTGAGAGTTCATATCTTAGGCTTCACAAGCCCACTGGTGTCTTTAGGAAAGGAATACAGCCATGCCTGTTTTTCCAGCAAATCTTCATTTACAAAAGAACATGCAGGAGATTGAAGTAAATGGCAAAGCATGAAAGTGTAGACAGGGTGAGATGCTTATTTTAAAAGTGCATGCAAACAACATTGCCCACGTTGTTTTAGTCAACTTTTTCATCATTGTGACCAAAAGACCCAACAAGAACAACACAAGAGTTTATCTGGGGCTCACAATTTTAGAGGTTTCCATCTATACACGGTGAAATCTACCACTATGTGTCCCAGGTGGGGCAGAACATCATGGTAGAAGGATGTGGCAAAAGAAAACAGCTCAGTACTTGGCAATCAGGAAGCAGAGAGATTTCTCACCAGGTACAAAATGCATACCCCATAGTCACGCCCCCCAATGACAGACCTCATCCAGCCATACCCTGCTGGACTAGGGTCATCACCCAGTTAATCTATTCAACTTGACTCGAGTAGTGATTCCGTTAAGGCTCTCTTAACCCAATCATGTCACCTCCAGATTTTTTGCAAGAGGCCAGGGAGGGAACCCAGAAGACCACCAATACTGAACAGCAAAGGAAGAGAAGATGTCAAACATGAAGAAGGATGGAGGGCATCTCTCCCATCAGTCCCAGCCCTTGCAGTATTATAAGGATTTAATTGTGGCCAATATGCAGGCCAGCAGCATATCACCAATGGCTGTGAGCACACTCACAGCTAAGTGCACAAGTGAGATTAAGTTCCAAGTAAGGGCGTGAAAGGAGGAGAGACATCAGAGGGACATGTCTCTGTGCCTAGATTTGAGCCAAAAAGAAACCCACAGGCAGAGACAGACTGAAGGTAACAGAAGACAGAGGAGAGTTTGAGGGATGGAGGTCACTGAGTTATCTGGATAAGGATGATACCAAGGGCCTGGGGAAGAGTCAAACCTTAGGAAAAAGCACATCCACTGCCCCACACATAGGAATGGAGTCAGAGAAGTCTCAGGGTGTGCCAAGTTCAGCTTCTGCATTTTCCATAACTTCAATTTTATCAACAAACTTGGAGAAAAAGTTATCAAATAAAAATGAGAAAACTATTAGGTGGTAAGTCAGGAGTCAAGTGAAAATAAAGCTCTTTTTTTCTTTTTCTTTTTTTTTAAAGCGAGACTAGTCACTAACTCAGTGAAAATTGGTCTTTCTAATTACTCTGGACTAATGAAGAGACCAGTATGACAGATTGTATTGCCCATTCTCTATTCTTGGTGCTCACTTTGTGATGTTCTCATTCACCTCGCCCAGGTTATGCGGACATGATCTTTGATTTCCCACGGAGAAGTGCTCATTTTAACTGGCAGGCAAATTATATTACCCTCTGAAGGCCCATCATGCTAAATGACCATTAAACCATTACACTCCACAACTGCCTCTCAAGACAGAGACTCCAAGTGCTCCACACAGTATCGCTGTTTGAACACCAGCATTTTATAGACAGGGAAATGTCATTGCAAAGCCCCATATGAATTCCTCCAGTTATAAACAAAACATCTGTGGCTGGTTAGCTCTGTTGGTTCATCCATGAAGCTAAATGGCCACAATCTTGGGTGGAATCCTTGTAGAGCCACGTTCAGAAGCCATATATCTGTAGCCCCAGTTAGAGGAGGCAGCTCACAAATGGACGCTTCTGATGGGAGAGGGTCTGGCTGCCACTGCCCCATCAATCAGCCTCCATCATCTGTGCCCCATGTTAGTGAGGCTGCACTTCTGGCCTTCCCTGCCTTCCCCCAATTTGTTCCTCCCACTTTGATTATTCTTGCTCCTATTGCATCCTTCCCTGTACTTTGAAGTGTGTGTCAATTTCTTCTTAAAGTCCTATGTTTTTCCTCTGCTGATTCCAGCTTCCCTGAGCCTCTGTTCAACTGAACAGCCACCCTTAGGAAATACACTGTAACATTTCACAATTACATCCAGCTTCAGAGTCTAAGCTACCTAGCGCCACAGGTATAGCACAGCCTAACATGAAAAAGAGATCTTATTTCTACTTCAGATTCACTACTTCCTAGCTGAGTAATCTCAGGCTTTTCACCTAACCTCATTGAACAATTGAACATGCATTTTCTTGTTGGAAAGGTTAAGAAGCCATACAACTGTATTTCTCTCTCTCTCTCTCTCTCTCTCTCTCTCTCTCTCTCTCTCTTTCTCTCTCTCTCTCTCCTTCCCTCCCTCCCTCCCCTCTCTCTCTTTAAAATGGTTCTGAAAGCAGTTCCTTATTTTTAAGTTGTCGATACACCTTTATTTTATTCATTTATTTATATGTGGTACTGAGAATTGAACCCAATGCCTCACACATACCAAGCAAGTGCTCTACCTCTGAGCCACCACCCCAGCCCTGTCTTCACCATTCAATCACTGCAACATTCAGTAGCACTCAATAAACACTTCACTGTTAAGTCAAATAATGTTGTTTAATACAAATCTATAACCAGTGAAAAACAAAAGCCAAGCCTTATAGGAAACATGGGTCAGCGTCAGAGCAAGTTTTTTTTTTCCTTTATTTTTCTTCTTTTCAGTCATACCTTCTGAGATTGTGAACAATGTGACACTTCATATATAGGTAGGAGAGACCTGTGGAGTACACGTTCTGTGGACATCTCTTAAAGGTGATCATTTGAAACCCATCTTTAGGCCACAATTCCAAAAGTGCAATCAAAATGCACATTTGTGTCTGGTCAACAGGGTGGTGATAAAGCTACACCAAAGGCACCACAAATAGAACCTTGTTCATGTTTTACATCTGTATTAGAGGACCTCAAACTAGTCCAGCATATTCTGACAGGCTTCTTCAGGGCACCCAGGAAGTCAAAGCTACTTGGAGAATGATGTCAATGTGTCCAACACAATCTTCCAGAGTCCTCATTTTGGTATGGGTCATGAGGAAGATTGAGGCCAAGATTGAGGCCACAAGATTGAGGCCAGCCTCAGCAACTTGGCGAGGCCCTAAGCAACTTAATGCGACCCTGACTCAAAGAATAAAAAGGGTGGGGGATGTAGCTCAGTGGTAAAGTGCCCCTGGGTTCAAACCCCAGTACTAAAAATAATTTTTTAAAAAAGTGAGATCTTGTATCTGCTTTTATTATCTCCTGTGAAGCCAAACACTAAATTGACTTATGAGGATGTGGGTGGGTGGGAGGACCACTATGCGTCTCATTAACCTTTATTGCTTTGAGAAAAATATTTTTCATAAAAAACTATTCATCATGATATAGATTTAATTGTTTTGATTTCCAATATGGTTACTATCAATAGATAAAACTCACATTAAAAAAGAAGCTGAGGTTTCCAATGATTTAAGAGTGTAAGTCCATTTATTGAACCTTTTGGAGCTCCTTTTCCTTAGCAACAAAAGTTTGAGATAATATTTACCAAACAGAAGGACAAGTTTAACTACTTGCTAAGATGCATATGAAAAATACATTTACAACAGATTATAACTGAATTTTTCCTTTTTTTTTTTTTTTGTACTGGGGATGGAACCCAGGGCACTTAATCACTGAGACACATTCTCAGCCCTTTTTAGTTTTTATTTTGAGACAGGGTCACATCAAGTTGCCTAGGGCCTCCTAATTTGCTAAGGCTGGCTTCAAACTTGCAATCCTCCTGCCTCAGCCTTCTGAGTCGTTGGAATTACAGGCATGTATCACCACACCAAGATATGACTTTGATTTTTTATTGATGAGCACTCAGCATTTCTTCCAACAATGGCAGGCAGGTCCACCCAATCTAATCACTTCTGCTTTCAAACACAACCCACCAGACCATAGAGCTTGGAGGGGTGGGTTAGAAATAAAGCAATGCTACCACTGTTCCCTCTGCTCTGTGAGCTCAAGACAGGGATAGTTCCTCCTATGCATATCCCCCTTATATTTAGGGGTATATATTAGTTGTTAGGGCTGCTGTCAAAATACCAGACTGGGTGGCTTACACAAATTTCTAACAGCTCTGTATACCAGTCAGAGATCGAGGTGTCTGTAGATTAATAATCCACAAGACCTCTCACCTAGACATGCAGACACCTCTTGTGGGGCCTTCAGTGAGCACGCATATCTTGGCAACTTTCTTGCTTATTGGGTTCAACTCTAACTGCCTCTTCGAAATGCCTATTTCCAAATACCATCAAATGGATCAATGTCCACCCACATCACCTTATTTAACCTTAATTATCTCTTTAAAAGTCCCACTTTCAAATGTGCTTACATTCTCAGGTACTGGGAGTTGAAACATCAACTTAAGAATTTGGGGGAAGACAATCTGGTCCCTAACACGGTGTTTAGAAATTCATGCTCTTCCATTTGGCTGCTTCAAAAAGCTTGTCTTTACTTCACACACTGTGCTATTGTACCTTTCTATGTCACAAGGACACAAGAACTCTTGAGTTCACATAGCCTAAGTTCCTTGTTTCACTACAGTAACTCAAACAGAGAAGTGTATTACCTTATCTCAGGTCACACAGTACCTTATTACCTTACAAGAGTAAGCTAAGCCTTCAGTTTTTAAAAATAGTTTTAATTTCAACCTATTTAGGGAGTAACTAGAGAAAGCTTGCAACTGAAGCTTCTTAATTTTAAAGTAAAATTGGTGATTGTAATGATTCCTTTTGTAAAGGAATTTTCTTACCTTTAATTATTGTGTTCTGACTTATACGTCTATTTACTGTTAGCCTCCCATACTTGACCCCTGTATTGACCCGTGATCACAGTCTTTGCCAAGTGTTGGAAATGAAACCATTTAATAACAGAAAAGGGGGAAAAAAACATGCAAAGAAACCTTCCACCAAATCAGCCACAGAAAAGCAACAGTCCAGACAATAATTCCTTCATGTCCTGCTAACTGAGGAACTAAAAGGAAGGCTCAGAGCAGAGGGGTTGGAGGCCAGGGGCTAGAAGGTGGAATGGTTCAATTGCAAAATGTCTATTCCCTGACCAAGTTGAATTCGCACCCAAAGTGCTCCAGGTGCCTTCAATATTGACACTCCTTTCTTCTCCTACAATGTTCAGCTGAAGAGATGATGTCTGACCCAGGAGGCACTAACTCCCCTGATTTGGGCCCAGTTATCAGCAGCAGATAGATCATTAGTATAACATGAGCATGGTAAAGGATCTCTGCAGTGTCAACCAATGCAAATTAAGTGGAGATTGGCAGACTCAGGTTGATGTAAAGCAAGGGTCAGCATACTAGAACCTAGGAACCCAGTCCAGCCTTCCATCCAGTCGTTTTATTCCCAGTCCATGAGCTGGGGATAAAAACTTCATTATGTCACAAATAGGTGCATTTTTGTTTTGTTTTCTTTGAGACAGGGTCTCACCAATTGACCTTTAGGCTGACCTCGAACTTGATATCCTCCTGCTTTGGCCTCCCAAGTAGCTGGGATTACATGCATGCACTATCACACCCAGCATGTTTTCTTCTCAGGAAATCTTTGTAAACAATTTACAGGAGGCACGTGGTTGCCCGGGGGTCATGTCAGCCTGGTAAGCTCAATTCTCTTAACGGGGCAGCACAGGGAGGAACACTGTGGTCTGGTCCTTTCAGGACCTCGAGCTGGTGTCATGCAGAAAATAGATAACACATGGTATATACCCATATCTTCAGTTTTTAACAATATTTTCCCTTTGCTCTATTTAATCTAAATAAAATATGTTGTGTAAGCTACAACATATGTAGGCATTAGTCACTGAGACTTTATAATTCTCTAAAAATCAAGGGTTTTTCAGGAATTGAGGCCTAGAGAAAATCAGCATGGGGAGTGAAAGTGAGGGAATTGGTGGGCTTATTAGTTTCTATTACCTTTCTTGTTAGTAGGAATAAGGATGGGTAGGAAGGGGACTATCTCAGCAACACATGAACATTGCAGAATTCAAATTTTAGCATCCATGCATAGTTTTGAAGAGACCACACTCCTTAACGTATTATGGAGGCTGCTTTACTGCTACATCGGCAGAACTGAGTGACTGTGACAGCCTGAAATAATTGTAACTGGTCCTTTACAGAATAAGTTTGCAGCCAGGTGTGGTGGTGCATAATAATCCCAGCAGTGTGGGAGTTTGAGGCAGGGGGATCGCGAGTTCAAAGCCAGCCTCAGCAACTTAGGGAGGTCCTAAGCAACTCAGTGAGACCCTTTCTCAAAATAAGAGGACTGGGGATGTGGCTCAGTGGTTAAGTGCCCCTGGATTCAATCCCTGGTACAAAAAGAAAAGTCAAAAAAAAAATTGCAGACCAACTTCTGCAACTTAGGTCCCTAACTTCAACACATAGTCTACAAAGCCATACTTCAGAATTTAATCTTTGTATATTTTTCCCTGGGAAACCTTAACAGCCAGGCAAAGCAGACTGATTGTATTGGTTGAGTTTTAGAATTTCTAAAAACATGCTACACTGTATAAATTATCACATTTGGAAGCGCCAGCATTCAGTGGTTTGAGACCCAAATCCTCTAAACTGAGAATTGCTTTAGAATATTTTGCCTAACTTCCAGGTGAGCACAATAACATGATGCCTGAAGTCATCCCGTTTAACTGTTTATTACAACTGTATGCACGTCCTGATAAAAACTTAGTTCACGTTTCATCACCTCGCTCTAAGACAAAAGTCCATGCCCCCAAACCATTCACACCCTCTCAGTTGCAACTTTCTCCCCAATTTTAAACAGAAGCAAAAACTCTCAGGCCCCCCAGAATCACTTTGTTTCAAGAGACACTTTGAAGAGTGGCAGGACGTCAGTTCAATTCTCGTCTCTGAGCTCCTCTGGCAAGAAACTTGCCATGGGTCAAATTGATGAACTGGGATAAAAAATCCTCCAAACCAGAGAGGGTTTGATTACCAAAGGAATTATTGAACTTAGCTTCAAGGAAGAAATATGAAGGACTTTTAAAAGAATAAAATCTGAACATACCTCCTGTCTGTAGATCCTGAGAAGGAGTTTCTAAAAGAGCAGGAATGGTGATTCTCTTTCTGGTGATATTCAGGATCCTGTAAGAGCAATTAACAGTCTTAAATACCATCATGCAGAAAAAGAAATTCAAAGAGATTTGCTTATTAGAGTCTTTTGCCCAGCATCTTCACTATACCATTTCCACAATACATTCCCCTCACAAAATGAGGAGGGACCGCCAAGCTGGAGCATCTCTGCTGAAGATGTCACCATCGGCAGGGAGGAAGCCATGTGATGGGCATGGCCACCTTTGTGCTGAGCTTTATATTAACGAGGGTCAAGCGCCAACTAAGATACTTAAATATACAAAGTCGTTTTAAGGGAAATATGACAACAGCTTCTAATCCTGGCTTTTCCCCCAAAATACCTAAATCTTAGACTCTAGTCTTTAATTCAGACAACATGATTCAGTTTTCTTAATTTACTTCTGGTAAGGAAAATAAATAACCTACATCAAAATTTGCAAAGTTTTCTTAGATAGAGGTTGCATGATCACATAACTACAACTAAAGTCCAAATAGCCTTGATTCATAGAGAAGCATCGGAGTTGCACGAATTAACAAGTGATACTAAGTTAAATCCGAATTTCTGGTGAGCAACAAATACATTTTTAGTATACGTATATATTCTGTGTGGTATTTGGGACTTAATTATGCTAAAAATATTTATCATTTGTTAGCAATTCGAGTTTGATTAGGCATCCTGAATTTTATCTGGCAGCCCAAGAAGAAATTTTAATTCAAAATGCTTTGGGGTGGAAAACTAGTGAGGAGAAAGTTTCTTGAGCCTGCTGTGCCTAATCTTGGAAGACAAACTTTCTTAAAAACATTAATAGAGGCCCAGGTACCTTTAAGCCTCAGTTGTCCAATCTGAGAAATAGGAATATGAAATCTAAATATTTTTAAACTTCCTTAAGTTGCTTGTATATGAATCTCAATGACTGCCATTAATTTATCATATTTATAGAAGTGAATTAAATGAACAAAAACTGGGTGCTTTCAATTCTAGTCTGGCACCCTGTCATGAACTGTCAGATACAGCTTAGCCACCGAGAAGGCATTTTCTCTTCAGCTTTGGTGCATTCTCTCTACCAAATAAATCAATTTAAAAACTCATCTTGACACGACTCCATTTCTTCCCCCACATTATTTCAATGTGAAAAAAAGAAAAGAGATTCAAACCAACTAATCCAGTTGTTTTCTGAAGACACAGGGTCCTACAGTGTTGCCTCAGACTATGTCTGACCTCTTGAACGCAGAGAGGGGAAATTAAGGCAGGAAAAAAAAAACTAGTAGTTCAAACCATTCAGCTTTAAGATAGGGTAAGGATTCATCTTTGCAGTTCCCTAAGGTAAGTAAGTTTGAGCAAAATAACCAGGGAGTAATAATATGTTGAAGAATGGTTTATTTTTAAAGAGGGAAACTGACTCCAAATACCAAGCATTGGAGGGGGGGGAATGGGTAGAAGTTACAGAAGTTCAAGGTTATCATATTAAGTTTCCAAACACAATGACATGGACAGGTCAACTAATCACGGAGAGGTGAGCTTTGGAAGATGTAACCATCATTGTGGACATAATACCACATCTATGTCAGAGTTCATTTTATTACACAATGGAAGTTAACATTTTTATTTCTTAATATTATTGACTGGCTTAAGCAACCCAAAATGAATTATTTCCTTCTGAGGAGTCCCCTGATTATTTAGTCCAGCAAGCCTCACCAGAATATTCAAAGTCCCTCAGTATCACTTCCTGAGTGTGCATTGATGGATGTAAAACTTTAACCATCCATGGGAAGCCCTTGGAATTTCAGGTGTTAATTTTGGTACTTGGAAATTCCAATACTAAGGCACTTCAGATAATTAAAGGGGGGCTGGGATATAAATACTTGCAAAGAATGAAGATTCTCAAATTCTTGTACAAATTCAAGACTCACCTTGGGAAATGTGTTACAAATAAAATTTCCAGTCTCCATCTGGAAGACTGAATTAGAGAGTCTGATGTAGTAAGGTCTTCATTTTTCTTTTTCTTTTATGCATACAGTTGTTATTATGCACTATGAGTCATGTAAAATGGTAAGTACTGGAAGGTTACACATATAGATATGTATTATCTACTCTCAAAAGTTTATCATTATTTGAGCCTTTACTTTCTCAGAGCAACCTGTAAGTGGCAGTTATTAATCCTGCTCTTGAAGAGAAAACTAAGGTCCTAGAAGATCCCAGTGTTCTCAAAGGCAGATGCAGAAGTCTATAAAAGAGGTAAGTTCATTCATTCATTCGTTCATGATTTCTCTCACCTCTTTTCCAACTGCTTTCCTGCACATTAGTCTACTCTATCACTCTGGCTGACTATCCTCTACACCTCCCAGACCACACCTGCCCCAGGGCTTGCTTTTCTTCCTCTGTAGCCTGAAGCACTATCTCTTGACTCCTCCCCTTCACTTTCTTTAGTCTCTGATCAAAGATCTCCTTCTCAGTGGGATGTTACTTGTCCACATCATTTAAAATTACAACCCTCCCAGAACACCCTGACCTCCTTCCCCATCTTCCCCATCTTTCTGGAGTTGAATGGATAAAGAGAAGATACTCCACCTTACAAATCTTATGTGTACAAATCTGCTCCTCACTGATTGACATTTATGTTTACATTCAATGCTTTGTTTCCTGTCTCTCCGGCTGGGATGCTAGTTCTCAAACCTTAGCAGCATCAGAATCACAAGAAGCCATTTTTAAAACACATATTCCTCATTGATACCTCCACAAATGAGACTTGCTACTCTTCACTTGGGTAATGGTGCTGTCCAACGAACCCTTTTAAACAGACTCACCACTTTGTTCCATCCAGGGGGTGATTGTCACCCTGCCTGCTCCAGGATATATTCCATGATCTCTGGAGGAGTTTAGTGTTTTCACAATTGGGTGGGGAGTTACCTGGCATCTTGAGAATAGTCATCAGCAAGAATGTTAAACATCCTATAATACACAGAATTTTCCAAGACAAACTGTCCATAGTTCTAAGGTTGAGGGATGCCACCCTTGGAGAATGCTTCCCAAACACTTACTAGGCATCAAGACCTGGAGGACTAATGAACATGGTCTTGTCAGACCAAACCTCCAGAAGTCCTGATTTGTTAGGTAGGTCTGGAGCAGGGCCTGAAAAATCTGAATTTCTACTAATGAAGGGGATGCTGTTGATCCAGGGTGGACACTTGGCAAACAACTGTAGTGGAACAAAAGCAGCTTGAAGTAGAGTCGCAGTCTCATCACCTCTGCTTCCTAATGCAACTCCAGTCACTCCAGTTTCTAATGCTTTCAATACCAACCACCATCACCCTCCTCCACCCAATGTTTCTGATTCGAAGGAATCCTATATTATACAAGGAAATGTAAGAGTTGTCGAGGAATTGTTTTGTTTTGTTTTGTTTTTGCTCTTTGGGCAGCAAATTTGAGACTCCTTCTATTCCTGTTGACCCCTCAGCTCCACCCACCAAAGAAACGTGTTCAAAGTTGACAGCTTTGCCGGCTCACAATTGCCTAATGGTTAGTCTGGCAGAGGTGGGGGATGCGGCTGTGACACCCCCACAGTGAAATCCATACAAAAGAAACTGTCAAATGCAAGTCCCTGCATTTTTTTGTTTATGAAACTCTGTGAGCCTACAACCAATTAATTCCCTTTTTCCAAAAGTAAGGCCAGAGAATTAATAAATGTGTACACATTCTCTCTCTCTCTCTCTCTCTCTCTCTCTCTCTCTCTCTCTCTCTCAATTCTTCACTCTTCTGCTTGAGTGAGGCTCCTAGCATTTACACAACTGGGAATGTGTGTGTCTTGAATGTACTTGTGCTTCCCTAACTACATCGCTGGTACTTGTTCTCTTGAAAATGGAATCTTCCAGGTGCTGCCAATTACCTCTCCTTACATCATTTTCTGGGGAATATTAAATTTGGTTCCTTTTATCCTATGCCCAAGGCCAGCAATGAAGCAGTTGATCTCCATAACTCAAACACGTCTGATATCTTAGATTCAATTGCCCTGTTTAAGACAGGCACTTAATGAAGAACTGGTGAATGAGAAGTTTAATGGCTAAAGTGAAGACACTCCATCTTACAAATCTCTTTTTACTCATGTAGCATCATCGGCCAGTGTTATTGATTTGCATTTACAGACTGGACTTTCTATTGTTTTCAGATGTTAGTATCCTCTGCCAGTGCCTGCAGGCTATCAATTGCAGGGCTAAGCTTACTGTCCTGAAAACCAAGGACTTCTGTACTGAATCGGAAAAGCTGAAGCTTCCATGATAGATTGGAGAATCTGATGCATTTCAGAAAGCTGGAAAAAAGTATTTCACTCATTTTCTTCCCATAGAACAGTGAGAATCTACATAGAAATAATGGAAATCTTCAAAAGTAGGATTCACTCTGGAAAACAGCATTATTGATGGCATAGTTTTCATACTATAGAATGTATGCCTGTAAGTGTACAATTCAATGATCACCACTATCTAACGGCAGGATATTTCCATCTTTCCAAAAAGAGACCTCAAGCCCATTTGTGGTTACCTACCACCAGCCCCAGCCAAACTCTTATCCACTTTCTTATGTGATAGACATGCCTTTTCTGAGAATTCATATAAATGGCAGCATACAATATATTGTCTTTTGTGTCTGACTACTTTCACTTAGAAACATAAGTGTGTGTTCCCTGTTGTAGCAAGTATGATACATAATTTCTTCTTGAATACAGCATTCATTGTATGGACATATCATCACTTGTTCATTTATTCACCCACTGATGGATATTTGCTTTATGTGGCTGCTATGAATGATGAGCTATAGAAATTTAGAGAGCCTTTATGTGGACATATTTCATGTCCCTTGGTCATAGAGTCCTACATGTGGAGATTCTAGGTCATGGTAAATCTGTGTTTAACTTTTTGATAAAATGCCTGTTTTCCAAAGTGGCTGTACCATAGTACAATCCCACTGGCAACGTATCCGGGTTCAAAACACACACACACACACACACACACACACACACACACATTTCCAACATTTGTTACTCTCTATCTTTTGACTGTGGACAGCATGGCTCATTCTTAATGTTGAAATGTATTGAAAGAATGCTTTCAAACTTGTACCACAAATCCAAAAATAGACCCAATAGCTATTGAGGATCTGTTCTGTGTACTGTTTTTTAGATATAACGCTGCTGAGATTGGAGGTATAGCTCAGAGGTAGAGAACTTGCTTCACACACATGAGGCCCTGGAGTCCATACCCAGAGCTACAAAAAAGTAAGTAAACAAACAAAGAAAAAGAAAACAAAGCTGTTAACTTATCATTGACAGAGTGAAATCTCATCCATGGTTCACAAATGAAAAAAAAAAAAACAAGGCTCAGAAAGGTTGAAATTTCGTCCAGGAAATCACAGCACGCAGGTGCAAATTCTAAAGTCGATGCCATGGATGTCTGCCACAAAACCTGAACACGAGAGTTCTTGATGCCTAAGTCCAGAAAACATTAAATATAAGTGTGGGTTTCATCTTAGCCATCGTAGCCTGAGCACATCACTAAGGTCATTACAAAGATGACAAATAACAGCACATTTGCTTGCTTCTAATAAGTACATTTTCCTTTGAAGAAACTATACTGAGGTTCTCTACAGAACAATTTCACCTTGAAATTTTATCTTCAAATGTCAAATCCCACAGTTGTAGTTTTGATTCAAGATTTAACCAGCAAGATATTTATGACAATCAAAACTCAAATGAAACATACTTCATATCAATGAAAATGCTGAATGGTTTTATTAACTGTACTGAATCACTTGCCACCACTTAAAGATGTGAATTCTGACAACTGCTGTTCATGTTTGAGTGCGCAGAAAGCATTTATTGCTGGTTTCTGGAGTCCTCGTCTGTGATTGAAGACTATTGATGTTTCATCTGGCTTGTTGTATTCCATTACAAAAGAGGCAGTTGGCAGAATGGTAGACAAAGTCAGGGGCCACCCCTGATCCAGCTGAAAATCAACTTACCGCCCTGTGACCACAAACTCTTAACCACCTACACACTCTCCCACCACCCAATCACGACTCCATCTGACCTGTCCTTTGTGATCTGAAAGGCCATCCTGCTCTCTCAAAGCCTAATTCTCTGCTTTGAAGACATTGTGTTGAAATGCTCAATATTTCTGAACAACTGACTTCATTCTCTTTGGATTCATCGTTTGACATAGGTGTGTGTGTGTGTGTGTGTGTTTTGAACCCGGAGATGTTCTACCACTGAATTACATCTTCAGCCCTTTTTAATTTTTCACTTAAGAAAGGGTCTCACTACGTTGCTGAGGCTGGCCTCAAACTTTGCAATTCTCCTACCTCAGCCT
This sequence comes from Spermophilus citellus, assembly GCF_964194105.1. NCBI lineage: Eukaryota > Metazoa > Chordata > Mammalia > Rodentia > Sciuridae > Spermophilus > Spermophilus citellus. Next base: position 37,230,539 of record NC_138184.1, read on the forward strand.
CTCAAGTGGCTGGGATTACAGGTGTGCACCACCCCTCTGCCCCTGCTACGATTTAGAGTATCTGATGATGTACAGCTTTGCTACTCAAAGTCTGGCCCACAGATGGGCAGCCTCAGCATCCTCTGGGAGCTTGTTAAAAATGCAGAATTTTAGGCTGCATTTGACCCTGACCTTGATTAGAATCTGCATTTTAACAGTCTTTCCAGGTGACTCCCATGGGATGTATCGTAAACTTTAGCATAGACTCCCAGAGACCCAGAGACCCAGAACCCCGCACTCCTCAGCTAAAGGTCTTTCCTTACCAAGACACCAGGGGACATTTAATCATGCAGAGAATACTTCCTTCTCTTCTCTCTGGATAGGTTCCTTCCTTCTGTTTTCCAAACATGCTAAAGCCACTCCGTTTTGAGCAACAACAAAATCTTTGGACTCCATTAACCCTGTGAGGAAGAGCATGTCATTGTTCACGTTTATCTGCTTCCTCTCACTATCAGAGTGTTAAACATCCCCATCCTGTTGAACTCAGATTTGCCTATATGACTTTCTTAGGCCAATGACATGTAAGCAAAGTAATATGTCATTTCTAACCAGAAGCCTGAAGTTGATGACTTTTGTGCTCATTCATATTCTCTCTCTCTCTCTCTCTCTCTCTCTCTCTCTCTCTCTGCCTGGCAACAGCCCAGATGAAGGAGACCCTGCTAACTTCAGTCCAGAGAAGACAACATGGAGCAGAACTAAAGGTGATCTATGAAGGGCAAGCTATTGAAGGCCCCAGAGATTCAGGGGCCTTTTGGCTACTGCAGACTTTAGCATAAGCTTACCGATAGACCTTACGTCACTATTTGTATCAGTCAGCTTTTTGTTGCTGTGACAGACACCTAACAGAAACAACTGAAAGGAGGAAGGCTTTATTTTGGTTCATGGTTTCAGAGGTTTTGGTCTGTGGTGAGCTGGCTCCAAAGCAGAAACATCATGGCACCAGGACATAGTAGAGGAAAGCTATCAGCTAAGGGCAGCCAGGAAGAAGAGACAGTAAGGGAGTGGGGATGGCAAATGGACCAGGGACAAGATATAGTCCCTAAGGGTATGCCCCTAGTGACCTACTTCCTCCAGCTATGCCCCATCTACCTACACTTTTTACCACCTCCTAGTAGTCCATTCCACTATCAGTGGATTAATCCACTGATGAGGTCAAGCCCTCATGGTCCGATCATTTTCTAACCCCGCCCCACTCTGGCCATTGCTGCATTGGGGACCAAGCCTACCCCTGAACTTTTGGGAGAACACTCCAGATTCAAATCTTAACACCACTGTCAATTTTTTTATTTCTCTCCCTGCCCGCCCCTCTTTGTTTTTGTTTTCTTTGGGTACCACAGGTTTAACCTAGGGTCCTTTTACCACTGAGCCACAATCCCCAGCTCTTTTTAGTTTTTGAGACAGGATCTCACTAAGTTACTAAAGGCCTCATCAAATTGCTGAGGCTGGCCTTGAGCTGGTAATCCTCCTACTTCAGCCTCCCAAGTCACTGGGATTACAGGCATGCACCACCACACACAGATTTTTCTCTTCTTTAATAAAAAACAAAAGGAATAAACACACCTAAAGAGAGGAACCTTAAGTAGCAGTGCACTCACATCTAAATTTGCAAAAAATAAATTGATCCTCTTGTCCTCTGCCAACTCTGCCAAAATTGTTTTAGGGTTATCATTCATCTTCTAATTTCCAGATTCCTCCCAGTCTGTGTCATGATTTTTATTCTACTGCAGGGGTCACCAAATGTCTTCTGCTTTGCTGACCACATGAAAACTCTCATTAATACACAGCTTTAGAGTGCTAGTATGAAATCAGCCTTAGACACTACAGGAGTCAATAGATATGACAATTGCCATGAATGTGTCCCTCAGAATTTCGGTGTTGGGAACTCAATACCCAATGCAGCAGTGATCAGATGGGGGGCTGTTTGGGAGATGTGTAGGTCAGGAGGCTCTTAATGGATTAACATCGCAAAGAGGGCTTGCTGGAATGGGTTGTCTTTCTCTTCTGTATGTGACAATACAGCAATAAGGCCCTTACCAGATACCAGTGACTTGATACAGAGCTATGATAAATAAGTCTTCTTTGTAAAGTACCCAGTCTCAGGTATTTTACTATAGCATCATAAACTGAGTTAGCTGTATCCCAATAAAACTTTTCAGTTGAAGGTTGAAAACTTAAGGGTTATTCTTAATTCACCTCACACACTAATACCTCAAAACTAAACCAGGCATCTAGTATAAACAAAACCCACAAAAATTTCACCTGCAAGACTATTTGACATCGCTTGGCTCAGCCCCATAATTTTACACATAAAGAAATTGTTACCCAAAATAATTAGAAAGTAATGTCAATACCAGAACTCTTATTAATGCAGGCTGAAATAGTGAGGCAGAAGTATAGTGATATCTTCAATTTACTTTGCAAATGCATGAAGAAAATAAGATGGATTAATGACTGGGTAGAGGATTATTCAAGAGGTAAATGAAAAAGCAAGGATAGTAAAGTGTTGTTTACACTACATGGTAGATTTATAGATATTTCCTATAAAATATTTTAATTTTTCTGTATTTGAAAAATTTCATGATAAAATATGAAAAAAGCATGGGGGGGAAGTATACCAAAAATAAAATCCATAAATCCTGGGACATAATCAGTTGACTAGTGAAGAATAATTCCATGTGATAAATATCTTATGGGGGCCAGACACGGTGGCGCATACCTGTAATCCCAGCTGCTTGGGAGGCTGAGACTGGAGGATCATGTGTTCAAAGCTAGCCTCACCAAAAGCAAGACACTAAGCAAACCAGTGAGACCCTGTCTCAATAAAATATATAATAGGGCCGGGAATGTGGCTTAGTGGATGAGTGCCCCTGAGTTCAATCCCTGGTCCCCCCAGTCTCACCCCCCCCAAAAAAAATCTTATGAAACTTATTAAGCAGGGTTTGAAAAAAATATTTAAATAAAGTTTTGAGACACCAGCCGAAAATAGCTCCATGTCCATTCAACATATACTGCTTTGAGCTGATACTCTATACAGGCTATAGTATGGCTCTGGAATGTTCCAAAGTCCTGTGTGTTAAAGGCTTGGTCCCTAGGTTGTTGCTGTTGGGAGGTGGTGCAAACTAAGGGGCGGAGTCTGGTGTGAGGTGTTTAGGCCATAAGGTCATGACCTCAAAGGGGATTGTGGGACTCTGGCCCTTCCTCTTTCTTTTTTTCACTTCCCAGCCATGACATAAGCAGTTTTACTGTGTCCCATACTCCTGTCATGATGTGCTGCCTCCCCCCACCCTGCCTACCAGATGCCTAAAAGCAATAGGTCTGCCTGATCGTTGCCTGGAAGCTCCAAAACCGTGAGCCAAAATTAAACCTTTTCTCTTTATAAGTTGATTATCTCAGCTATCTGTCACACTACTGGAAAGACGAGAACACAGCATTAACACTTGGCAGTGAAAGACAGACGTGGCATCTAATGGGAGAGAAACATTAACCAGCACTTTTAATGGGTTTGAAATTCTCTAACACCCATTGCACCATCCGATATGGTATTCTGCTTGGGGGTATTGTACCATACAATATGGTATGCTGTTTACCATATTGTATTGGCACCTCCTTTTCTTCATGGTGATTGCAAGCTCCTGTTGGAAGGCACTTCCAACAAGAGCCTCACACTAGGCTTGTTCATAAAAGCTGGTGTGTAAGGCATCCCAAGTCACCCGCAGATGTTCGCAGTATGGCCAAGGTGATGACACACCTCCTTTTATATTAAATGCAGACTCTCTGCACGGGCTGCCAACAATTGCTGAACAGCTGGAGGTAAGTGCCTCTGCCTCTTTGCATAAGAGAGCCCACAGTAAGAGAACCAGCTGTGGAAGAGACACTTGTATGGCAGTGTACAGTCAAGCTCATTAGTCATCGATTTGCCTCTTCACTAAAATGTATTTGCAGCCCCCCAAATCAATACTCATGGTACTTTCAAGGTCACCTGTGGTCATGGACAAAGCCATGAAAAGTCTGAATTGCCAAAGGTGTGCATCAGGTGAGATCCATCCAAGTCATACCTGCCTTCTTGCTTCGGCTCTCATACAGGAAACAAGTGCCCTTTCTGTGGTCTTTTGGGTGCCATGACTTTTATACATTTTGTGCTTTTTGCTGGTTTTTTTTTTTTTTAAAGAGAGAGGAGAGAGAGAGAGAGAGAGAGAGAGAGAGAGAGAGAGAGAGAGAGAGAGAATTTTTTTTTAATATTTATTTTTTAGTTCTCAGCGGACACAACATCTTTGTTGGTATGTGGTGCTGAGGCTCGAACCCGGGCCGCACACATGCGAGCGCGCTACCGCTTGAGCCGCATCCCCAGCCCTGCTGGGGGTTTCACTGTTTAAAATACCCCAAAGAAGAATGCTAATATGCTGCCTAGGGTTCTTAAGCACATGAGAACCACAATGTGCCTCCTGGGGAAAATACATGTGTTAGATGAGCTCTCTTCAGGCATGTGTTATAATGCTATTGGCCATGAGTTCAATGCTAATGAATCAATGTATAGCAAGTAAGTTATCTTTATGAGAAACACATATAAAATAAGATTATGCACTGATCAGATGATGAAAACATGACCAGCAGTTTACTGGAACCTAATCTTATGTTTCCTCTAGGGACAATGATTCAGTATTTGCTAATTCAGCATTCTGGGTGACTAGAGAACATAAGTATCAAAAATAATGAGAATTAACCATATAGCAAAACAACTTTATTCAATATCAGCAACTCCTGTGACCAGTAGTTTCCTGGGAGTTATTTTGAAGCTCTCCATGGTCACCACCATCCTCACATTGTCTATAAACACATAAGGCTCATGGCCAGAAAGGCTGATTATGGGGAATATAAGCAGAGGTAGATGTCACAAGGCAACAAAGTTCATTGCAAGTCTGTCTAGAGTGAGCAGTGAGGGGAAATTGCACAATCAACATCAAATAAATTATTTCTTATTCCTTTGGGTGGCCATAAGGTATAGAAAGTCATGCCCAGATACAAATGCAGTTTATGATGATCTGAAAGGTCACACTGAAGCCTGATTCTCTTTCTAAATAACCCTCTAGGACATCCTGAACTAAAAGACAATCAATCATGGAAACAGATGGGATATAGAATGTGCTGCTGTGTTGCAATTAGTAAAAGGGGTTATGGAGAAAGCAAAACTCATTATGCTGAAAAGCAGAAGCATTGCGCACAGCAAAAGACCTTGTGGTCAGCCACAGCTGTACACTGAAGGATAGATGTGCCATTCGTGAGGCAGAGACAAGGCCAACAATGATTAATAAACACATCCCAAGTCATTTGCAGATGTTCAGCCCAAACCAGGAGAAGCATTAAGGAGTCCTCAGACATGCACTGAGAAGCCAACAGACTGGAGAATCTCTGTTCACGACTCAGGCGTGGTCATCTGCCCTTTCATTAAAGAACAATTAAGGAAGAGAGTATTTGGATTCTATGAGTTAAAGACTTATATAGCCCAAAGAACTGGAGATTTATTGGTACTCTGTATCACAGGTAAAACTGACAATCTTAAAGGATTGACAGTGGGTCTGACATTCTAAGTTTAACAGGGCTCATCAGCACATTTGCAGTTGAAGCAGCTATGGGGCACCCTGATCTATCTACATGGAGGCCAGCTCTGTATCCTGAGAATGATGTATTGCCCTGCCACTCCCAGTGTGGTCTGCAGACAAGCAGTATGACATCAGATGCAGACTGCAGGAAATGAATACTCCTCAGCTTCAAACAAGATAGGCTGAACAAGAGCTGGTCTTTTAAGGAGATCTCCCAGTGATTCACACTCTGAAGCTGGAGCAATGGCCCATAGTTAGGATGAATAGCTGCCCAGAGCCTGGGGTAAGTTCTCACCTTGTGGGAAAGCTCTCAGGTTCAGCAGCACCTTTTTATCCCGTGACAACAACCAAATGATGTTCTTGACTGAGAGATTTGAGACTTGGGGCCTACTTAGGGATCACTGCACCCTGAAATGACTTCCCAAGCTTTGGTTTGGAGTCCTATCTGGTTCCCTGTGGTCCCCACAGAAGGAAAGTAGAACAAGAGTGTAAGGAGTCAAATGAAAAACTAAGACACTGAAGAACACTCTGCCTCCACACCCAATCTTCCACTTCAGGACACAATGGTCCAGAGAATCCATTTTGAAATTGAGCAGATAAAAAGACCAAGAGACATTCATTCTTCAGGGGCCTACAGCCATTCTCTATGACTGGTTCTTTTCAAATCCAGGGTGGGCCCCTCTAGAGCACTGGTTCTCAAACTTTCACTACGTCAAAACTGTTTGCAGGTCTTGTATAGCACAGATTGCTAAGCCTCACCCTCAGACTATCTGAGATCCCATGTCAGCAGCATCCAAATCACATGGGAAAATACCCAGAAATGCAAAAACTCAGGCCTACTTCAGATCTATAGAGGTCGGGGTCTGTATTTTCCCAAGATTCCCTGATGAATTTTGCTTGCCATAGTAAAGTTTGAGAAGCACTGATGCGGGAGGTACTCTTAAAGGGTTGCTAAATCGGCATCCTGCGTCTAAATACAATTGTTTAATCATCCCTTTCAGTCAAACCATATTCTGTGCCTCCTCTTCACTTTTATGTTGGCTTTTATTTTAGAAACAGAATAAGACAAAACTCAGTCTCATGACTCCATTCATTGGACAGAATGGGTGAAATGACTTAACCTTTAGCACCAAGGTCAGAAAGTGTTCTCCCAACAATGAAGGGGCATTGAGACTGACGCAGAGAACACAAGGTCTTCTATTCTCTACAGGGAAGCAACCACTCAGAGGAAGATGTCGCATGCAGACATCTGGACACAGCCAGTGCCAGCACACCTTGAAGTCCCTGCCCTCTGCAAAAGTCCCTGCAGTTTGTTTTCTGTGGTAGATGCAGGAAGGCTTGATTCTGCTAGGTTAGCTTACTCAGAAATGGCACATTCCTTTCTGCAAGTAGATAATGCTATTTTCACATGTGCTACCTCAACTTCATTTTCATGGGTAGTATAAGGTCACATATACTGTTATTTCTTGTTTGGATTCCTTTAACTAGATACAAAAAATTTAAATAGTAATAGCTAATATTTATGAAGCACATGATACATCCCAGATATTGTCTTAGGCACTTCACATTCTTTCTTATTTAATCCACACAACAACCCAAGAGGTAGCAACTATAATCTGTACACTTTGCAGATTAGAGAATTTGAGGCACAGAATGACTAATTAATTGGCCCAAGGAGAACCAAGAGGCAGAATTCAGAGTCAACACACTAATAAGAAAGATGTCAAATAATTATTTTTGTCTTACCCTTTCCAGAAAATTCTATCTTTTAAAAAAATAAATCATCCTAATAGTAGAAAGGTTTTGTATACAGGAGTGACCCTGTGGCACTGGATAGAATATGTCTTTTAGCCTGTGTACATCTCAGCCCTCTTCCTTTGGTAAGAGGGATAATAATTAGCACTCTGCCTTATATAGATGTAAGCCTTCGTATATACTGAGCAAACTGCAAAAGCCCAGGATAAAGACAATGATCAAAGGGATGATAATCACTCAAAAACATTCATTAATTCTCACAATATCCCTTGTGAAATAGAAGAACTTGAGCCTGGATTAATCGTTAGCAACTGTTAAAATGTGGCATGCCAGGATGCTATTCTTATTCTTCAGGTGGGTGGAGGGGGGCTTTTTGCAGCAGAGAACTGACTCTCAAGTAGGGGAAGGGAATGTCAAATCTCTCTGAGAATTTGCAGGAGAAAGAGACAAAAGAAACAGGGCTGTTCCAACATGTACTGGAGTGCAGCAATGACTGACAGATGATCGCCAAATCTGGCACATAGCTAGGTTAGATTTATCAGCCTCCTTTGCAGGTAGCATAGCCATTTGATTCTTTTTTAGACAATGGGATGTGAGCAGAAATCATGCTCCATAAAAACCTCCCATGCATGATTCTCTCTCTCTTGCCCCATCTGCCAACTGATGTCAATACTTAGAGAAACCTAGGAAACCACTCAAGCCATGGCAAAGCCTTTATCAGCTGGGTCCTAGAATGATGCATGGAATAACCCTTCTCATCTACTGCTCCTCACCAGTGCAGGTACGCCATCCTTACAGCTTCCTGCTACTCACTAGAAAGTACTACACAGTAGTACTTAAGATTTATATACTACGTAAGATTTAATTTTATTAAGCCACTGAAATGTGGCAATTTGTCTGATAACCCAGATGGCATTATCCAAACTATTACACCAACAAATGTCCCATTTACTAAAAAATCTGCTTTATGCTATTTTAAATATGTTGTTCAGATTGTTGCAAATTCCTGTGAAAAAAAATCCATGTAAATTAGAGGAAATATCCTTAAAAGGATTAAAAGATTTTTTTTTTCTCTCAACGAACGTTAATCTGATTGTTTTCCTCCTAACTCCTATCTGAGATTGGTCACACTGGATAAAAGAGAGTTTTGATTCCTGATTACATGGATAGGAAAAAAGATTTTGTAGCAAAGATGGAGGTATTTGAGAAGGGGAATAAGTTGTTCAATCTGAGTTCATGAGATTTCCAAGACCACTTTCTTTCACCAAAGAAAGTCAAGTGAGATTGTTCCAAAATGAAGTCTCCAGGCTTGACAGTTCTGCCAAGACAGGCCTTGGGTACAGGGAGTTGGAAGAAGGTTCCAGATCTTAACTGTCCAGGGACTACTGGCATAAACTTCACTGAAATACACTCTGGTATAGATTGATAACACTCAGTTTAGATACATTTGCCATACTTTTGTGGACTGGGGAAGTACCATGTTTGATTTGCGCATGCATGACAATTAAGTCCTCAAAGCTTCAAGAGCCTATAGTCTTCTATTTCTCACCTTCCACAAGATACCAAGTTCTCTCCAGTCATTCCATTTTTCTCTGGGTAATATCTACCCCCCAGTTATCCCTTACTGAAGTGTACTCTATGCCATCCTGAGAATCAGAAACCTGGAAAATCGAAATCCAATGGAGACATAGGCCAGTTAGTCCCAGATATGGGACAAAACAATGGTGCAACACCAATTCCTTACCACTTTGTCCCTAGTGAACAGGAAAGACTATATCCCCCCACCCAAAGAAATTGCTCCCAAAGCATATTGTCACCAGCCTTGTCAGGGGAGGAAAAGAAAGAGGCAAGGACGCTCCTTGTCCTTTGTTCTGGCTGCACGCGTTTGACAAGCTTTCCGAACCTCAGCAGATCTCCTGGCAGGAATAGAAGAGAGCAAACCCCTCCTCCCATTGGGCACGGGTAATGCCTCCTGGCAAAGACCTTAAGCACATTCATCTCTCTCCAGGCCCTCCTAGGGCTGCTGTGCATTAGCAGAACAGATGGGAGAGTCTGCTTGTCTGACTGTTGGCTGTTTTATCTCACTCAATAAACATTTATGGAGGTTCTACCTGTGCCAGGCCCTATGTGGAGGGGTGTTTTACGGGTGGGTGTGTGAGTGAGCATGCGCTGACCCGCCCCGAGGAACAAGTGCCCTACTGTCCATCTTACACTAAGTCCATAAAACAACAAGCGGATGGTGAAAAGGAAGGGACAACCGATAGCACATCTGGTTGACGTGGTAATGAGAAAAATGTCATGGTCTATCTCAGTGCTTCTCAGATTTGGCCACGCACATGAATCCCCTGGGCATCCTGTACAACTCACTGCAGATTCTGATTCAGCATATCTAGGGTTGGGCCCTGGATTCTGCATTTCTAGTAAGTTCCCAAGTGAGGATGATGTTGCTTATCAGTGGACCACAGAGTAATAAAAAGGCTTATCTAATTTTGATGCCAATCTCATATATTAACGTGATGTTGTGTGGGTAGGCAGGAGGTGTCTATTTGATTCAAATCTGTATGAGCTTATAAGGGAAATGAGTGTATGGAACTCACTTTATCATGGGCCTACAACGTGCCAGGAACTTTGCCTATGTAAATTCAGTGAATTCTCATAGGTAGATGCTGTTCCATCTCTTTCACAGGTGAGAAAACAAATTCAGAGCCATAAAGCAATGTGTCTGAGGTGCCACAGCTAGTAAGTAGGAAAGGCAAGACCTGGGATGATCTCCAGGTCTTATAAAATGCATACCCTGCCCACTGCCTTCAGGGGACTCCTCAGTCCACTTTGGTTGCTTCTGGTCTGATGTGATACAGACTGAGAAGTGGGAGTTGTCCTCCTGTGACCCTCGACATTAATTTTCATTAATAGAAAGCCATTTTATTAATTACTTGGTAAAACCTAATATGTGATTCTCCACTCTGAAGCATTAATTCAATTTTTTAAACCAAGGCACGTTCAGAAAAACCTTTGGGTGGGTACTATAGAAAGAAAGAAAAAAAAAACCCGGAATTGGCTGGTTTTCCCCTCCCGGCAATGACCTAACACCAACAGACAGGTATCAATATCTCTGAAGGTGATGGATTTTTGTCATGTCAGAGCACAAGAAATAATCATAATAAAGGCCAAGGGTGAAATACTTTCCATTAGAAGAAGAAATACTGTGAGGGCTGTTTACCAGGAGGCCTTTGGCTCAGCCCAGCCTCCTCTAGAAAAGGTACTCAGGGCCATTGTTACACAACCCAGCCAAGTATTCAAAATATATTAGGTTTCATGGTTAAAGAATTATGTTTATTGTTTCCTCTAATCAATTTTACTTCACAAAATAAAGAGTGATATATCATTCTTAACTTCTCGGAAGAAGGGAGTGTCAGAAACCTTACAAATAAAGCATGTGTTAAAGAAAATGGGTCTGGAGTGGCTTCTTAAACCGAGGAGAGGATGTATGGCCCACTCTTTAAGCTCATAGGAAATTGTGACCTCGAAAAAGCACCCATGATTTCTCAAGAGAACTATTACTTAACAAAAATCTCCACAATAACAATGAATAATGGCCTGCCAACGAATATAAATAGAAAAAGGATTTAATATATATCCCTTAGTTATGAGATTATTGGCCAGGGAGTCTTGTGCTAATATGATCACTCCCCTCAATCCCGAATCAAATTCCCCACAAAATAATATTCATATTACTAACCCTGATAAGGAAGGAAGATAGTCCTCTCTAATTTGCAGCCCAATTGGCATTTATTTTTCTATAAGGGAAAAATAAATCAAAATGATAAAATAATTCCATCTTGAAGTAGTTTTTAATGTGCTGATCTAACTATAGCTTTGAATTTATAATAGGGGAGCTTCCATGTTTTCTATCGAAATACAATGAATCTCTGATAAGAACTAAACATGAAAATAACCTGAGTTATTTCCCATCATCTGCTTATTTCCATAACTGCAGCCAGTCCTGGGCAGTTCTCAATCTTTTTCCCTCTCTCCTTCATTCTATTAGTCTCAGGAATGTTGCTCAATAGAAAATCGAACTAACAAAAATGAAGAATTCTTAATGCATCATTAGGCCTTTGGAACACACGAATAGACTGCATCAATTAAAAAAATGGGTTCCCGAATATGTCTTCTGTCTTTTTGATTATTAAAACTAAAATCAGGCCATTTCTAAACAGGTTCCTTCATGTTTCATGAAGACGAAGTGTATAAAATCCTCCTCGAAAGACATGGATTAATAAGTAAACATGCAATAATTTCTAGAATTCATATATCTTGTACTTTCGAAACCTATTGCACAGCCATAATCATTCACAGACCTACAACTATTATTTATAATTATGAAATGTCTGTTAATTTTTTCATTAATAGAAAACCATTTTATTAATTACTTGTTGTTAGAGACATGTAAAAAAGATTAGCAGGATGAGGACAATGTGATAAATGCATCTTCTGTTGGTCTCATTTTTTTTTTTTTACTCCTCTAAAATATCAGATGTGCAAAAAAGTGTTCAATTTTTATATAAAAGGTTGCTATAAATTTGGTTGAGGTTTTTTCCCTTGAAATTTAGTGCTCAGCATAACCTTACTATATATGGCATTTTACAGTCATCAAAACTGCCACAGACCTTCTGGAACATCCTAAATTAAACAAAGACTTTGTGTTTCACGGCAGCCGTTTGAGTAACAATTACAGTAACCTTCCTCGACACAGCAGTGCTGATGAATTGCAAGCAGGCAGCCGATCGCTGAGGCAGAAGCCCAGGGATCCTGTGTGCAAGATGGCCCATCTATGTGGGTGTTACCCTCGCAGCTCTGCTGGGAAACTTCCTTGTTTCCTAGTTGTTGGATTTTGAAATCTTCATCAGTGATATCACCTTAGGTGGAAAAAAATTGGGACAATTTCTATGGAATTACTGACTTGGGCATGCGATAACTAAAGTTCAAGGAAGCAAATGAGAAAACATTTGGCTTTGTTTAGTGGATGTCGTTTTGTCTTTGAGATCATCTCCTGGCTACTGAGTTAAGTCTAAAAAAGTATTTTACTGATATTTAAACTAGGATGTCTTCCTGGAATCTCCCGCTGCCACACACTACAGCCCCATCTCTTAAATATTTACAAACATTTGCATCTGTGAGTGTTTCATGTTGTGTTGGTCTTCCCAGCCAACGTGACCTCCAGGAGGTTAGGCACCATGTGCGGTTGGTTGATCTGTGTGCATTTGTTTGTATCTCCTACACCTACTATAGCTGGAAAAGGAAAACTGTTCAACAGTTTTAGAAGTGGCTGTTCTAGGTCATCTTTACATCTGTGCTGCACATCACCTTTACATTTTTCTGTCCACTTAACTCATATGGTCTTGAAGAAAATGACCCAGTAGGAGCAATAACAAATACTAACCATTTAGATTCTAAGGCTACAAAAAGCATTTATACACATTGCCTCTAGCAAAGGGCATCTAAAACTCGGAGGATTTGGGTATACTTCCCTATTCACATGACATGGCTGGAATATTTTTAGAAAGCAATACTTGCATACAGGTCCTTAGGCACCAGGTCAAAAACTGTTGCAATGCAAACAACTGCATTCCATGCGGGGAGCTTCAGGGAAAAGTGGAAGCCCCCACAATCTTTAACCAAGGCAGCAACAGCTAAAGAGTCATTAGGTCAACCTAGAATTAATATTGTAACTATCCTCCTTCATTTAATAAGTCACAGATAAGTCCTGGGTCTCTATACATACTGTCATTTTAAAAATCCACAGCATAAGAATTGATGGTGATTGATAAGCTGCTATGTACCCAGATCTGATTCATGTGACAAGAGCAACCTCAGCTTTTTAAGGCATCGTTCCATTGAATCCTCAGGATAACCTCTGAGACAGGTGCTAGTTTCCCCATTTTGCAGATGAGGAGATCAAGCCTCAGCGAATTACAATGACCCTGCCAAAGGCGCTCATCTGCTGAGTGGCAGAGCCCTTACTCAGTCCCATGAGCATGGCTCAGCTGGGCTCCTAGCCCTGACCCCTTCCCACCTCTGCTACCACCCAGGTGGAGACCATTTTTAAAACCTTAGGAACCCCAAACTCTACCTATTGGATACATTTTCTGGTCTCTTTGTGCAATATTATATCTCGTAAAACAAAATTTCGCTTTCAATCAGTATGCGCTTCAAAACTACTTTCCCCCTCAGCTCTCAAGACGAATGTAATTTTGTTGACTAGATGGATTTGTGCTTCTTCACCCTCAAATCCAGGGATCATTCATCATGCTTGATCCTGATTCCCTTTGTTTGTGTAAACCTTAAGAGTGTAAACCAACAAAAAGTGGTATTCTAGATCCCCATGGAAGGAGAAACACCCTAGAACAGCATCATACATTAATTTTCTTCTTTGTTGCTTTGGGTTTTTTTTTTTATTACAGGTTGAAGAAAGCAGACCATTAAAGTCACAATGCTAGATCTAGAAGCTGAAGCTAAAAGCTTCTAAGTATCACTATATTGCAGTGATTTAATATCTTTGTCAATGCCAATTCCTTAATTGAATACTTTCTGACATATTGAATACTTTTTTACTCAAGCTCGCACTTAACTCAGCATGAGTAAAACCATAGATTGCTAACTGGCAAGCCACAGGCCAAATCTAGACCCCGTTTGTATTAGGCTTTGGTGCTTCTATTATTTTTAATTTTGATTTAGTTGGCATTAACAACAACAACAAAAAAAAAACCTGGTAATTTCACACAGATGTCCAGACTCACCCTAAGATTCTGGATTTCTCAGCCCTCACTTAAATGCAGGCATTTGTCATTACAAGGCTGAAACTACTCCAGGGTAAAGCAAGTGCTGGAAACTGCCCTCCTCCAAGCTCCTAATCCATTCCCCTGCTGCCATATCCTGCTGCTTCCCACTCTGGACACCTGACTCCTGAAGGTATTTGAATGTTTCACTGCAACGCACAAAATGGTTCTTTGTATATTTAAGCCTCTTTTTTTAGAAGTCATGTCTAATAAAATTAAGTAATCTATCTCCGTTTTGTTTAATAGAGTGGGTATCTTTACTTTTTGTCCTAGGAACGGCCAAAAGACCACCACTTTTGCCTTAACCACAAGTTGATATATTTCCAAAAGAGGTTATTGTTTCTAACAATTATCAAGTTATCTAGTTTGTCTTAGTTGACCATCCATAAATCCAGAGGTAGTCCTCATGGGCCTTGTGGTAAGCAAAATGTTGGCCCCCATATCTTTCACACTGCTGTCATTCCTGTGAATATATGAATTTTACATTGCAAAATGCACTTTTTTTTTTTTTTTTTTTGGTATTGGGGATTGAACTCAAGGGCCCTTGACCACTGTGCCACATCCCCAGCCCTATTTTGTATTTTATTTAGAGACAGGGTCTCACTGAGTTGCTTAGAGCCTCCCTAAGTTGCTAAGGCTGGCTTTGAACTCATGATCTTCCTGTCTCAGCCTCTCTAGCTGTTGAGATTACAGGTGGGCACCACTGCCGCCTGCCAAAATGTACTTTTCAGATGAGATTAATTTTATCATTCAGCTGGGAGATTAACCTGGATTATCTGGGTGGATCTAATCGAATATAGGAACCCTTAAAAAGCAGAAAACATTCTGTGGCTACAGGTAGAAGAAAGATGGGAAAAAGAAGAAATGGGAAGGATTTCAAATTTAAGAAGGACTTGACCTGTTGTTAGCATTGAAGATGAATGGTGCTTCATAAACCCAGGAAGTAAAAGCTGAGAATTATCACCAGTTTACAACCAGCAAGGAAATGGAGACCTCAGTCCTACAACCACATGGAAATGAATTCTGCCAGCAACTTGAATGAGTCTGGAAGGAAATTCTTCCCTAGAACCTCTAGACAAAAGCTCAGCTGGCTGAACCTTGGATTTTTGGCCTAATAACACTCTAAGCAGAGTAACCAGCCAAGCCTGCCTGGACTTCTGACCTATGGAAACTTAGGAGATAATAAATTGGTGGTGTTTGATACCACTAAGTGTGTGTTGGTTTGTCAAGGCAATGACAGCAAAATAATAGGCCCCTCCAGCACTGGTGACACTAATCAGTAGTATCAGAGAGACAGAAGCATTCTCAGCCACCATTGTTTCATTTTCTGGCGTGATGTAATTCATTTATTTGTTTCTAGGCAAATCTGAGTGGAGTCTGCATGAGTTTCCTATCACTTCCATAATAAATCAACATAAGCAAAAATATAGGGGCCAAAATTGGGATTAAGATAATAAACAAAGCAATGAGCAAATTACATAGAAGCTGAATTTGTGCAATTAAAACTTTTCCACATTGTCTCTTTTAACTATAATATCGAATGGACTGATGTATGAAGCAAGAAAAAGTTAGCTACCTTAGTTAAACTTTCTTTAAGTTATTTATCAAAAGAAGGAATACTTGATTGAGTATGATGGCACTCACCTGTATTTCCAGCCACCTGAAAGGCTGAGGCAAGAGGATCACAAGTTTGAAGCCGGCCTCAGAAACTTAACAAGCTCCTGTCTCAAAATAGAGTTTAAAAAGGGGTGAGAGTGCTAGAGCACTCCTGAGTTAAATACAAAATGGGATAAGAGCAACAACAAAAATAATTTTTTATATCTGTAACAGTGGAACATTTAATACCACTTTAAAATTAAATGCAGAGCCAGGTACAGTGGCACATGCCTATAATCCTATCAGCTCGGGAGGCTGAAGCAGGAAGATCGTGAGTTCAAAGCTAGCCTCAGCAACTTAGGGAGGCCCTAGAAACTCAGCGAGACCCTGAATCTAAATAAAATATTAAAAAAGGGCTAGGGATGCGGCTCAGTGGTTGTGTGACCCTGAGTTCAATCCTCGGTACCAAAAATAAATAAATAAAATAAAAATAAATGCAGAACATTTTCACCCAAGCCATTTGATTGGGGATCTTCTTTAGTTAAACTTTGTTTTTCAAATATTATTTTAAAATATTAAATACTACTTGTTAAAAGTAAGTCTTATCTCATTAGTCAAAACTTCTTAAGGAAGACAAGACTACACATTCATTCAGTAAGACTGGTTATTGTCTCCTGAGATCTGAGCATAGTTTTACAACACAGAGGACAGGCAGACAGATGACAATAGTACTGATCACTTGAGAGCAGAAAAACGTAAGACCTGCTATTAAAACTGTACTCCACCTTGGATATTCCCTGGCTCACTCATGAGCCAGTCAACATTCAATAAAGGAGACCCATAGATGAGATCAGAGAGGCAAACTGTATGTTGAGGTTTTCTCCATAGGATGTATTGCTACCTAGAGTTATAGTTTTATTTGTCTAATTTGATGTAATATATGTCTTCTAATAGAATGTCAGCCTCACAGAGCCAGTGAATTTACTTTCTTGGTCACTGATGTGCATCCAACCTTTAGATGGATGCCTGGTATGCAGCAAATGCTCAATATATACTTGTGAAATGAATGAACAAATAAGTAGTGAAAAATCTAGGGCAGCATCCAATAGTTCTAATAACTTTTATCCCCATTAATGCACCAAATTTTTCCTGTACCTCTTTTTTTTTAACTCGAATTTCTCCAAAGTGTCTCTATTAAAATAGTATTTCCCTTCTTTATTATTCAACAAACTTATTCAAATGACTATTGAGTACCTTGGATATTCCTTGTCTTACTCAAGAATCAATCCACTCATTCATTCACTGTACAAAGGTGACCACTCATGAGGTCAGAGAGATAACAGGGATCTGGATCATGAGGAGCCTGGTCAGACACAGCAAGGCCTTAGGCTTTTAGTAAGGGAGAGGAGGAACCCTGGGAGGACCCAGATAATGTGTCATGTTCTCATTACCATTACCAATCGAGGGACCATGTGGGGCAAGGTGGAAACAGAGTTGCCAGTAAGGAAGTTGTTGGATACTCTCAAATTTTGTTTTTTGATGGCTCATGCTTTTCTCTAATCCTGAGTTCTTTAGTAAACTTTGTTAGAAAACGGGATTCATCTTGAAAGCCCTTATAAGACATTGAGCATCCTTTGCCCACTGTCCTCTTTTTTATCACCAGTCCCTCCCTGTGTATATAATTATTGGGTATTTCCACTGCAAAGAATTGAAGAGAACACCTAACTCCAATTGCCTCAGGTTATAGAAAAGGAGGTTCCATTTTGCTCGCAAACCAGTCAAGATTAATTTCCCCTATTCAAGGTCATCTTATTTCTTCTCTGCTCAGGCCCAGTGTTACCCTCATTCATGTCCAAAAAATACAAATAATATCATGTTCACCCCAAAATTAGACTTTCATTTACTTTAGAGAAGATGGAAAGCATTTTCAGGAATCCACTGAAAACTTCTACAAAGTCTGGCCCACACAGTGGTACAAGCTTGTACTCTGGACTCCAGAGGCTGAAGCAAGAGGATAGCAAGTTCAAGTCCAGCCTAATCAACTCAGTAAGACCCTGTCTCAAAATTAAAAAAAAAAAAAAAAAAAAAAAAAAAAAGAGCCGGGGATATAGCTCAGTGGTAAAGCTCCCCTGGGCTCAATCCCCAGTACCAAAAAACAAATGAAAACTCTTTTACAAAGCCAATGATGTTTAGGTCATTCCAGAATGAAAACCCACTAATTTTCAGCCTTCCTCAGTAACAATACTGGAAAGAGAGTCAATAATGAGATGCCTCTACCTTGCTTTCCTGTGAAGGATCTAACCTTAGCCAGGCACGGTGGCACAGGCCTGCAATCTCAGCAACTCAAGAGGCTGAGGCAGGAGGATCACAAGTTCAAAGCCAGCCTCAGCAACTTGGAGAGACACTGTCTCAAAATATTTTTTAAAAGGCAGAGCAGGAGATGTGGCTCAGTGGTGAAGCACCCCTAGGCAGCTACTACAGTTGCCAGGGTTCCCTGCAACCCACGATCAACATGAATGTTCTGTATTCATGTAGAATCTGGGTGTTGCTCAAGAGGCACCTCTACAGTGCTATAGGGTACCAAAGTTAAGAGAATCTGAATTGCCACTTGCAAACCATTAATTTTGCAACCTTTGTCAAGTCAGTTAATATTGATTATTCTGCTTCCTCACTGAAAACATGGGCCTATGAAGAGTAAGGAATAAATAAAATAGTAAGTTTCAACCTTTTAGCCCAGAGTTTAGTGCACGGGAAGCACTCAGTGGCTATTATTAAACATCATTTAAACAATTATTCTAATTTTCACCATTACCATGAACGTGAGCATGCATCTACCACTAAGCTGTGCCCTCAACCTCTTTCATGTTTTGTTTTGATGCAGGGTCTTACTAAGTTGCCAAGGCCGGACTCAAACTTGCAATCTTCCTGCCTCAGCCTCCTGAGTAGCGGGGATTCCAGATGTGCAACACTCCAGGTTTAAGGTTCTCTATGTGAATTCTAAATAATGCATGCCGTGACCACCAAGTCCAAAAGGGATTCCTTTTGTTTGTGCTCTGATAAGAAAGATGAAAAAGACAATGAAAAAGGAGAAGAGCCAAGAGGAGGGGAGAAAGAATGGAAGCAACAGAAATTGAAGAGTAAAAGAAAGAAGTGAGGGAGAAGGAAGGAACTAAATAGGGGGAAAGAAGGAAAGAGGAAGGCAGGAGAAAAGGAGAGAGGAAGCTTAGGACAGAGCCTGAACACAGCCCAGAGTGGTGCAAGGGTAAGAATGGGCCCAGGGAGACTGAGGGAAGATGTGAAGTGTATTCACCATGGAAGGCATCCTTCTTGCCTTCCTGTGACTCTTTGGTAAAAGAAAATGCTTTCTCTGCTGGAAAACTGAAACAGACTTTTCTCAGTTCTCTTTCCAATGACTTTACTGAACCCTGAGTCTTGTGGGTGTGATTACATTACTATCCTCACTGCCCTTTGGGGGTCAACTCTTCCATCACATATATATAGCATCCAAGTACAATGCACTCACCGATGCCAATTTTGCTAATAGTGGCCTCTTAGTGAAAGAGGGGAAGGCAGGGACAACCAACAGCTCTGGGTGGACACTGATGATATTTCCCAATCAAATTATTTTGCTTTCATTTCCTACCATTTGTCAAAAAAATCTCCACACCAACAGACACCATCGTTGATAATCTCTTCATTGTTTTTCAAGATTAGTTTTTAAATTCAATGTACTCTATAGGCCTTGGAAAAAATCAACTATTCAAGGTTGTGATTACTTAAATTTACTTATTCTAGTGGTAGAACTTTAATCTGACTTCATTTCTGAAAAGTGAAAAGCAAGCATAGTATTCCAAGTTTAGTAAGAGTGAAATTCCATAATCCAATGTCCTTGTGAGGGATATGCCAGCTCTCTATCTCAGCCCATAAAGGACTTTTACCTTTCAAGGTATTTAACCTCTTAGCATTAAATTGAGTTAACATACAAAGTGTGAGTCCTTTCTATATTGTTGTCCAGTCTCTTACTGTTAGATGATGTGAAACTTATTTCTTGTCCTGTGCAAATATAGAAAAGTTCAAATGGTCATACTAACAATTTGTATACAAGTCTATCATATCAGGACAAAAATAATAGGTGAGAGGTGATCTTGGCCTGGACACGGGGGGATGCAATGGAGATACAAAGAGGCTGATTGACACCAGCAGGAGCAATATTCCAAAAATATTAATCAATTGGTACAGTCAGAGTACTGGCCAATTGGAACAAATGAACCACTGTTCAGGGCACCATTACTCACCTTGAACACAAAGTATATGACCAAGAATAAAGAAATATGTGGAGGTAAAAGGGATGGAGTTGCATTTGGACTGAGCCACTGGGTGCATGGGGCTGTCATATCCCCAGATGAGAAAGAATAAAGAGAGAATAATACTTGGGTGTTGTTGATAATGGGAACACAGGCTTTAAATTCGGGATTCATGAAATTTGATATGCATGTGAAATGTCCAAGTAGAGAAGTTAAGTGAACAGTTGAATAGATGTTTCTGGAGATCAGTGGCCAGGTATGGACTAGAGACATTAAACTGAAACCAGCATACAAGTGAGATTGAAAACCATGAGAATGATAGAAATCACCAGAGGGAAAGGAGCAAGAGGGGAGGAAGGAGATATCAAAGGAGGGCCCAGCATCAAGCCCTAAATGGAAAGATCCAACCTTTCTTCAGAAATGAGGTAATGAAGGAGGAGCCCACTAAGAAACAATACAAAGTCTAAAGAAGATGAACAGGAGCAGAGAGTCTCACAGAGACCTCTCACCTCACTGAAGATACCTGGTGGCAGCAAAAGGACCAAGAAACTCAAATGCTGTAACTCGGTTATGTGAGAATGAGCTCATGTGATCTGACCACATGGTGGTCTCTGCTAATCTCAATAGAAGTGTCTCTGTAAGTGGTGGGGGAAGAAGCCACACTGGAGAAGATGGAAAGTAAGGTAGACAGGAGGTAGAGATAGGATGGGTTGACATCACCAGAAGTCTGACAATGATGACATGGAGCAGAGACGTGAGGTGTGGGGTGCTGACAAGGATGGGATCCAGAGTTTGTTTTCAAAACAGAAGACATGAAAGTATGCTGTCATGTAATCTTCATAGCAATGTTGTGGTTTAGGGAAATGTCACTTCCCCATTCAACAGTTAAGAAAACACAGGCTCAGAAAAGTTGAATTAACTGGGTCAAATTCTGATAGGGAGTAAGAAGCAGAGCTGAGAGTTGAACTCATTTTATCTCATCCCAGTGTTCTGGGGTCGACTGCCACTTATTACATCTTATTGCATTTATTTACCCATATAACTGTCCTTCTCACCGATTTAAAGATTATTTTATTTTATTTTATTTTTTGGTACTGGGGATTGAACCCAGGGGCACTAAATCACTGAGCCACATCTCCAACCCTTTTTTAAGTATTCAATTTAAAGACAGGGTCTTGCTGAGTTGCTTAGATCCTCACAAAGTTGCTGAGGCTGGCTTTGAATTCGAAATCCTCCTGCCTCAGCCTCCCAAACTGCTGAGATTACAAGCGTGAGCCACTGTGCCCACCTAATAATTTTATTTTTACTTTACAAATAATTGTATATATTATGGAACTTACACTGTAAGTACAGAGACTGAGTCTGATTTCTTTCTTTCTTTTTTTTTTTTTTGTACCAGGGATTAACTTTTCTGTATTTTATTTAGAGACAAGGTTTCACTGAGTTCCTTAGGACCTCGATAAGTTGCTGAAGCTGGCTTTGACCTCATGATCCTCCTGCCTCAGCCTCCTAAACTGCTGGGATTACAGGCATGTGCCACCATGCCTGGCTTCTAACTCGTTTTTGAATCCCCAGTACTTGGTACAATATCTAGTTGTTAATTATGGGCACCTAATAAATGCATGTAGCAGGAAAGAATAAATGAAGGATTAACGAAAGTCATATTTTGAACTTTTAAGACAAAGGAAAATACAGAACCTCTCTACAGAACATTGCGATAAAGAAAAAGGGACATACAGTGAAAGTGGTCAGCTTTCATAATATTTAGAATTCAAAAGTGAAAACAGAGTTAGTGACTTTCTTTAAGGGAGCATACAGTAATTAAACTTGTATTCAAAATGTTCTTTGTTCACACCAATTGTACTTCCCAAGTTTACACACCAGTAAACTGTTAAGGACTTGCCCCCTCCTTCCACACACCAACCTTCCCTTTAACAAACAGCTTGCTTGTCTCATATTCTTTTATTTTCCTCTGTACTCAGAATATATACAAGGTCCTTATTTTCACATGGAATCCATTCTCAGGTAATACTGATTTCATTGTGTTGTTCCACATGAGACCAGCCTATTTGTATGGAAAGGAAAAGGTGCATTCAATCATTGTGATATTGTGTGTGCCTGGTAATAATAAATGGCTTTTTTTATAAAGCATTCATGTGATTGACTGATCCCTCCCAACCACCACAT
This sequence comes from Spermophilus citellus, assembly GCF_964194105.1. NCBI lineage: Eukaryota > Metazoa > Chordata > Mammalia > Rodentia > Sciuridae > Spermophilus > Spermophilus citellus. The sequence continues at coordinate 37,252,856 of NC_138184.1, forward strand.
GTTTTGCTCAGCTGTTTTGCTGGCATGTTACTTCAAAGCCCTTTTAATACAGTTATTAATTGTTCCCTTTATCATATGAGTAAAGCAGTTTTAAAAAATATTCCAAGGTTCAAGTAATGCACCATAGTTTTAAAATAGGGGGCTGATTTTTTTTTTGGTCTTAAATTGTTAATGACTTCAGTTTCTGCTGAATTTTGCTTTGAGCTTCTTCCAACAAACTCCCTCCTCACGTTCAAAAAATTTATCCGTTGAAAGTTTGAACAGCAAAAAACAAGCCTTTCAGGTTGAAATAGAGCACTTCAGTTTGGTTTGGTTTTCAACTAGAAAAGAAGTTTAAGATCTGTCCATCTACTAATTACATATATATTGTTAACCATTTCTTGAGCCAAGTTAAATAAACTAAGGATATCTGAAGAAGGTTGAAGTTGCAGTCTGATTATTGGAAGACTGTTTCTTATCCCACAAAGTTTCTTCATGTTTAATGTAAGGATTACCTACCAGTGTTTTCCCCCAGTATATCTATAAGCATCAAGGCCTTTTTTTTTCCAAAACGAGATATACTATACAATTTAGCTATTCATTTATGCAAATGATGGTAAACAGAATTATAAAGACAGATAATAAACAGCAAATGAGGTTATTTTGTTTCACGCTTTATGTTGTCAGAGTTCTGAGCATGGTTTAGTGTTTTCTATTCATGACTTTATATTACCAAATTACTCCCTGATGGTGTCTCAGATGTGCTTTTGTCTGCAAATGAGAAGGAATAAAATACCAGGACATTAACGTTAAATTACAATCGTTAATGGCGTAAATACGAAAATAATTACTGCATCATACCATCAATTGTTATGTGTTCATTACTGAAGTTCTTGTAAAGCCTTCATTTTCTTGTTACAATTATTTTTTTCCTTTATTTTTGTCTGGCTATTTTATAGCCCTGACAGTACTTTAGCAAAATTCAGCAGTTACACAAGCCATTTAATCCTGCTCAAAGCTTCATTTAAACTTCATTTAGCTGCATTTTATTTGTGTATATATGCCTTTTACTTCTTTCTGACAGTCAAAAGGTACTTTTGGAGTAGGTGCTAGAAAGATGTGTCAGAGAGATTACCTAAAGCCAGCAATAAACTTCAGAGTGGGTTTCAGACACTTTACCATCACTCCATGAAATACTTCTATTAAATAATCAAATTTACTGTGCCCCATCCTCTAAGATTTTAGCTTCAGAATTTTCTTTTTTCTAATACCTTTTTTTTAAAAAACGGATTTATAATTCAACAGCCTATCAGACAAGAAGCTTTAAATCTTGGCTCTCTTCTCCACCCAGTTCTGTTTCTTCTTCTCTGCTCTGACTCACCTGTCTTTCTCTCTCTTCTACCTCATCCCTCTTCTCTCAATGTTTTCTTCCTAGCTGGTAGAAGGGACCCCCTTCCAGATAGACACACACACTAAGCCTCCTAGCCCTGGGAGAGTCATCCAAATGCACCCTTTTGTCCGCTCCATTCGCGACCATCACTCCTGCCTCTTGCCTGTCAGCCTCAGGCGGGAGTGGCAGGGAAACTCACGCTGCTGTCAAAAGATGGAAGCAGGAGGGGGAGTGGAGGCACAGCAGGCGGTCCAGCACCAAGCGCATCCCTAGCTCTTGTGCGCGCTCACGTGTACACACACACACACACACACACACACACACACACATGCACAGACACATGTCTGCTGTCACCTGTTCGCTTTCAAAGCCAGCTCCAGCTTTGGGTAAAACTTACCCCTCTTCCCCATCCCCAAACCCATTCCTGGAGTTCAGGTACAAGACATCCCATGCACAGCTTTCCCAAAATATCCAGAGGGAGGAGCGGGCAGTGCTCACTGGGTAAGCTATAATTGCATATATTCCTAGAACCTCTCTTTTCCTCTCTGTTTTCCCCCATCTTCTCTACAGTCACATGAAGCCTCTTCCTGCCAACGCACGCACACAACAAGAAGCACCCAATTCCCGCGGAGAGTCCCATCTAGGAGCTTCAGTCTCCAGGGTTCTCTTACCGTCCCGTCCCTCAGTCTGCCACCTATCCCCTAGCACTCTCTCCAACTCCAGCCATGTGCAGTCTGACGCGGCTAGTTCCCAAGGCCCAGTCAAGGATCCAAACTTTTTTGCCCTTTCTTTGGCCCCAAGTCATGCGTAACCCTGAGGTCTGACGCCAGGATCTGGATCTCAGATCCCAGACAGGGGAATGGGGTGATAACCTCTACTCCGGTGAACACCTGCTCTCGTGGCGCCCAACCCTAGTGCGCGCAGGACAGCGCTGGACCCGGCAGGGATGCAAAAGGAGCCGGGACAGATCCGACTGGCAGGTGCAACTTGCCAGCGACTCCTGGGTTCACGCCCTTGGGGACGGAGGGTTTGGCCTGACGAGAACAAAGCTGGAGTCCGGGGAGACTGTCTTGACAGGAGGCGCTAAGACAATGGCAATAAAGGGAACTTGGAAAAGGACCGCTGCGCAAAGTTGTCTCCGAGTCCTGCTGTCCTCGAATGGCCGCGGGCTTCCGCAGCAAACCGCCAAACCCCCATCCCGGGGCCCCACCGCCTCACACACAAAACCCCCTCTCGGCAGCGGGTCCCAGGATGCAATGTAAATACCCTGGGTACCAAGACGCTGCTTGAGGGCGCTGCGGACGCTTGGGGCTTGGACAGCAGCCACCCAGCAGGAAGACCCGCCAGCGCGCTCTCCTGGCTTTACCTTTCAGCGGGCTGCTTGGGAGTCCGCGGCGCGCCGCTCTCTGGCTGTGCCCTCAGCCCCCGCCACCGCTGTGGAGAGCAGACAGCGGGAGCCGGGTTCGCTGCGCCCCGCCCCCGGGTGCCAGGCCCCGCCCCCTAGGCGCCAAGCCCCTCCTCTCCACGCTGGCTTGCCACAGCTCTGAGCCACACTGGCCCAGTGGGGTTTCCGCGTGAGCTGCCGCGGCGGCGGCTCCTGCTGTAGCTGCTGCTGCTGCCCGTACTTCTGCTCTGGCTGCTGCAGTCACCACCCTTGCTAATTCATGCCATAGGCCAGGATATCCCAATTTGCCAAGGATATCCTCCAACAAATAAGAGGGCTGGAAATGACCTCTTCAACATGGCAGCCCCGACTACGGTTCATATCCACTTGCAGCGTCAGCATCACCTGGGAGCTTACTAGAAATGCAAGTTTCTGGACCCCAACCCAGATCTACTTAATTAGAATCTCTGGGTCTGGGTCCTAGCAGTGCATATTTTAGCAAGCTCTGGGGTGATACCAGGCACATTAAAGTTGGGAGATGCGCTGCTTCTTTGCTAAGAGAATTAAGTGTCTGATCAAATACATGCTTCCTCAGTCCTAAGGCCCACTCCGGCAGAGGGTTCAACTTGGCAGTGTTTGCAAAGCACAAGAGTACCTCATCTGCTCCTGGATGTCATTCATCTTGTTTTATTGACTGAGAAGTCTGTAGAGATAAACAGAGGGGGGAACACATTTACTTTTGATCTGACAGCTCTAATGAGCTCAAGGAAGAATTATGTAAACATTATTAAGTGTAATAAACACGTGTCGGCATCAGGCAATCTTCTCTGGAGAAGGGTTGGCAAAAGCAGGCATGAGCCAACGTTTTATTCATAATGTCTTTTTAACTTTATGTTGCCTGTGTAATAGGCCTCTGGCTTAGCTGTTGCCCAGACGGAAAATCATTACCCCAGTAATGGATGAGCCAGTTCAAAAGGAGAGCCACTGGGATGCTGAGCACTTTCATTCATAAATGCTATGTTTCGGAGACAAGGGGAACCATCTCCTGCCAATGTAGCTGTTTTAATTATCCAACTATTGTCCTGGTTTCTTGTTTCAACTTCCTGAGGCATCACTTGCATCAAACTATAAAAAATAAACAAAAGTTAGCTGTTTACTAGCCTTACCATTTATTAACAGTAAACTCCATTTTCCCTTTTATTTATTTATTTTTTTCCTTTTTGTACTGCTCTTTCCAGAGCTTCAGATATTAAGTACTGGAGAAACTGATCATTTGCCAAGGGGAGCACATGATGGTACTGCCTTGGCTTCCACTGTTAACTATGCAAATGGATTCTGCCTTAAATTCCCAGTTTTGGTAGATTTGGAAGCTTGAAGTGTTTTTTTTTTTTTTTTTTTTTTTTTTTCTCAAGGAAGTTTCATCAGTGTTATCCAGCACTGGTAGTCCTTCAAAAAAATCCTTTCTCTACAGCTTCATGTTCCTTCTTCATAGAACAATGTCACCTGAAGTATTGAAAAAGAAACTTATTATCAAGACAATCATTCCATCAGCCCCTGCCTTCCAAAATTCCACAAGTGCACTGAGCGAAAAAAAAAAATTAGACATGTAGTGCAAGGCATTCTAGAAGGGAGATAGAATAGGAAGGAAAAGGAAGACAGGAAGGAAGATAGGAAGGACAAAGAAAAGAGGAGGAGAGAGGGAAGGAAGGAGGGAGAAAGAAGGAAAGGAGCATTAGCAGCTACTCAGAACTTTGAAATTAATCAAAATTGAAAACTGGAAAGAGATGAGGTTGGGCAATGGTGGCAGAGATCCATACTTACCCATCTGCCCATTAAGGGTAAATTTCTTCGGCTAGGTTCCAAAGGAGCAGACCCTGAGTGAGGATTCAAGTGATTTATTGAGAAAATGTTCCCAGAAGGAAACACTCAAGGACATTGGGGGTGTCAGGGTAGGAAAGAAGCAGAAGTCTAACAAGGGTCCAAAAGTCCCACAGTAACAAGAATAGCTTGGCCTGAATCTGCAGGGATGTTTTGAAGTTTAAGTAAGCCTCTACATCATTGAGAACTAAAATAATTCCTGAATTGTTCATTGGTAAATGGTTTCCGAGGGGAGATAAACTCCTTGGCTCTTCTTTAGGCTCCAGTAACTTGAAAGTGGTCCTTCAAAGAAAAGGCAATGTTGCTAGCTGTTGAAAGCAATGGAACTCAGAAATTGGGGGGTGGGGAGGGGAGATGTTACACAAAAATATTAAGAAGGACTTTGGAGCATTTTAGTTGATTTTTGACTTTGTCTATTACAATGTGAGGTTTTCATTTTGGGCACCAGGTATGAGCTGAGAGTCTGAACCTCACCCAAGAGGGCTCAGGACAAGGACAAGAACCTCAGTAGTAAGTGGCTAAGAAATGTCCTCTGGAGGCGAGGGATAGTGGAGGTGCCAAGGGAGCTTGAACCATGTCAACTCATAGAACTGAGCTGTCCTCATAACCTTGAATCCTGAGAGAGCCAGCATTTGGATGCCCAGCCTAAGAAAGACAGGAATAGATAAAGATATTAATGCCCTATGGAAAATTAATAAGCCGTTGAAAGAATGAAATCCTGGGCAATATGGAGAGAGCTGGAGAGCATGATGTTAAGTGAATTAAGTCAGGCAAAAGTCAAATACTGCACATTCTCACATATATGGAAGCCAAAAAAAAGAAAAAAAAAAGTTGATCTTACAAAAGTAAGAATAGTGGTTACCAGAAAATAGGAAGTGTGGGGGGCAGGAGAGGGGAGAAAGAGGATGGCCAATAGGTACAGAGACCCAGTAGGGTAGGAGAAATAATTTACAATGTTTTATAGCACAGTAGGATAGCTAGAGTTGGCCAACAGTTAATTTGTATATTTCAAAATATCTGGTAGAGAGGATTTTTTAATGTTTCAGCAGAAAGAAATGGTAAGTGTATAATGCTATAGATATGCCGGTTACCCTGGTTTGATACATTCATATCAATATATCTCACTGTACCCCATATATATATGTAACTATATATTAATTGAAAACAATAATAAAATTTTTTCCCTCAGCTAGGAAAAAAATATACAAGCCAGTCCTTCTTCACCCCAGAAGCCACGTCAATGCACACAAAAGGAGTTAAATATCAAAAATTTGTCCTCCTTCCTTTTTCTTTCCCAGCCCTTAAGACCAAAGGAGAAGGGAGTTTTGCCTTTTAAAATGAGAGGAAAAGAGATGCTATAAAACCAAAGAGAGGTTCTGCTTGAATTTTTGGTGCTGTTTTGAGAGGAGGAATAAGGATAGACCATGACCCCTCTCATAAACATTCCTTAAGGCCAAGCCTGGCCTGTGATCAGGGAGAGAGAGCTCCAAACTTGGAGAAGAAACTGGAAATTTAACTTGATGGATTTTATAGCTGGAAGTGAATAACTGAAAGTGACCCAGGAGTTACGGAATGGGCCCAGTGTCTTGTTGAAGGGGTCTTCCACCTGATGGGAAAGAGAGATTTGACACCTGCGGTTGGAGAAAACTGTCACAATTCCATGTTTATACTGCAGCTGGTACCATAAGTTGGTTTTGTTTGGAATTGTTTACTTCTTCTGGCTGCCTCCAGCGATGTGTCCTTAAGTAACTTCTCCACCTTAGATGAGCCTCCAACCCAGTGTATACTGGGATGACTGTGGCCTGGCATGGCTTGTCCTGTCCGGCCTTTGTTTAACCTGAAATATTGGAAATATAAGCAAAGCACAAAGAAAAAAAACTATAACATAATTTTATGTGGTTAATATATCACAGGTGTGTCTAAATCCAATTATTTTGCTTCCTTTTAAGGAAAAGCTCTACTTCGGAAATATGCATACGATAGTTTCCTCTCATCCTTTTTCATTTGAAGTTTCCTTTAGAACATCTATTTAGACACGCTGTTTTTATTGGGGTTGCGATATTTGGTCCTGGGTATATGCGTATGGGTTCGACACTCAGGGAAACTGTTATGACCATTAGTTGGAAACTGATTGGGTGATTACCTGGAGCTGAGAGGAGACAGTTCTACAGACGTGGTCATTTTTCCACCACACAGATGTAGAAATAGTGGAGCCCCACTGTTTCTTTTCCCTCTGTGTTTGGAATGCTCTGTATGGTCCCAGCTCGAGATTCCAACTCAAGTTTTCTATCTCTCTCTCTCCTTCCTGTTCAGCATTTCCTAGCCTTCTAGCCAGATTCTATTCCCATACCACATTTGCTCCATTTCCCATTTGGACCACAAGGCTAAGATAAGATACACAGTACATCCTGTTCCGAAACAGAGTGTGATAAATATGACTCATTAAACACAGTGTACATCAATATCAGGTCAGGGTAGAAAATATACAGCATAATGAATAGTCCATGGTTTGAGATTCAAGACAGTACAGTCGTTCCATGGAGGGTTTTCAGTGGTATCATCAATCACGAAGGTAAAAGTAGAGTGGTTTGTGGTTTACTAGCATGCCATAAACATGGGCTCTTTTCCATTTCCTTTCTCACTTTCCACCTGCTTTTCTTAACGATGGCAAAATCAATCCTCCACCTGTGAGTAACTCACAATTACCTTTTCCCCCTATCGAGACCACTTTTTAGGGCATCAATTAGGGCCATATTACCATCCATGGAAAGCTTTCTAAGAATAACTTAATACAGATTGGCAATGTTTATTCACTGACCATACCATGAGACCTCAGCACATCAGGAGGGGTTGAGCTACTGATCCCCCAGAGACCAGAATTTCTTTGAAAAATGTGACAAAATCTAGCTCAAATTACCCACTTGGAAAACAACAACAACAACAACTCCTTCTCTGCTATTTTAAATTATTTCTTAAAGGCTCACTTTTTAGGATATTAATAACAGTGATAAGGGAAAATATGAGTCTACTGAGAAAATTAGTATTTATGCAGGGTGTACTATGTGTCTAGTACAATTGAATCATGGAGTTTTGTACCCATAAATTTCCTTCCTTGTTGGATTTAGCAGTTTTCAAATGTAAATTCATGTTTTATTTATATATAAATTGTTAGTATCAATTTAAAAATATGTAGATAAAATCCCAAATCTCAGATGCATAGCACATTAAAAACGTGTGTGTGAAACATACCAAAGCTCAGTTAGCACATAAAAGGTTCTTATTTCTCTCATATACAACTATTAACATGTATTAATTATATATAAATGGAATTCGGTGTAATAGAACAATATGATACAGCATGTACTGAAAAATATCATATTGCTATTCTTTTGAGATTTTAAAAATGATGAAATCAAGTCAACTTTAACACAAGAGGATACATCTGAAAAAAAGTTTCTGTAAATTGTATACCAGTTGTGTAAGGGATTTCAAATAAAATTATAGAGGTGATTTAACTTCCATTTAAAAGATCATTTTCAAATCCTGACGCTTCATACTTGAAGTTTTTCCCTTTCTTCTCTTCAGTTTCTCAGTCTTCTGCCTACAACCAAATTAAACCTCTTTGTGAAGTATTAAATGCTCTATAAAACCAACACACAAACACACACTTGTGGTAGTTACTAATTTAGGGAACTCTGGTAGTAAACTTTTTTTAATGTTTTATTTAAATTTTAAAATAGAATAAGAGTCCTTTAAAAAGCTCTAGTGGTTCTGGACCATGTACATATGTATGTACTGTATACATTGCAACATGTTGTGTCCTCGAGGACAATTCTTTTGATTCTGTATGAAGTTGTGACTTAATTGTTTGCTCCTTCTTACACTAGAAGGGAAGGCGGGGACTTCAACACTGACTGCTCCCTGTGCCATAGGTGCAGCTCTCACAGGGATGAATAAAACATTGCTCTCCTTGCTGGCTGGCTGTGGACCTTGGGCCCAGTTCCTTAGTTCATGAGCTCTTACACAGATGAAGGTGGTAAACACTTCACAATGGGCATATTCCAAAAATGCTAACACATGATTTCTTTATATTCAAAATTATAATGAGTTTGTCATTTAGATGAACTTTAAAATTATAGCCATCGATTACCAAAAAATTAATCTCTGGGATTTTTAGTTGTATAATAATATGATCTAATTATAGAATTTACACCTTTGTAAGATTTTTTAAATTCCAATTCCTCATATTCCTCACTAGAAGAATTAAGTGTTTCCCTTCTGTGTTTCTCTGGTGATTTGGAAGGTATAATGTCCGCTTTGTAGTCCATATCATTAAATGACATTTTCGCCTGTATTTCATTATCTTTATCAGGAATGAAACATTTTAAAGTACCTTTGAAGATCATAATTTTCTACACCTTTACTATCATTCTCTCTCCAAAAAATCCCAAGTTTTTTAAAAAATCAGATAAATGTGAGATCAATATGTATATGTATGTTATTATTATTCTACACATGTCTACCAAGAATAATATTTATATCAGGTTTAAAAATCATATTAATGGTATACAGGTTAACAGTTCTGATGTGGCTATACATGAATGCTGGAATTGAACAGTTAAGTAAATGCTTGATTGGCAAATTGTGAGAGACAGTCTTCTTGCTGTCAGAATGAGAGTTTAGAGCTAAGCAAGGAGAGGAGGATAGAATGACTCTTGAGGTAATGGAAGAGAGTTGGCGACATCAGGATAAACTCATATTTAGTATAATATGGAGACAGGAAGTTCCATACAGAAATAATAAAGGAGCTGAGCTCAGTAGTAGGGCATTTGCCTAGCATGCACAAGGCTCTGGGTTCCAACCCTTGCAAAACAAAAACAAAAAACTCACAAGCCCCAAAACAAAACAGACAAAAGAAAGAAGAAAGGAAAGAAAGAAGGGAGAGAGGGAAGGAATATTTATAAAAATAAAAATATATACTGGTTAGTACACACACGTACATCTTCTTGTTTTATCAACTGAATTGGACTAGAAGCAAAGACACTCCCCGTGGTTAGCTCCCAGATTCTTCTCCCTAATATTCTGCTCCAGGAAACAGAACCAAAGCTTCTTGGAGAAATGGCTGATTCTAGGGTTGGGGCAGGAAATATCAATAATAATTAGTAAAATAATATTTATACACCATTCTTCTGCTGTAAATATGTTAAGATATATAGTATTATATATAGTAAATTGAGATGATTATATATATGAATAAGTGTGTGTGCGTGCGTGTGTGTGTATATATATATATACACATATACATTTAATACTATAAAAACAACCCTATAGAGAAAATACTGAGTCTAAATTTTAAACTTCACTGTTCAATGCCATTCTGAGTAGAACTCCTTTTCAGTTCTTAAACATCTATTTGATTTTTTTTCCTTTCATAACTAGAAAATCAGCAACTTTGTTTTCACTGAGATTCTTGGAGTGGTAAATTTAACTAGTCTATACACCTACGACAATGCATTTTTGTTGCTTCTGACCATAAACCATGACTTAACTGGGAATACATACTATGAGACATAAAGACTATTTCTCCTTGAAATTCTGTAGAGGTTTCTCCTTGCTTTCTAGCATTTAGATTTTGATATAACTTGAATATGTTTCTTCTTTAGGTAATACAGAAATGATTTAACTGTAGCAATTCTAAAATTAATAAAGTACATTAGGAAATGCTTATGTATGAACCATGTTTTTGGCAATATTGATTAACACTTTGAGAGAACATTCATCCAAAGATATGGCTTTTCAGGAACATCATCTATATTTTAAAATTTGTGGCCGACAACAGTCTTACTTCTTTGTGCAATCTAACTGAAACTTGATATTAGGTTATTTGCACTCCCTCCCAAAACTGTGCCTTGGGGGAAATGACAGGCCAAGCCTCACACAGAGTAAAATATAATTGGTCCATATCAACCATGGTGACCCCTTTTCTTGCATTAGGGACACAGATGTTGGATGCAAATTCCACTGATGAATCAAGACAGAGAGAGTGAGAGAGAGAGAGAGAGAGAGAGAGAGAGAGAGAGAGTGTGTGTGTGTGTGTGTGTGTGTACACATAGAAAATGTGGCATTAACTACTAAGAGGAGATACACTGCTCTACATTTGTGACAACCATTCTATAACTTTGATATTACATACTGTTAGTCAATTTTCCATCACTAGAAAAGATACTAGAGATAGTTAACATAAAAAAGCAAAGGTTTATTATGCTTCACAGTTTGTGAGGTTCCGGCCCATGATCAATCAGCCCCATTAGTCTGTGCTCATGGTGAGGTAGCACAGCATGGTAGAAATGTGCAAAATTGCTCACTTCGAGGTTAGAAAACAAAAGAGAGAGAAGGAGGAGTCAGGTGTCCCACAATCCCCTTTAAGGGCACGCCCCTAAGGACTCCCAGGAGGCCCCACCTCCTGACACCTCCATACTCCTCCAATACTACAACTTGGAAGATCAGGTATTTAACAAACTCGTGGGCCTTTGGGGAATATTCAAGATCCAAAAAATAGCATATAGTATGATGAAAAATGCAGAATGGAAAGAGGAAAGAACTCTGACTCTCTTGGGCCCCTCTATTCATCAAACCTGGATGCATCTCATTTCCAGATTTCTTGTTTGGAAAAAAATCTTATTGCTTCAATTATTTTGAGTTAGGTTATATTCTACTTATAAGCAAAAAGCATCATAATACATTTTAATGCTCGTTTCTCCATTCTCCCATTTCCTGCTTCTAATAGTTTTTATTGAATCTTTTGACTCTAAAATTTTTTGAAACCTAATATTTACAGCAAATGATACAGCACTTGAGTGTTGGAGTATAATGAATTGAAACAAAAACACTACTGAAAATACCACCGTAGTCAAGAAATTCAACAGCCAGTTACCCAGAAGCCTCAGCACACTGCTCTCCAAATCGCTATCCTTCCTCTTGGTAATAACCACTCACACTTCTTTTGCTTTTTCTCTATAGTTCTCTCATTATATATGCATCTTTGCTTTCACTCTGAAATTTTATATGAGTAACACAATGTTATTCTAAGATTGCTTTCTTTCACTTAGTATTATGTCTGTGAGACTCACTCATGTTCTTTTGAGTAGTTGCAATTATTTTTTGTTGTTTTGTTTTTAAATACCAGTATGCCTTTGTATGGATATAAGTCAAGGTCCCATCCTTCATGCAGTGGATGGATACTGAGTTGTTCCTTGTTTTTGACAATTGCAAGCAAGGCTATGGTGACTATTCTTGTTTTTGTGTCATAAAGTTAATACCTACCACTTTTTTGAGGGTGTGTACTTTGGATTTGCAAAGTTGTTGAGTATCCATATGGTGAACTATACAAACAAATGCCCAGTTGTTTTCTAAAGTGATTGTACCAATTTGCATTCACCAAAGAAGTATATAAAAGTTTTCTGTTGTTTTATATCCTTGTCAACATTTGGTATTGTCAAACTTTTTTTTTTAATTTGTCAATCTGTTGGACAGGTAGTGCTATCTTAGTATGATTGTATTCTTCATTTTCCTAATTAATGGTGGGATGTTCAAAACATTGCACTTTCCAGAAGTTTATTGACCCAATATATTTCCTTGTTTGTTAAATGCCTGTTCTAGACTTTTTTGTGTTTCAGTGGAGGCATTTATCAAAGTAAATTCTGATTTAAAAACTTTAACATTGACAACACAGAAACTTTAAAAGGACTTGGTGATATTAATATGAATATAACTCATCATTCCCAATGCACTTAAAAAGCATTTCACTTGGACTTTGAACCCCTTTTAACTTCTCACTGCCAAACCAATCCAATAATAAATTTAAAATGCTACAGGAAAACTAATACACTTAAATTCATTAATGTGTCTACATCTACAAGATGAATTGTGCAAAGCTCTTAGCTACAATCAGTAAAATATATTGCAAATACTTTAAAAACACATTCAGGTAATATTTTGACTTAAATTTTTGTTAAAGTACTTGAGATATTACACTCTGTCTTTTTATACAGGTTTAAGTTTTCAGCAGATTGTTACTTTATAAATACAGAAACATTAGTGCAAAAATCATTTACTGAGCTTACTGAAAGCAAAGGTGTGGATAGAAATTGGTTTGGTTAGTTAAAATGCTATCTTTTAGAAATAAAGATCTATATCTAAATCAGGTACCGTTTATACATGCTAAATAGATAATTTGATGATATGGAATAATAATAATCGAGTTTCTTCTTTTCCCTAGAGAAAATTTAACATTTTAGAATATAGTGCCTTATATAGAACATAAATATGAATATATAAGGTTCTCATTATATATCTCTATCTTTGTATGTAAATGCAAAATATTGACACTGATCAAATTTTGGAGCATGGTATGTTATTCTGACTTATTGAAATAGCATTAGTCTATGTCATACAAAAAGACTGAGAGAGCACTCTGTTTTGATAGTATATATGACAATTTATAAGTATTAGGGATTATTAACTTTGTTTCCTTGGATAGTTAAATGTATTAACATGCTATCCAATTTCACTGTTTAAAAGTGTATAAATGTTACAGAGAATTAGTCTAAAATACCCATTTGAAAGTGACTTCAATTTTTAGCTCTGAGTATCTGGTACCAGACGTGACCATCTAACCAAAAAGAATTGTAAAATAGTAGAAAACACATTAAGACATTGTGTTTAGGAATTAAATACTAGCCTAGGTAAAACCATGGTCCTTGAAAGAAGATCAATATGAGAAGTGAATCCCATGATCACTCTAATGGCACCCCAGCTTTCTTAGTGGTAGGAAAGTTAAAAAAACAGGATTGGTGATCTCACTGATCTGAAGAGGAAGAGACTGGTGAACCAGGCAATTGAGACATCTGAAATTTGCAAGGCATGTTACCTCAGAAGACAGATCTATGATAAATCCCAGCAGCGTACATGGGATTTATTCTGGGTCCTTGGTCAAGGACTGGGCTTCTTAAGTCAGAGTGAGACTTCACAAAGTATAGCACATATTCTTTTTTCAGGGTTGAGAGCTGAAAAATAATACCAAAGAGCCTATAGTCATAAAATTCATTAGAATACCAGCCTGACCAAAGTGAAAAGAACTCATTTATCATATAATTAAGATTCAGAGAAATGATAAAAATAATATCTTAAGAATAAGAACCATGCTCTAGAGTAAGGACATGACCTAGGATGAGGTTAAAAACTAAAAAGTAAATGCAAATAAGTTCTAATACAAAATAAATTCACATCTGACAAGAACAAAAATATCTACCAGTGATTTAGTTGTCAGCCATAGAAAAGTCAACATTGTTTTTAAAAAGGCAACAAAATCTAATTTCTCTAAAATTTATAATTTATAGTGTCCAGAACACAACCAAAAATTACTAGATATAAGAAAAACAAAAACAGAAAATGTGAACTTAAGAGAAAAATGTAATCTATATAAATCAAAGACAAATACACAGCTGTTAAAATTAGCAGACAAGAACTTTAAAGCAATTTTTATAAATATTTAAAGAAAGTATGACTATAGTAAATGAATAGATGGTATATCTCAGAATATAAATGGAAACTATGAATATGAAGCAAATGGCAATTGTAGAATTGAAGAATATTTTGTGTGTGTGTGTGTGCTGCTGGGGATTAAATCCATGGCCTTGTGCATGCAAGGCAAGTATTCTACTAACTGAGCTATATCCCCAGCTCTGAGGAAAAAATTTTTAATTCACTTGATAGCATTAATTATAGATTGACCATATAAGAAAGATAACTGAGTTTAATGATAAATTGACATGCAATTATACAACTTGGAGAAAATATAAAAAATAAAATAGAAAAAAAAAACAGCAATGAAGGATCCATGGAACAATATTAAAAGTTACAAAACAAAAGTTATTGATTCTTAGAAGGAGAGGATACTAGACAAAAAGGGGAAAGGAATCAAGAGAGGTCAAGAACATGAATAAGGCAGTAAATAAAACCAAAAGAATAATGGCCAAAATTTTTATGAATTTTTACAGAACCGAAGAGTTAAGAGAACATCAAATAGGGTAAGTGCAAACAAAACAATACAAAACCCTGATAGGTTATAACCAAATTGATGAAAACTAAAGATCAGGAAGACATCTTAAAAATAACCAAATTTGGAAAAAAAAACATATTCACATGGAAACAATAGCTGTATGACACCTGACTTCTAGTCAGAAATAATGGAATAAAAAAAGCAATGGAATGACATTTCAATTGTTGGAAAAAAAAAAAACCTGCCAATTTAAAATTCTATATCCAGCTGAGCGTGTGGCACATTCTTGTAATCCCTATGGCTCGGGAGGCTGAGGCAAGACAGTTGCAAGTTCAAAGTCAGCCTCAGCAAAAACCAAGGTGCTAAGCAATTCAGTAAGACCTTATCTTTAAATAAAATACAAAACAGGGCTGGGGAAGTGGTTCACTGGTGGAGTGCCCCTGAGTTCAATCTTTGGTACTCTAAAATAAAATAAAATTCTCTATTCAACTGAACTATTCTTCAAATATAAAGGTGAAACAAAGATATTTTCAGATATATGATAACAGAAATAATTCAGCAACAGCAGACGCACACTGTGGAAAATGCTACATGGGCTCTTCATACTGGAGGAAAATTATAACAGATGGGAATTCAGATTTAAAGGGGGAAAAGGGGCCCAAATTTTAAATATGTTAACAAATAAAAAGATTATATTTCTATATTTCCTTTCATTTCTTTAATAACATATTACTTTTTAAGATAAACAATTATAACAAAATTGAGAGCCTTAAAAATATGTGCAATGCACATTTTCACAAACACAGCATCACAAAAGACAGGGATAAATGGGAACATAGTGTTCCAGATTTTCACATAATATCTAGCAGAATTATTGAAAAATATTACCAAGAAGTATAGCTACAGTATTCATTTTTCATTTTACTTTTAATTGCATGGAAATGTAGAGGAGAAAAAATTAATTTCTTTTCCACTATTCAAGGGTCATGGCCAAGACTCCATTGACAAAAGATAGGTTTGCAAGAGAAAAGCATAACACATTTATTTAACAAGGCTTTATGTGACACAGAAGCTTTCCTCCAGATTTGGAGACCCTGAAACCCAGGAAAAATGTGCTTTGGTGCTAAGTCTGATAAGGAAAGTGAATAGTTGTAGAGAAATATGATTGGAAAAAAATTAGTTTGCTCTAATAGTAATAAACTAGGGAAGGGTGGGCAATAAGCCTGTTCGTTAAGATTATTTTCTTTGTAAAACATTCTTTCCCTGGGTTTGGGACAGGGCACTTGTCACATAAGGACCTTCAAGAGGAAGAAAGGATGTCAAGAGGTATCCTTAAATTTTATGGCTTGTTTTCAGAGAAGAAAGTTTGGTTTCTATTATTATCCTTGTGAAGGTTGGGAGAGTTTTCTTTTTTCTACCATTTCCCTACTTTTCTATGCAATTAAAAGTAAAATGAGAGGTAGGTACTTTGAAGGAGAAGGATAATGGAGAGAGGGAGGTCAGTAAGACCATGCTTGTAAGGTACATCCAGTCTCCTTCAAAGTACTCAATTTACCAAGGCTTCATAAATCGGGGGCACTGTGCTCAGACTGCCAATAGAAGAAAGCTACAGAAATTAGCAAAATCCAAGAGCTATGATCAAATAGTCATTGCATACTGTTGAAGGGTATGTGTGTGTGTGTGTGTGTGTGTGTGTGTGCGCGCGCGTGCGCGCAATAGGTTGAAATGTACATATTTCAAGATAGCTTAGTGTGTGCCTGCAAATGGCTAGTTCTGCTGGCACCTAAATCCACTTTGAGGTATTCAAAACCACATAAAGTACAAACATTTTTTAAAGAAAGTTTATGGCAGATTCGTTGTCTACTACATCTGACTTAGAGAATAATGTTAATAAGTGGAAGTTAGGATGTTGATTTGCTTTTATATCGTGTGCACATATTCTTAAAGCTATGCAAATAGTTTTTCAAGGTTTTTTTTTCAAAGCACTCCTTCTTTAAGGGAAATCCTTAATAGAAGACCCAAGATAAAAAGACAGATGTAATAAGCAATGTTGTTTTGTCAATGTGGTTGCTTTGCAGAGGATTTCCTATCCTGTGGGTCTGGTGAATTTCCCTTTAATGCCAAGAGAAATTCTAGACAATCACTGATGTGCAATATTTTCCTTTTGTATATAACATTTCAACAGATGCTTGGATTCTATTAAATATTTCTCTTGGAATCAATGCTAGTATCAGAATAATGACCTTTATGATATTCTACCTTGGGATTAAAATGCATTAAAAATAGGGCATGAAGTTTAGAAGTTAATAAAAGAGCTGGTAAATTGACAGGCATGGTGATTTCTTTTATTAAAATAAGAAGACAGAAATAAATGGGCAGAGGGTGATTTTAACCACTTTTAATGTCTACCCAAATGGCAACATATTGCTATGTTTAAATAGTTAAAATCACCCTCTACCCATTTATTTCTGTCTTCTAATTTTTATTGTGTCTTCATTTTGCCAGGTCATTCGTACCAAGTCATTACCATTGGTATGAATACTCAACATCAGAAGGAAATTGGTGACTGGTAATTTCCTAGTTTTAAAATGGAGAGAATGGTGAACATCTCAAAATTTCTCAAAAAAAAAAATAGCCATTTTTTAAAAAAATGTAGATTTTTTCTTTAAAAGCATACATTTTACTAGTTCCTTGACTATTTAAATTTATTAACACACTTAACAAAATTCTCTTGCAGTGGATGTGCTTAGTCAAAGCTCTAGTATTTTTATCATGTAGACAAAATCTTTCAATTTAAAGTAAAGTGCATTCACTTTCATTGTATGTGGATTTCTTTTGTCTTTGCATTTTTCCACCAGTTTGTACAAATAGATGAAGAAGTAAAAACATCTACATACGTATAAGATAGCAAACTAAAGTTCAGAGTACAAAAATTGCAAGTCTGAAATATCCATGTGGGATAAATCAACATGACTACACCACAAGTAAATCTAAAAATAATTCTTAATTACTGAGCATCTAGTTTCACTTTATAAGCTTTTTATTTTTCGGTATTGTACATTGAACTCAAAGGCATTTGATCCCAAACCACAGTCCCAGTCCTATTTTGTATTTTATTTAGAGATGGGATCTCACTGACTTGCTTAGGGCCTTACTTTTGCTGAGGCTGGCTTGAACTTTCAATCCTCCGGCCTCAGCTTCCTGAGCTGCTGCGATCATAGGCATGCACCTCTGTGCCCAGCTCATTTTATAAGCTTACACCTATATTCTTTATAGCTGATAATTTCATAATTCTTTTATAAGTGATTTGTGGTGAAGAATTGTGGCGTAGCCTTAGCACATCTGTCAAGACACATGTGTATCATGGCAAATCATATTTAACTTGTATAATGCCAGCAGAAAACATGTGACCTTTTGGTTACAGGTGAAATGTGTAGGTCCTTGACATTCTGATTTTACAAAAAAAAAAAAAAATCCTCAGGACACCAGTATTTTGAATTAAATTATCATAAGCCAACAAAATAAAGCAAAACAGAGTGACATTATTTTTTTTATTTTCATTTAAGTTAATAAATGATTTCTACTGTTGTAAAGTTACTTCTTTAATCACAACAACTAACACTGACTTGAGTATAATGGAGTTGGTAAATGGGGTGAGCCTTGGCTTATAGCAAATACTGAATCAAATCAAAGAAAATACTGAAGGAGACTTTAAAGAAGCAAAGAGCAGCCAAGAAGCTTCAGAAAGTCTGGTACTGTGAGTTGTTCCATAACTATATTAGTCACTTATTGATGTTAATACATTTCCCCCAAACTTAGTAGCCCCAAATTATAATAAATACCATCATACCTCACAGTTTTGAAGGTAAATAATTTGGGAGCAGTTTGAGTGCCTCTGGCTCAGGGTCTCCTCTGATGTCAATGTCAGGATGTTGGCCACAGCTGTGGACATCAGAAGGCTGGAGGATCCTTTGTAGGTGGCTCACTTAGGCACTGTCAAGCTGGTATATAGCAAGAGCCTTGGCGTTTCTTCCAGGTTGGCTTGAGTGTTCTTACATCATGGTGGCTAATTCTCCCTAGAATGAAAGATGAGAAAGAGAAAGAGGAGGGAAGGTCAAGGGAAGGTCAATAGGTCATATTTTGTTCATGTATATACCCTTTGGTGAGGGAGTGGCATGACATCTTGGTTTAAATTTCTACTAAAACTGCACATAATGGAAATTATATATAATTTCCTAAAATGAATTATGAATTAAGAGTTTTACTATTTTGACTGTGTAATATCAGTGGTTTTGATGTTAGGTATCCCCCCAAAACAATAAGAGTCTACAACTTATGGAAAAAGAAAAATTGCAAATTATTCCTGTAAAACAAAAATTAAATATATCAGATATATTCGTGCCACACATGGCTCCATGTCACGTTGCACACTGTTTGACTAGCAAACAACTAGCACTAGTGCTTATAAGATTTAAGGTCTGCATTGCTTTTCAATTCAATATCTCAGCACAGTGAGGTTTTCCATCTTACACAACTATGGATTTTCATTCATCAATACTTTTTTTCTGACATAACGGTATAACTGTTCATTAAATTGCTTCCTCTTCCAACTGTATTTCAATTAGTGGTAGCATTTTTCTGTTACAAATCCCTGAAATGAATTCTACTACCAATGAAACAGTTCTGTCTTTAGAGAGGAATAAAATCCTCTCAAATATTTTCTGAACTGACCTCTCAGGATATGAGAAATTTTTATAACCCTGCTTTTTTGGGTGTATCTGTAAACTTGAGTATCTAGCTTCTATCTGCCTGGCTTGCTCCTTTCTTTCTTTCTTTCTTTCTTTCTTTCTTTCTTTCTTTCTTTCTTTCTTTCTTTCTCTCTCTCTCTCTCTCTCTCTCTCTCTCTCTCTCTATATATATATATATATATATATATATATATTTCTAATTCCTTCTCCCTCCTTCCAGTTCTATCTTCATTTTTTCTCTCTACCCCCCCCCATCTTGACCTCTAGTTCCCTTTCTCTCTCTTTCTTTCTCTTTGTCCCACCCTCCCTCCATCTCTCTCTTCATTGCTATTTCTCTGTATCCCTGAACCTCTGTCTCTCTCCCCCTCTTTTCCCTCTCTCTCTGTCTCCACCTCTAGTTCCCTCTCTCTCTCTCTCTCTCTCTCTCTCTCTCTCTCTCTCTCTCTCTCTTCCTCCACCATTTCCCCCTCTCTCCTTTCAGGGAAAATCAGCCACCATGATGTGAAGACACTCAAGAGCAGACCCTGTGCAGTTTCAAGAGTGAGGTGAACACCTTGGCAATACCAAGCATGCAGCAGGTGCCTCATCAAAAGTATTCAACAATAAAAAATAAAACCAACAGTTGATTTATTTCATCATGAATTTTTCATAAAAAAGAAAAGAAAACCAGTGCTGGAGTTGTGGCTCAGTGGTACAGCAGTTGCCTGCCATGCATGAGGCCCTGGGTTTGATCTTCAGTGCCACATATAAATTAATTAATTAATTAATTAATTAATTAAAGATTCATTGACACCTGAAAAATATTTTTAAAAACACAATGAAAGTTCAAGAGAGAATTTTATGGGGTTTTTTTGAGAAAATAATTTTGGAAAGATGGTATAAAGTATCCTAGGCAATATATAACCTTGAAGTTCACATATATTTCTTGCAGTTATAGGAAGGAATTGAAGTTTAACAAAAGAGAGAAAGAATGTCCAACACCCAGACATGGTAAAAGTGAAGTAGAATATCCAATATATTTCCAAGATGGAATAGAATGTGAATTGCCAAGAGACAAAGTTGAAGGGTTGATATTATATGATTTGAAACTTCTAATTTAACTCATAAGTCAACATAATAGGCTAGGCATGGTGACACATACCTATAATTCCAGTTACTGGAGAAGTTTAGGCAAGAGGATTGCAAGTTCAAGGCCAGCCTGGACAATTTAGCACCACCAGCATTTATTTAGCAAATATAAAAGGGGCTGGGGATATATCTCACTGGTAGAGCATTCATCTACCATGTGTGAGACCCTGAGTTCAATCCCTAGTACCCCAACCTCTCCACACAATAATAACAATAATAACTACCTTTGAAAAGGCAGAAGAGACTAACCCAGAAGTGCTTAAATACTAAGCCACATCCATAGCTGCATTTTTTTTTATATTTTATTGAGAGACAGGGTCTTGCTGAGATACTTAGGGCCTAGCTAAGTTGCTGAAAGTGGCTTTGAACTCATGATCCTCCTGCCTCAGCCTCCCTAGCCACTAGGATTATAGGCATAAGCCACCACACCCTGTATCTTTTAGCCTCTTAATAAATTTTCATTTAGTCTTTAGAATCTCATTCTCAATAGGAGGTATCTTCTTTTGCCATGTCCTTCAACAATATACCTGTCACTGTTGAATGATGTCCCTTCTACCTACTACCCCAAGAAAAGAAAAACTGATAGACATCCAGATTAGTTGTGGGTTCAACCAAAGATGCCCTTAACTTCTTTCAGCCTCTGCATGTCAACATGCTCGCTCGGCACATACAGCTCTCTGCCTCTAACTTCACTTAAGGACTGTCTGACTATCTTAGTTCAATGTTTTCATTAAATCATGGACAACTTAATGAACATGGGAATCCTTTTTCACAAAAAATTTTATTGTGCAAATTTTCAAATATGCAGAAATTGAAAGAGTAGTCTATGCATCGACTCTCAGGGCACCTCCTAGTTCTACAGACAATATTTTACTCCATGACCTTTCATCTATCTCCATCTAAGCACTACTTCAAAAGACAAGAATCATAGCAAGCAATATTCCAAATGGGATCCAATTACTAAATTTGGTGATAAATTATTTGGGAAAGCTTATAATTTACCTTTTTCCATTTATGTATTTAAATAGAGCATATTATAGTTTTGTTCAATGTATTTTATATTCTTTTTAAAGTATAAGGAAAAATCGATATTATGCTATGAAAATAACAGTAATTTCTGCATGTCTAATTCACTATAGAGGGAAGGCTATTTTTTGGGGGGGGGCCTGTGGTTGTTTATTTATTTATTTATTTATTCATTCATTTCTTGTAGTGCTGGGGATCGAACCCCAGGCCTCATGCATGCTAAGCAAGTGCTGTATCACTTTGCCACATCCAAGTTCAAGAGGATGTTTGTTTAAAAGAATACTTTTCATGAACAATTCCATTATATTTAATACATATTGACTGGGTACATCCTATGTGCCAGATCGTCAGGACAGACAGAGCTCTTCCCCACTGAAAATATATTGTCTGAGAAAAGTCATAAAATACAGCAGTGTGTCCTACATGATTATTATAGCATTTTATTAAGGATGTACAGTGGGCACCATGGTGCATAGCCCACTCCCCCTTTGGGACTGTGGCAGTCATTTCCCAATTGCTGGGACTCTTTGGTGACTGAAAGCTCTCAGCTGAATCTGTCTCAGGCGTGTCCTCAGCTGCATAGAACCACCAAGAGCCAGACCATGTTCAAATCTGGTCTATGCAGGGATATAAAGGCCCAGCCCCCTTGCCTCAGTGGGCATCTGCTGGAGGGTCATTCCAGTTCCAGAGCTCATGAAATTGACAGAAGTGTGTACTGTGAGTACATCAGAGCCCAACTTATCCAGTGTTACTTCCTTCACTCTTCTAGGTGTGGACCCTCAGGAGCTGGTTAATAAATTTTCTGCCTGCAAACCTCCAGCTCAGAGCCTCTGTTTCAGGAAATCTAACCTAAGGCAGGACCTCACTGAAAAATCCATTGCACTTGAATGAGTTCTTTTCCTGTCATTATGCAGTCATAACAATAACATTTTCATTTGAATAACACGAAAATATTGCAATGAATGTAATAAGTGCTTTGTATCCATTATAATCCTACCTTAATCCCTACAATGACTTTGTGTAGTCGGAATATTATTATCTCCATTTCATAGATGTATCAGTGGAAGCTAAGAGGTTTAGATGCCTCTCTTTAATTCTATAGTTTTTAAGTAGATCACATACAAAATTAGGAAATCAGTCCAACAATTTGTGTTTTAGTCATCCTGTATGTTACCACTTTCCAGATTTATTTAGGGGGGATCCTTTATACTACCCGTTTTCAACCAGAGATGACTTCAAGATCAACAGCATGAAGAGTGATGTTGACTCCCCCTGTTCTGATTTCACAGTTTGACCTGTGAAATGTTGAAATGTTGAAGGGAAGCGGATAAGAACAGTCCTGGCTAGCCATTTTGTAAAGGAAAGCTATTTTCCCTTTTGTGACTGTTCCACGGTTTAAATGCGAATGAAAGTCAGCAAAAGAGAGAGAGAGAGAGGAGGAAAAGTGAAATCAGGGAGGGAAATGAAGGCCAAGGGAAAGAAAAGTAAAATAGTGTCTGA
The DNA here is from genome assembly GCF_964194105.1 of Spermophilus citellus. Lineage (NCBI taxonomy): Eukaryota > Metazoa > Chordata > Mammalia > Rodentia > Sciuridae > Spermophilus > Spermophilus citellus. Next base: position 37,275,949 of record NC_138184.1, read on the forward strand.
TTTAAACAGTGGATTGCAATCCCAGGCTCCAGAACAAAATATATTTGGAGCCAAGTTTGGAAGTTTTGGGCCAAGCAGGGTATGATAGATTTTGTTAGCAATAAAATGGAGTTGACATAATTTCACCAAATCAAATTTCCATGGAATAACAGGTTGTCTTTTCTGGAATTATTATGCCTTATGTTTAATGACATTCCTTGCATACAGAAAAAAAAAAAACAGCATTCATTTATTCCCTTCAAAAAAATACTCAAGAACAATTCCTACAACTATTTGTTGTAGGTAAAGTAAGGGGAAGAAAATTTGTAGCATTTTTACAGTACTTCTGGCATTGTGCTAGACCTGCCAGGTGTTACTTCATTTTGTCCTAATGAAATGGCAAGATGAGCACAAATCTGTAACTTTGCCCTCAGGAACTTTCAAATACCTGGGGTGTCAGACTTGAGAAGGCTAAAAGAAAAAAAATGTAAAAGCTGATGTGTAAAAGTGGACTTTTGTTTTTCTACATTTTAATTATTTTAATTCTCAAATAGCTCTATGGGATGGATCCCTATTATGGCCATTCAGAGCCAAGAGAGGTGAATTAAGTTGCCAAAAGTAACACAGCTAGGACATCATCGGGCTGGGATTTTGACTTAGACAACCTAGGTCCAGAAGGTGTGCCCTAAACCATGACTCTTTCCTGGTCCTTTTTGTCAGGAACAAACATAATTCATTTTCTAACCCGTTGAAGGAGGTGCTGCCACCACAGTGATATGACGGCTGCTTCTGCAATAGAAGCAGCAGTCACAGAAATATTTATGGAGCACTTACTAGGTGTCAAGTCTTGTGTGAAGCACTTTACATGCTTTTTGTCATTTAAGATCCTGAGATTTTTTTTTTAAAGTGTCTTAAGGGAAATGAATGTGCCTGACAAGAAATGCCCTAAGACAACATAAGTGGAGAAATTATCACTAGCTCAAGTGAGGGTGGGAGTAGGGGGAGTATTCTTCATAGCTAAGGGGGAATTTATTCTAACTCCAAAGAAATATACAGAGAAGGCAAATTAGGATTTATTAAACCCTGTAAGCCAGATCCTTTACTAGACAACTTTATATGGGTGATCTCATCAGCATTGTTAATCATACTTATTTCCACCTATAGGTGAGACACTTGAGGTCCAGCCAGCTTAAGTAATTTGCCCCAGGTCCCATGACTGGGGGAACAGACCAGAACCAGACATGGTCTGTTTGATTTCAGGGCTGCAGAGCTCTGCTGATTCAAAAATTTGAATGCCCAAAAAATGACAGAGAAGTTCTAGATCATACACAGAAACGAGCATGTCTTGCCCAGATGGCATGACCTCAGCTGTCAACCAAAGCAAAGTATTAATGTAGGGCTGGGAAAGGAACACATGTGTGGAAAGGTAAACTGAGGCAATTGTGGTGGATCAGGATTTAGAGTTTAAGTAATTGGCCGTAGGCTTCATGAGGCATTTTAGAAAATATGTAGGAAGCAAATAAACACCCCCAAAATACATATGTTTAATGACTCTTATGAACATATTAAGCTATCCCATTACACGGCCTTTTCTCATCATATGTATATAAATATTCCTCCACTTTTAAACACATGTTTTTACTGCAGTTCCCTTTTCCCAGGAAGAACACTATAAAGTGAGTCTGTCAGTCACACTCAGGCTTTTTGGAAACAATGGCACCCCTTTCTTCATTTTTCTACCACCAGATCCCAAACTGAAAAGGCACTGTTAAGGGTTTTTAGCCTTGGTCAGGATATTTAAAAATTTACTTTGAAATATGCCTTCAATGGTCAGAGAATGGATAATAGATAGACAGATGCACATACATATAGACAGATGTGCCTCAACTTTCATTATATGTTAATCCATCTTAATTGAAAATATTCTAATTGAAATGCTTTTTATCCACTTAATTTTCTAAATAGAATTGAGCAACAGTCCACTGTACAGTGTCAGTTCTTTGTCCTCCTGATCGCAAGGAGGAGTGGGAGCTGTGGCTTACCATCACTGGCCAAGGATCTTCAGTTTTGTACTTCATAGAGTTACCTTGGGAAAAAAGCTGAAATTAAAAAAAAAAAGTTTCTTACTGAATGTGTACACCTTTCACACCACTGTTGTTTTAGTAAGCTTTCTTGCTGCTGTGACTAAAGGACCTGACCAGCACAATTATAGAAGAGGAAGAGTTTATTTGAGGGCTCACAGTTTCAGAGGTCTTTTTTAATTCTTTTTTTAATTTGTTTTATTAGTTACACATGACAGTACAATGATCTTGACATATCATACATTTGAATCAGATGGGATATAATTTCTCATTTTTCTGAGTGTACAGGTTGCAGAATTACATTGCCAGTGGGATTACAAATTGGTGCAACCACTCTGGAAAGCAGAGGAATGGAGATTCCTCAGAAAACTTGGAATGGGACCACCATTTGACCCAGTTATCCCACTCTTCTGCATATACCCAAAGGACTTAAAGTCAGCATATTAGAGTGACACAGGCACATCGATGTTTATAGCAGTTCCATTCACAATAGCTAAGCAATGAAACCAACCTAGATGCCCTTCAACAGATAAATAGATAAAGAAAATGTGATATATATATATATATATACACACATACATACACATACATACATACATACATACATACATACATATACACACAATGGAATTTTACTCAGTCATAAAGAAGAATAGAATTATGGCATTTGCTGGTAAATGGATGGAACTGGAGAATATCATGCTATGTGAAAAAAGTCAATCCCACAAAACCAAAGGCCAAATGTTCTGATATGCAGATGCTAACACATGATAAGGGTCAGGGAGGGAAGAATAGACGTTCATTGGATTAGACGAATGGGAATGAAGGAAGGAAGGAGGGATGGGAATAAGAAAGACAGTACAATGAATTGGACATAACTTTCCTATGTTCATTTATGAACATATGACCAGTGAACCTCCACATCACATACAACCACAGGAATGGGATCCTAGTTCGAATAAGTTATACTCCATGTATATTATAACATGTCAAAATGTATACCTAAAAGAACTAATTTTTAAAAAAGAAATTCTGGAACTAAAACATACAATATCTGAAATAGAAAACTTCCTAGCTAAAGTCAGATAACAACAGCAGAACTGAGATGACTAAGGAAGGCATCAGTGATATTTAATTTTGCTCTTAAAAATATTATAATAGGAGGCCAGGGTTGTGGCTCAGTGGTAGAATGCTTGCCTAGCATGCTTGAGGCACTGGGTTCAATCCCCAGGACCACATTAAAAAAAATAAAATAAAGATATTGTGTTCATCTATAACTACAAAATTTTTTAAAAATCTTACAAGTATATTATAATGGGAAGATGAAAAGAGAATCCATACAAAGGAAAAATTATTCCACACATAATATATATAACATGCATTCTATAATATAAAAATATTATGTATGTATAGTCCGGCAAATGTCAAATATCTGAATATGTGAAGAACTCAAGCCATTTACATTAAGAGTGAAATTGACAAAATCCTCTTTAGTCACTGAAAAGGATGTGATTCATTAGCATGTATTAACATAAAGAGATTACTAAACCACATTATTCCAGAAGACAAAAACAAGACAAAACAAAAGCAGGAATCATACAACGTGTGTAGTATGATATAATTTGAGCAGGAGTGTGGGGGCATTTAAATATATATACGAATATATTGCACGGATAGGAAATTGTTCTAGAAACACCCACACAGGGTTACATTGTGGTTACTTTGGCAGAGGGACACCCACAGAGAATGTGGGGAGGGAATTCTACTTTAAGAAATCCATATAGACCTCAAGTCACAGAACTTTTCTCCTTTCTAAATAATGCCCAGCAATTTATTATTTTTTTATTTTACTCCCAAGTCTTTAGCCCGTATGCCATTTATTATTGAATATGGTATCAAGGGATTCTGTCTGTTATCTCGGCATTTGAAAATGATTTTTAATGTTTTAAAACTTCTCCAATCTATTGTTTTAACCTCTAGAAGCTCCTTCTTGCTTTTGCCTTTTTAAATTTGTTTGTTTGTTTGTTTTTGTTTTGAGATAGTCCTCCTCTGTTCCCTAGGCTGCTCCTGGTTTTAAGTGATCCAGCAGCATCAGCTCCAGTGCTGGGCATACAGATGTGCCCTGGTAGCACCTACCTTTACTTTCTGTTTTTTAAAGATAAGTCTAGTTGTGTGTTATAAACCTTACTATGTCACCTTTGAGAATACTACTTAGGAATAAAAATATTTTCTCGAATCCGATTTCAGTTTCTTTATCTCTTCTCTTCTGTGATGCAGGCATTTCTCTAACACACAGTGGTCTTTGGGCTCTAGTCATAAGTTTGCCCAGCTGGTGGCTGGGTGGGTCTAGGAAGCACTTGTCAACAGCAGGCTTCTCAGAGGCCCAGGTAGGAAGGGTTCGTCTTTATTCTGGTACCCAGAGAGGAAAGAGTTTTAACCTAAGATGCTCCCGCCAGGGCATGTTGCTCATGCTCAAGAGTCATTCTGGTATTTCTTTTTTAAAGAATATATTTCTTTGATCTTTTGACACCAGGGCAATTTCCAGGATGCCTTTGCTCTCCCTGGAGGTTCCAGAAGGAGGTGGGGAAGTTGTCTGTTCCAATTTTAATTATCCCCCTGATCAGCTGCACATCTCGCTTTGGCTCTCTGTTGTAAATCCTCTCTGAGATTCTGTCTGACTCCCCAATTCTAGAGCTCCTCAGGTTGGACGCTAGGCTGTGACTTTCTCCACTTGGTTTCATGTATTGTCACTCTTGCTCTTGTTTTTGAATGACACAAATGTATGGATGGTTTTACCTGCCATAGCCCTCCTGCTATTTGTTTTGCACGTGTTTATTTCAGTCTTATACCTTTGCTATAACTGTAAGGTGAAGAGATGGGAAGTTAGTGCACTTTTGCAATTAACCACCTGTAGCTGGAAGCTCCAGAATTAATTTTTAAACAAAGTGGAATTGGCTGTTGTTGTATCATTATGTGGTGGTGACAGGCACGCAGGAGAAAATACCAAAATAATTTTTGAAACAAAGAACTGGAGCACCAAAGGGAACACGTCACTTCCTTGGGTGAGTTCATGGAAGAACAATTTGTATTGATGGGAATGAAACCCTCATTTTAAGAGTATAAGAAGTTAGCGCCCACCCACGTATGCCAACTCTAAGCTCTCACTCTGGTCCCTAAATATCAGTTGGAACTTGATATTAAAAACCTTGCTTCTGACCACTGTGCCATTTTTAAATTCTTGCTCCTGGCCTTTGTAAGCCTTCCTAGACATTGATCTGAAGCTTGTTTTCTTGTTTTTATTATTGATTAGCATACAGACAAATGCTGGATAGCTCCTGGTTCTACTTTGTCCACTACGAAATAGAGTAAACTATTTGACTCAGCCCTGGGTTTGTTTGCCTTTGTTTTTCCCGGTGATGGTCCAAGACACACAAGTTCTCACCCAACTTGATCTGGCCCCATAAAAAATAAATGAGGAAAGAGTGAAGCAGAGGAGGGGAAGATAGGAAGAGAGGGGTACATGTATCAAAGTAATAATATGATTATCATCTCCTCAAGGGCAGAGGGAATGTCTTGTATTTCTTTACACCCCTAAGAACTTAGCAAACCCAATAAGCACTAATTACACTGAATTCAATTGAATAAAGCCTTTCCCACCTCTGTGGTACTTAAAAGTACCAACTGAATAATCCTTTCAGCATAACCACAAGGCAGGTGATTATCAATGCTTCTCATCTTGGATGCTAAAAACGGAGCACATATTCTCCAATTCACCAAAGTTATCTCCTAACAGCCTAATCCTGTCTTTTCACCAGTAACATTAAATAAAACCAGTGCTTTGTTTTTTACTTATTTATTTCACAGATGTTTATGGAGTACCTATCATGAGCCTACATTGCTCTAGGCACTGAGAATATAGTAGTAAATAAAGCAAAAAAAAAAAAAAATCTGTGCTCGTGGGACTTACATTGTATTTAGGTATAGGTGACCCCTGCAACACCAAAATGTCAGTTTAAAAAAAAAAGTTAACCTGGGTGCAGTGGTACACATCTATAGTCCTAGCAGCTTGGGAGGCTGAGACAGGATTGTGAGTTCAAAGCCAGCCTTAGCAACATCAAGTAACTAAGCAACTCAGTTAAACCCTGTCTCTAAATAAAATACAAAATAGGACTGGGGATGTGGCTCAGTAGTCAAGTGCACCTGAAATCAATCCCCAGTACCAAAAAAAAAAAAAAAAAAGTCAAATTATCTTAGATCCTTAGAAAAGAATCTTCTGCAAAGTTATAATTGCCTTTTCCCCATGATTGACAATTCTGGGGCTTTCCCAAATAAAGTTGTCATGGCTGGCTGGTGACTTGGGTCAAGCAGAGGCACCAGCACTACTCATATGGGCACCGAATGAGCACCCTAGAGAAAGGAAGAGTGGTAATTAAGGCTAACTGTGTTTATAGGCACCATCCTTCAGGAGTGCTTATAGCATTTAGTCACAAATCAAGCCATTGACAGGCGTTCTGTGGATGCCCACCCACAAGGAGGAGAGACTTGATGATGACTGACTTAACAATGGTGGTGTGCTAACCTGGTTCTCAACATGGCTTCACATGCAACTAACCTTAGGGGTCTGTGATTCAAAATAAGGCCAAGACGATAAACAGCTCAAATTTTCTGTTATCCTTGCATCCTAACAGAGATTATCAGTGATCCAGTAACAGGCATCTCTATTATCTCATGTAAATTAAATCAGAATTGCTCAATAAGCTAGCCTTGCTCCTTCTGCCTGTCTTACATGCTTCCGACTCCTCAGAAATGTCCAGGTTTAAAGAAACCAATTCAATTTACCCATAGACTTTTAAAAGAATCTTCTATTTTCCTTCCCTATCATTTTAATTTGTGCCAGTCATAATGCACCCTAAAACAATTAGCTCATAAAATGTAGTGGCTCTACAAATTACACCAGCTAACTTTTATCTTTACTTTTATTGTGTTTACTTTCAAAAGCATGAAGCCATAAATCACAAATAATAGAGTTATTTTACTAAAACCAAATGTCACCCTGTTCATTTGGCTCCCAATCATGGCAAAAATAAATGAGGAGATGGGGGAAAAGATGAATCAGATCTATAGAGCGCGATGCATTCGCTGTTTCCATTTATCTCATCACGTCAGCTCATACCCTGCAAAAATGTTGCTATTAAATTGTAAGGAGGAATATCTGTCAATATAATCTTGGAGGCAACTACAGACAAATTTAATCAAGTGAGAACAAGGATGACTAATAAACTCCAATGAGAATTAAGAAGCTGTTCAAGAAGCAGATGTTGATGTATTACTTGAAAATATGACGACCGTTTCCCTGAAAAGCCTATTCATATCATGCTCTTTAGATGTCTGAATTTTGGCAACAGCTCCCAGAGACTGATTGAAGGTGATCACACAGGTAGAATGCATTAATCTCACCACCCATGATAGAGAGGCAGGCAGGGCCTGGGGTCCTGGCATGGCAGGTACATCAGGCAAGGAAATAAGGGGAATTGGGGACAGGTTCTCTTATTTCTCTTTGCTTGCTAGTACACAACCATCTGTTTCCGTCGGTTGGAAATGAATAATGCAATTAGAGTGTGAGAATTCGGGTGAGTACAGGGAATAGATACATATTCTGCTTTGATCTGGATACAATAAACTTCCTGCTGTCTTAGAATGCTGGATGGTGGGATAATCTTCTCTCATGATCATGGCAAGTCCAGAAATAATTGAATCATATTTCCAGAAACCTAGGTAGGTCAACATGCAGTACAAGGACTTGTAAAAGAAACCCTGGGCTAGTTCCCCTTGAGAGTCAGGCCCATCTGACAACAGGATTCTCCAAGCATCCAGACTGAAGACAAACAATGTGGTGTCCTAAAGAAAATCAGCAAAATGAAGAAGCAACTATGATCTCATGGCATTTACAAGGAAATGATCATTCTGAGTACAGTGTTAGATGGAATCCCTCCCCACCATCTTCCTCTTCCCCTTCCCAGAAAGTATGGGTGTACTTTGTAGTGTACTCTGTAGGAGAGACATGTGGTACAGGGCAGCTGTTCTCAACTGTGAGGAACATACCAGCTAGGGGTCTGGTTAAAAAGCAGATTCTGATCTGGTAGGTTGGGGGGGAAAGGAGGAGAGAAAGACTCAGATGAGTTTTATCCCTTTTCAGGTATGCTAATGCTGCTAGTACAGGATCATGCTTCTAGTAGCAAGGGTCACGAAGGTTGCTAGGTCACAAGGAGAATCACTCTACTGTCTAATCATAAAGAGCAGAAGGTACTTTCCTTGGGCTGGAGGGGAGAACAGGTCATCAATGAAGGGGAGGGTCACACCACCAAGGGGTGCTAAGAACATAAAGAATAGTTCACTGAAGACCTTTAGGGAGCAAAATATTTAAGAGTTCAGGACTTGGGATCAGAATGATCATAGGGTCCATCTTCCTAGGTATGTAATCTGAGCAAAGTTGCTCAACATCCCCAAAGCTCTTTCCTTATTAATCACATGTGACCAACAATGGTACCTACTATCAACAGTTGTTGTGAAGATTAAATGAGATAATGTAGGCATAGCCCTGGTAGCTTATTAGTGCCCAAGCAATGTCGGTATTGGCATTTGCCTTTAGATATCTGCTCCATCCCCATTCCTGAAATCAACATCACCCAGACATTCTTGCTAGTTAGTTTCCCCTGAACCTCTGCTAACCACTGGAAGACACTGGAAGAAGAGCAAAAGACAGGAGAAAAGATAAGCCATTTTTCCTTTCTTCCTTTTTGCTTGCTTTCCGCTCTCTGTCTTCCTTCTCTGGAAGTAGGAGCAGCAGAATCCCAAAAGCCTTGAAAATGGGAGCTCATGGGGCTGGGGATGTGGCTCAAGCGGTAGCGCGCTCGCCTGGCATGCCTGCGGCCCGGGTTCGATCCTCAGCACCACATACCAACAAAGATGTTGTGTCTGCCGAGAACTAAAAAATAAATATTAAAAATTCTCTCTCTCTCTCTCTCTCTCTCTCTCTCTCTCTCTCTCTCTCTCTCTCTCTCCTCTCTCACTCTCTCTTTAAAAAAAAAAAAAAAAAGAAAATGGGAGCTCATGGACTGTGACTGCAGCAGCTTCAGAAGGGACAATGGCCAGCCACCATAGTGGCTGACTACCAGGTGCTGCATTAGTGGCATGGTTATGGCAGATGCAGCACAGAAACCAATAATTGACTATAATTCCAGCAGCATCACCAAGACTGGGCTCCAGGGTGCCTGCCCAGTGACAGTGGTGGCGGCTCTCATAACAGCTGATACTAGTGACACTCTAGCCCCTTCAGCAAGACAGCCCAGTGGGTTCCATGAAGGACCACTCTTCCTGTTCTCACTCCAGCTCTGAGGATATAGAGAATTCTCAAGTTCTCATCTCCAAGTAACATCTTGTCCTGTCCCTTCTTGATCCCCCAGTTCTTCCAATACATTCTTAAGCAATTCCCTTTGTGAAATCCCCTCTGTTTAAAATAACACAAGTGGTTGTTCACAACATTACAAAGCTCTTGACATCATATTTCATACATTAGATTGAAGTGGGTTATGAACCCCCAATTTTACCCCAAATTGGTTGTGAACAACCAATAAAAAAAAAAGAAGTTTAGTAAGAAGAAGGGTACTGTTTGAAGTATTTGCAAATTTCTTCAATGCTGAATTAATACAAATGGATGGATTCTCCTGTTTCTTCAATCAATCTGTCAACATACATTGATTTGGAGAAGTATTATGAAGAAATTGTGACCTTATGAAAATGTAGTTGGAAAAGCCTTTTAAGTTAATTTTTTATATTTTTTATTAACACTATACATAAATTCAACAAGTGGTAGTTTCTTAAAGGTTGGTGTTTTAGTGATATCAGAAATAACATCAATGGATATTTACTAAATCTTTCCATGAAAATCTGTTGGTCTATCTTAAATTTTAAGTGGATCTTTTACCCCAAAATTACTTTGTAACATTACGAGTCATCATTTGAAAAATATTGGCTCATTAAGTTATGCAAATATCCCAAATGTTGACATGTTACATTATACAATATAAAAAAATTGTTAATATTATCACTGACCTTTTTTAAAAAGTCTTTAAGCATTGACAAACAAAAGTTTTCAAAAACTCAAATTTTGCTTTAAATTGTACAGTTATCATTTTTCTTGAAATCACAGGTCCATATTGTTCATTTGCTTAAAAAAAGTCTATCAAATTCCTAAACTTAAAAAGCTATATTTTCTATGCTAGTAATTTTTTTCAAGTAAAAACTTTTTTTCATGGAAAAAGTTACTATTTCAGCTCACAACACAACCATACAAGTGCTTCTCCTCAAGACAATAGTTCTATGCAGTGTGTAGAAGTGATTCCTGAATACTTCACTTTTTTTTTTACAAAGAACATTAAAAAAATGTGTATTTAATAGCATCAAATGTAATAAAGATATTTTATTGCTATGTCTATGTCATTCTTAAGTAAAATGGCATTAATTTATTAATTCAAGTTATATATGACTATGAAGGAAACCATAATTATTAACACAGTTTGATGCTCTGACTTGATTCATGTTAAGGCACCAGAAGTTTTATTCATCATTTCTTTTGCATCATCATTGAAATGACAACACAGAAAAAAGGTTAAGCAATGTCTTAACATTATTATTAAAGGGTTTGAGTTCATGGACCCCTAAAAGTGTATAATAGACGCCTAGTGTCATAGGGACCTCATTTTGACAGTCACTGTTTTGTTAGAAAATACCTTTTGCTTCTTCAGTTCAGTTAGTGTTTCTGAGCTCATAGAATAGTGATTGGCACATGGTTGGTGTTCAGTAAATATTTGTTGAATAAAAAAAAGAATGAATGAAAAAAAAATAACACAAGTGATTTCCACCTTCCTGACTGGGCAAGTGCCATGACCATTATCGATACCAACAATTTTATTGAGCTGTGGTAAAATTAAGCAAAGGGAGTAGCAGTGGCCACTGAGTCTTGGCCCACAGGAAGTTTGTTCTCTGAAGCCACACTTTGTCCTTGACCTTCAATAACCCTGCTATCAAAACTCTCCACTAAAAATATTTAAATATCTCTAGATGTTCTAATTTCAGACTTCTGGTCCTGAGTGTATAGTTCTAAAAGCAAATATATATCACATTTTAAATAAAATAATAGAAAGGTTGGCAAACAGAGTTGTAGGATTGTCCCATAAAACTTAATAAAAGAAAGGTATAAAATTTTAAAAATAAAAGAAACTTGAGAGCCAGTCAGGAGTTCAAGTACCCAAACAGTGAAGGGTGTCAGGGAGAGAAAACAAACACTAGAAAATTATTTTTAAAAATTGAGAAAAGTTTGCATATCCAAAGGGCACGAATGTCCAGATTAAAAGAGCTCCCTGAGCACCCCAAATCAGCAAATGAAGAAATAGTCATATGAACACCAACAAGGCACATGATTATTAAACTGCAGGAAGTCCAATTAAGGAAACGATTCTAAAATATTTCAAAGATAAAATAATGTTTAAGAGATCAGAGATGATGATGACACTGAATTCCTCAGGAGCAGTGCTGGAAAATGGAACATAATAGAATGGTCATGCATTTGAAAACAGAAGGGGAAATCGTTTGGGAAATTATTATGACTTTATAGGACTCTTCATTATAATTAGTAAAATATTTATCATTTTCTGCATCTATCTAAATTATAAATCCAGTGTGAGGGTACAACATATAAATCCAGTATTTTTCAGTCCATAAGATCTCAAAACTTTTTTCTTCCATTGTCCTTTGTCAGAAAACGATTAGATCTCAGCAGCTTGGGAGGTTGAGGCAGGAGGACTTGTGAGTTCAAAGCCAGCCTCAGCAACTTAGCAAGGCCCTAAGCAACTCAGACCATGTTTCAATATAAAAACATAAAAAAGAGCTGAGGATGTGGCTCAGTGGTTAAGCCCTGCTGAGTTCAATCCCCAGTAGTCCCCAGATGAAGGAAGGAAGGAAGGAAGGGAGGAAGGAAGAAAGGAAGGAAGGAAGGAAGAAAGGAAGGAAGGAAGGGAGGGAGGGAGGGAGGGAGGAAGGAAGGAAGGAAGGAAGGAAGGAAGGAAGGAAAGGATGGAGGGAGGGAGGAAGGAAGGGAGGAAGGGAGGGATGAAGGAAAATAATATTAGAGATTGTGCTTCAAATAAATCAAGAGAGTAAAACCAGAGAGAAACATGGTGTCAAGGAGGACAGGCGGTGTCTTAATTTGGAGGAGGCAACTCTGAGACTAGGAGGATGAGACAGGGAGGAAAGAGCAACCACCAAGGGCAAGTTACCCAGCAACGTAGCCCTTGGGCAGCCAGAGCTGATCCTGCTGGAGAAATTCTGGAAAGCAGTGACGATGACATGGCTGAGAGCCATCCCACTTGAGGAACTAGGGAGATAGGTTTAGATCCATCTTGTTAATCATTTGTTTAGAGCTGCTTCCAGGGGGCATTAATTTCCAGACACTGCCAACCTGCTTGTATGAGTGAGCAAGGCAGGCCCTGGAAGACAAAGAAATGCAGATACTGACCCTTGGGAGCTGGACAGGCAAATGCAACAAGCATGAGCAGCAACATCACTCAGATCAGGTGAGAACTAGCCATCTGGCCCACCCAGACATAAAGGAGGCTGGGAGATGTAGTCCTGGCAGGATGACTATTCAACAACCCCCCACCCACCAACAACCCCATATCATGAGTAATGGGGGCTGGGGGATCCTTGCTGACCATTGGTAAATAGCTATCTTCTGTTGAGACTGATTTCCTTTTTTAACATATTGAGTGCCACTTGAAAGGAACAAGTACCACTGGGAGGTTTGGGATACCATCCTTACTTTTTTTTTTCTTTTAAATTGATTCTGTTTCATCAGAATATATCACTATTTGCTTAGCACTTATTGTCATTCTAAGTTCTAGTTAGCCTCAAAACTATATCAATTCCCAGGTCCTCTTGAATTCAATTTAATTTAATTCAAAAATATTTATGGAAATCCTTCTTTGCTGTAGACCCTGAAAATACAATGATAAAAGGACACTTGGTCACCTTCTAAATTCTAAATGCTGGGAACTAATAATGTCAAGTGGCATCTAATACTGGTGCCATATTATATTTAGCTTCATGTGTCCTGAAGGTGATGACTTGTGATCAAAACAATACCTCAGTTTTCAGCAAAGCATCTAAAGTCTCCTGTGCAGAAAAACTATTCATCTCTCAATACCCAAATCAGATGTCACCTGTTAGGTGAACCTGCTTCTACAAATTCCAAATGCAATTGCTGTCTTCTTTGTAGGGCATCCTTGGTATTGTGTGGAGAAATATAGAAAAGGACCTCTGGATAGCATTCTCATTATATTTTTTACTTTGAAATTTTCTTCAGAAAACTTTAAGCTTCTCTTGGGCAAGGACTAAATTGTTCTTGTTTGTATTCCAAACACCTAGCATGAAGTGTAACTAAAATGTACGCTCCTATGCATTGTGAATGAAGTAAGATTCACCAGTTTCTCAAATTTTACAGCTTCTGTTCTTGTCCGTAAAGAAGGCTCTTTGTAAGCTATTTTAATTGCTAACACCATTCATCCATGGATATTTGATAATAATTGCTAACGAATAATGGATGATGAAAGATGATGATGATGATCAAAATGGGCACTTTTGATTTGGCCATGTACTCGGTAAATACAGAAACACCACTCCATAAAAGTTTATGATCTTATAGTGAAGGTTCTGGGCCCTAACCCGGCTCTTCCACGAAGTAATTATTTGACCTTGGTAGGTCACTTAACTCCCCACAGCCCTTATTTCTTTTTCCATAAAATGCAAAGGATAATAGCTTTTATCATTGCAGTAAAGAATTGCCAAAACTGTAAATAATTTTTAACTTTGCAAAAACTGGTCAAATGTGTTTAGCTCCCATGCTGAGAGTTAAACTAAGAAATATCTGACATAATCTCTGTTAAGCAGCTTATCTTTGGGTTACAAATCAACACAAGAAAGACGAATAGCCCTTTAGAGAAATCTACAAATGGAACAACAGGTTGCAGAAAAACAAATATAAATGGCCAAAAACACATAAGAAGACACACAACACCTCACTAAAAATCCCCCAAATGTAAATTCAAACAAAATGAATCTTTTTTTTTTCATGGACTAGAATGGGGAAAATTTACAATTTTATGATACCTCAGGGTCCATGAAGATGTGAGAAAAGGAGCCATATCCAAATACTACTAAGAGGAAACAAAATTGGTACACATAACCTGAAGAACTTTGTACAGCTGCCAGAACACCACAGTTTTTGAAAAGTGTGTACCACAATCCTACTGCTGAGAATTTATCCTCTGGAGATCTTCAGGAATGAAGATGGACATGTAGTATTATTCTTCATAGTGTCATTAATAACAAAAACTGCTAGTGATTTAAATGCCTATCAATAGGGGTTGAAAATATAACCCAGTGACAAATTGCATCCTTAGCATGTGCAAAGCCCTGGATTCAATTCTTGGAACAAAATAAATAAATAAATAAAATAGAAAGTCTGCCAATAAAGAATACTGAAGAATTGCCTAAATAATGGTTCTTTCACATGCAAAAAAGTTAAGCACTGCCTAAACACACAACCACAAAAACAGTTTTCTCTACATGGGTACAAGTTTTGGGTAATACTAACTGGACAATAAATAGCCCCAGAATTTTAGTGGGTTTTTTTTTTGCGGGGGGGGGGGGGAGGCAGTAAGTACTGGGGATGGAACTCAGGGGCACTGAACCTAGCCCTATTTTGTTTATTTTATTTAGAGACAGAGTCTCACTGAGTTGCTTAGCTCCTCACTTTTGCTGAGGCTGGCTTTGAATTCACAATCCTCCTGCCTCAGCCTCCTGAGCTGCTGGGATGACAGGTGTATGCCACCGTGCCTGGCAATTTCAGTGTTTTAACACAATGAAATTGATGTGTTGCTTTTGTCATAGCCCAGTGCAGGTGCTCTGTGCTCTGGTTAGTGGCAGGGTGGCGGGGAGTGCTTTCTGCAGTCCTTCCAACAACATCCAGCCCACCCTCAACACCTGTCTTTTATGGTCACCCTACTCCTCAACATCTTGCTGTCAGAACATGAGAAAAGGATCAAGTATGAATATTTTTATGGACGTGATCCGGAGGTGGCACACATAACTTGCACTCCCCTCCTACCGGCTAGCACCAACTCAGGTGACCACACCTACCCAAAGGGATTACTGGAAATGTAGTCCACTGTGAACCTAGGAAGGAGAGGAAATGGGTTTGATGATGAAGACCATCTCTTAAGGTCTTCTGTGATGTGTTAGTGTCAATCAATTTCCAAATTAGGAAGCTAAGAAGAAAGTGCTGTGTACAGACAGTATAAGCACATGTGTGTGTGTTTGTGTGTACATGTGTGTATGTATATAGAAGTCAATTCCTTAGATATCAAAATGAAGTTTTAGAAAAGTAAAAACCAATGTGTGAATTCTGGGGTTTTCTTTGTTGTGGTTGTTGTTTTTTTTTGATGAGGGAGGAGGCTAAGTTTGTAATGAGGAGAGATGCTTTACTTTTGGTGTTACAAGTTACTTTCTGGTTAAATGTTTAAAAAATTGTGTGTGTGTGTGTGTGTGTGTGTGTGAATTGTATTTTTAAACATGATTTTAAGCAATGACAAAAATATCCACTTTAATTAGATTCATGTTCTAATTAAAACATGATTATGGATAATCTGCATGGATAATCTGACCCATATGCATCTATCCATCCATCCATCTATGGAGAAAGTACTTCATAAATATTGAATGAGTGAAAGAATGGATCAGTGAATAAGCTGTAAATTATTGAAGAAGGGAGGAAGGTAATGAAGGGAAGAATCAGAAGTTGCTGCAGTTGTTATGGAGCCTTCTTGAAGGATACAGGGTATGAATTGAGGTCTTGCAGTTGTTATGGAGCCTTCTGAAAAGGACACAGGGTATGCATTAAGGTCTTGCATCACACCTAATTTGGCACAATTAGCATGAATACTAAGGCAGAGTAATGGAGCAGCAAGAAGCTTCAACACAACCATTACCAAAGCAAAGATGGCCGTGTCCCGCATTTCTAGAACATTTTGTGATCGCTACATTGAGACCGCCATTACTTGGTTTCCCTCTCTCACAGATTTTAGGACATCATATCCTACTCTTGTTTTATTTTTTCGGTCCTCAATATGAGAAAGATTTTTCATTCCTGTTCTGTTTTCTGGGTACTTGCTCATTTATTATTTTCTCACCATCCCCTGGGCCTCCCCACCTCTTATATGAGACTTCCGGCTTTTATGGGCATCATCTTTCTGTAGCCCATTACCAGGAAAGGGGCTCTGGGATTTCCACCTGCACTGCTTTCTCTTGCCTTCAAACCTCCTGCTTGTAATCATGTGAGTAATGCAATTTTACTGATAGAGGCATATTTCCCTTCACTTCAGAAACCTTTGTTTTGTGTATCATAGTTAAAAAAAATATGTACACAGTTATGACTATTGTATTTTATCAGCCAGAAGTAAGGACATTATGTGGGGGAGGAACGGGTGGCTTGTAAAAGATATTATACTGCTTTCTGCTTTTGCTCTATATCCTGCAGGTAAACTGACTGATATTTTAATTTCCTCAGACTCTTTTGAAAGCTCTCTAAATGAATGTTCTGAAGAAAATATATAACTTTGGTTATCATTCTTTATGGTTATTACTGTGTACACATTAAATGTGAATTAATGCAATAAAACAGTGCATTTCACATAAAAATACTATGAATTTCACTGCTGCCACTGACATAGCACATGTATCAATGTAATTATGGGTTACAAATCTTTGCCAAGAGAGGAAGTAACACTTATTTGATATTCACTTATTGTGAGAATTCAATGCATTTTGATACCATACTATGATACCTGCTCTCTCTCACTTTCATGAGGTGAGTTTTAGGAAATTAGCATTTTTTTTAGGCTTGACTTTAAGTTGATAACAGATGGTGGTTTGGGAAGTATTTAGGAAAGACTGGTGCCAAAGACAGTCCATACACTACAAGAAATGGATGAGTTATTCTCATCACTCAAACTTAAGGAGATTCTGTTATCTTTTCCAGATATCATAAGTTTTAACCAAGTATTTCACAACCTTAATATTACACTAGATAAATAAGATAATAAGTACATCAAACCCAAATGTTAGACATTAGCTACTCTCTATAACAACCAGTAAAAAAAATGCATTTATGCATTTATGGACATTCAATTATACACACACACACACACACACACACACATATGCACACACACACATCAAATCAATTATACACACACCTTCTACTTTAAATGGACATTTGACATTTGATTTCATATATATGTGTGTATACCCATGTATCTATATCTATATGTATACCAAATCAAGTATACAGACAGACAGACAGACACACATACACACACACACACACACACACACACACACATTCTACTTGAAATGAACTAGCCAAACATTATTTAAAATGACGATATTTATCAGTAACTGACTTTCACACGTTTTTAAGGCAGAAAAAAATTCAGATAATAGATTTGTAAAGATTATTCTCTAGAACTGTGAAAGAATTTCTTCACATCCCCTTTAGTATCTAGAATCAAATATGGATACTGATAAGTATTCTGTCATAGTTTCTCCAAATTTCTAATGTTTACTTTCTACTATAGCTATTATACTACACCAAAACATTGCCATGAATGTATGAATATGAAGGTACATATGTGTGTGTCCTACAAAGAAAGGAGTATAACCTATTTTTACCAGAAGTTGTCTCACTCAATCTCCTTTATCCTCACTAACGGAGCACTTGTTCATGTCAGGGTTTGGGCAGAGATCTCATTTCAGTGAAGGTAGACCATTGAGCAGGAGTCCAGTTCTAGACATTGTAGAAATAGTCTGAGAAACAATTTTGCTTTCTAATAAGAGAGGTATTAAATAAGGAAAAGTGCTCTTTGCAATACAACATCCTGTTTCTTGCCTGTAAGTCTTCGTGGAATTCAACTGTTATATTCCAACTGCTGCTGCCATCTTGAAACTATATTGAAAAGACCAAGAGACAAGGACTCTGCCATGACATCACTCAGCCTTGAAGTCAGCCAGCAGCTGCCTGCCTCTGGATCTCTTAGTATATGAGAAAAGTAAAGGTCTCTCTTTAAACATGGTTGTTGTTATTTTCTGTTACTATTTGTTATTGCCCTTTGAGTATCTATAGAAAGTTCATGGTCATTGCCACAAATTGAAAATAGTCACCTGGATCACGTGATAATACTCTCAGCAATGTTCAGATGAGTCAGTACAGGCGTGAGGAATGGAGAAGTTAGGGTTCAACAAGGACTAGGGTTTGGTCAGGAAGGACAATATAAAAAGAAGACAGCAAGAGAGTTGAGGATATTTGCAACAAAACAAAACAAAGCAAAACAAAAATAATCCACAGAGATTATAATGAGAATCATGGAAGGAATCTAGCAAGATTAATAGGAAAATAGACAAGGGAAGGCCAACCTAAGAAATCTTCAAGAGGTCTGAGAACTGTTGCAGAGGGCATACTGGAATAAACAGATTGGAAATATAGCAGAGGCTGCTTAGATACTGGGATGCTTGAAACCCTGGAAGCTGTGGCATTCCTGATGATGACAGTCCTTGAGCATGACTCTAGGAGTGTGGCTGAGCCAGAGCAAATAAGCTTGGAAATTCAGAGAGATCGAGTTGACACCAACGGATATCGTGCACTCCATCATTTGGGTTTTCTAGTTTTGTGGCTTTGGTTGGGTTTGGAAAATTGCTGGAATATTCCTTCTCCTTTCCGACCCCTTGCTTACCACGTTTCTGGCAGTGATTGAGTTCCAGGGTTACAGGTCTGGATGGAGGTGGTTATCCCACTTTCAGATTTCCACGTTGTCCTGAGGTTTCTGTACCTCCTCATCCTCGTCCTCATGGGGTCCAGCCCACGCGTGGCAGTGGCTTCATGTAGGGTTCTTGATCCTTCCTTATTTGTTCCCATAACGCAGCTCGTAGCCCTCAAAATATTCCTGCTATGATCTGCATGTCTCAGGTGGAAACTCAGGTGGAAATGTAGTTAGCATCACAATGGTATTAAGAGGTGGGATCTCTAAGAAGTGAGTAGGTAATGAAGGCAGAGACCTCATGAATGGATGAATGCCTGCCACTACCAAGGATGTAGGTGAGTTATCCTAGGAGAGGGCTTCTGCTGTCAGAATGAGTTTGACTCACCTTCTCTCCCTATCTTGCTATATGTTTGCCCTTCTCTCTTCTGCCATGAGGCAGTCTGAAGGCCCTCACCAGATTCCAGCATCATGCTCTTTGGCTTCTCAGCCTCTAAAACCATGAGCCGAATGAACTACTAATGTTTATAAATTACCCCTTCCAAGCATTTTGTTATAGCACCAGAAAATGGACTAAAAACAATTCTCTTTATTAACTTTTCTTCAATTAAGCTATTTGAATGTGTTATATATTTACAAACTATATTTACAGGCTACTCAACAACAGAAAAGAAAAAATGTCAAATATTTTGATACATAAATTAAATAATGTGATATTACACAAAATTTGGATTAAAATGAAACTGCCAAGTTTTCTTAACTGGGACTGTTCTAATAGTCAAAACCCAATTTAAGTGTTTCAAATTACAATTAATTTTGTTTTAATACAGAGAGGTTAAATGGGAAAATGTGAATCATGTAGATAAAATAATATGTTAATTTTCTCAGATGATACTGTAAAATGAGAAATCTCACAATCTTCTTGTTTTCAACATAACTTTACATGGAAAAGTAAATGATTATCTGTTAAGTAGAATTTTCAAATTTTACTCAGGGAAAAGACACCTAAATTGTTTATCTTTTAACTTATCTTAATTTTTTTTAAAGAGAGAGAGAGAGAGAGAGAGAGAATTTTTTAATATATATATATATATATATATATATATATATATATTTTAGTTATCAGCAGACACAACATCTTTGTTTGTATGTGGTGCTGAGGATCGAACCCAGGCCGCACGCATGCCAGGCGAGCACGCTACCGCTTGAGCCACATCCCCAGTCCTTATCCTAATTTTTATAGCAATTGTTCCTTTCCTTTGAGATATGTCTAGAATTCCTAGATAGGTATATTTAAAGATCATGTAAAATTTGTATCACTTATCATATCACAAAAGCAAAACTAAGTCCAGATGATTGATTACATCAAAGTAATGTCACAGTATCCAAAGGCCCATGAAAAGACACAGGTACATGTGATTCCATGCAGCGGCTATAGGTTTTGAATTTCAAAAAATTTTTGTCACTTCCACTTCTGTGCCATAAGTATATTTCATTATTATTACCGATGTGACAGCAGACACTGAAATTTACCTTACCAGTGGTTAAAAACTCCATGTAAGGTAGTTATATCTCTATAGGAGTTACCTCCATAAAGATGAAGCTCTGATAGAAATATTCTCATGTACTAGGAGACAGAAGAATAAATATCATAAGCCTTATCTTTCCTATTTGTACAAGCAGCAAAAATATTCAATGACAAACATTCTTATTTCCATTTGTCACACAATGCCTTTAACAATGTATTATTATCAGCTCATATACCAAGAGGTTGCCAGTGATGTTCTGCGTCAGGAAGATGCTTTTCTGATGACCTTTAAATACCACAATCCCAAGTGATGATGCAGAATGATTTTCTTTTATCCCAAGACCTTCTTTTAAAAAATTCAAATGCTTTGGGGGATGTCAGTGGGCCAATGATGCAGTGTTATATCTTTTGCAAGATGTTAGAGGAAGGAAAGGCTGTTAAACCTTGAATGTCAATTGTTACCTTTTACTAAGCTATTTTTACCTTGCTTATTTGTAACATCTTTTCTTGTAGAGAGCACAAAGGACTTTGTGTAAAGGAGTACAAAGGACCCCCATATTCTAAACTATCAAGAGAAGGTGAGATGTTGGGAGAGGAGGAAGGAGCCGTGCATCAATATGAAAGATCTGAAAGCAGATCATCCCCTATGGCGATGACAATTAAGACAAATTTTATACCAGGTTGTCCCATCCATCAGGTGCTACATTTCTTGGATGCATTATGGAACACATCAAACCACACACAAATCAGATTCTCAGACTCCCAACGAGTGACTTAGATACCGAACCAGCTGTCAGTATATACAACCCACATGAGAGCAGATATTTCTTCCACTTCACAGGTGTAAGTCAGATCACATGGGATGCTAAAAGAGGCCCATGTTTTTTTTTTTTAAAGATCCTTATCTCTTGTCATTTGCCTGTAAATGTGCAGGAAAAACTATTTCCTAGAATTCATCTCAGAGAAAATACCTTGGGTATTTTTAAAAGATCCTTTATTCAATCACTTAAGGCTGAGAAAAGACCCAAAAGGCAAACTGGAGGCAATCTATGATCAATAAGTGCTTTCTAAGGAGTAGGGGAGAGAATCTTAGAACTAAGAGGCATTTTGACTACTTGGCATCATGCTCAAAGGAACTCACACATGTTAGAACTGATTCGAATTTTCCCACTTAACAGGGAAGAGTCTAAGCATTTTCTGTGGCTTAAATGGCAAAGGGGTAATATTAAGAGGTGGAGCCTTCAGGAGGGGATAGGGTCACTAGGGCTCTTCCCTCTTGAACGAGGTTAAGGCACATATGGTTCTATTGGCCCCAGTGTGAACTTAATTTTAGAAATTATCTCAAAAGGAATTTTTAAAAATTCCTGGTTTTCATGAGGGGTGTGGAAATCTAGGAGAAGAACTATGAGCCAAGCTTATAATGACAATCATTATGATGTTTCTCAAGTTCATGATGTTTCTCAAAAGCATCAGAAAGCTGATGGTGCTGGAAATAAACCAGCCAACATCTCTAAGCAGGAGGATGGGAGGTGAGGACTTGTTACCTGGAGTAGATGCAACTGGACATTATAAGAAGAACCCAGATGGAATAGTTAACACATTAGTGAAGGCTAGTTGAGGACTGGATAGAGGCTGCAGAATATAGGGGGTGAATACATGAGAGAGTTCATGCTATCTTGCAAGCTTTTCTCACAGATCCTATCAGGTTACTCAAAAAAGACTGGATAGAGTCCCAAGGAAGTATGCCTCTTGGTGCAGGTCTGAGACAGGAAAAAAGCTGGCACTGTGAGAGAAGCACATGTCCAAGCACCCTGACCTTCTCTCCTGTCTCCCTTATGGAAATGAAAGCTATAATCTGTGAAGCAAAGGACAAGCAGATTTTTCACACTGAGAGCAATAGTGAAAACCCACAACACCCTGTGAAGATAACAGAAAACAAAACCCTCTGCCCTTGGGGAAAGATCAGGCTTACGTGCTAGATTTAGAATTGCAATTGAAGGGTGGAGAGGAGGGTTGAGAGGATTATACCTGAGACCCACAGATGTAGCATCTGCTTAAGACGCAGAATGAGCCAGAAAATCAGACTAACAAACATTAAATTTAAAAGTAACAACAGAATAGTACTAGAATAGTTGCAAGAGTAGAGATAGGATCTGAGGTGCAGAGCAAAAAGACAACCTAAAACCAGGGAGGGTTAGGGTTAAACCCACTGACAAACCAGCCCCATTTCAAACCCAGATATCATCAGAAGAGTCTGAAGTCTTTGAAGCACTAAGGGTAACCCTAATACCAACAAACTTAAAATAAATCCCAACACCTGGTAGGATTAACTTACATATGCACATTAAAGTCGTAGCAGAAAAGAAAAAGGGGTTTTGCAAAAGGAAAGGCATAGACATCTGTTGGCATAAAAGCTGTTTACCTTAAACCATTGTCCAATAAAGGAGTCCCATTTCCAACAAAATCATGAAACATAAAACAGCCCACTACCAAGGCTTAGAGCAATCAACGGAACCAGACCCAGATGTGACACTGATATTAGAGCTGAGACATAAATTAAGATATCTATGATTAATATGTTAAAAGATGCTACTGTAACAGGGGGAAGCGTGCACAACCAATGGGAAGTTTCATCAGAGATTTTAAAACTATAAGACATTAAATGGAAATACTACCAGTGAAAAACTCAGGAAGAGAGATGAAGACTGACTTCAACAGGCTCATAAAGAGATCTGATAGAGACTAGAAAAGAATCTACAGTAAGTGGAAGAAAGTCATTAGAAATTATCCAAAGTGAAACTGGGAAAGGAACAAATGTGTGAAAATGAAAATAGAATAGAATGCTCAGGAAATATGGGATAATTTCAAACAGTCCAACAGTCTCATAAGGATAAGAGAGAAAATGGATCAAATGAAATATTTGGAAAAATCATGACTTAGAATTTTCCAGAATTAAGTACTGACACTAAACCACAGATCAAATCAGAGAGCACCAAGGAAGAGAAACATATTAAAAAAAACACACACGTAAGCATATCAGTCAAACTGTTGAAGACAAAAGACAACAGATATTAAAGGAACCAAGGGGAGAGAGGGGGAAACTTGACACAGATAAGAAGTACCACTTCTTCTTTCAAAAAACCACCCAAGACAGAATATAATAAAGGGGCATTTTTAAAGTGCTGATAAAATGATTTGCTTGTTAAACACATGTTTACACAGGATGGATAGCAAGCGAAAATATTTTTCAAAATGAAATAGAAAAACATTTTAAGAAAACACACTCTCTGAGACAAAAACCAAGAGAATTCATTGCCAGGAGAACTACACTAAAAGAAAAGGTAAGGAAATTCTTCAGCAGAAAGAATATGATGGCCAAATAAAAGCTGAGATCTATATGAAGAAGTGAATCACACCAGAAATGGAATAAATGAAAGTTAATAAATTGGTGTGAATATACTTTGGATACAACCAGAGATATGAAAAGTTTGTGCTCTATTTGTGTAATATAAATTGTAATGCATTCCACTGTCATATATAAATTAAAAAATTAATTAAAAAAGAAAAGTTAATAAAAGTAACCTTTATTTTTTAATGGCTGTAAATAATAACTGTTTTCCATGAAAATGGAAGCAGTGTATTGAGTTTATAGCAAAGGTGAAAGCAAAATGTATTATATCAATAACACAAATTTGGGGAGGGAGGAAATAGGAATCTGCTGTTGAAGATTCTTGAAGTTTTAAATTAAACATTAAATAGTATAGTGGATTTTGAAGACAGAGTCTAATTAAAGTTACGTGTTATAAAATCTGTAGCAACTCATGACAAACTTTAATAAGAGGCAAAATATATCAAGAGTTAGATAAAACATAGTAATAAATAAGTATTCTGCTAATAGAAGGCAGAAAAACAGAGGAAAATAGAAACGAAAATAGGTGCAACAATTAAGTAACAGATAACAAGAGGACAGACTTTAAGCTAATTATCCCAATAATTACATTAAATGTGAATGGTCTAAACATACAAATTAAATAAAAAGAGATTGCCACATTGGGTATAAAAGCAAGTTCCAATTACATACTGTCTACAGGAAATCCATTTTAAATATGAAGATGTAGATGGGTTAAAAGGAAAAGGATGGGGAAAGATACTATGTGAACACTATAAAACGAAGTCAGAGTGGCTACATTACTGTCAGAGAAAGTGGATTCCAGAACAAAGAAGATTATCAGGGGTAGACATTAGAGAATGTTCAATAGAACTATCATAGTCTGAAACCTTCCAGTAAAGAAAACTCAGCCCAATGATTTTATAAGCAAGTTCTTCCAAACCTTTAAGGAACAAATGATACCAACCCCATACAATCCCTTCCAGATTTATAGCAGGAGACAGAAGATCTATGAATTCAATGTATGAGATTAGTAAGACAGTATTTAGTCAATTCCAGGAGAGAAAATTAATTAGCAATGTTTCTCATGAACAAAAACACAAATATTTTCAACAAAATATTAGCTAATCAGAGCCAACTCTCAAATTGATAAATATATATCTAGACACAGATAAGTTTATCCCAGGAATTCAAGGGTGCCTCCATTCAGATTAAAAATCATGGTAATGTATCATATTAACAGACTAAACAAGAAAATGCAATGATTATGTCAGTACATGCAGAATCAATAAATTTCACTATTAATTCAGAATAAAAACTTTCAGTAAACCAAGAATAGAGAGGAACTTCATTAACTAATGAGGACATCAACAACTTACTGGAAGACCTAGCCAGTGTAACAGGCAACAAAAGAAAGAAAAGTTATTTTAAAAAAAATCTGCAACCATCTATACATGCAGATAACACGATTGGGCATAAAAAAATCCTAACAAAGTTACAAATTAGAACAATAATTGAGTTTTCTATAATTTTAGGGTGAAGAAATATAGAATTTAATAAAGAATCAATTATACTTTTATATACTAGCAACAAGCAATGAAATTAGAAAAAAATTTTAAATACATTTTACAATAGCAACAAGAAATGATATGGTTGGGAATAAATCCCAAAGAGTTATTCTTCATTAGTATGTTGCAAACAACAAAATATTGATGGAATAAATAAAAGACCAAAATACATAGAGAAATATAACTGTGGATTAGAAGATATAATTTTGTTAAAATATCAATGCTATACGGGGTAAAAATGGGAGTTCATAACCCACTTGAATCAAAATGTGAAATATGATATATCAAGAGCTATGTAATGTTTTGAACAACCAACAATAAAAAAAAAAATATCAATGCTACTCAAATTGATCTCTAGATTCAACACAATCCCAGTCTGAACCCTCTGGTTCTTGCAGGTACTGAAAAGCTAATTCTGAAATTTGTGTATAAATATGACAAAGGAACTTGAATAGCCAAGACAATTCTGGAAAAGAAGAAGAAATCAGAGGGACTCACATTAACTGATTTCAGAACTTCATTATAAGTTTATAGTGGTCAACATAGTTTGGTGCTAACAGAGAGAGAGATGAGATCAACATCACAGAATAGAGAACCCAGTAATAGATCTACACAAACATAGGTAACTTATTCCTTCTTGCAAAGATTATTCAAGGCAGAGAAAATAATCTTTTCAATCAATGTTACTAGATCATTTGGATATACATATGCAAATAGATGGGCTTTTCCCCCATACCTCATACCGGGTCAAACATTAATTCAAAATGAATTGTAAAGTGTGAAATTATAAATTATAAAAGCACCTCAAAGAAAGAAAACACAGAATAAATTAGTTGTACCATGGAGCTAAGCAGGGTTCTTTAGATATATCACCAAAAGCATGAGTCAAAAAAATAAATATATTATACTTATTAAAATTAAAAATTCTGTAAGCAAAAGGCACTCTTAAGTGAGCTGTGGACAGCAAGAAAATATCTACAAACCCAACCACATATTTGACAGAGAACTTGCAACTAGACTGCAGTTTTAAAAACTCTCAAAACTCAATGAACAAACAAACCATTTAAAGATCAAATAATTTGGACAGACTTTAGTAAACAGGATATACAAATGACACAGAAGCATTTGAAAAGATGCTCAGTGTCTTTAATCTTCAGGGAAATACAAATTACAGTCACAATGTGATATACTATTAGTATATCGTAGCTAAAAATTTTAAAATCGCGAATACCAAGTGCTGTAGAGTCTACAGAGCAACTAAAATTCTAATACCTGCTGATGGGGAAGCAAAATAGTACCACTATTTTGGAAAATACTTTGGCAGTTTCTTAAGAAGGTAAACATATACTTTTCCATGATCCAACAAACCTACTCATAGATATTTATTGTCCCCAAAGAAATGAAAATGTGGATTCACATAAAAACTGATAGGTGAGTATTTATAGCAGATTTATTCTTAATTGTCATAAAGTAGAAACAACCCAGACATCCTTCAGCCAGTGAATGAATACACAGGATAATACATCCATATAGTAAAATGCTTCTCAGCAATAAAAGGTAATGAATTATTAATATATGCAACAACCTGGAGGAATCCTCAATATTTTTGTTAAGTGAAAGAAACCAGACTAGCATGGTATAAGGTTAAACACAAGAAGAATTGTATTGTATATGATTACCATACTCTAGGTAGTAATTTTTTTCATGACAAATGGTTAAGAGCTCTGAAATTGCTTTATGAACATATCAGGGTTGAAGAAATAACTGAGTATACTGTAGGTTTCAGACTTTTGGAGAAAGAAGATAAAATTAAAAATAGGGACAATATGGGGCTGTGGCTGTGGCTCAGCAGTAGAACACTTGCCTGGCATGTGAGAGGCCCTGGGTTTGATTCTCAGCACTGCATATAAATAAATAAAATAAAGGTCTATCAATAACTAAAACAACAACAACAACAACAACAACAACAAAAATAGGGATCATCTAAAGTAAATCCTGTGGTGTTTGGTTGGAATGGGCAGTATGTATATGAATTCTTGCTTATTATTATTTTTGTATATGGAGGTATATACTGGAATTAATATGGATATAATGCATATTGTTTCTGGTTCTGTCTACTGAGCAGACCTGAATGAAACACACCCTAGTAGTATCTAACACACCCACCTTTTAGACCTTAGATAAGAACCTGGGGCACCTTAGATAGGTGGATGATTCCAGATTTAAGGCTCAGAAGACACCGAGTCTACTGCTTCACATGATGCCCAGAAATAAGGAAGTACTCACCAAAAGATAGGACGTATAGGAAGAGCACAAACAGAAAGAACTCCAAAAGTCAAAGCTGGAACAATCTGAACAAGAAAATAAATAATAAGAGTATGAGACTAAAACTCATAGATTAAAATATTGTACAAACACCTGCTGTATTCATATAAACAAGCACATAAATGGAATAGCTCTTCCTTACAGAGGAGTTCTAACTAGTAATTTTAGAAGAAACAAAGAAATTCAAAAATATTAGAGCACCTCAGTCCTAATGAAATAGAGACAAGGCCCACCAGTGAATAATAAAATAAGTGGGTGAATGAATAGAAACAGGACAGTTTCATAATCTCAAAGTATCTGCCTCAAAGATTAGGTGAACTCTAGATAAGGCAAAGGGGAGGGAGCGGAAGAGAGGGGGTAATGGGGTAAAGAAGATTGTGGAATGAGATGAACATCATTACCCTAAGTACACATATGAAGACACAAATTTTGTGAATATACTCTGTGTACAACCAGAGATATGAAAAATTGTGCTCTGTATGTGTAATATGAATTGTAATTCATTCTGCTGTCATAGATAACAAATTAGAATAAGAATTTAATAAAAAAAAAGTATCCTCCCCAGATAGTTACTACTGGCAAAAGGAAAAATAGGAACTTCATGGTGGAGAAACCAGAAGATACTTCTTTAATCCCAGTGACAAGGTTCACATCACTTATAGTAAAACACACTGACATCATGCATTCCCCCACATGAGTCACAGAGAAAGATGCATCATGTCAAAAGAGTCTACTTTTTTACCTCTTTCATCATTCAGAGATTCTTACAAGATTAGTCTCTCTAATCCATAACTTTATGCTCCTTGTTGTTTCTAACAGCTCTTCTTTTGTCTGAAGCCTGTATATTTTTAACTTTTACCCTTGTGTTGCTAACTTCTTAATCTAGGTTTGTTCCAAGCTTCCTTTTTTTTTTTTTTGGTATTAAGTAAAATATAAGTTTTGAGAAATGCTTTTTTTAATGATCATCTATAACAGTACCAATTCAGTTGAAAATTAGAATCAGTAACTGCTTAAAATAACTATTACGGACCTCAGCTCAGTCTGTCAGGCAGTCTCTCCCTCCTTCCCTACTTTCTCAGGGTCAATGTCTGTCTCTGACTTTCTCTCCCCCCACCTTCAGTTTGTTTAGGAAAGCAGTGGGAAGAGCAGCAACGAAGAGCAGAGCTGCAGCGCCCTCTGTCTGGGCTCCCACAGAGCTCTGCCCCTTGGCCATGGGATTTTTGCAGGAACTCTTTACCTCTTCTGGCCTTCCATTTGCTCAGTATGCAAAAATGCAAATACTAATAGCACCTACCTCACTGAGCCATTGTGAAGATTATAGGAAATAATACAATTAAGGTCCTTAGGAAAAAAGAACATCTGGAACACAGCCAGTTCTTAGCAACTATTATCACCTATTTTATATCAAGACTCAGAGAATTAAGCTCCATCATTTATCCAATTTGGATAAATCCACCTTCTCACTTACTTCTACCTTTGTTGTTCAGTACTTCCTTATGATTACCAACTCCTCTCTGATGGCTACTATCCTGTTTAGTATATAATTTTGGATGTATCTTTACTAGGAAAGTGGTGTGTGTGTGTGTGTGTGTGTGTGTGTGTGTGTGTGTGTCCTTAATTGACTGGGTATGCAAAATATATGATACATTTTAATTTTTAAAAGCCAAATGCACAGTGCTTTCTTTCCATCTTGTTTAATGTTTTTCAGCTCTGAAATGAACCTTTTAAATGGTACCAGTCCCCACTGTAGACCTATTTATTAATGCAAGCACGGGAGCTAAGGCACTAAGTTGGGAAAGTTTCTCTGGTATGCAGCCAGGGTGAGATCCACTGATCTAGTCCATTGCTTCTAATTGTTCCATAGCATGTCTCCGCCATCATTCTTCATTATTCCTTCATTCTTTGGTGGTGGATGCCTCACTTTCTTCCTGTTCTCTACTACTACATGCAATGCTTTAATAAATAGCTTCATATAAATCTCTTTATGGACCTAGAAAAGGTGTACTATGGGTCATAGACATAAAGGAGAATTACTGGGTTGTTGTACCTAATACACATGATGCATAGGGTGCATGATGAACCAATTTTCCTCACATGACAAGATTCTGGATATGCAACTTAGGTAGTTGAAAAGAGCTGCACACTTGGTTTAAATGCTTTCATATCACCGTCTTGAAAGTCTTAATAATTTCAGCTTGGAACTAGTGCTTGATAAGTGAAATCAGAAGGGGTGACAGAGTAGACCAGTGAGCTGAGAAGACACACCCTCATTGAGGTTACGAGCAATAAAGTGGGGGATTTGTCTGCTGAACATTTCAAAATGACATTAAAACTAACTCAAATTTGGTTTGTTTTTTATTGTCACAATGAGCCGACAATTTTAAATAATGTCAGTAATAAAATACTCCTCTGAGAAGAAAATAACTTTTGTTCTAAGTTCTAAACCATTGCTCAGTTTCAGCTGAGCCTTAGTAATAAGCATAAAAGCTATCATTTTACAATTTTAAAATGTCTTATTCTTTAATAAATACAATGCCAAATGAAATTATTTCAGAGAACCTAGTTGCACCGTAGGCCTTTGACACACAGGGACTTGGTTCTAAGAGAGCCCTGGGTGGGGTGTGGGAAGTGCTAGTGCCCACTTTAGGAGCTCAGCCAGGTGAGATACCTACTACCACAGCTAAACAGAAGATTCCAAATAAATGACAGCCCAGTGATTATACAGACAAAGAGACAGAACTTGAATTACTTCTAGTCTGTAACTTGATGTGACTGCTTGGATTTCGTATTTATGCTTTAAATTCTAGGGCTTTATTATAAAATGGAATTTTTATCTTTAAGACTTTTATGACTGTTTGGGCATTTATTAATTCATATAACTTACATTTACCAAAAAAAGTGGGGTTTTTTTGATCAACATAAAGGAAAATTGACAAATCTGCTTCTATTCAAACATAATTTATGGAGAAAGTCAATTTTGTCAGTTGCTAAAATTTGCAGAAATTGAGGCTCAAAATTAATGCAAAAGCCAAATGTGTAGGTACATTTGTCGCTATAAAAATAGTATGATCAACTAGTTTTTAATCCATTACACTTTTCCTTTATTAACAGTAATAGATTTTTCTTCTTCTTTTTATTAACTTGTATAATATTTACTTTTTCATAAGGATGAAAGAAAAATCAGCCTGCATTTCCTTTTGATTGGTTTTTTTTCCCTTTCATGATTATTACTAAAATAATTTTGTCATCTAGATAAGGGATGTTTAAAAAACATTTACTAAGGTTGTCAAAGCCTGTACACCATCAGCATTTTGAAGTTAGGGCCAATAGTGTTGCTCTTGGGTAAGACATAGTGTGCATAGACTTTTGCTAGTTTGTGTATTATTTTGTTTTTCACCTGAGCAACTGGAAGAATGATATTACCATTTACAAGCTTGTGGGGGTGGGGGAGGGAAATGTGTGGTTTGGGACATTTCAAGCTATTACAAAAAATAGTGTAGATATTAAATCATCCCTAAGTATATAAACCTGAAGTTCAGGGGTGAGACCCGGGCTACAACAGTACCAGCTTGTGACTGGTATTTTAAGACCAGACCGGGATGAAGTCACACAAAAGAAGAGTGTGTGCAAAACAAAAAGGTTGTCTAAAGGGGAATCCTCAGTTACAGCACCATTTAGACATGGATCCTTTGCGGCCCAGCCTGTGGCCACATTTTCATGAATATTCCATGTGTGCTCACAAAGAATGTGTATCCTCTTTTTATAGCATGTGTGTGTGTGTTGGTTGATTCCTATCTGTCTGCTTGATCTGTCACCTCCTGAATGTGTTAAAATTTCTGGAGTCAATTTTTAACTTATTTCTTTCTCCCAGTAAAACTGTTCATTCGTTGCTTTCTCTAACACATCATGTTCTCAGAACAACTTTAGATTTATAGAGAAGTTGAAAAGTTAATACCCTCACACCTGGTTTCTCCTGTTGAGTAATGCAATATCTTACCTCAGTATGGCACATTTTTACAATTGGTAGAATAATATTTATATGTTATTAACTAGTTTATCCAGATTTCCTTAGTTCTTACCTACCATCTTTAATCTGTTCAAGGATCCCATTCAAGGTACCCAGTTGCATTTGCATTTAGTAATCTTGTCTCCTTAGGTTCTCTAGACTGGGATGGTTCTCAGACTTGCCCTCAGTGTTGGTAACCTTGTCAGTTTTGAGGAGTCGCTGCTCAGGTACATGATAGGGTGTCCTTCTATTGGAATTTGCTTCATTGGTCAGAGGTTATAAGGGGTCTGGGAGTGAGATCAGTCTAAGTGACATTTTCTTCCCATTATATCAACATGCTTCCTGAGGGCTGATGCTGACCTTACCTGGCTGAGATAGTGTCTGTGAGGCTCCTCTACTGTAGAGTCCCTTCTCTTTCCACACTCATTCTTTAGAAGGAAGACACTGTGTGCAGCCCACAGCTACCCAGTGGGGGATGACTCTCTCACTCCTTTTTTTTTTTTTTTTTTAATTGGTTGTTCACAACATTACAAAGCTCTTGACATAACATACTTCATACATTGGACTGAAGTGGGTTATGAACCCCCAATTTTTCTCTCACTCCTTGAAGGCAGAATGTACACAAATTATTTGGAATTGTTCTGCGTGGAATATTTGTTCCTCTTCATTATTTATTAATTTATTCAATCGTTTATTTATATCCTTAGGGAATCATGGATGTTTATTTTGTACTTTGGATAACAATCCATTTTTTTTTATTCTGTTAGAATCATTCCAGCCTTGACCATTGGGAGCTGTTTGGCTCCCATGTCCCTATGACACACCTACATCAATGAGAGTGTGGGTTCCATTTCTTTGGAGATTTCTTTTTAGCTCTTCTTTACTTTATGATACTGCAAGATGGTCTAGGCTACTCTTATACATTTATGTATTTCTTGCCGCACTCCTAAAATAAGTGATTTCCAGAAGGACTTTCATTTCTCTGATTGGAGACTGAGTTTAGAAGCCAAGATCTGGTCATCATGACAGGGGGGACATCATTTGTTACTATTTTTTCATTTTAAGGTCACTGTGCATCTGTGTAGGTTTTGATGAGGATGACTATAACTTCTAGATCTTCTGGGTTTTTTTTCGGTCTAATATAATAACTTTCTTTTACACATATTATTTTAACCATAAATTCTATACAGTCCAATATTAAAATTTCTATGCCAGTTTTCTTTGAATTTATATTTAATTATTTACAATTCTCTATCACTTTTATCACTTTATTTCTGGATTTTTGAATACTGTTGTTCGAAATATGCTTTTCACAGACAACATGTTGGTGGATTTTTAAATAAAGTTGGAAGGATTTTCTCTTTAAATTGTGGGCTTCATTTTTATTTTCATAATAATTCATTATATTCATGATAATTTGGCATGTTAGGATTCATTTTTGACAATCCACTTACATTTTCTACTGATGTTACTTTTTTCTTCGTCCTCTTTTTTTTGTCTTATGTATAGATGTTTGGATATTAACATCTGCTTGTTTAAAAATCACACAAAGTTCAGTCTTCAACTTGTTGTCCCCAACTATTAAGATACATATACATTTTTTTTCTTATCAGCTTCTTAATCCTTTCAGAATCAAATCTTCTAAACCAAACAAGTTCACTTGTGTGCTCTCAGCCTGCTCAGTCTCTCCTTCCTGTAACCCTCTGGGCCATCCCAGCCTCCCATGTTTGATTACCCAGCACCACACTGTCCACCACGGTGGTCACTAGCCACAGGTGGCTGATTGATCTTCACCTTACATTGCCTAAAGGTAAATAAAGGAATAAATTCAGTCCCCAGTCTCGTTGATCACTTTTTAGGTGTCAATAGCCGTATGAGGTGCAGAAACAAGGTTTTCATCCTCTCGGAGACTTCTATTGGCCTTTGCTGATCTAGAATAGTATTCCACATTGTTTTGAATGTTTCTGGGTTGGTTGCTGTTTTAGAAAATAATAAACTTTACTGAGTCTTATTCTTACTTCCAATATATTTTCAAGCATCTTCCTTGATCTTTTACTCTACTTTCTAGAAGATATTACCCCAAGAGAGTCCATTAGTGTGGGTCTTTGTGAGGAAACCCTATGAAGCTCACTATACCTGAAGAGGACTTTATTTTCACCTTGAATGTTAATGATAAATCATATGAACACAAACTAAGATAAAAATTTCTTCCTTTATTTTTCTGTTAATTCATTATTTTTTCATCCAGTGATATCTCAGCGAACTCTGATATTAATCTGACACTTGCTCTTTATAGATATTGTACACCTGTATTCTAGCTTACTGTCTCTTTCTGTTTTTCTTACGTAACTCTATAATGTCTCATTATGTTTCTCCCATTGCTTCTGTGAGTTCTGTTGATTTATCGACAACATCTTCACCTACTTTTTGGAAACTTGCAAAGGTAAGAGGCTTATTTAAAGCCTAAGAAATTCCAGAACGTCACTCCTACTTCATTTGATTGGTTACATAATCACTAAGGCCAGCTCAGATTGGTGATGACATCACTGAAACCAAATTTCACATAAACATTATTTTGCAAATTTTATCCCTGTTCCATAAAGTTATCAATACAGAATAATTCTCTTTACGCTGTCCATAAATGCAAGCTACTACTGTTTTTTCATAGCAAAGGAATTGAGCTTTATCTTTGCCCATCATCTTTATTTTTGTTTACTGAAAATAAAAATCACCATTATGTCAGAGTATCTGTATGAATTCTCTTGGAGCAGTGCATTTACACAGTGTGTGTGTGTGTGTGTGTTTGTGTGTGTGTGTGTATCTTTGTTTACACATGGCTCTGCCCTTTCTCCTGTGCCACACATATACACTCTCGCACACACTTACTATGCAAATATCCTAGAATTTCAAATATCTTAGTCATAGTCTCTTTTAGAAATTAATTATATATAAAGCTACTTACACTAACATTTATTTTCATAAGAATTTTAAAAAGCCACCTTTTTCTTAATCTTAAAAATGAATCCTCTGGTAGTATCTCATTCAATGATATCATAATGTGGCAAAGAAAAGTCATGGGAACAAAATCTCTTATTTTGCAATTGGAAAAAAATCTATTTAAATAGGAAAAAAACAAACAGATAAAAGTATTCCTTAAAGCCTAGAGCCAAATTATCAAAGTGCAGTTGGACATTATCTCCTTCAGTTTTTCCATAAAATTTGCTGGTATTCGAGTTTGAGAAAGTTCCAAAAATAACACCACTAATATTGTTCATTGGGTAAATGTGATTGAACAGCAACTTCTTAGAAGAAGTATAAACAAACTTTTCTTCTAAAGGCCATACAATAAATGTTTTAGTCTTTGAGAGCCATAAAAACGCTTACAATTACTCAACTGTTGCTGCCTGGTGAAAATGACCATAGAGAACACATAAGTGAATGGATGTGGCTGTCTTCCAATAAAAATCTATTTATAAAACAGTCAGCAGGGCATATTTGGCCTGTGGGCTGCAGTTTTCTGAACCAAACTATAAGATACCTAGGGCAATCCTTAATTCATAGTATAGAGTATATTTGTATTTATTCATCTTAAAAGGTGCTGAGAAATCTAAGGTGCCAGTGGTGGAGGAGGGGAGGTTTTAGAGGCCAAACTTAACCAAAAATAAACAGAGAAAAAAAAGGAACTCTGCCAGAGTAATCTATATGCTTTTAATAACCGAGTCTGCAGCACTGGCTAGCGACACTGAACTATAACCTGAAAATTTCTAGACACTAGGTATAAAACAAGAAAACAAATTTATGACAGGTGGTAAGTACACTCGACTCTTTCAGAAATTTTTTTAAAAAAATTTGACTCTTCATAGAAACCCCTAGGACTCTATTAACTGAGCAGCCGAGTATGGAATTTGAGAAGGAGAAAATATAAATAACCAGAGTTTAAGACTGGCCATCTCAGAGAAGTGAAATCAGACAAAGTAGCCACGTAATCTTCTTGAAAAAGAAAACATGGTTGGTGAGCATTCAAATCCTGATGTGGCCTCAAAAGTTCATGCTGTCAACTGAACCTCCATGCAGGTGGGGAAAGCAGAACTTCTGATAAAACCCCTGTAGTGTGGATCAGCATTTCTCCTTCCTCTTTCCTGTTCTTTTTCTTTTTCCCTCCCGAAATTGCATTGACCTGCCGGCTCCCTGTTTGGGGGCAAAGATTAAGTCTACAGGAGCACCCCAATCAGAAGTCCCTGACCACTGAGTCCAGCCGTGGTTATTTAACCGTGATGGTATTTCCCAGAAGTCATCGTTACTTTCCATCGCAATGAATGATGGACTCAACAAGGAGTTCACATTGCACCAAACACTTTCAAAAATGATTCATGTTAATGGCATGTCTCGGGGGATTGATGCTAAATAGGAGCTACAACTAAAGCTTAAAAAATGATTTAGCAATACGAGAGCCCATAGACCACAGCACACGTAGGCACAGTTGATGGTAAACATCAAAGAATAAATACAACTAAAAGTCATAAAATCGGATAGACAATAAATCTGACAGTTCAAGACCTTTTGGGGCTTGAATCATAAAAAATAAAATTACTTACTCAGACGTTCCTAGGTTTATTTATTTATTTATTTATTTATTTATTTTTATTTATTTATTTTTTGCCACACATCTTTTACAGGCAGTGAACTGAAGACAGTTTCATATTTCTGACATGTTAGTGTGGTTTACAAAGGTGGTTGCTGCACAGAATAAAATCAAATGGACATATTGAAGAAATACCCACTTTTGTCCATAATACTGATCACTCCTTGAAGGGGGAGTTTGTTGGGAATTTATTCACCAAAATGAGACTTGAAGCTTTTATAATCTTCCCATGGCAGCCACAAAAATGTAACAAAAGAGAGAACTGATATATCCAAATCATTCTCATTTTTTAAATCTGCCTGTAGTCTTTTTTTTTCTGTTCCAAGGGGGTTAAAATTGGGTTTGTGGAGTCTGTTTTATGAAATAACAAGAGAGAAAAGAATTGCAATGTTTTAGATGCAATTTAGATTCTCTAAAGAGAGAAAACAGAGATATGAACCTAGGATTAAATTGAAGAATACATTAATGTCAAGAAGACTTTTTTCCCCCAATACAAAATGTTTCCTTTGGAAGAAGAGCTTCTTTTAAAAGATCTAAATATAGATAATTCTAAATGTAATTTTTACATAAATGAAGAAGAAAATAATAAGCAGACATCTTTCTCAGAAAGACTTGCTTTCTGCCTTAATTATTAATTCATAATTCAAATGATATTCAACCACCATTTAGGAGGCATTATGTCAAGACCTCTGCGCCAATTAATGGTGAGCAAGACGAGGTTCCATCCTTGAGTGTTGGTCTAGAAAGCTTCTCAAGGGAAGGACTAAATCCTTGCTCGGGAAAGGAAAATGACCTTGATTGTCTTAGTTCTTTCTGCATCTTGCTACTCCTCATACACAACACTAAATAAGCTCATGCCAACCTTCATTTTTACATGTCTTGCCTTTTTTTTCCTTATAGACATTAAAATTATTATTAACATATTCAAGAACTTGCCTACTTTGCATGAGAATCCATTCAACAATGATAGAGAAATGTTTTTCACCACTGCAGAGCACGCATATTGAGTAAGAAAGATACTAAGTAATAATTATACAATGAATGACTTGAGTAATTTTTTTATACAAACAGCAATGGGAATTGCCCAGTAGATCCAATTTACATAAGTGCCTTGAACCCACACTGAGACTTTCCTCAGCAAAAACCAGCAAATGAAGTTGTCAGTTATCTGACAAAATGCATCTTAGGAGTTTTTTTAGGTTGCACAATCTAGGCTTGTACTGTCAGTGAGGGAGATATTGTCCCAAAGGGATGAAATTTGGTTTTCGTATAAGCTGGGTGCAATGGTGCTTGCCTATAATCTGTGCGGCTCTGGAGGCTGAGGCAGGAGGATCATGAGTTCAAAGCCAGCCTTAGCAACTTAGTGAGGCCCTAAGCAACTTAGTAAGACCCTCTCTCTAAATAAAAATTTAAAAGGGCTGGGGATGTGGCTCAATGGTTAAGGCCCCTTGGGTTCAATCCCTGGAGCCAGAAAGAAAGAAAGAAAGAAAGAAAGAAAGAAAGAAAGAAAGAAAGAAAGAAAGAAAGAAAGAAAGAAGGAAAATTGGTTTTGGTGTGGGTAAAAAAAAACTTAATGTAAGCAGATATACACAGCATATTACCAGATATACAGCATATCTGAGACATTAAAATATTATGGGGAGAAATTAGAAATTGTAAAGTGTGTATAGAGAATAATGAAAAAGAAAGGTCAAGAAATACTAGTCTAGGTGAGTCCTGCTTATGAACATTGCATTTGTGAATATCTCTTCTTTACAATGTTCTTACACTCTTCCCTTCTAATTAATGGTAAGTGCTGCCACCAGAAAATCTTGCCAGACAAATTTCTTAATTTTGACCCTACCAGATCCTGGGTATAGGACTGATAGGAAACCTAGGTTATGACGTAACTTTGAAATATGGAGGACTTGGCTTCAATGAGATCAGTGCTCTAATCAGTACATAATACAAATCTTCAATGGGCAAAAATAAGAAGAATTACATTTATTGGACATTGACTATGGGTTAGGCTCTGTGCTAAGTACTATGGGTATATTATCTCATTTAATCTCTCAAACTCCATTATGAAAATTATTACTATCCCCATTGTGAAGATTGTTAAGCTGGGACTAGAATTGGTCAAACACCTTGCTAAAATGCAATTTGGCTGCCTGTTGTGAAAACCTGTTGTCCTAACCATTTTACTATAATCCACTATAAGATAAACTATATTTCTGAGTATCATTTGCAAAATGCTTTCTTTGAAAATATGATCTGAATTCCAAAGACTGAACCATGAAAAGAGTTATCCAAGGGCATATGTTTACAAGAAATTTAGAGTGTCTATTGCTTCTTGCTTTCCTTGGTGAATTAAAGATGGCTATAACTTCTAGGTTTCTGTGCCCTGCAAGAGATGGACTGCAGTTTTTTACTGTGGGGCTTTCACTGATAGAACCTAATGAAA
The DNA here is from genome assembly GCF_964194105.1 of Spermophilus citellus. Classification (NCBI taxonomy): domain Eukaryota; kingdom Metazoa; phylum Chordata; class Mammalia; order Rodentia; family Sciuridae; genus Spermophilus; species Spermophilus citellus. The sequence continues at coordinate 37,314,834 of NC_138184.1, forward strand.
GTGATGCTATGCCAGTTGTGCCCTAGATTTGTGAAAAGATTGGTGGCTTGTGCTACCTCCATCTTTGCATTCAACTGCCATGCTGTGAGGAAGCTCAATAAACATGCCCAGGCATAAAAATTAAGGACACCAACTAATAGTCCCAGCCGAGATTCCTACTGAGAGCCAATACCAACTTGCCAACCTCAAGAGCAAGGCCACCTGGGAAGTAGCTCTTCCAGGCCTAGGTGACCTGTTGAAGCTTGTGCCATGTTCCACAGGGAGAACCATCTCTGCTAAGCCCTGTTCAAACAGTGAAGTCCTGAGCAAAAAAGCAGCTGGTATTGTTTTAAACCCCTAAGATTGGCACAAGAGATACTCACAATAGGACCCCATCAAAAGCGGATTGACAGAAAAATGCCTAATGACTCCCACAAATAAAACTGGGAACTTATCCTAATGCCAAATCATAAAGCTGAAATTTCTATCTCTCAATGTTCCATACACCCCAGAGTCAGGCGCTACCTCTGTGATGCTACCCCCACAGATATCACCATCAAAACCTGGAGTTCTCCAGGTTGTCCTTTCTTTCACAAGCAGCAAAGCTCCAACACTATCTGCTCTGGAAAGTTCCTCCCTGATCCCATCCACCTGAGACAATGCAACTTGCTGGTCACTCTCACACATTTCTCTGACAAAGTCTTTCCTGATTTTGCCCAAGCCACACCCAGGAGCCCTTTATTCAGGACCTTTCCATCTGTGTTGCTTGATTCCCTGCTCATTCTGCTACAAAGCACTTAGCACACTCTATCCTGAGCCTGTGGTTTCAGGTCTTCCCCATTATTCCTCATTAACCTAATCATTCCTAAAGGTCCTGTCTTGTGATTTTGCTTTTGCCCTGACACCCACATATAGTTTGAATTAAAAAAAATTCTTGAGTGAAAAAAGTGAATAAACAAATATGTACATGAAGGGTGCTTTGCATTTGTCTGCATTTGTCTGAGTTACCCTCAAATATCAAATTAAAAGCCAAATCACACCTGCTTTGTCCCCTACTCCTCTGCAGTTATGAGCATAACAATAACTATTAGTGAACTCATGCCTCAGACAGCCTGGCTGACATTGCTGTCCTTTCCTTCAAATAAAAGCACCTCTCATTTATGAACTGCCACTTTCAACTAACTCCTATTTCAGTTCAAATGCCATATCATATATAAAACTATAGTTGATATGGTTATAAACTTCAGTAATGAGACGTGGGCTCTTCGGGCTATTACGTTTGAGTTCAGGGCACATTCCAGCCATGGCATCTCAATCTGAAGAAGCGATGAAGGACCCCACACTATACTAATTATATGTAGTATAGTAGCCCCTCCTGTTATGATAAAATCTTTGGCCACCATTGAATAAGGCACATCCAAGTCTCCCTTTCATAAGATTTTTGAAATCTCAGCCATTGAGACCGTCACAGCTTGACACACTTGTGCGTTTGTCATAGTTTCTGGAGGCCCACCTCTAACACCAGACCTGGGCTAAGCCGGAAGCCCTGATTCTGATAACACTTTCAGAAGGAGAGAGAGAAGGAGAGAAGACAGTATACTGTCATAAAACATGGAGGAAAACTGGTCTGTTTGGTCCAGGAATTTTCAATGTGGATGTTTGTCCCTGATGTGAGAGGGAAAGGATTATGTCCAGCTGAGAGGATTCTCTGGGCAATGCAGTTCCGTGTCCCAAACAGAGAGCAGGCTGGTGGGTATATGTTAGGATCCTGGCAAAAACCAGGAGATACTTGAAATTAAAGAAAATAATAATCTACACAGGTATAAACAGGATTTAGGGAAACTCACTTGGATGGCATAGTTGGGGGCTATCTATATTGAGGGAGCTAGTGGTACCCCAGACCTGAAGTGGGAAGGAGGGAGAGTGATTATAGAAACCCAAAAAGGTCATGAATGGAACCAACTGCATAACAGGAACTACAACTTTCCACAGAGGGACATCATCACCCATTGATACCCAGAGGCAGTTAGAAAAATGAATGCTCCAACCTCACTCTTCCCCATCCTTTGAAGTCCTGCCCAGGCTTCTCCATTGCCTGAACCTGAAGGCAGAAGGCAACGGAGTCCACAGACTGTGTCCAGGTGGGTCAGCCCTCTGTCCCACCTGAGAAGGCAGAGGTTGGCTTCCAGGGGCACAAAGAAGACATCCAACCTACAGGAGAGAGGTGAGCATGAGACAGTGGAATTTTCTTTGCTTCTGTTGAAGGAAGTGGTGTCAACTTTACTTTCCACACAGTCTAATGAAGCAAGGCTACTTGATTCAAAGGACCCCATTGGTCTTGTACTGTCTTGGCTTCAGGTTCTATTAAGGATTTCAGAATCCAGATCAATGACATTATGTGAATGCCATAAATTAATGTTTTAAATAGCATACTTAATGGCAGTAATAATAAATATTTAACTTGATAATTATCTGAAAATGGATGGTGCTAATCTATATGCCAATCATTCAAATAAAATGCAAGGACAAAAATGGCTTTCTATTTCATATATCCAGATGTGGTTATGGTGGAGAACACCAACATTAGCACCTGCTCTAGCCAGAAACAAAATCAATGACCACCCACATGATGTGAGTCAAGCAAGAAGTGAGTGTCCAGTACCAACTGTCTCAAGTTCTTCCCCAAACCAATCATGCTTGTCTGAGATTCTGCCACTCTAAAACCATCTTTATATTTCAGATGCCCTGGGCTTCTTCAGATCCTTTCCTAAAATTTGTGCACCCCTAAAGCAAATATATGATTAGTTATTGCATAAGTAGTAACAGGAATTAGATTATTAACCCAAGCACTATCAATATGTTTTGTATATGTGATTTCTTTCTATTCATTTTCCAGTTTGTTTTGGGCTCTCTACTGCTGAACTACATCCCCTACCCTTTTAATTTTTGAGATAGGGTCTTCCTACGTTTCCCAGGCTGACCTTAGACTTGTGATCCTCTTGCCTTGGCACCCCCACTCCATGTTTATGGCTTTATAGGTGTGCACCACTGATGTCAGTCAATCTACAGTTTTGAAAGGGAGAGTAGAAGATTTGTTGCTTAGGCCACTGTCTAAAGAGGACAGGCTTAGAGGAGTCATCAAAAGATATGAGACAATCTCTAAATAGTGAGGAAAAGCCAGGTGGTGGGGTAGAAGTCAAGGTCAGAAGAAAAGTAGAGAAAGAGAACCTAAAAGAGGGGTATCAAGTAGATTCGGTCGACAGTATAGCTTATGTGCCAGGCATTTTGTGCAAGGTATCATTTACCTGCATTGTATCAGTCCTTAAATTCTCTGAAGTAGGTCCTATGAAACCCCCCCACCTTTATTCAGGTGAGACAAAAGAGGTTTAAGGAAGCTCAATAACTTGTCCAAAATCACAGAGTAAATGATGAAAGCATCTGAGGATTCCAAAGCCTAAGACTTACTTCCTCTGAAGTATGTACACATCCTCTCAATCTCTGCAAGAGATTCTAGGAAGGGTAAACTAAAACTGTCAATGAATTTTTAAAAAGAACTAAAAAAAAAGGCCTGAGTTCAAAATACTTGCACACTATCCTCAAGAGGAACATTCTGCCATTCATTCTTTGTTCAAAAGGCTTTTGTTAAATGCTCATTGTAACTTGGGCTTCTACTAAGTTTAAGGTCTATAAAAGTGAGGACACATGATTCTCTCTTTTATAGATCAACAGTGCAAGAAAAGCTTTAATCCCAGGGTATACTATGAGAACCCAATGCCAAGGCTTTGTCAGGGTGTTTTGGACCAAAGAGGAAGAGATTAGACCTTTGAACACTTCCTAGATAAGTGTGTGGTGCTAGGAAAAAGATGAGACAGAAGAGAATGCACTTTATATTAGTCAATATTAGCTAAAATATGGCACAATAACAGCAACAAAAATTTCAGAGGCTTTTCAAGACCAGATTTATTTTTTAGTAATCCAAATTCCATTGTGGGTCTGATGACTCTCCAGGGAAGTGATCTGTGACTCTCCAAATGATGACTCAGAGGTCAACACAGCTCAAATGATGATTCAGAGGTCAACACAGCTTTTTTTTTTTTTTTTGCAGCAATATAAGGAGGTTTTTATTATCCCACCAGACAGAACCTCCTTCATCACCACCAGAGCAGGGGAAATTGTAGTGAGAATAGCACATGAAAATTTTTCCTGACTCACCCTGAAAAGGAGATGCACTACTTATGCTAACATTTTATTAGCCAGAAATAATTACATGGCATCCATCTACAAGGATGTTGAGAAGAAGAAGAAAACCATAGGCTGGGGAACTCAAGTAATATATACTCTGGTACTTAGTAGTGAATACACAATGATGACCTAGGTATTAAAGTTTTCTGTAGTGCCCATGCTATTATTAATGATACTTCTGACTTTGATCTGGAGGATGGGTGACTCAAGGTGCCAAAGAAAACCAGAGCTAGGAAAGTGGACCAGATTCTGACAAGAGGAACAAACATGGCACAATCCAATTACCACCCTAGCGACACAGCATGGCTCTTCTAGAGAATCAGTTCTCATAGACTTAAACAGGGAGGGAGAAGTATTTATTTTGCTTCCTGGCTGCCATCTGATATCCACAGTCCTCCCTTGGCAATAAAAGACTTTATCTTCAAGGGTAGTATTTCAAAAGCTGTTACAGCTTTGATCCAATTGCACAGAAAACAAAAATTGCAAAAGTTCCAATTCACAAATCAGACACATTAAAGGCTTGAACACATTAATTAGTTCTTAGTCCATACACTGTAAGGCTACCTTAAAATTATAGCTAAGTGGCATAAAAAAGAAACACGCTTGGATCCGGGGGAGGGAATTGAGAATTTGGGAAATTAAACTCATTACTCCATATACTTCTGTTATGACTCAATTCTTTTTCATTGCCCCTTTTTGAACCTTTTCTATGTCTGTTGTGCTCCTGAGCTGAGTAATGGAATTTAATATTAGGCTCTTTTTTTCTGATTATAGGTGTTATTTGCTCTTGCACAAGAGTAGCTAGATATTTAACAATCAGTGCAAAGAGCCCTAGACAATATCCCAGGAAATGTTCTTTCTTAGTGTGCTGGGAAAGAGTTACTCCAAAGGAGACTGATGAGGTTTGGGATATGGGATGGAATTTTCTAGAAGCAATGGAAAGGAGGATAAATGGGAATAAGAAGAGCCCTGAGCCAGCAGTCTGATGACTGGGTTCAAGTACCGGTTGTTCCATCCAATATTTTGTCATTTTGGACAAGTCATTTCAGGTGCTGGATTCTGAGATGTGCTATGCAGACTCTTGCTTCAGGGTTGAAGAGCTCATCTCTCTACTGCTGGAAGCAATCCCAGAAGATAGCCTTAAACATCAGCCTGTCTAGGGATTGCCTCAACTGCAGAGTGCCACTTTACCAAGGGAGGCTCACACCCAGCAGCTGGTCAATGAAGAGCCTGGTCCTCTTGTTATAAGTTGAGACAATTCTAAAAGGGTTAGTTTAGCTCCAGAGGTCCCCCATTGGGCCAACTGAGGCCTTTGTTAAGAATGCACCACACCTCAACTTCTCCCTTTGCCCAGTGCTGCTTCTTTCCTCTCGCTTGCATAGAGGAAGATCCCAAGAGCACTTCCTAACAAAATCTCCTTCACTCATTTGAACTTCAAAGTCTCATTCCTGAGAAATCTAATCTGTGATTACACAGCTAATTTAAGTTTTTGAATCTAAGGCTCAGTTACCTCTCCTAACCAGAAAAAAAAAACAAAAACTGATAGGGCTGTAGGCTCTGAATATGAAATCCTGCAAGAACATGATAGGTTCTCCAAAGGGAGAACCTGAAAGTGCATGAAATTTTGTGTGTGTGTGTGTGTGGGGGGTGTCCAGGAACACTTTCCTGTACATAGATTTCAACAGACTGTCTCAAGTGGTTTTCAGTCCAACAGGGTGAAAAGCCACTAATAGAAGATGATCTCTTGGAGGATTCCAGAAGGTACAAGGTGATGTCTTCAAAAGTCCACACTCTGTGCCTCTAACATGCCACCATGAAAGTCAGCTCATAGTTACAAGTTAATGATACAGGTCTACCCTCACAAAGCATGTGTTCACTTCAACCATGCCCAGTGCTCTAGAAACTCATTTTATTCAAGCCTCAGGCCAATAAGTCAGCAGCCATTATTTATTTCCCCCTACACAGAAGCAAACTGAAAACTCAAGATAGTTTCAAAATTTTTTTTTTTAAGATCACAAAAGTAATAAAGCTGATTTTGGATTTAAATTCAAGTTTGTTTTAAGCTATGGGTTTATTCAATTTGCTCTAAATTCTGGGCAACCCCACCCTGCTCCACTACCCTGTCTCCTTAGGTTGTCAGACCCACATTTCAAGTTTCTGGCAGGACCCAGATTTTAGAGTAAAAACTGACAGTAAATGGAGACAGCCTTGTGCCACTGACACATCTATTGGAGTACCTGATGCCAAATGAGTTCACAAAAATTGTCTATCAGAGAATTTGGCCTCTACAAGAAAACAATCCAGATAAGTGGATGAATATTTTCCTTTATTTACAGTGTAGGGACAGAGAGTTTGCTTTTTTTTATTTTACTTTATTCATTTTCAGACATATTTAGAATCCAAGCAGCTCATCTGTGAGTTATCTAATACCAGAAGGAATATCCCTCCCATAACATACAATTACTATTACAAACCTACAGTGTTAAATGGGGTACACAACAAACCCAATTTCTTTTTTTATTGGTTGTTCACAACATTACAAAGCTCTTGACAGATCATATTTCATACATTAGAATCAAGTGGGTTATGAACTCCCATTTTTACCCCAAATACAGATTGCAGAATCACATCGGTTACACATCACATTTTTACATACTGCCATATTAGTGACTGTTGTATTCTGCTACCTTTCCTATCCTCTACTATCCCCCCTCCCCTCCCCTCCCATCTTCTCTCTCTACCCCATCTACTGTAATTCATTTCCCTCCATGTTTGTTATCCCATTCCCCTCATAACCTCTTATATGTAATTTTGTATAACAATGAGGGTCTCCCTCCATTTCCATGTGATTTCCCTTTTTTTCTCCCTTTCCCTCCCACCTCATGTCTCTATTTAATGTTAATCTTTACTTCCTGCTCTTCCTCCCTGTTCTGTTCTTAGTTGCTCTCATTATATCAAAGAAGACATTTGGTATTTGTTTTTTAGGGATTGGCTAGCTTCACTAAGCATAATCTGCTCTAGTGCCATCCATTTCCCTGCAAATTCCATGATTTTGTCATTTTTTAGTGCTGCGTAATACTCCATGGTGTATAAATGCCACATTTTTTTATCCATTCATCTATTGAAGGGCATCTGGGTTGATTCCACAGTCTAGCAATTGTGAATTGTGCTGCTATGAACATCGATGTGGCAGTATCCCTGTAGTGTGCTCTTTTAAGGTCTTCAGGAAATAGTCAGAGAAGGGCAATAGCTGGGTCAAATGGTGGTTCCATTCCCAGCTTTCCCAGGAATCTCCATACTGCTTTCCAAATTGGTCGCACCCGTTTGCAGTCCCACCAGCAGTGTACAAGTGTACCCTTTTCCCCATATCCTCGCCAGCACTCATTGTTGTTTGACTTCATCATGGCTGCCAATCTTACTGGAGTGAGATGGTATCTTAGGGTGGTTTTGATTTGCATTTCCTTGACTGCTAGAGATGGTGAGCATTTTTTCATGTACTTGTTGATTGATTGTATATCCTCCTCTGAGAAGTGTCTGTTCAGGTCCTTGGCCCATTTGTTGATTGGGTTATTTGTTTTCTTATTGTCTAATTTTTTGAGTTCTTTGTATACTCTGGATATTAGGGCTCTATCTGAAGTGTGAGGAGTAAAAATTTGTTCCCAGGATGTAGGCTCCCTATTTACCTCTCTTATTGAACAAACCCAATTTCTAATGTTGGATTTTCTTCTTTTCCTATTATAACCATTAACACTTAACTGATTGCTGGTGGCTCTGCTGGTCTGGGGTCAGGGCACTGTGGCTGTGGAAGTCCCATTCCCATGGCTTCCCTAGGAACAGCCACACTGCTTCTTTCTCTGGTCCCCATTCCTAAGGCACTGAGGTGGGGACAAGCCATCCTACCTGAACCACAGAGGAGGTAGCTCTATGTATGTTGCACCTCAAAATTTTTCTAGTTTGCACCCATGAGAAAACACGGTCCCCTTCATGCTTCTGTACCTGCTCTTCTCTCTTTCTGGAACTTTCTTTCTCCTGATAGTCCCAACAATCACTTTCTCCCAGACTAGTTCCCTGACTACCCTAGCTGACAAACAATCCCATCATTCCTAATCCTTCGACCTTTACTACTGCCACAGCTCTCATAAGCACTTAAATATCATATATGTATGTTTATTTTCATATTTGTTATATTCATATTCGTTCATTTTTTTAACCCTCCTAGATGATAAACTCCATGAAGGCAGGAACTTGGTCTTGCTCATTGCTACAGGCCCAGTGCCTAGCAGAGTGTCAGCCTCAGAGTTCATAGTCAATAAATATTTGCTGAATTTCAGTAAGTGAATAAATCTTGCTGAAAATGTCAGGTAAATAGGTTGCAAAGAGAGTCTTCTATTTTCCTGCAGTCAACATTTCCCTTGTCATTAACTGGAAAAGTCTTTGTGAAATACATGATGTATTACAAGGCTTTTATAAGAAACAATGTCACCCAGGCTTCTCCACTTGTATATCATAGGAGCTTCAATGAGTTCTTTAACCTTTCTCAGATTCTAAGACTAGGTTTCCACATTGGTGAAATTGGCGTGATTGTAGTCGCTATAGGAGTTAACAAATAAAATGTAAAAAGCAATTACAGTGCCTGAGACAGGGTAAGTGCTCAATGAATGTTTGTGGAATTATGATTGGCATAAGGAAGTCATCTATGTATTTACTTACTCATCATCCATATACTGAGGAGGGAGGCACTGGAGAAAACAGAAAAGAATGAGATCAACTGTGTGCTATTACAAGGGCCTGGGCCTTGAAGGGGAGACTGTACGTTGTCACTCATCCCCTGCTGCACCATCACAAACTTTAAATATATGCATTGGTATAAAGCACTCAATGAAATAGTCTGCAAGAATCAACCATTGATTCATGTATTCAATATTGCACTGGATATTTTTTCCTCATCTACTCCTCAAACACCATTGAAGACAGACATGGAGAAACTGACATAGCCCCTCATCTGAAGAGGGGTACAGCTTGGTAAAGAAGGAAGGCTTTAGGCAGCTCCCACACTGAGCCTGCTTGAACAAATGGTTTGTATGGCATGGACTCTCAGTCCCATGTTACAGTCTTCAGCTGTCAGAAGCCAATAAGGAGGTCTTAACAAAAAATCCGGACCCTCCATTTCTTTCGAGAGATCCGATGTTCTAGCAATACTGGGCCTTCATTTCCTTCTCACAACTAAACTCCAAAGGGGAGTAGCAATTTACCTGCTTCAAATGAACTCACAAGATTTTTTTTAAATTAAATTTTTAAAAGTTCTACAATTTATCTATGTTACAATTATTTTTATACTGTTTCCAGCAGTCAGATGTTAAATCTTCTACAATGATTGGAAATTTTTAATTTCCTTCATATAAAATCAGTGATGGATGGTGTCATATATTTTAAGACTTGTTCATGGTGGTTAAAGTCTTATTTTTGCAAATTGCTTTTTTTGTTGTTATCATTTAGCGTCCCTTTGTATTCCTAGAAATTGTTTTGGTTTAAAATCTATTTTCGCCAGTGAATATAGCTATACTGCTGCTCTTTGGATTATTTGTTGGCTATATCCTTTTCCATTCTCTTATTTTCCCCACCTGCCAACTCCATTCTAGACAGTGCTCCTTCTGGTCTAGCAGTGTTGAAAATTCCTCCCCCTGGGCCTTCAGAGCCCAAGAAGCAGATCTCGTGTCAGCACCTTCTGCTACCCTGAGAGGTTATGGAGAACCCTGCAGGCCCAGCTCCTGCAGACAGGCAGCCTGAACAGGTGCTGAGGAGGGCACTCCACTTCCAGTTTCCCCCTTAGTGATTCATCCTAATTTGGATTTGGCTATGACTTTCTCTTTACAAACTTTCACCTAAAAAAAAAAAATAGTATCCATCCTGATTATGCAATCAGGATTTGCAATCTCAACTAACATAAATCTGCAAAAAACATAAAGAGTCACCTTCTAAGGTATACGCCAGTGATTTTGATAGACAAATAGAGACAAATCCTAGGTCTGTGAAGGGAAAATGATATTTTAAAGGTCCTTCTGTGTTAAAACCAATGAGGCAGGTTTTCTAGTTTGCAGATTCCAGGATTAGTGCCTTCTCCCAGCCTTTCTAGCTAGAGAGCAGGCATTATAATGAGCACCATCCCAGGATAACGATAAAATTTAAAGACAAATGTCTTTGAATAAGTTTTATATTCTCATTTTAGGGCCATGTAAGTACAACATTGGATGATTATATCCCTAGCCTCAACAGTGTACCTTGAGTATCTCATCCCCATCATTAGCACATGATTTTATTATTTAATAACGTAATGATATTAGAGAAAAAGAGAGAGAAACAGAAACAAAGAGAAAGCGTTGACTGGGGTAAAGAGAGGGCTCATGGAGAGGAAAAGGAATTAATCATGAAGTCAAAAAATGTGTATGTAGTTGGACGCCTAAATTTAAATAACTCAATGCTTCTACAAACTGAAAATCAGCTTGTCCTGCAATGTCCAAATTTCTGTAATCTAACTGCTTCAATTTATTGTTCACTAATTAGATAGAATTGTTGTCCAGAATAAAGAAATCACCACCCAGTAATTACTTCATTGTAAACCGTAATGAGCATCCCAACACTGACACATACTGCAAAAATCGCAGCACAATAAATAGAACACTGTTTTCCAACAATAACCCAGCAGTGAATTCTGCTAGTGTATTTCTTCGTGAAACATGTTTATGTGATAGTCTTCCAATTTTATGGTGGAACTTTATCACCATAAGGTGCATTTCATGACAGTCGAATAACTACATTCAGTTAGGCTTGTCACCACGTGCCTCCTGTATCAAGACACATGCTGATTGTATCAAATACTGTTGACTGTCTTAGTGCTGCAAAGAGAAAAGATGATTACACTGTTCTGTGTAGATATGATGCAATATTATTCACATTGCAAGGAATTGAAGGTCAAGGTTGTCTAACAACATTAGAAAGATTGTGTATTGAAAGCTTCTTAATGCGGGGATGATTCACTAATGGGCAGATGACAGGTGTGCCCCAATGTATGGATGATTCTTTATATAAACGGGTGGGAAGGAAATGTATGCACATCCAGTCATTGTGTGTGGTTGGGTGGGGATATGGGTTATTAATTTTCCATTTTTAAAATAAATCAAAGCAATATTTTAAGTGTCCCCTTTCGAATATGTATTGATTTATCCAAGAGACTTATACTAGAGGACAGTGATATAAAACTCTGCCTCCATTCTGCATAGAAGTACTCTGTGATGACTTTAGCAAATAATGAGTTTGCACTCCACCTTGGCATTCACAGATGTTTCTAGATTCAGCACAGGTACTGTTGACCCTTCCCCTTTCGTAGTACATTTACTACAAAAGATATCTTCATTAGGCAAGACAAGCAAGTCCACCTTCCTAAAATAGCAAAGATTATTAGCAAGTTAATCAAATTTGAAATTTATTTATATTCTATTATCAAAGAACTATCAGCGTCTGGTTCTAGCTCTGCCACTGATATGAAGTCTGTGATCCTAGAAATTCAATTTCTCAAAATCTCATTTTGAGATTTGATCCACAGTAATGGTAATCTTGTCTGGGCCTTACAATTCTTTTATAGTCATGCTGTATACCTCAAAAAGAGAACAAAAGATAAAATATATTTACTAGGATGATTTTTAGAGCGGTATATTTTCCCTTCGTTTCTACATACTCCTGAGCTAACTTAAAACATAATTAAATTACGATTTCAATAATTTACTAGGTCAATACACCATTAATTTTAAAAAGTTGGGTAGCCATCAACATTAAATTCAGTAACAGGGTGAAATGGTAATATTGGAAATTCTGTTGACATAATAGCCCTGTCACCAGGACTTTGCCTTGACTTTCAAAGAATGAGTCTGGTGTAATTAACTACCACCAAGTTTTGACCATTTCACTATGACTTTAAAGGATATTGGTAATTCTCTAATCTATGGTCTTTTCTAGCACGGCCCACCATATGTCCTGGCAGGAACCTGTTTGGTAGAGTCAAGTGCGAGAGGCAACTGAATCTGTAATGAGGGCAGGAGAGATGCCAGTTAAGGACCGGCTCATGGTGATAGAAGAAAATATTCATGTAGATCAGTCTTAAGGAGCAAGAGATTCAACACTGATCATTAGACGGTAGCTGGAGAGACTGTCTTTGAAGAGGTCAGAGAGGAATAACAGGCTGTTCTGACAACTGGACAAGGAAACTAAGGAAGGGACATAATGGTATTCCCAGGGTCCTGGTTGGTTATCATTGTGACAGTGTTTTCTAGGTATTCAGCCTTCAACCAGAGCTATAGACCCTGTAAAAATAAGGGCGAGACCATGAGGCAGAGACAAACGACATGAGCAGTGGTGCTGTGGGCTGGGTTGGATGATGAAGTAGATCTCAGGGACCAGCCTGAGGAACTTGGCAAGAAGAAGCAGAAGGTTGTAGAAAAGAGCCAGAGAAATCATTCCTGTTTCAGCAGGAAAAAAAATGATGGATGACTGGGGAAGAGAGGGTAATACTGGGCTTCAGGAGAGTAAGAACTAGGTAGTCTGGGGCTCAAGGAGTAGGTCAAGACCACAGTTTAATATTAGTGTTCTACAGCAGAATGTTCTATAGTGTTCTAGAGCAGGATATCACCTTTTCCTCAATATCTAATACAGACATTCCTAGAGTGGGCTCTTTGGCTCAATGGAATCAGTCAGCTGAAGACATGTGAAGAAAAAGGCTAGTTATCTGAATAGTCTTTGCCTAACTGCTTTGCTCTTTGGTGATTTAGTTAAATCTCATCCATTCAGTCACAATGTCAATCATAATGAATTGAAGTGACACAAAAAAAATACTAAGAATCAAGATACATTCCAATCATGATCTATTGGCAATATGGGGGTCTTGAAAGAAGATGAATTGAAACCTTATAAAAAATTTATTATGAACTTGTATTGGAGGGTATCTTCTCGTTATTAATAAATCAGAAATGGTCAGCTTTAATGCAATAATTCAAGAATTACATTTTGGTTGATTGATACTGTTGTGGTAGCTGTATTTCCAAGTTTAAAAATAAATGCAAGCTTTCATTTGTAGGCTACATTACTCTGGATAGTTACTAGAAAAATAAATCTCTCGTTAATTAATTCATAGTTCCTAAAGCCTCAATAAAGAAGTATAACTTAACAGCTTTCTGGGTCATACCACTCTATGTCTCAAAAGAGTTTAGTCTAATCTAGGAATGATGTCCACATTTTAGAACAGATACTTCAAAGTGGGTTTATTGCAAACTTAAATACACTTAAATCAGTGTTTCCTTTCGTGTATTATCTAGTGTTCTCCAGAGAAACAGGACTAATAGGATCTGTGTGTTTGAGGAATTGGTTTATATGATTATAGAAGCTGACATCTCAAGATCTGGAATCGTTAGGTTGAGGACACAGGAGAACCAATGGTTTAGTCCCAGTGCCCAAAGCAGGTACGTAAGTTTGAGTTCCAGGAGTCCATGTTTCAGATAAGTGGAAAGGCAAGAAAGAACTGACATCCCAACTCAAAGGTAGTCAGGAAGGAGGAATTCCATCCTACTCCAAGGAAGGTTAAATTTTTGTTCTGTTCGGGCCCTCAGTTGATTGGTTGGATCCTCTATTAAGGGGAATAACCTGATTTGCCCAATCTACTGATCCAGATGTTAATCCTCTCAGAACCATCCTCATAGACACACCCAGAATGCTGTTTCAAGCACTCCATGTTTCAGTCAAGCAGATACATAGAATTAAGCCTCACCTTTAGCAACTAAAATCTTCACCACTGACTCTGAAGTATGTTATTCCAATGGAGTTTGTCGATTCATATATTTCTGGGACATAATGCAGACTTCTCTACTTGTTTTTTTTTTTTTTTATTAAAAACCTGAGTGTTCACATATTGCTCAGTCAAGTAGCCAGAACTTGAGGTGGGAAAGAGAAGTTTCTGGAAGGATAAGACGTCATCCGCCCCAACCACGACATAAACTGAATCAAGAACAAGACTTTATTATTATTGTCCTAGAAAACTTACTGACACCAGTCAGAAGTATGAAAATTATGAAAGTATTGGCTGAGCTTGGCTCCCTGGTATGAAATTGAAACAAGTTTGTGTGAATAATATAAATCCTTTATTTATTTTTAACCAATCAGTCTCTCTTTTAGCTTCTATTTTCTAAGTTGTAAAAATAGAGTTTGGGGGGATTTTCAGATCATTTTACAAGTTTTTAAGTAAGAATCTTTAAGATATTTAGAAATGGGAAAAGAGGTATAAAGGAAAATACAACAAAGTATTCTACTCAGCCCTTATTTTCACATTACCCAGCTTTAGATAGTTAACTGATGTACAAGGACTGATAATTTTCTACTATATACAAGGATCGATAAATCTCCACTATGGTGGAAATGTTCTAGCAGTGTGGGAATTCCTTACAAAATGTTATGGGGGAGAAACTATTTGTGCAGAGAGGAGAAGGGCAAGTAATACACACATTCTAAGCAATAACAGAAACTTCTAACCATGGCCTGAAAATTGGGTATTTAATTGAGGAAAGAGAGAAAGAAAAGCAAGGAGGAGAGAAAGAAGGAAAAGAAAAGGGTGTAGGAAGACAAGACAGAAAGAAGAGGCCCCCCCCAAAAAAAATCAGCCAGAAGCTAGCAAAGTTCTGCCCTCTGGCAAGGGCATTGCAATAGCTGAACTGGAGCATGGGATACAAGAGGCCACTGCCCATCGACACAGTCAAGGATCTGACCCTCAGTGTTTTCATTAAAACTCAAGTATCCATCATGTCTCAGACTGTGTCAGGAGCTCAAAAGGAACTGTCTCTGCCCTTGAGCCCTGTGTCCTCCAGTTAATTCAAAGGGGGTTGCTCCTCACCAGGAGGTTGCCAACAGAAAAATCAGAGAATAAATACTTATTTAGGATATCAAAAGTCAATCTTTTATGTATTCTTTTGTTTATCATGAGTAGCCTGCAATCAGGAACAGCCAGCTATAAGACAGGTCTAAAACACAAATCGAAGAGAAGAAACCACTGTGTCCAACCTTTCTTCTTCCCTTGCACTGGGCCTTCCCTGAAGTCAATGAGATGTGTTCAAGATGGAGCAGAGGATGGTATGGTTACACCATGAGTTTTCCCAGATCAGCAGGCTACAGGATGAGCTCATGAAGCAGAGTTGAGTTGCCCCAGCTGTCTCAGTCTAGCTAGTCCCAGGCATGGACTCCCCTACATGGGAAGACTCCCCTACATGGCAAGAGCCCAACCCAAATCAACAAAGCCACCAGCCAATGCCTGTGTGCAGCGGGACCAGAAGAACCACTCATCTGGCCTGCAGATTTTAAATAAATGTACGTGGTCTTGAGTCACTGAGTTTTATGGTTGTCTGTTACCGTTACTGTGGCAATAAATCACAGATACACTGCCTTTATGTTATCACTTGAATTATCAACCGGTGTTTTTATATTAACACTTGAATTGATTCTTGGTACTTCATATGATAGCAATAACAATATCTTATGTTTATATGCTTTCTATGTGCGAGGCACAGGGAATATTTTTATTCATTCATTCATATATTCAACAAATCCATATTTAACATTGTTGTATACCAAGCAGTGTTAAATGTTAGGGATATAGACTGGGGGGAAAGAGAAAGGGGCCCACCCAAGCATTCCAAGCATTACAAATTTATAGTCTAGATAGGAAAAGATGTTCATGAAATTAGCTCACAAATGTATGAAATTTGCCATGAGGATCATGGAAAAAAAAATGTAGGGAGGTAAATAGTGCTTAGAAAAGGGATTTTTTTGAATTTGTATATAAGGAAAAGAGAACTTTCCTTAAAAGTTTTGGTTCAGGGAAGGGAAAAATGCTGCAAGCAGATGAAATTAAGCAAGGCTCTGGGAGGGAGCAGGGCTCATTCCAAGAATTGAAAGGCCAGCAGCAAGTGGGCCTGTGGGGAGGTGGATCATGCCTTGTGGGGGCCTTTGGGATTTTATTCTCGTACAATACAGGGCTTGAAGGAGTTTTTCACTCAATACTCACTGTTCTCCCAGCAGGTATGGAATTTTATTATGTCCATTTCACAGATAAAAAAAAAAAAACAAGACATAGAGAAGCTAAGCAAGCTGGTCAAATTCACAGTTAATAACTCACACTCCAGAGTGAACACCTGAGCATTCAGCCTCACATCTTTTTCCTGATCATTTTGCTAACACCATGGGAACAAGCTATGTGTTCTCTACTTTGTTTTGCCTATCTCCCCTGGTCCTTAGAAGAGGTCTCATAGAGAATTAGCACAGCCTAAGACTCAGGCAGTCAGAGGTTCAAAGGCTGATCTTGCCCCTGGGTAATCTTGAACAAATCATGTACTTTCTCTAAATCTCTGTGATGCTTACTCTTTGATTTTGGAGATTAAAAAAGGGGTGATACCTCTCTCTAGACAGGAGCACAGAGAGGCATAACTCAAGGAGCTAGAGTGTAGTGGCTGTGTAAGATGTGCTGGTTGTTTTTACAGTCACCAGAGAGGCAGTAATGGAATGTGGATCTAATGTTTACTCATTATCATTATCATCAAAAGGCAACCAGCCTTATGACACTCATAAGTCCAAAATGACACTGACATTGGACTGCAACATCATGGATTAAACAGCTCAATTAGTAAGATGCCCTGCTAATTTCCTGATCCACATCTAAATCTGGAAAAGTCTTCAGGTCTGGCTCCTATTGTCTAAATGATTGGCACACACAGCCCATCCACCTGACAACTCTGTTCTCAGATGGAGAGGAAATGGATACTGAACTACCTTAAGGTTTTCTCCCAGGAGAAGCATCAGTCTCAAGGTGACCCCAGGAAAACATATTCTCTGACCTTCTCTTATTGCCCACTCTCTCCACAAGCCTTCTGTCCACTTTCTTGCTAGTTTGGGTTGAAATGCCCATTTGCCTTCTGGGTAATGCCACAGGGAAGAACTTATAGCAGGTAATATGCCATCCAAGGAATGGCTGGCCCAATGGAAAAGCCACATTGAGTAATTGACCCCTGACTGACATTATGGAAATCCAACAGCAAGTGGCTGAAATCAGTATAACAGCCTCCTTGTCCCAACACCCTCCATTTGTGGTCCCTGGAGGGACTCATTTGGTTTCCATTGAATGACTGCTGCCTTTTAGGGTCTACATAGTATAATAGGGAAGAGCAGACCTCTGGATCCTACACCACCCTTATTTTTACAAGCTTATAGTTCAGATGTGAGGTGTCCCCCAAAAGCTTATGTGTGACACAATGCAAGAAGGTTTGGAGGAGAAATGATCGGATCATGGAAACCTTAATCCAATCAGTGAATTTTAATTCCTGATGGGATTAACTGGGTGGTGGCTAAAGGCAGGTAGGGTGCAGCTGGAAGCAGTGTGTCATTGGAGGGCTTCTTCCCTCTGCTACACTCTTCTGCCAACTTGTTTTGCCTCACTTTGAGCCCTAAGGAATGAAGCCAGCTGTCTCTGAAACCATGATCCCTCAAATAAACTTTTCCTCCTGCATGATTGTTCTGCTCAAAACACAGCAGTGAAAAAGATGACCAAAACACCTTGAGGAAGTCACTAACCCCTCTGAACCTGTTTTGTCTATAAAATTGGGGATAATAACCACTTTATGGGGTCTTTTAAGGAGCACATGAGTTCATGTATGTAACAGCCTTAGATAGGAGCCTGGCACACTGTGCATGCACTGTGGTTACTGTTATCCTGAATACAGAGGAGACAGTTTTTCCCAGTAGGAAGCAGAGTCCCCCATCATCAGTGTGTTTACTTGCCCAGTCCAGGAAGGCAGCATGAAGTTTGGAATTAATGTGCAAAGAGCCTCGTTTCCCAGGCTCTTAGCTGCTGGGAAAAAATTTCCAACTGCTCCTCAGTCCCATGGCCACACCTAGCCATGGCCACGTGCTTCCCTAGGCTCCCCTTATTAATTAATTATTGAATTTTGAAGACATAAGTTATTTTCATGATTTATTCCAGAGAATAGGGGGAAAAAACTAACTTTATTTCTCTATAGTCAGCTTCATAGTGTGCTCATAACACTAAGGAAAGTAAGTATGAAATTACTATTTTTGTTTGTAAATATTTGACTGTTGGCTAATAAAATATTCCAATGAAACCTGGTGGCCTTCCAGACCAAAAAGTAAGTCAGGGTGAGTCAGTAAAAGTCTGGATATTTTTTAGTTACACATTTTATGTTTTTCAGTTATGTTTTAATATTCCTCTTTCATATCAGCCAGGAATTGCACATTAGATTTCTGTATTGCCCACTCTATTCCACAAGACCTACTCAAACCAGTTCTCCCAGCTATCATACTTTCCTTCCAGTGTCACAGTCATTTCAGAGCCTCCAAGAGGCATGATGGGAGGAATGGCCGCAGCAGGCAATTCCTCCCTACAAACCCAGCCACCCTGGCATGTGCCACCCACACTTAGCCTCCGAAAGCCAGGTGATTTGGTCTTATCTTGCCTTGATGATTTTTCCCAGTGATCTGCAAGTCTTTCAGGATTCCAGGTGCATCCAGATTCCTTCTTCATATTCCACTTGATGCTTAGAGTAACTCTCAAAGCCAGAACCTGAACTCCAGAAGTCTCGACTTTACCATTTTCAGCTTTGTGACCCTCAGCTGACAATTCTTTGAGAAAGTGGAAAAATGGTGTGGTCCTCCCTCACTGAGCTGTGATAAGGCTCAGATTCCATCTTACATGGAAAATGTTTTGGAAAATGGTCAACTATACTGTGAAAGTTATTACTCATACCTGGACACATAAATAGAAATTAGAAAAACCTGTTTCCTCACTCCCTTGATCCAAATTAACTTCAAGATATAATCTCTTTTATGCCTGTTGATTTAAAAGCCCCAAGAGAGTAAGCAGAGTGAACATTGAGGCAGGACTACAAAACAGGGCACCACATTTTAAATGGTTTCTATTTGCTGCGCAGGTTCATGAGGTTAGAGGCAGGACTGAAAGTTTATGGTGCCCAGTCTCAGCCAGGTATCCATGTAGCTTAGAATTATGGAAATTTGCAAGAAAAAGAAAAAAGAGAAACAAGGATATATTGACTGTTTTAAATTAGAGGAATATTTCTATTTTTTAACAGTTATGTTTTAGTTGTAGGTGGACACAATACCTTTATTTTATTTTCATGGGATACTGGGGATCAAACCCAGTGCCTCATGCATGCTAGGCAAACACTGTACCTCTGAGCCACAACTCCAGCCTGAGGAATAATTCTATTTCTGAAATGAAAGATTGCTTTCTATTTAGGAAGAATGGCATTGATTCATTTTTTTAGTGAATTTAACCAAGTAGCTTTAAAATGGGATTTCCCAGGCTCAGTAGTGCATACCTGTAATCCCAGTGGCTGGGGAGGCTGAGGCAGGAGGATTGAATGTTCAAAGCTAACTTCCGCAATTTAGTGAGGACTGAGCAACATAGCAAGACCCTGTCTCAAAATAAAAATATAAATAAATAAATAAATAAATAAATAAATAAATGGGCTGGATTTAATCTCCCCAAAATAAAATAAAATAGATCTAATAATGTAGTTATGATATCAGGGAATTCCTCACTTTACACAATATAAACAACATCTAGCCCCAAACCAACTAGATCCTATTAAGATTTCCACTGTTTTCTCATAATAAACAGAAATGATGAGTTCAATTATTGTTGCCTGCGGTATATATAGTAAATTTGCTAAAAGGATGTACAATTTCAAATGTTGGACAAAGAGAAAACAGAAGTGGTGTAGACATGATGTCGATGGGGGAGGAGGAGAGAAGCCAGAAGTAAAAATCTATAGGAGGAGTGGAAGAGGAATGGATAGAGATTGGCCGTCAGTAGGAGAAAAGAGAGAATCCAGGAAAACAGACAAGCGAGAGGAAAAATATATACAAAGAAAAGAAATTAAAAATATAAGAATATAAAAAACACTGCAAAATACCATTTGTATATCACAGTCTTCAATAAACTGATGCATGAAAAAATACCTGGTTTCAAATATGGTAGAGATGCCAGAGAAGAAAAAAATTTATTAAAAACAAACAAACAGGGGCTGGGGTTGTGGCTCAGCGGTAGAGTGTTCACCTAGCAAGTGTGAGGCCCTGGGTTCGATCCTCGGCACCACATAACAATAAATAAACAAAGTAAAGGTATTGTGTACAACTAAAAAATAAACATTTAAACAAACAAACAAAAAAAAAACTCAATGGAAAATTGAACAACTTCTTGGCATTCAAACAGTTCAAACAGTTCAACAGCATCCAAACAGTCCTATCTCTGACGTAAACAAACAAACAAAAAATACACACACACACACACCCAGGAAGGCTGTATTTCTGTGACAGTTGCTCATTGTTCACTCATTCATTCTTTTAACAAATATTTATGAAGCATCTGCCATGAGCCAGGTATATGTTATAGGTGCTAGGGATATGGCCATTAAAAAAAAAAAAAAGATGAGCTCTGCATGAATTTACACCAGATCTAGTCATTGAAATCATCAGAAGGACAATGAATTTGATGTGAGATGCATAGTACTAGCTAACCCCCTAAGTCTCCAGGGCTCAGTGAAGAGTCACTGACTTTGGGATATCTCTGTTTCTTCTCCACATACCATGCAGCGTCATGCGGAGGATGCAGGAGGCCACTCAGAAACCTTGTGTCCCAGACCTTGCTGAAAGCTCACAGTGTGGCCCACCAGGTCTCCTCTGAGCTTTCCCTTCTTCATCCAGTAAGAAGGCTGTCTTCCAGTCCCAATGCCTATGAATGTCTGATTCTCTGACTCTTCCATTCAGCTGCTGACTGGCAGTCAGTGAGCCCCCAGTACCTTTTTTGCCCAAAAGGCCACCTGTGGTTTTTGTTCTTGTCCTATTTTTTTATGTAATTTTATCATAAAAATTGAAATACTTATCCACCCAGCTGTCCAACTTCTCTGGTGAGTAACAAGATCTGGCCACCTGGGGATGCTTTCTTGGGGCAACAGTACTTGGGTCAAGTACTGAGAGCTGCTGTCCCCTTTGAAGATCATTTTGGCTTCCCAAATGGCAGTGGGCTCTATTTTTCCATCTGGCCTCCTGAAGATCCACTGCTGAGGATTTTCCTTATTCCCCACTCTCCATTTGCCCATGTGACCTGTCAGGCCCAGGTACAGATGCTTCCTATGCAATACCTCAGCTTAAGGATCTCCAGGAGAATTCTAGAACTAAGATGTCTTCCTGAGGACTCTTGAGTTGATTAGAAATCAAACCATTGTTCTCACTGCAGCATACTGGAACCACTCAGGGAGGAGCTTTCAAAATGCAGTAAGTCCCTGGACCTCATGCCCAGGGATTCTGATTCAGTTGGTGTAGGTGGCATTATTAATATTGTGTCAGAGCTCTCTGGGCGAGTCAAATGTGCAACTGTGAGCTACACCACAGTTTCACATTAATCAAAGTGCTATGATGGTCTTGCCTCAGATCTCAGCATCCCAGACTTCTAGAAGGGCTGGCTTCATGGTCTTTTAACCTTTACAGTCACAGGGGGTCCCATGCTTGGAAGGGCTATGTGCTTGGTTTAATATTCTGTTGTCACCTCCTAAAACTTCTTGTTAATTTTGTACAAGGGACTTTGCATTTTCATTTTGTCCTGAACCCTGTGTGTTATATAGACTGTCTTCTATACTGGGTTTGGCTTCCCCCAAAGGGAATCAGGTCTTCCCCCTGGGCCTTGGATTGTGGCACTGATCTTTCTCACCATTCTGAAGAGACTGATCTGTTTCTTCCCGGCCTATACAATAAAAAAAACCTCTGTCCTCTTAGAAGAGCACTGCCATTACGGGGGTGCAGTCCCAAAGAGTGGCTCATTTTGGTGAGATGGAAAAAAGCACCATTAGAATACCCACCCAGGCCCCCATCCAGCCCCTCACAACCTCCCTGACTGGCTCTGCAGGGGGAGAGGTTCCCCTGCAGGCTGCCTGGCCTGCTAGTGTTAATTCTGCACATGAGCTGTGTGACCTTGGGCACCTATCTCAGCCTATCCGGTCTCAGTATTCTCACTCATAAAATAAGGCTTATAATTGTCTCTACCTCAAAGGGTCAATGTTAAGAATTAGCTGGGGTTTTTGGTAAAGCACTTCTGGGTTAAATATCCAGTATGCTTCTCCCTTCCCCCTAAAAAAAAATAATTAGCTGAGTTTTTAATCTATGTCAAGGGCTTAGGACACATTACACACTAAGCATAAGATATTATGCTGGAGGGGAGGGCAGCGTGCTATCCTGGAGGGAAGGAGTAAGAAGCCCATTGGAGACTCAGGCCCAAGCCAGGTTTTTCTCACCAGTGTTGCCAATAATCAGGTTGACCTTTTGATCCTTTGCTCCTGCATCTATTTCTCCTATGGTTTTGAATCTGTAAGAAGAAGGCACCTGATTAATAGTCCCCTTAAGCCAACCACACAGGCCAGCTGTAAGTTTCACTCTCCCTCCTCTCTGTTCCCGCTCTCATTGTGCATGTGAGCAATCACCAATCCCCAAGAGCTCCAGCCTGTTGGCCCACTGTGCAGAAGTGCCACTCATGGGCCTGCCATCCCAGAGTCAGAAAAGCTTTTAGAAATGGCAGGGAGGTAACAGATGGCCTTCCCAATCAGACGACTAAGCAGCCCATGTGGTCGGCTGCAAACGAAGAATGCCATGCCAGGCAGTGGCCCTCACCGATGAGCCATGCTGCTGTGCATTGTGGGAAATTCTCCTACCCCACGTATGGGAGGAGGGTGCCTCTGGCTGTGTGGCCATATCCCTCTTCTTCCAACTGCTCCTGCAGACCAGGGACCCTCAGGGATGAAGTCGTTCCATGGCACCATACGTGTGGATGGTTTAGCAGCATGACCTAAGGTAGGGAGCCTGTGGCCCTCCGCTCGTCTGAAATGATGCCTGCGAGTGTGGGCCATGAAGGAGCCGCATCCAGGCGGGGTGATGAGGAAGCAGGTCACACAGGGGTCTTCCCTCCAGGAAATCACCTCTGCTCAGCGACTGCTTTCTAATATGGAGGATAATGAACACCACTGTTGATCCAATTTGCTTTTGCTCTCAGTGTAGAACTTTCCCCGTGCTGTCAGCCCTCTGGATTTATTGGTACTGTAGGGAGTTTGGAGAAATATAGACATTACTATGGCTTTGGGGCTCTTTGTTTCAAAAGAAATGTTTGAATTGTCCTATTTGACAAAAATAAAAGAAAATAGGCTTGACAGTTAGAATGGCTCTTTCTTAGGTGGAAAGCAAGGGCCAGGGAAGATAGAAGAGGGAATAAAATAGGTTTTTAGTCTATGCTTTTTCAATTAATGACATAGAACACCAATGATTTCAATGGGAAAAGTATTATGTAATAAACAAAGAATACCCACACCCAATAATGGAACAATATTTATTATTAGCTCGATGACTCTGCACTGCAAATACCATCAGAGCAGCTGGCCAGAGGAATACTGGAAGAATGTGTTAAAATATATATATATATATATATATATACACACCTACATATATCCCTACCCCTGATAGTGCTGAACGACTCGGGTCAGGGCCCATTACTGAACACACCTCATATTGTTTTCTAAATTTTCCACAACTATTCAAATAGAAGCCAGAAAAGAAAAATTGCCTCTCACTGCAAAGCCTTAAAACACACAAAAAGGCACCATATTGCCACTTTAGGGACACATTTGTTCCCTGCTGTTGCTATTTTATATGTCATTTCAGTCCTGCAGTTAGCTATAAAGCAAATCTTTTCTTTTTCCAGAGAGGAATAAGAGCTGCCTGAAGGGAAACAAGAATGGGAAGCATCCTTAAAATGACTGATTTACAATTGGCAAGGAGATACAATATGAAAATTATAGCTTTCCCATTTTGGAGGTGGGAGCCTCAGATCTTGCTCGAAGAACATCCCCTGGGGGCCCCCTATTGGCACAAGAGGGAGGCTGTCACGAAGGGGCTGAGCTTTCAGAAGATAGAGAGAAGGGTGAGATGTGTATGCATGTATGTGCCTAAGCATGCACATATGCAGGGGCGTGTAGTGGTTGGTGGTAAGAGGATGGATTCAGCAGGGGTTAGGCAGAGTCAAAAGGAAATTCAGAGAGGTGAGCACATGCCGCGACTCATTAGGTACGGGAGGTGGTCCAGCCGAAACCTAAGTTTGGAATTCAGATACCTTAAGTTATAATCCCTCTTCTGACAGTGACATATGAGTACCTTTAGGCAATTCCCCTGACTGTGTTTTGACCCTAACTTATCATGTGTAATAAGGAAAATAATACCCATGGAAGAGGGATATTGTGGAAATTTATTTGTGTTGCCAAAGGACACAGGGGACTGTGGGTGAAAGGTTGAAGATATGTCAAAGACTCTGTCAACAATTTATGTGTCACTTCTGTGTAATTCCCCAAGAATTCAGTCTCTTCTTTACCAAACGCCCTCTGGGGTATGGCTAAGAGAAAAAGACTTTGATTCCTCTCTCAAGGACAAAGATTTACCCAGTCTGAGATAGTAACAGGACTCCAAGATGTCTCCACTTGGCCTCTCAGTATTCTCCCCTTTGTATTCTCTCCCACAGAGAATTATGACTGGCCTCGGTATTCAGTCAGTATGATGGGAATATGGCTTCCAAGGCCAGGCTATAAAGGTATTGCAGTTTCCTCCTTGGAATCCACCTTGGATTGGTCACGGGGTGGGAAGTCATCTGCCATAGGCAAGGGTATTGAAGACACCCATGAAGAGGCCAACTAGAGTAGAATCACCTTTCAAGAACCTCACTCAAGACTTCAGATGACAGCAGCCCATTCACTGACCTGCAGAGAGATAACTACACAAACCTGCTATGGACTGGGGTTGGGGTAATCTAGTGCCATCCGACTAAAGAATCCACCCCCAAGTTAATCTTTGAGACAGTGATTAGACTTAGTTTTGTAAGTCTTCTTAGAATGCTCTGAGTCTACTGATGATTCATTCATCCTTTTTCACCTACTGCATATTTACTAAGCATATAGCCACCGGGTCCTAGAACTACAATAGGTTGTAGGAGAACAGAAGTCCGTTAAACACATTCCCTTAAGAGATTCCATCCAGAGTCCTTTTGGAGACAAGAGTCATGACATGGTGTGGCAAAAACTATGAGGGGAATTACATAGAAGTTATCATCAGAATTCTTGATGGTAAAAGAAGCTATCATGATCTTAAAGAATCAGGAAGGACTGCCTGGGTGAAGGGACATTTAAGGGCATTCCCAAAGGTCAAATAGAAATTTTCAAAGTGAAATAGAGGGAAGGCAGGAAGGAGTGTAGTATGAAGAGGAATGAAAGCGTGTGCAAAGACAGATTGGGCTGTGGTCTATAAAGGAGAGGGCCCACGTGTACCCAAAGTGGCTGGGGAGAGTCCCTGCCTTGCTTTACACCTTAGGTCAATGTTTCTAACATAATTACCTTTTCTTCTGTCAAGTCAAAGGAATATTCAACTCCATGAACTTTAGGACAAGCAATAGAACAGAAAGACCTTCCTTCAACATTCTGCCACCCTCTGACTCATTCCCCCAGCTCTCTGCCCTCACCTGGGCTCACGGGCTCCTCATTCCTTCCTGGGGCTAGTGGGCAGAAGCCATCCATACTACAGAGAAGGTGCTGAGTACGTTGTCATCATTCTTGGAATGATCAAGCTCTGTCCAGATGAGGTGTCACCTCCAAGGAGGACTTTTCATATAGACGAGGTTCTTTGGGGTCCCCAGGAACCATCATTTATGGGGGTTAACACTGAACCTAACTGGCACCTGTTATTCATCCATTGCTTTTCTAATTAGACTGCACATCTGGTGTCCCAGTCTCAAATGGCACCTCTAGTGTCCAGCACTGGCCCCTTCACAGTAGGCCCAAAGAAATGACAATCTCCCCTCTTTTCCCTCATACTATCCTATTCTCCTCCTTTAAATTTTTCCTTTGTAATAAAAAATAATATGACAAGATTTTTTTCTTTATCATTTCTTGAAGAAATTCATGTATACAAATTTATCATTATCATTTGGTTATTTGTTCAATTTTTCTCATCTCCCACTTAATAACACTCAAATGTTACTGGAGTTCTGGGGAAAACTGGGATCTTGCCTGTTTGCTTCCCATTATTTACAAAGCATGCCACAGTGCCTGCCAAGTGGGTGGCCCCAATAAGTATTTTTAAATTAAAAAGAAAGTAATTTAATTTAGTGTTTTTTAATTGCTATCGAGTGAAAAACAATGGTAGTTTTGCATATTGGTGAATCTTTCTTTCTTATTTATTTATTTACTTATTTTGGTACCAGGGGTTGAACCCAAGGGTGCTTCACCACTGAGCAACATCCTCAAGCCCTTTTTATTTTTTACTTTGAGACAGAGTCTCACTAAGTTGCCTAGGTCCTCACTAAGGTGCTGAGGCTGGCTTTAAACTTGTGATCCTCCTGCCACAGGCTCCCGAGTCACTGAGTAGTGAATCTTTTTTATGGCCTTCTGGAAAATTAATCTTAGATACCAAAAACATGGATGCCATTTCTCAGCGAAATGCAATGAGTTTTAATTTGGATTCAATAAATTAGTTTTCATTAGGCTCATTATCTACCAATCCCATTTTCAGAAAAACACCCACAGAGCCTTATAAATATGCAGAACCAAACTCTGTATGTCTTTGCTTGAACTGCAACATTAGACTTAATTATATACTTTTAATAATAAATTACAATGTAAGTTTTGGATTAAGAGTTAACGAGATAGCAATGAAGTGGCAAGTGGGGTAGCCAAACGCACCCACGTGTGTACAGACCACGTATTTTACACCATGTTTAATGAACATGAACAATGTCTTTGACATGAATCTAAAGCTATTCACCTTGGATTTTTTTCTGGAAGCTGGAGTATGAGAGCAAAATTGCAGGTTCTTTCCTTAAGACAGAGCCAATCTATGGCTGCAGCTAAACTGGTTTCAACAGGGTTTAACTAGACATCCTTCTTTGCCCTGCTGATTTGCCCATGGAGGTGAGAAAACAGACAGGCAGCCATTCCTGAGGCACTGGGGAGGAGCTGGGCAGGAGGAGCAGGAGCTTGTATGGCAGAACCTGGGAAGAGAGAGGTCTTCTGGAACAAGGCTTTGGCCAGCAGCCTCAAGGAGTTCCACTTGCCTTCCCACTTGGCCAGGGCAGTGACACATGCCTGTAATCCCAGCAGCATGGGAAGCTGAGGCAGGAGGATCACTAGTTCAAAGCCAGGCTCAGCATCTTAGTGAGGCCCTAAGCAACTTACAGAAACCCTGTTTCTTAAAAAAAAAAAAAAAAAAAAAAAAAAAAAAAAAAAAAATTAAAGGTATAGCAGTAGAAACTCAGTGGTTAAGTACCCCTGGATTCAATTCCCAGTACCCCACCATCACCACCAAAAAAAGAGTTTAACATCACCTGCTGATGGAATATCCAGCCTGCTGGCCAGTGATAGAGATTTCAGTTATCCTACCTCCTACAATCACTCAAGCCAATTTCTTTATCTCTGTCTCTCTCTCCCTTTCCTCTCTCTCCCTTTTTCTCTCTCTCCCCTCTCCTTCATATAGACAATTTCTGTTTGTCTTAAGAACCCTTACTATGCACTTACTAACCAGAGTTTGTACTATTTCAGCCTTTCCAATGTTAGGTTTTCTAAACCATTTAAATAAACAGAGTTTTCAACAATAGTTGACAGTTGAAATGCCACAAGAGCATGTGTATGTCCTTTGCCAAGCAATCTGAGATCCGACAACCTATAATTCATTGAATTTCCTCTCAAGAAGAAAGTTCTGAACAGCCCTTTTGATAGATATTCAAATAAATCTCAACCGAAAATTTTTGTTTTGCTCTTAACTAGTTTCATAAACTAAGATGTGAGTGATTACCTTAAACTTAACTGACCTTATAAAGTCCATCAGTTAGCACAGAAACTTTGTTTTTTCTTCATTTCATGGGTTGATATCCAATTTCTGATATATGTGATTTTTAAAGCTGAAATAATTCTGTTTTAACCAGGGAAACCATTTGAATAATAGGCTTGTGGAGCCCTCCAAAGAGTAGTAGTTGGTGAGAGACCCAGATTTGGCTTGCTTTATTCTTGGACTCTAGTTGGATTCAGGTAATCTCATGCAGTGTTCTCACACCTGTGGTTCATGAACCGTTTATATCAGGAATATGAAAATGAGTTTTAAAAATTCAGGTTTATAATAATGGGGCCTAGGAATCTGCATCTCATACAGGTAGCCTTGTGATTCACTGTGAACTGAGATCTAAAGACAAAAGATGATATAAACAGATGGGTTGATACTCCTATAGATGGAGATTCTTCTTTAATCCACAATCTAATGGACTAGATAATATCTCTGGTATTGACATAGTGAAGAAATCCAGAGAGATTCAGGTTTCACCATGGAATTTCTCATTAAAACTTTCCTGGAAATTCCAGTATTTAGGATTTCTATAACACAAGTACTAAATAAGATTTTGCTTACCAGATCAAAGGGCCACATCCCCAGGGAAGATGAATGGAAGCCCCAATAATGCAAAAGGAATCTATGCAGGGAATTTCAACTTCAGAAAAATCACAAACACAATCAGATAGAAAATTCGCAGTTTTTTTTTAACCCAAATAGACACATAATTTCTTAAAAATAATGTAATGTTCTAACACTAATAAAAAGTACGACGAAAGTCATTGATAATAAACTAACATGGATTTCCTGCCTTCAAACAATGTCCCTGTGAATTACATAGTAGTCTCATCCCTCAAAAAAAGAGCGCTCTCCTAAAGACATAAAAAAGTATTATGTATACATCAAATGTAGAGAGAAGTTTAAGTTCAGATAACAACTATCAAGAGTTTATTTTAACCAAAACAGTTGCCCAGCAGGACATCTAAGCTTGTGTGGGATGCCACACAATTGTCCTTTGTAATGTTTCCCAAGCAAAGCAAGATGTCTAAAACCAGCCCCTGCCCACAAAACGCCAGGCCCCATCAGTGTGGGAACATGAAGGAGGTCCTGTGTCTTTTGATAACTGCTATGTGATCCCTTCTTTATAAGTTCCCTTCCAATGGGGCCTTTAAGGCTTAGACCCTCTCTAGCAGGAAGAACCATCCAAGCCGTTTTATCCCACTGAGTGCTCGAATCTCTTCTGCAACATCTCCACCAAGTGGTTGTCTAACCCAATGTGCTAAATTTGGCAATTCGCATACCACCACCATTATATTGAATAGCTCAGTCCCCCTCTTGTCTTTTTCCCCCAAAAGCCTGTGACAGTGCGCTTGGAAGGTCAGTTCACATGAATCTCGATGGAAGTCCCTATCATCTGTAGATCCAGAATATAGATGGCTTTGGTGACAGTTTTAGTTTTCAAACTCTCTTAAACAATCATGGAAATTGCTTGGACATACCATCTATCATTTTTGCCACTTGCTAACTTGTGTGTGAAATTGTGGGTTTGGTGTCCTATTTTTCTATCTATTTTAGTAACCACATATGTATTAAAAAAATAAAAGTTGATTTTTGTGCCACACTTGGGGACACATTTTGGACTCTACCTTTCTCTTCTATTCTCAAACGTTTATGGTGTAGCTTTGGGTCAAATTATGAAAACTATTACTCAGGCATTAGCTTGAAGGCCTATAGATGAACCCTATATTCTACTAGTGGGGCTGACCTGAGGGTCAGTCCTGTCCCTGAGGTGAGTCCTCTCTTTTGCTCAGTTACGCTTATCTATATAACATTTCACCTTCCAAACTGCCTGGGTCATAAATAGATGCCATCTCTTGCCATTTTGTAGAATTCGGATCACCTTTCCAAGTCTCTCTCCTCTAAAAACCAGCTCTTGCTTATCTCTGTTCAGCTGTTCTGAACATGGGATCTCTTTGTCCTCTGGGCTCTGGAACTTTCAAATTTTCTCCTTTTCAGAAAGGAAGGATGCAGAAACATTATATGAAGTTCCATGCAGACGAGGCATACCTAGCTGTCTTGTTTACCCCCGAGGCTGTGCAGTCAGGAGGCTTGGGTATGAGAGAAGTTCTAAGATGTTTTTGATACTCGTGAACTTTCCATATGGTCAAGGCATGAGAGTTCAGAAAAACAAACCCCCTCCAAGAATTAAGCCTGGCTCAAGACTGTTAGAATTTTTCCATGATTATCAGTTCTCACTGATATTGTTGGTGAAGAAGTGACAGCAGCCAGTCTAAGAGAAGACCTCTCCTTCAAATGCCTCCAGTGTGACTGAGGACACATCCTTTTATTGTGCAATTCTAGCAGAGGAGGTCCCAGTACATGCTCAAGGTGGTTCCTTCCCTGACTTTCCAGGAAACTCTTCCTATTTGCAAACTTACTTCCATTACAATCAAGCAGTTTGTATCTTCACTCAACCAACATTTATCAAACCTCTAGCTGGGTGTGGTGGCGCACACCAGTTATCCCAGTGGCTCGGGAGGTTGAGGCAGGAGGATCACAAGTTCAAAGCCAGGCTCAGCAAAAGCAAGGCACTAAGCAACTCAGTGAGACCCTGTCTCTAAATAAAATACAAAATAGGGTTGGGGATGTGGCTCAGTGGTCGAGTGCCTCTGAGTTCAATTCCAAGTACCCACCTCCCCCTCAAAAAAATCTATAAAAACCTCTATTGTATATGCATTACTGTGCTGTTGCAGCTCTAGGAAAATCAACTGTAAAAAGTTGGAAAAAAAAGTGTTTTTCTCCTAAATTATTTACTGGTGGTTGACTAACCCTGCAGACATCTAAGGAGGGTAGGAAAACCACTAAAACACTAATCAGAGAAACATCTGTAACTGTGGATGGGCAACCTCAGGGCAAAGCAAGGAGAGAGGGGGATTAAGGGATTGGTGGCACATATGTTCTCTGCGGTGTGACTGCTCACAATCAGTATTCTTCAAAAACTATGAATGGCTTTTTCTGTCACTCATGAAAGGTCTGTTGTGGATGGATATCTTAAGAAAATAATAAGGGCACCTAAGCCTTGCACCTAGAGCAATACAGAATGAAGTGGAGACCATGATTTTAGACACATGAATCAGAGGCATAGGGAAGCATCAGATGACCCATGAGATGCAAAAGAATCCTTGACTTAAAAGAGCTTGAAATCTATTGAAGGAAAAGGGATGGTATTCATATATCTGAAGATATGATGAAATATATAAGTGTTAACGGTGAAATTATAGTGTGGTTGGTATTCAGAGATCCGAGAGGATCATTGTGAACTGAAATGGTCAAGAAAACCATCATTTCAAGGTATCTGAACTGGCCACTAAGATGAATTTTTGCTTTAGAAATCAATGGCTCCATCAACTTGCATTGGAAGAATGGAAAAGGAACCTTTAAAATCATTGTTAGGATTGCCAGGCACAGTGGCACATGCCTGTAATCCCTTGGCTTTGGAGGCTGAGGCAGAAGGATCGTGAGTTCAAAGTCAGCCTCAGCACTAAGTGAATGAGTGAGACCCTGTCTCTAAATAAAATATGAAATAGGGCTGGGGATGTGGCTCAGTGATCAAGTGCCCTTGAGTTCAATCCCTGGCCCAATACCCACCCCCCAAAATATTGTTAGGGCCAATTCAATGATTACCATTATTATTTCATGGTTAAATCATTTTTGAGCAGTATTTGATTTTAAAATAAGATATAAATCCTCAGTAACTTCCAAAAAGTGATTCCCCAAAAAGACAGCAGAGATATTTTCATTTCTAAAGTTTCTTAGAAAATCAAAACTTTAAGAAATGCCATGTCAGGTTTATAAAAGCTGTAACAAAATCTCAAAGAGATAGTTATACTCCTATGTTCATTGCAGTATTCCTCATCATAGCCAAGATCTCGAAGCAGATGTCCATAAATGGATGACTGAATGAAATGAACATGAACATGTAATGGAATATTATTGAATCACGAAAAAGGGAAGTTTGACACACACTACAAAGTGAATAAATCTCAAGGATACTATGCTCAGTGATATCAGTCAGTCACTGGAGGATCAACACTGTGTCGTTCCATTTGTATGAGATATCTATAACTGTTATAATTAAAGAAAGTAAGATTGTAGTGACTAGTGGTTAGCAAGTAGAGGAAATTAAGGAGTTTTTATGCATGGGTGTAGAGTTTTAACACAGTTTTAACTTTGATGGAAAAGTTCTAGATACTTGCCATATAGCAACATGCATATAGTTAAAAATACCAGACTATCAACTTAAAATTTTAAGAAGATAGGTTTCATTTTATGTGTTGTTTGTCACAAAAAGTACTATATTTTAAATGCTGTGATTTATGAATACATTACTACATATCACAATAATAGCTGATGTTTACTGTTTCTGACGATAGAAGGGTACATTCTCATTGCAATCTCAATGAATCCATAAAGTATTTATGATTATCCCTGTTATGCAGATGAGGAGACTAAGGCAGACAGAGGGATTATTTGAGTTGCCTTAAGTCCCATAACACTCAGACCCCCCTGATGGGAACAGGACAGCCAGCAGAATGAATGGGACATCACTCCTATGTTGATATGTGAGTTGCACGGCCACTGTCACTCTACATCGTATACAACCACAAGAATGGGAAGTTGTACTCTATATCAAAATGACATGTCAAAATACATTCAACTGTCATGTCTAACTAAAAGAACACATAAAAATTCTAAAAAATAAATGTAGCACAACAAAAGTTCCCCACATCAAGACCAAGGCCCCACCTACACCTCTGTCCTGAGCTCCCCCTCAGGCCTGGCGGTCTGCACTCACACAAGCATGGTGTCAAAATGTGCCAACTGATTGTGTTCTGCAGCCCTGCATAGGTCACTGTAAGTGCCAGGGGACACTATTTCTGATAATTAAGTCCCCATTAAAATAAATGAAGGAAGTTCATTCTTCTGAGAGATAATGTTTTACTCTGGCTGCTGAATCAGCAAAATTAGTCAAGATTAATTTACATTCTCAAGAAAGGAGGTGGGTCAGAGAGAGGCAAGGGCCTCATGAAAAAGAAAGCAAATGTAGGTCCTGGTCATAGGTTATATTTCAACCAAACGGAACAAAATACAGCTTCTCAATGCTGTTAACTCCCAGTTGCTCGGCATCTGACTGCTGGGTGACCGGCTTGGAACCAGCGAACTGGGGCTCTAATCCAGTTCCTGCCACTCAGGAGCACCATGAACCTGGAGGAGTCATTTGGCCTCTGTGAATTTCACTGTCCTTGTCACCAAGATGTGAATCTACACGGCAACCTCTCAAGGCAAAAGGTGAACGTAAGAGGGTGTCCTCGTGGATGAATGGAAAGTCCTCTGCAAACACCAGAGGTCACAGAGGATGTCACCTTGTTTATTTTATCATTGTGTGGATGGGGCTGACCATCTCTGTAATTCTGATATTTCTTCCTCTTCACAGATTCAATTCAGATGACAAAATTTGCAAAGTGGTTCAAACAAGAGCAGAGGCTCAGAGCCCATTGGTTCTTATTGCCACAGTACTTCCAAGCCCCAACTGGAAGAACCAATAGTTCCTCCCTTATAGAACTCTTCCAGCCATCCCCATCTGGATGAAAATAGTTTACTAATTTCATAACACAACTGAGTTGGTTCCACATAACCATATTCACCCTTTCCTAGTTACTGAACATTAAGTGTCACAAGCTGATCTGAAAATGTTAGTAAAATAAGATAAATTGTTCTGAAAGGCAGGAAATGCTATTATGGGGTAGAGATTGGAGAAAACAAGACAATTGA
The DNA here is from genome assembly GCF_964194105.1 of Spermophilus citellus. Taxonomy (NCBI): domain Eukaryota; kingdom Metazoa; phylum Chordata; class Mammalia; order Rodentia; family Sciuridae; genus Spermophilus; species Spermophilus citellus. The sequence goes on from NC_138184.1 coordinate 37,348,899, forward strand.
AATATTGTATGAACCAAGTGCTAAATCTGACTCCAATGGGGGGAGGTAGGAAGAGACCCATCTCCCTTCCACTGTTAGGAGGAAATGTGCCAGCTGGGCATGGTGGCATAGGCTTGTATGCCACTCAGCTCTCCAGAGGCTGAGCCCAGAGAATTTCAAATTCAAAGCCAGCCTCAGCCACTTATGCAGGCCCTAAGCACCTCAGCAAGACCCTATCTCTAAATAAAATATTTTTTAAAGGACTAGGGATGTACCTCAATGGTTAAGCACCCCTAGGTTCAATCCCTGGTACAAAAAATAATAATAATAATAAGGGAAACCTATCAAGATGGAAGAAAAGCCTCCCAAGGTGTGAAGGACTGAGGAGACAGGTGTAAGTTCTTCTGAAAGTGGATTATGTGAGTCCCCTGAGCTCACATGTAATACATAGAAACTGAACATTCTGGAAGATTTTATTAAAAATTGGTGATTATGGTGAATGGGTACTAAGTTATAGTTGGGAGAATCCAATTGCATAACTATAAGCTAATAGTACATAAAAATATTACAATAGTAATATCATGACTATGGGTTAGTAGTAGATAACAATAATGTATAGTATATAATAATAGATAGCAATGTATAGTATGCTTCAAAAAAGCTGCAAGAAAGAATTCTGAATATTTTTCACCACAAAATGATCAATGTTTAAGTCAATAGATACACTTACCCTGAACATTACACAATGTATACATGTATCAAAAATATTACATGGTATCCCATAAATAGGTATAATTTTTATGTGTCAATTTTAAATAAATACAATTAAAATTGACGTTTGACTGATGATAAAACATAAGAGAACTCAACATACAGATTCTACATCGTATAATTATTTGAACATTTAAAAAATATTGCCTTGAGCTGGGTGGGATCACACAACTGTAATCCCAGCCACTTGGGAGGCTGCAGCAGCAGGATGACAAGTTTGAGGCCAGCCTAAATTTAGCAAGACCCTGTCTCAAAATAAAAAGTTAAAAGGACTAAGGATATAGCTCAGTGGTAAAGCACGCCTGGGTTCAATCCCCTGTACCCCCCCCAAAAAAAATTGTGCCTTAAAAGAGAATATTTTTAAAAACCTCTTTATCCTATGTACCCATCTCCACTTCTCTTAGATTACCCATGTTTTCCTTCTATCCTAACCTCATATCTTTCTTGACTTTTATTTTAAAGCCTTTCTGCAAAATTCCATATTTTAATGAAGTTTTCTCTGAAAGTTCTTTTATAGATGATAGATAACAAATATTTCAATGTATGTATTTATACATATCCAAATTATAGCAAGAATTGGTGTACAGTTTTTAAATTAGGAAAAAAAACCCTGAATTACTCCCAGTAATTCAGCAATTGTCATAATTGCTCTGACAATTATTTTTTCAAAACATATACTTACATATACTTAGATGTAGTCAGTTTAAGTGCAATTTTGAATTCTATTTCTATGTATCATGCTATATTACAAATATTTCCATTCAAAATATCCCAATAAAGATCTTCAGTGGCCATATCTTTGAGAGCAAGTAGATTAACTAGCCTTTTAGAATATGTAGGGCACTTTCTTACTCTTAAAATTTTAAGACATGAAACATTAGTATGAAGAATGATATTGACGATAGTGGCTCAGAGTTGCCACACAGGGTTATTTTTAATGTAGCACAACCGTAAAGGCCACCACTGACATCTGTCAACACCATAGATTAATGCTTTTCTTATGCCACTATTCCAAAAGATGTCAGAAAACTATCTGGATAAGACTAGCATTAGCTAAATCACTTGGTTGGGCAAAGATGAGATGCTCCTTTCTACTAAATGTTTGCCATGGTCCAAGATGTGTTCAGACTTTCCCCACATTATCTCATCTAATACTCTCTACAACTCCATGGGTGTAGGAACTACTATCATCAGTTGTGTTTTACAGTCAAGGAACCTGAGACCTCAGTTCATACCATTAGCCAATAACAGAGTAAGGTTTGATCTAAACTTGTTCCAGCAGCAGAATCCAAGTCTATTCAACTGTTTTACTCCATGCTAGACTGGCTTTTAATGAAAATTAATCGGCACAGGCATATGGATCTATATTTTCTTTTTAAAATTCTTTCCTCAAAGGTAGAATCACAAGATTCTGAGGTAAATCCATTTTAAGGTCATGTAATTTGCTTAGTAACCAGTATGGTAATTAAATTCCATTACAGCTTTTCATCTTTCATTTGGCAAATACTTAATGATCAACTATTATGTTCCAGGCACTGTTGTACAAGTTAGAGAAAGAATAGTCGGCAAATTACCTTTTTTCTTGTTTTGAAGAGGTTTAAAATTAAGTGAGAAGCTGTTGAACCATCATTATTCTGCTACCCTTTGATCTATTTTCTGATTTGATTTGAATAAAATGTAATCTCACCACTTAAATCTACACTTTTAATAAACACTAAGGGTTGATTTGAATCCCAGTGAGATTTAGTAGTCATTGGTACAGTGAATAGAGAAGAGTGGTACAAAATAGAAGTAAAAAAGGCAAATAGGGACCAGAGACTATTTTCCCCTTCAGAACACTCCTATAGCACTTTTTAAAAATATACATTATCATCAGACTTTATGACTTAGTTACTTGTGTGAGTGTCAGAGCTAAAATTCTTTTAGGCAGGAGTCATATTAAATGCAACTCTGGGGCTGGGGCTGGGGCTCAGTGGTGGAGTGCTTGCCTAGCACGTGTGAGACACTGGGTTTGATCCTCAGTGCTGCATAGAAATGAATAAATAAAATAAAGGTATTATGTTTATCTATAACTAAAAAGAATTTTTTAAAAAGCTATCATTTTTGTGGGCACTCAAATATATCTGTTAAATGAATGAAAACGCTATATGTATTACCAATAAAATAGTATCAAAAATGAATAAAATGGAAGAATTAGTAATTTATTCCTCATATATTCCACGTATTGGGTGCTTAAGTCTTTTTTGAAGAGGGCTTGGAGACCATGACCCCCATACACGTAATTTATTTGAGCACATAAAACATAGCAAGCAAATGCTAAATATCAATTATTTATAATACTTCTTTGCACCATTTCCAAATCTTGCCTCATCATAAAAGTCAGTTTTAAAAAAAGTTATTCCCAGGGCCCTCTTCACAGAATATGATACGGTTCAACTAGGAATCTATTTTGAGAAGTTTCCTAGGTGAGTCTTCTAATCTGGCAATGTTTTTGAAAAATGACTCATACAAAATGTAAGACTTTGCATTGGATTTAAAAAAATGAAGAGTAGAGAGTTCTAAAGAGGAGGGCAGTTTCTAGCATCTTATTTGGTTGTAAAAAGAACACACAGGATTTGGAGATTACCTACATACCTGTTGGGAGGGGATTGTCATCTCAGTTTTGACAATGGGTTCACAGAGTGCTCATGAATAAGAGAAATAATAATTTATTAAGTTCCTTAAAAAGATACATGCTAGATAAAATAGCAATCATATTATTAGACTAGAATAAGGGGTTACCATGGTAGAAGATGCTCTTCTGGTAATTCAATTGTATTAACTAACACCCATGAATTCATACCATCCTCATTTGAGTTGTTCATGTATAATTACATTTATAAATATACAAAACTCAAAAATAACTCTGTAAAAGAGCAATATAATTCCTTATATAAAGCAGCAGAAAAATCTTTATATGTTCCCAGACATGGGCAAGAATACAAGAATTTGTATGCACAAGAATGTTCATGGCAGTATTATTCAAAAGAGTCCTAAATAACAAACCACCCAGATGTCTGGTAACTGCAAAATAATTAAATGAATTGAAGTATATTCGCACAAGGTAATATTTTTAAAGCAATGGTCAATGAATATATTTCTGCTACAAAAAAAAAAAAAAAAAAAAACCACAGAGGAATCTCACAAACAGGTTTCTGAAAAAGAAGTCAGATATAATAGAATACATACTGTATGATTTCATATATAAAGTATAAAAACAGGCTAACTAATCTATGGCATCAGAAGATAGCAGAGTGACTATGTCAGGTGGCTACTTACTTGGAGGGACACAAAGGGCTTTCTTGTACTAGTTCTTTGCCTAGATGCTGGTTATGTGGGTATGTGAATTGTGTGAAATTTTTTTGAGTTGTACAATCAAAATATTTGCACATTTCTGAATGTATGTCATACATTGATATATCATTTATTTTCAGAAAGTCTGAAAGATATTCTGAATTTCTCCCCAAATGGTGTGACTGCTACTAGGGCAGAAAATTGCTGCCTGTTATCTTCCCTAATGTACAGTCTCCTGTCCTATAGAGAAGGGCAACAGAGAGTTTGTACAGGAAATGCATGACAATTTTCAAATGCAAAGATTATGCCTTTTATCTACTTCCAGCTTATTATTTAATTTGAATGTGTTTTCCAATAATGGCCCTATATATGTGCTGATTCATCCTTATGACCCTGCCATCTCCCCCTGCTTATTAAGGGGTATACTCTGTGAAGATAGAACAGAAAGAAGAATCCACAATTCATTTAGGTCAGTGGTTCAATGAAGTCTTTAAGAAAGAATAGGCTAAGACTTGGCTCTCCAGGGGTCACCTGTCAACCCTACCTCACACAGCCACCTTGAACACTGTTGCTTCTGTGTGACAAACCCTGTGTAATTGTGTGGACAACACACATAGAGCCCTGTGATTTGAAAATCAAGACCAGTAGTCAATACAATTATTGAGGGACACAAACAGGGTGATTGGTGCTGAGACTGGACAGAGGGGCCTTTGAAAGCTGAATATTGGAAAAACAGCCACTATGGCAAATAATGTGGGTGCTGTTCCCAGTTTTCCATCAGTGATTTTGTTATTTGGGAGCACCTCCCCTCCCCATTTGCTGTGCTCCCACATTCAACAGCAAGCACCTGTGGCTCTTTCTCAGAGAGTTTTTGGAGATTCCTAAAGCTGCTTTGTAAGCATTTGGAGAGAGCTGAGAATCTTGAAATGCATCCCTAGACAGCACTTTTTAATAGCTCCAGCCCCTGGCCTCTACTTAGGAGCCATCTGAGATTGAAACCAGGAAAAGGGCAAAATGAGAGGAGCGCCCACAGTTGAAGGAGGTGCTAAACAACTCAGCCACCAAGATAAGCGTGTCAATGCAATCATTCAAAAAATTTGGAATGAATGTAAAAATCCACTGTGGTCAAAATACCAACATTGCAGTTGAAATCAGGGTCATTATTACCGTTCTTTCCTATCTCCTCAAATCCCTCAAAAGCTCCACACATTCTCCAGGGTTCCCCTCCAGATGTTTTTCTCCATGTTGGAATGGGAGTGGGCAGTCATGAATGGGGTCAGGGGTCCTTTTGATTTTTCTTTTTTTTTCCCCCCCGCAGACTCTTAAATCCTTCTCTGCCCCACTCCACATCTTATTTCTCCAAATCCTCCCAGTTTCCAAAGGGAGCTTCCCCCCAAGTGTCACTTTGCCAGGGCTACTTCTTCCTATGATTCCTTTCCCTGAGGTCCACGTGCTGATCCTCCAAGAGTTCTTTTTAAATATGATTATACTTCATGTGCTCTTCTCTCTTTCCCTCTAGTGATAACTTTAGCTCAATCTCATTAGGCACAGAATTTGTAAAATGACATTTTTTTTCTTCATGTTCAGCTGTACAATTATGAGGATCCTTGGAGACATTTGGTCTTAGTTACTTGCTATTAGATTTGGTCTTACAAAACCCACCCACCCTCCTCCATTTTTTGACCCCTCTGGAGAGATGGCTGAATCCAAAGCCCTTGCCAAATTCTGCTGCTTCATCTTGATTTTTTTTTTCTCTAAATGCTTCCTCCTATCCTCAGGCTGGGAACCTCAGAAGTGGAAAATGTGCAGCCAAGAAGGGTGCGTAGACCTTGACATTCAAAGGATAATATTCTTTCACAGAAAATAATAACCTTCCTTAAAAAATATTTTACAATTCATTACAATTCATGCGGCGCCACTATGAAAATCAAAACCCTGTCACATAAAAAGCCCTAACTACACATGTAAACAACTACACACTCTAAGTGGAATGTAATGTTGGAATCATGTCTTTAAATTTATTTCATTACTAGCTATATTGTAGCAAATGAAATGCTGGGAAGCTGAAATGAGAAGTGAGTGCATAGGTTTCCTGGTTCATGAGTTTCATAAGGTACATTTAAGGTGCCATCTCCTGGTGATAGCTTTTCTATACCTCTAGTCCACAGCATGCATTTTATCTTTATGTGCTGAAACAGCTATCATAATGACCTCAGGCCCATTTATTTCTAAAAATAAATGTAAAAAGGGAAAAAGGCTTTTGTTATTACTTAATCAGTTAACAGCACAAATTCTCTGAAGGAGCTTGGTGGAGTCTATCCATATCAATTTCCTGGTTTTGATACTGTATTTCAGTGATACCAAATGTAAGATAGACAGGGCAATGCTAGAGACCCAAAAGGCAAGCAGAGGTCCAAGAGACCAGCTGTGTAGACATCTTGCCCTAAATTCCTTGCAGATGATGTCATCAGTAAATACCTTTTACATGGAGTAGGACTAAATGTGCCTCTGAGATATTTATCTGCACTGATACCTGGTACTACATGAATTACTAGCTCATTACTTCAGTTGATGATTGTCTTGGGACTGCTGGTCTTAATTCCGACCTGCCATGTTAATAAATATTTCTGAGCACAACTTACGCATTACACAGTTAGTGGGATGTGTGTAACAGGCTAAATATAACTGGCAAAGTATCAGATCAAAAAACGGGCCTTTGCAGATGTGACTAAGTTAAGGATTTCAAAATGGGGAGAGCATTCTAATCATCCATGTGGGCCCTAAATTCAAATATAATTATTCTTATAGTAGAAAGACTGAGATCCCAGGAGATTCCACACAGACACTTACAAAGGAAATGTGAAGACAGTACAGGGAGAGATTTGACAATTCTGGCCTTCAAGATTGGAGTGATGAGGCTATAAACCAAGGAATGCCAGTAGCTACTAGAGACAGGAAGAGACAAAGAACAGATTCTCTGGGGAGAGCATGGCCCTGTGTATATCTTGATTTCAGCACAGTAACATGAGTCTTGGAATTCTGGCCTCCAGAATTGTGAAAGGGTAAATTTCTCTTGTTTTAAAGTACCACGTCTCTGGTAATTTGTTACAGAAGCCACAGGAAACATCATGATGGGAGGAAGTTCTCTGCACTGCTCTAGGGATGCTTTGGGCTCCATGGAAGCAGCCCTGAGCTGGGAATCTGGAAGCATGCCTTCCAGTGGATCTTGAGGTCTCTTCTAACACAAAACATTAGTATCACCACCTTCTGCTTCTGTTGCAACCTCTGTGCACAATAGGGGTCAAAAGTATCTTCCAAAAGTTACTATAATCTTTTCTGTCTTATATTGCAATTGGCACAGTCAAACACTAATTCAATTCTGCCATCTCTTCCTACCATACACTGTTGTTATGTGACCTAATTCATTTCAAGTTCACCCTCCCCATTTCTCATTATATTGATATAATGTGTCCTAGGTATTGCAACTCAAAACATGGTGGATTGGCCAACAACACTGCTGACCCCTGAGAGCTGGCTAGAATATAGATTCCCAAGTCCCACCTGCTGAACCAGAGATGTGCCATCAAAAGGATCCCCAGATGACTGATTATGTATATTAAGGTATGAGAAGTTTTTATCTAGGACTCAGGAAATTATCAATATTTTGAAATAATTTCCAACAGCCAAGCCTACAGGTAAATCCGCAACTGACTGCAGTTATTGGCATATTGGGGAATCTCAGTGTTTTTGCAGAACATCCTAATGATGCACAAATACAGCACTACTTCACTGGCTAGCAGGAGACTGTTTTGACATAATACATACTATTAGTAACATTGCAAACACGGTATTTCCTTTAAGAAATAAAGACTATCTTCTGCCCAGCATTTGCTAAAATACAGCTTTTAGTTGGGGCTCGCATTTGCCAGGTTTCATGTTGTTTTCTTCAAGCAATATTATTCTGGTACCAGCTGAGAAGGACAAACTCAGGCCAGCTGAGCTTTCCGTTTCTTACTGTTGCTTACTTAGGAGTCGCAGGCTCGCCCCTTCGGTATTCAGTTTGAGAGCTTCGTGGGTGTTCTCCAGGGGCATAATTGCTCAGAATTTGTTTGGGCACAGCAATATTTCCACAGTTCCAATTGCTCTGTTTGTCTGGCTCTCCATTACCAGTGTTTTGATCTCACTGAAGCATGCCAGGCAAACTTGTCTATATTTGTTTCTCTGTAAATTTGAATTACAACAATTTTCAATTGCAGTATTTTGACCAGCTCTCACAAAAAGGCATTTCCCTAAATCTTGGGTTTAAAATATTTAGAATTTCATCTATTTGGTCAGGATTACAGCAAACGTTGAATTCAATATACATTTAGCCATTTCAACCTGCATTCCATGGACACAAAGGGGTATTCTTGAAGTTGATACATGTGGACACACTAATTTTTCTTCCTACTGGTTTTAAGATAAAAATCTTTTGCTCGATGCTGTCCATATGAAAATAGTCAGTGATCTCCAAGAGAGAAGAAACAGAAAGAATGGCTAATTATTCAGACTTACTGCACATGAAAAATACACAGGTCACACCAAACTGTCTTTTTATCCTCTCTCCTATGGAACATGCCCTCCTGGGGGTGCGGACTATGCCATCAAAGCCACCAACAGCAAATAATTCAGGAAAGTATTAGGGCTAGAGGACCAATACAAGCAAGTGAAGTTTAATTCTCTTCTCTTGGCGAAGTAAAGCAATTAGAGGGAAAACAGGAATGGATTCAAATGTTGCCCATTCTGCAAACCACATATTTATTTAAATAACCATATGGCAAAAAAAAAAAAAATATTTGGTTGATTTGATATTTGCTTTTGCTATTTCCTCTTGGGCAAACTGAGAAATGAGTGGCTGTGTTTTTAAATAGAATAAACTGTCTTTAAATGCAAACTATATGCGAAAGTAGATGCATTTGGATGTGAGAATCTTATGAAAGTCAGAGAGAACATTACTTCTGCTCAAGAAAAAAAGATTTTCTAGTAGATGGCAGCTTCCGAAGTTGCCACTTTCTGACTAGCATTTCTTCCATTGGCTAATGTTTCATATTGTGCATTGCCAGATGTGGATTCTAATTCAAAATTAGTATTGATGCTATTGCTCGTATAGTAGGCAGCCATCATAGAAGTGAAGACACCTTCAGTGTTGCTGTTTCTTTATGAAGGATGATGGCAGCAGAGAAAGTAGCGTCAATCTGCATTGTGAAATCTGCAGTAGCCGTCTGAGTTGAGGAGGAAGGGATGATCAGCTTGATCTTGATGAGGCTGTTGAACTTAGGATAAACAACATTTCAGAGACTAAGTTTATTGCTGTGTAAAATGTACCATTTTTATCAGCACACCTGACAAGGTGCTGGCAAAGGTCAAATGAGATCCCCCAAATCAGCCACCTGGTGTTATGTGTGGTGCATAGTCACTCAGATCCTCCTTTGTTGGTCTCATTATAAGCAACTACTTTTTCAACGACTTTCCCTTAGGGCTTCATACATGTCACCTTTCTGTCCCCTATATACACCTGCACCACATTATTTTTTAATTCGTTTAAGTCTTGAGTTACTGTGTTTAAGAGAGATCCTTCTTTATGGTGAGATAGTATAATGAATGAATAATATAACTTGAAATTTATGTAACTTGAAATGAATGAAAAAAGAAAACTTCAGAAAATGATAAGAGCTATATGGTGAATATATATTGGTTAGCTAATATTGTGTAGCAAATGATCCCAAATACAGTGACTTAAGCCAATAAGCATCTATTATTGCTACTGATCAGCTAGACAGTCCCTCTGGACTCAGTCAGGCTTACTAGTTTGTTGGTGGTCAACAGTGTCTTAAGCCAATGGCTCTATTGATCTTGGCTCAAGTCTCTTTTATGTATGGGGATCCACTGACCATGGCTGAGACAACTGAGCTCTCCTACACAAGGACTGTCACCTTCCAGTGGGCTATGCTTCCCCCCATGATATTTTACCTTCATTCTATCAATAGATGCAATCTACAAGTCCAGCTCAGATTCCGGAGGTGAGAATCTAGATGGGAGGTCAAGATTGTGTGTCTTGGTTAAGATGTATGGTTACAGAGAGGGTTGAAAAATTGTTTCCATTCTTTAAATCAAAACATTCCAGTGATTTTATGTCCATTTTAAACGTAGTAGCCAGAGAATCCCCTGGGGTTAGGTGACTTTTGTGCTAAGAATGAATTGGGCTTATGAAGACTTGGGAGCCTGCTAGGCAAAAAGTAGCATATACAAAGTCCTTCAGGGGGGACCATGGCTTAAAGTTTTCAAAAAAATGAAACAAAGGTCATTGTGGCTGTCTGTGTGTGTGTGTGTGTGTGTGTGTGTGTGTGTGTGTGTGTGTGGTTTCCCTCCTTAGTGTAGGAGCCACATTCATAGATTGCACATTTGGTGGAGGAAATCAAGAAGAACTTACAAGTGAAAGAGAAGAGCTGAAGATTCAAGATTCTAAGAACTAGGAAGAACTTTGTCCCCTTCATCTTGATCAAAAGTAATATCAGGTCTTCCACCCAGAACTCCCAAACTAATAATTCCTTTCATCTCTCAAAATCTGCAAGGGCATTCCAAGTTGGATTTCTAGATGGAATCATACACAGAGTTTGTTATTATAGAAAGCATGAAATAGTGTCACTTTTATCTCTGTCTGCCACTCTGTCTTTCTAGGGCAGAATTGTAGAATTTTCCTAAGTAGTTTTTTAATTCCTTTTTTCCCCCTTTGATAATATCTCACAAACTTTTCCTTCCAATAATGCAAAACATAGGAAACGAACTCACTACTCATAAGTCCCAGTAAAAACGGAAATAGAAAGTGCAAGAGGCAGAAGGGCAGTCCAGGATAAAGCCACACTTTTGGCTCACATTCCTGCAACATCCTCACAGACAATAGTCTCTTGGTTACTTGAGTATAAATGTGGAGTCTTAAAAGTAGGAATCAGAAAGCTTGGGCTCTAGCCTGGGTCAAAGCCAAAGAGCATCATCTTTGCCTTGTTCAATCTTATATGATGAACCCTTTCAAGAAGCATCCATTGAATGATCTAGGGTGTATTTCAAAATAGCTAGGAGAGAACAAAAGTTCCCAGCATGTAAAAATGCTAAACAAAGATATAGAAAGTGTTTGTGACCCTTGTGTGATCATTATCAAATGATCACTCTATACCTGATAATTATGTGTCAATAAAAATAATTTAAAAATTTTAAAGAAGCACTTATCAAACACTAAATGGATAGATGGCTGAATTCTAGCTGGATGGTTAGCTTGGCTAATTGGATGAGACTAGAAGGAGAGAAAAGAACCCAAGTCACAGTGAGATTGGTCAAAGCCAGAAAGGAAGGTCTATTAACTGACACTGAGAATCAGATGGGGATGTAGCTCAGTGGTAGAATACCAGCCTGGCATACGTGAGGCTCTGGGTTCAAATCCCAGCACCACATACACATAACCACAAGAAAATAGAGACACCACTGGTGAGTGATTAATTTTCTCTTACTTGACCATGTATTAAAAAATTATCTTGGATTAATTTCTAACTGTTCCTAGCGACTAGGAACAGTCATGTAATTTTGAGCAAGTTTATCAAATTCCCTGGGCATCATCATTCTCATCTCTACTATGGAATGACTGGAGTAGATAACTTCTAGTTTTTCTTTCAACTCTAACAACACCCTAAAATTCTTTTATTTTTCACTTCTGAGTACAAGAAAATCCTTACTAGTATTCTGTTTCAGAAGCTCTGTATAGAGACAGTGGCTCTTTCTGTCATTTTCTTTTTTCAATTTGGAAAAAAAAAAAAAAACTTGGAAAAAGTTGGCTCTTTGACATCACAGTTCAGTCCCCAGTAAACCCCATATACACAAAAATAGAATTAGACAGTTTAAGTGCACCAAATTCCTTTTCTCAATGGAGCCCTTGATTCTATAATCCATCCTGTTATGTGGTCAAAAAAAAATCTCTTTAACAAGGAATTAATTCCACTCTTCCCCTTAAAAATCTCCATTTTATGTATCTGTCATTTGGTCTGAATTCTGTTCTTTGTTTAAAACACCTTTCTCTACTTTCCCTCAGGGAACTTCCTCTCCTCATTCCACATGGTTCTGGTTGGTTGGGAAAGGGATCTGTCAAGCATATCACCAAGTTCCACTGCCAGACACAGGAGTGGGCATGTGACCAGAGGTGGCCAGTCACATTCTACTTTCTAGGATCTGATTTGTAAATGGAGACACCCAGGGACTTAAGTGTGTTTAGCCCTCCATCAACCAAGGGCAGCTATAAAGAGCTGCTTCCCATATTCCAGATAGCAGTTATCCAATTTGTTCTTACATCACAATCACCTGAGAGCTTATTCTAGCATAACTAAAGGGCCCTACTCTGAGATTTCTGATGTGGTAGTTTTGAAGTGTGGAGGAAAATTTCCAATTCTAATATGTTCCAAAGTGATACTGATGTTTGAAAACTACTCATTTCCAGAAGTACCCTGGATCATTTCTTGTTCAGGTCTGGCTTTAAGATCTCTTTCCCAATCTATGAGCTATCCAGCATCCTTCATCAAATCCACTTTTCTTTCCCTTTTTTGGGGGGGAAGCGGGGGATGTGGGGGGAAGGAATATGGGAGATTAATCTCAGGGGCCCTCAACCACTGAGCCACATCCCCAGCCCTATTTTGTATTTTATTTAGAGACAGGGTCTCATTGAGTTGCTTAGTGCCTCACCATTGCTAAGGCTGGCTTTGAACTCATGATTCTCCTGCTTCAGCCTCCTGAGCTGCTGGGATGACAGGTGTGCACCACTGCACTCTCTTGTTTAAGTTTCTTGAACTTAGTCAGATTCTACATCTTGTAATGGAATTATGAAAACATGGATTTCAGAAGCATGGAATGCCCTGGTACCATGGCTTGAGATCTCTTGGTCAAGTAACCATTTTTATATGCAAGGTCCACAGACGCATGAGTGAGCACTGCCATTCACTTCTTCCCTGACTTCCAGTCTGCTCTGGTTTAGACTTTTCCATAGACCTCACAATCCCACACTTGCTCTGCCAAAATTTCTTCTGTTACTTGACCCAGCTCCTGATTACCTAGTCACCCACACTGAATTCCATCTAGATGGGCAGCAGCCTAGGCTAACCCCAGTGCTAAAGGAAGTCGTGTGCTTTCATCCCACTTCTTTGGAAGTAAATCTTACTTTGCTAATTTATATAAATATTTATTTCATTTAACATCCAAAATAAATCTTCATTGATGGTGCTAGCCTTCTTTCAAAACTGCCTACATGGCATCCACTAAATGAGTACTCATAACCAGGACATTTTCTTACTCTGCTGGAAGTAGTTCCTTCAAATTTAAACAAGATGATTCAAAGTCAGCTAATCTGTTTCTATACTTTGTGAATTCAGCATCACTCAAAACTGGGCTAAAGATGCCTGATCTTGGCCAGTCTTTTTGTTGTTGTTATTGTTTTTAGATAGACATGACAGTAGAGTGTATTTTGACATATCATACATAGAATTAGAATAAGTTTAACCTATTCTAATTAGAATCCCATTCTTGTGGTTGAAAATGATGTGGAGTTACGCTGGTCGTGTGTTCACATATGAACATAGGAAAATTATGTCAAATTCATTCTACTGTCTTTTCCTATTCCCACCCCACCTCCTTTCCCTTCATTCCCCTTTGTCTAATCCAATAAACTTCTATTATTCCCCCCAACTTGTGTGTAAGCATACTCATACCAGAGAGAACATTCATGCTTTGCTTTTACGGGATTGGATTATTTTGCATAGCATAATAATCTCCAGTTCCATCCATTTACCAGCAAATGCCATAATTTCATTCTTCTTTATGGCTGAGTAAGAGTCCATTGTGTATGTGTGTGTGTGTGAGTGTGTGTGTGTGTGTGTGTGTGTGTGTATATATATATATATATATATATATATATATAATATTTTCATTATTCACCATCTGTTGAAGGGCACCTAGGTTGGTTACATAGCTATTGTGAATTGAGCTGCTATAAACATTGACATGGTTGCATCATGTATGTAAAATCAGTATGCTGATTTTAAGTCCTTTGGGTATATAAACCAAGGAGTGGGATAGCTGGATCAAATGGTGGTTCCATTCCAAGTTTTCTGAGGAATCTTCATACTGCTTCTCAGAGTGGTCGCACCAATTTGCAGTTTGACCAGCAATGTATGAGTGTACCTTTTCCTCCACATCCTCACCAACATTTATTACTTGTATTCTCAATAATTTGGCCAGTCTTTTCTAAGATGATGAAATTCAAGCTCACACACACTTACTGAAGCAACTATCCCTCCTGGATCTCAGCTTAGATATCATGTCCTCTGGGAAGTGACTCTCTGCCTCAAGACAGACGTTGTTGGCCAGGCTATGAGTCTCATAGCAACTTCTTTTCTATTATGGACTGATTAGTGGAAGCAAGATCACTGATTTTTCTGTATTCCCTGCCCCTTCTAGGCAACTATACACTTTTTAATGACTCTCTTATTATATCTCCAGTGCCTACAACAGTGCCTTAACTACTGGAGATACAAAAACATTATGTACATGCTTCTCAGGCTCAGTGTGTCAGGTGGTATGCTTAGTATCCAGTCTAGGGTTTTAAAAAAAATTTTTTTAGTTGTAAATGGACATAATACCTTTATTTTGTTTACTTAATTTTTATGTGGTGCTGAGGATAGAACCCACTGCCTCACACATGCTAGGTGAGCACTCTACCACTGAGCCACAACCCTAGCCCCAGTCTAGGTTTTTTTTTTCTGCCCACTGTTCATTTCCCTCCTCTGGTAACTGTATCCTCCTATTACTTTGGTGAAATCATTTTTCCATCCCCCTTAATTAATGTGCTTTGAATGGGGCAGTCCCGGCTCTATGCTCCTGGGAGAGGCAGATGATCAAAGCATAGTATTTTAAGCATCTTTCACCAAGAGGTCTAAGTAAATTTCC
Organism: Spermophilus citellus; assembly: GCF_964194105.1. Taxonomy (NCBI): domain Eukaryota; kingdom Metazoa; phylum Chordata; class Mammalia; order Rodentia; family Sciuridae; genus Spermophilus; species Spermophilus citellus. The sequence goes on from NC_138184.1 coordinate 37,363,998, forward strand.
TCCTTGGTTATAATTTATGAAACGATTCTCTCATAAAGTAGTGAAGTAAACAATCAGAACTCTGAAATAGCTTGAAGGTGTTTTTCACCAAAGGTCTTTTAAATTTCTGCCCAAGCAGAACTGTCACTTGGTATATGTACAAAAAGTCCTCCTTGGGGTGCTTATGAGCCAAATTTTCTAATAATAGTCTCTGGCACACCTGGACGTTTGTGAGGCTCCATCCTTTTAAATTACAGTGATTGGTTTAGAAATGAAAGTGAGACACAAGGCAGGAGATCAAGAAGCCCATCTGAGATTTTAACTGGGACTCTTGGCAAAGAGGCTCCCCTTTTCTCTGAGTTGACCAAGGAGATGCTGCTGGCCTTTTTTACCTCTTTATAGAAGTTTGCCTGGGAGTTAAAGCAACATTAAGAGAAAAAAAAAGCAGAACTGAAACTGGGAGGAGAAAGATTCTGATGAAACTCTTGGAGAACCTGGACCCATCTAGGCTTGAAGGGAGAGTGTTCTTGGGCTTTGTACATGCAATAGCCAGTAAGATCTCACTTTAAATTTTTTTTCCATTTCTTTTCTTTTTTTTTTTTTCTTTGAGTTAATTTGAACTCAACTGTTAGGGTCTGTAAACAAGTCAAGATGGCGCCTGGTATTTTGCCAGAGGGAGTGGTTTGTGAAGTAACGCCAGAGAGCCATTAAGTGTGTAGATTCCTTATTGGTTGACTACTGTATCTAGTTTATGTTCATTAAGATAAGTTGTGTGGAATGTATATATACCCCTCCTGTCCTACAATCAACGGCTCCCACTCCTGCTGTATCAATCTACACAAGTTGCTCGTCACCCCCCCCCCCCCCCCCCCCCCCCCCCCCGGTTATTTTGCTGCAGCGGGACTGCGGCACTCAACTTCTGCTATTTTCAACAGAAAAGTCCTAACAAATGCAACATACCATGTATCTACTTATCCTTCTCAGATAACTTATTTTCTGATTTTAAAGGTATAATAATTGGTAAATGGGGACTTTCTCCTACTATGTCTTCCCAAGGTCACCCAATTAGTAAGTGACAGAATAAAGAAACATAACTTGGTTCATTGTGCCTAAAAATGCCAATTTCTCACCACTCTGAGACAGTCCCATCTACGAAGCAGATAATAGCTGAAAAGCAAGATAATCTGATCCATTTTTAGGGCACACAGTAGAGGAGCACTATTTGTCTTTGGACCCACACAGCTGCCTATGAAAGATGTAACAGGATGGAGGTGGGGAAGGGAGGCCACCATATTTCCTTACTTGCAAAAGTAATATATTTCAGGTACTGTTCAGTGATGGTGGACTAGGAATATCCATTCACAATAACACAACTCTCCTCTCAATAACTCATTATCCTACTTGAGATTTTACAGAATCAGAAAATTTTTGGAGGTTTTTTTAGAGATTATAGGTTTTTTGGGGGAGGGGGGAGTCAGGACCCAGTAACTAGTATCTTTATTAGTATCTTTTAAATTTTTTTACTTGTTTTAATTAGCTATACATGACATTAGAATGCATTTATGCATTTTGATATATTACATGTAGATGGAGGATAATTTATAATTTTTTGATGGTACATGTTGTAGGATCACATCAGTCATGCAGTCCTATATGTACATAAGGTAATAATGTCTATTTCATTCTACTGTCCTTCCTATCCCCATATCTCCTCCCATCCCCTCTTTTCACTCCTCTCTACCCAATCTAAGGTAACTCTATTCTTCCCTAGTGCCCCCACCTATTGTGAGTCAGCATCCACATATCAGAAACAATATTTGGCCTTTGGTTTCTTGGGATTGGCTTATTTCACTTAGTGTGATAGTCTCCAGTTCCATCCATTTACCAGAAAACACCATAATTCATTTCTCTTTATGGCTGAGTAATATTCCATGGTGTATATGTACCACATTTTCTTTATCCATTCATCTATTGAAGGACACCTAATTTGGTTCCATAGTTTAGCTATTGTGAATTGAGCTGCTATAAACATTGATGTGGCTGCCTCACTGTAGGTATGTTGACTTTAAGTCCTTTGGGTATAAACTGAGGATTGGGATAGCTGGGTCAAATGGTGGTTCCATTCCAAGTTTTCTGAGGAATCTCCATACTGCTTTCCATTGTGGTTGAACCAATTTGCAGTCCCACCAGCCATGTATGAGTGTGCCTTTCCCCCACATCCTCGCCAACATTTATTGTTGCCTGTATTCTTGATGATTGTCATTCTGACTGGAGTGAGATAATATCTTAGTGGAGTTTTGATTTGCATTTCTCTAATTGCTAGAGATGTTGAACACTTTATTCATATATTTGTTGACCGATTGTATTTCTTCTTCTGTGAAGTATCTGTTCAGTTTAGAGATTATTATATCTTATCCAGTCATTCATATGTCATGAAGAAGCCTAGAGAAAGAAAATAAATTGGCTGTTCAGGTCCTGGAATTCACTCTCCCTGACCAGCAGCCTGGAGCTGTTTGGGCCGCAATTCAGGGTCAAGGTGGAATGGGCTGGTTCTGCGCACATTTCACTGAGTCTTACTAAGGAATATCTATTGTTCACTGAGGGCCAAAACCATTTCAGACACACTGTAGTCATAAATTCTATCTGAGTGATGCCCCAGTTCTCCCAGTGTAACTCCCACCACACTCTCATAAGACAGCTCTTATGACCTTGAAGGTCATCAACTTCCAAACTTTAAAGGCATAGCTCATGAGAAATCCATCCAAGGGCCTGGGTTTGCGGGTGGAGGGGGGAAGTGGCTCCACCCCGGAGGGCCCAGCTCATTTCGTTTCTCACTTGGCTGAAGACTTCACTCTTGGCAGTTTACTGTGGTTTAGGATAGACAAAACTCAAGCATCATGATCTGTTGGACTCCAGTGGAAATTTTTGTGTGGCCTAGAGCAAGTTACTTAATGTCTCTGAGCCTCAACTTCCTCATCTATAAAATGAAGTTAACGAAAGCACCTGTCTCAGAGTATGGTCATAAGGATTAAATCACTTTCCAGTATATGGTAAGGACTCAACACAAGTTAGCCATTGTTAGTAGGCATGACTCCTGCTCATAAGCTTTGACTGAAAGGCAACCAAAGAGTACCTCCTTAATCGGTACCTAACATGCCACTGTTCCCTGAAATATCTGAAAATTTTAATCATACTCCAAATCTGTTTGTTGGAGATTTTACCACTGTATATGCAGTCTGAAAGGCCCCTACTAATAATTTTATATTTACTTCTCTCTTTCTTTAATGTTGAAGCATATCCTAGTTTCTGTAGTTATTTTAAGACCTGGCTTAATGCAAATGTACATGAATCCTAAGTAGATATCTGACTTCCTCCCTTTTGTACAAATTGTAAACCTTCTCTTATGGATGGTTCTTATGAATGTCTTCGCTGATGTTAAATAGTGTAGGTTTCAACTCCACCGAAAAGACCTCTGGAGCGATAAACACATTTAGTAAAGTAACAGGATTCAAGATCAACAATATACATAAATCAATTGCTTTCCTAGACAACAATAATGAATTTGTTGAAAAAAGAAATTAGGAAAACTCCCATCCATGATAACCCCAAAGTAAAATACTTGGGAATTAATTTAACAAAGAAGGTGAAAGATTTCTTAAGGATCTCTCAATAAACCAGGAATGGAACTACCACGTGACCCATCTATCCCACTCTGTGGTACATGGATCTAAAATCAGTGTAATACAGTGATGCAGCCACATCAAGGTTTTCAGCAACACAATTCACAACAGCCAAGCTCTGGAACCAACCTAAGTGCCTTATCAAAAGGTGAATGGTAAAGAAATTGTAGTATGTAACACAATGAAGTATTATCCATAAAGAAGAATGAAATTATGACATTTGCTGGTAAATGGATGGCATTAGAGACCATCAACCTAAATGAAAGCAACCCAGAAAGCGAAAGATTTAATATTCCCTTTGATATGCAGAAGCTAGTCCAAAATAAAGGAAAGAAAAGGAATGGGGGAAATTCCAAGAAAATAAAAGAGAGATCAGTGGAGTAGAGGAAGAATAATGATGAGGAAGGAGGTGAGATGGGAAAAGTGAAGAATGGTGGAAAGAATCTGACCCAACTTTCCTAGGTATATATATATGAATATACCACAATGAATCTCACCCCCATGTATATCCACAAGGCACTAATTTAAAAAATTATAACTAAATAGAAGAAAGATCAATAGAGCAAAAGGAAGAGCACAAGGTAGGTAGAAGGGGAAGGAAAGGAGAAGTACTGGGAACTGGATTAGAGAAAATTATATTCCATGCTTGTATAATTATGTCAAAATGAACCCTAATATTGTTTCTAACTAAAAGGAAATAATTAAAAATAATTGTAGGTCTTTAAGGTATTTCTCCATACCAAAGATGGTCAGGAAGATGCTCCTATCTCCAATCCCCTCTCCATTCCTAGGTTTTGGCTTAGCACAAATTACTCAATGGCGAGTAACACCAAAACCATTCCTCAGGTGTTCCCTCTTGGATAGAAATTATAGTGTTAAATAAGGATCTCAAAACACCTTTTGACTAACTGGATATAGAAAGTTTTCTTAAGACCATGAGATGTCACTAAAAATTCTATAAAGTAGGAAGTGTGGAAAAACTGGAGCTTTCAGAGAGAAATTTCTGCCCCCAAAATATGTATGAGCAATCTTATTTCAGTGATACTAATGTAGTTGGGTAGTGGTGGTAATGTTTATTCTCCTCAAACACTAAGAATGGTTTTGCACACCACCCCTCTCCCTTCCCTATTATTTAAACTCCCCTTTGCTGATAATTGTGAGTTGCAAATGTCTCTTCTATGTTTTCAATTTTGTATGATGAAGTTTCTTTTTTTTTTTTTGTAATAACCACATGGTTCTTGTTCTCTTAAAAGGTTGTACAATTTCAACAGAACTAGAAAGGGCTTTTGGAATGCCACCAAACTGGCAGTGTTTTCTTCTGGCAAGAGTTCTTGGCTGTAATAGTACAATATTGTAATGAATTAGAGGGTTAAATCTTCTAAGTGAATATTCCAAAACTTTTTTTTTTTGAGAAATTGCAAGGATGTTTGCCCAAGCAAAATAGATACGTGTGGGTACAAGCAGATGAAAGATCCATTTGTTTGGTTTACTTTTAAATGGAATATTATGTATTTCACCAGCAACTTAATAAAATGGTTTCTTGAAATGGTGACTTACTTGATTCCAGAAATTTTTAAAATGTGATTTTTTTCCAAAAGAATGAATCCATTGCTTACATTTGAATTTTAAAATATTTGTTCTATCTTAACATATGGTTATAATTCAAATATCTGTCTGAAATTTGCTGAACCCTATAGCAGTGTTTCTCAGATGGAGATGATTTCTCCCCCACAGGGCACCTTTCAATGTCTGGAAACATTTTTTTAGCTATTAGAACTTGGGGTGGGTTCTACTAGCATCTACTGAACAGAGGCCAGGTGTGCTGTCAAATGTTCTTTGTCAGAAGGTGATAGTGAGTTGTCCTTTGTGTTTTAGGGAGAGACAGAGCAAAAGATAATGCAACTAATTCTCAAATACTCACCTAATTAAGGGTTGAAAGAAGTAAAAGATCCAAACTCATGTTCCATAAGAATGAATCAAAGTGTGCTCAAAATGCATTTTATGTAAAGTTGGATAAAGTTATAACCAGTAATGTAAAACAGACCATTCTAATATGCACAAATAATAAAAAGTAATCAATATCATGTAATAGTTTAAAACACTAAATACAAACCGACTGATGAAGACATTGCTCCAAAGATATTATCTATTATGCACTATCTATTAGTGCATTATTTTCTGGTTCTTATCTGGCTAGATTGAACATACCTACCCCCAAATATTAAAAAGAACCCCAAACAGGTCCAGGTTAAAGATAGAGTCCCAACTATTTGTTCCTTTTCTTGCTCACTAATTTTCCCTTTGCCTAATGTGATGACACAGGGATACAGTCCTTAGCCGTATTCTTTCTCTCCTCCTCAACGTGACTCTGCTTTGGTCTTAGATGAGGTTGTGATCACAAAGGAAGTGGTACTCTAGCTAATTATAGAGATGAAGGCTTATTCCCAAACATACCTATGACTCCAGTTACTCAGAAGTTCCAAACTAGTTGTACTTTGTAATACAAAATTTTTCTTTCTTGTTGATTTGTAGCAACATTATTTTGCCTCAGATACTATTTAAACATAAAACCATCTTGAGATAAGCTGTTATATCCTCAGAAAAACACCCCAAAGAGGACTGAGGAACAGAATTTCCTTAAAAAAAAGTACATAAACTGAGTTAGGTTCCCATTTGTCTAATCATTTGATAAAGAAGCAGTAGGATGATATAGCTATAGCTTACCACTCCAAAATTCTCTTTCTCTCTGTGATAATGCCATCATAAACCTAGTTCGACCACAGTCAGTACATGCTACTACTATACTTTTCTTTGATTCAAAATGGAAATATTATGTTGAGATATGATCATTTTGTCTTATGGAGAGAACAAAGGTTGGGGTATAGCTCAGTGGTGTAGCTCCTGCCTTGCACACCCAAGGCCTTGTGTTTCATCCCCGATATCATAAAAACAAGAATATGAAATATCAAATACTCCAACTTCCCAAATAAAAGAGAGTAGAGTTTCCTCCAGTCTGAGTAGCTATTACCTGGACATCTGAGTGGCTCCCACATGAAAAGTTTTGTCTAAATTCACTTCTAGTTTCTAATATCACCTGGTTAAACTCTCAGTAATCACTTTTGGTAGCACATCTGCACAAGAGAATTTCCAGTCTTACAATCACATGGAAAAATGTCCAAAGAGAAGATAATAGCTGATGAGAAAGACAAGAGATCCCTTTATAAGAATTGAAATATGCACATAGATCGATATCATTGTCAGTTTATAAGGCTTGAGAACATTAACCTGTGGAAGGAAAAGGGATTGCATACAGATTCAAACTTTTAATATTATAATGAAGAAGTACGTGTGTGTGTCTGTGTGTCTGTGTGCATGTATGTGTATGTATTTGTTGTGGGGAGGGATTGAACACAGGGGTACTCAACCACTGAGCCACATCCCCAGCCCTATTTTGTATTTTATTTTCAAACAGGGTCTTGATGAGTTGCTTGGGTCTTTGACAAGTTGCTGAGGCTGGCTTTGAATTTGCAACCCTCCTGCATCAGCCTCCCAAGCCACTGGGATAACAGATGTGCATCACTATACCCAGAAGACGTATATTTTCATAACTAAATTTCATTACTATGCAACAAATGTGTACCTTCTTACTGTTGGAGTCCCAGAGAAGAAGAGAGAATAAAAATAATAAAGCAGAAAAAATTTTGAAGAAATAATGATCAAAGAGTTTCTAAATTTGGTAAAATTGAAAGACCCTTAGCCATGCTAATGAAGAGAAGGAGAGAGAAAACTCAAATTACTAACATACATGATGGAAAAGGAAATATCACAACAGACACTACAGAAGTACAGAAGATAATTAGGAATTATTTTGAAAACTTGTACTCCAATAAAATAGAAAATATCAAAGACATTGACAAATTTCTACAATCATATAATTTGCCCGAATTGAATCAGGATGATTATGCAATTTAAACAGATCAATTTCAAGTGACAAAATAGCAGATGCCATCAAAAGTCTATCAACCAAGAAAAGCCCAGGACCTGATGGATACACAGCCGAGTTCTACAAGACCTTTTAAAGAAGAATTAATACCAATACTATTCAATTTATTTCAGGAAATAAAAAAGAGGGAGCACTTCCAAACACATTCTATGAGGCCAATATCACCCTAATTCCAACAGCAGGCAAACACACATCAAGAAAAAAAAAATTCAGACCAATAACTCTAATAAACATAGATGCAAAAATTCTCAATAAAATTCTGGCAAATCGAATACAAAAGCATATCAAAAAGATGGTGTACCACGATCAAGTGGGATTCATCCCAGGGATGCAAGGTTGGTTAAACATACAGAAATCAATTAATGTAATTCATCACTTCAATAGACTTAAAGATAAGAATCATGTGAACATCTCAATAGATGCAGAAAAAGCACAAACTACAGCACCCCTTTATGTTCAAAATACTAGAAAAACTAGAGATAACAGGAACAGATCTCAACATCATAAAAGCTATCTATGCTAAGCCCCAGGCCAACATCATCCTAAATGGAGAAAAATTGAAGGCATTCCCTCTAAAAACTGGAACAAGACAGGGATGCCCTCTTTCACCACTTCTATTTAACATAGTTCTTGAAACACTGGCCAGAGCAATTAGACAGACAAAAGAAATTAAAGGGAGATACATAGGAAAAGAAGAACTCAAATTGGCACTATTTGCTGATGATATGATTTTTTTTGATGATATGATTTTATACCTAGAAGACCCTAAAAGTTCCACCAGAAAACTTCTAGAACTAGTAAATGAATTCAGCAAAGTAGCAGGATATAAAATCAACACCCATAAATCAAAAGCATTTCTGTATATCAGTGATAAATCATCAGAAATGGAAACAAGGAAAACTACCCCATTTACAATAGCCTCAAAATATAAGTGTATGGACTCAAGAAGTTTAGCATGGCTTAAATAGGATTACAAAAAAAAAAAAACACCTCACACCAAGTATAGAGTGGTCAAACTGCTAGATTCTAAAGATAAAGAGAAAATCTTAATACCAACCAGTGAAAAATGACATTACATATAGAAAAAATATTTTAATATTGCTGCCTTTAAAATCAGAAAAAAATGAAATCAAAAGAGAGTAAAAACAAAATCTTCAAGAAATAAAAGAAACAAACTGTCAATTCAGATTCTTATAACCAGCAAAAATATCCTTGAAGAATAAATGCAAAATAAACATGTTTGCAGATGAAGGAAATCATCTATAATACCAGGTAACGTACACCACAATGAATGCTAGAAAGACCATTCATTTAGACTCAAAGACATGACACCCAATAGAAATATAATGTTCAGATAAGAATGAGGAGCACTGGAAACTGAATTACAAAAAATTTCCTTCTCAATAATTCCTAAAGCATGTGATAGGTTCAGTTTTAAAATTTATATACATTGGGATTTTTTGACATAATTGGATGTGATACATATGAAAACTATACCATTAATGTTGGGAAGGAGGTAAATGAGCATAAACAATTGCAAGGTTTTAACAATTTTACATAAACTGGGGCAAAATCAATGCTCAATTGACTGTGACAAGGTAAAGATGTTCATTGTAATTGCTAGAACAACTAATAAAATTAAACTTAGGAAATTATAGCTAAAAAATTATTCAAATTGAATTATAAAAATATTTACAAATTCCAATGAAATACATAAGAAGAAATAACAACCAACCAACCGAGGAGATATACGAAGATGAAGTGGTAAATGATAGGTTTAAATTGTCATATCATTCATTAAGTTTAAATATTAAGTGAATAAGTACTTCAGTTTAGAGAGAAAAAATTAAATAAAATTTAAATTTTATTTAATATACTTGCTCTATACAAGAGGGAGAAAAAGCAAATAGATGAAAAAAAATATTTACCTTGAAAGTACTAAGCTTAAGAGGGTCAAAGTGGCTTTATTAATACCAGATAAATTGTACTTTGTAACAAAGAAGGAAGATAATAATAAAACACTAATTTATTAGAAAGATAAAATAAATGTGAATATGTAAATCCCCAATATCACAGTTTCAAAGTCCATGAATTAAAAATTGACAGAACTGAAGTGAGAACTAGACAGTTACATCATCATAACGGAAGATTTTAACACTCCCCCCAGCTTAGAAATTACTAAAACAACAGCCAAAAATATCAGGAAAAATATAAACAATCTGAGCAACATTCCTAACCACTTTGTTATAGTTGGCATTCACAGAACATCACAACACAAAATTATGAAAGGTGTAAATTCTTCACAAATTTACATTGTACATTCACAAGATGAACCATCTTCTATACTACTAAAAAACAAAAACTACTTTAAAAAAAGAAATAAATTTCAAAGGTGTAAAATCTTAATGATTAAGTTCTCTGACATTAATAAAATTAACCTAGATGTGAGTAATAAGACATATAGGAGAAAACCTCAAATATTTGAAAATCCAAAATTTGTGTTTCCAAATAATCCTTGGGTCAAAGAAACAATTGTAAGAGAAATTTTAAAAATATTTTAAATTGAATATAATTATAATTAAAATGCAGTAGATTAAATATGAGGAACACGTTAAAGTTGTGCTTGGAGGGAACTGGCTGTTGTAAGTACTGGGAGTTGAATCAAGGGGTTCTCTACCACTGAGTTACATCCTCGGCCTTTTTATTTTTTTATTTTGAGATAGGGTCTCACTAAATTGTTCAAGTTGGCCTTTAACTTGAGATCCTCCTGCCTCAGCCTCCAGAGTAGCTGGGATTACAAGTGTGCATGCACTACTGTTATAGTTAAAGCTTTGTCCCAGGGTTTCATAAACTGACTTCCAGACCACTCACATAATCGAATCAAGCCTTTATTGAAGCACACGGGTGGTGGCTGACCAGAACATAAAGCTGTTCCCCTGATCAGCCCCGAACAATTGCAAGCGAACTCTTTATAAGCCTGAAAACCGCAAAAGGGATGTTCAGGGGTCTAGCAAGCAAGCCAGGTTACAGAAGTGGGAGAGTGCAGTCAGGTGGAGGGAAGCCTAACCAATCACAGTTAGCCCAGTCACCCCAGTTACAGAAACAGAGCCCCGTTACCCTAGTTACAGAAACAACGCCCCACTAGGTAGTTCCGTGTTCTTAAAGGTTTCTATAGCAAAAGGAAAAGGACATTTTGCCTCAGTCATGACTCTTCTACTTGGCCTGGTTGTTTTACAGGATGAAGTCATAAAACAAAATGGAGTCACATTTGCTCCTACTATCACACTACCACGCCTGACTTAGAGGGAAATTTATAGTAGTAAATGTTTATATTACAAATAAAGAAAGATCTAAAATCAGTGATATAAAGCTGTGCCTTAAGCAGCTAGGGGAAAAAAAGAAGAAAATAGCAGAATTAAAATAGAAAAGAGACAACAGGGGAAGTTAGAAAAATCAAGGTTGGTTTTTTACAAAGATAAACAAAACATACAAACATTAACCTAGAATTTTAAAAAAATAAATAAATAAAGAGAACACAAATTAGCCATATCAGGAATGAAAGAAGAGCATGTTCTTTGGTCTACCAGCCAGTGTCACATTTGTAAAACTCTACTGAGGTCTCCACTTATGACTTATGCACTCTTCTTTATATGTACTGAACTTCAACAAATACTTTGCTCAGTAAAAATTAAAAGAGTTCCAAGGACATGAAGTGCTATGCTTGGATCTTTGCTCTCAAAGTTTGAAGAAGACACAAATTCTGACGGGGTGTATTGGTCAGCTTAGGCTGCTATGACAAAACATCATAGAGGTGGAGCAGATTTTAAAATAATAGGTTTTTATTTCTCACAGTTCTGGAGCCCAGGAGGCTGAGATTAGGGTGCTAGCTGAAAGCTCTCTTCCCATGTCCTCACACTGGCTTTTCTGGGTGCATGCATATATAGAGAGAGCTCTTTCTTCTTGTTCCTCTAAGGATGCCAATCCTGTTGGATTAGAACCCTATATTTATGCATGTGATTTAATTACCTCCTAAAAGTTCTGTGTCCAAAACTATTACGTTTAGGGGTTGAGACTTCTACCTGTGAATGAGGGTGAGGGCAAAACTCAGTTAACAGCAGAGGACTGTGGAAGGACACACTTTTCAGGAAATAGACTCCAATACTAGACATTGATTAGGAAATTCTCCTGAGATCAGCACCTGTTGAAGGGGAAGAAGAATTAGGACTGTGCAGAAGAAGTCAGGCTGAAAGGCAATCTCTACAAAGGCCATGATTGACCCCACAGGCAGCTCTGGAGATGAAATTCAGAAGTGCATAAGCTTAGAAGAAGAGTATACCTTTGCTCTCCTCCACTGGCCAGGGATTAGATGTCAGCTGCCCTGGAAAGGGGCATGACTCTGTAGCAGAGCCAATTCCAAAGACAAGTCACAGCTGACAACCTCCCCCAAAGTTGGGTTAATAAATCCTTCAGTCTTGATGGAGAATCTGGACAGTACCCCACAGCATCCTCAACAGCACACTGCTTGGGACAAATTAATAGCTCACTGCCGCAGTCTTGGCTGGGCACAGAATCACGAGCCAATCAAGCAGGAACAAAACTTTATTTTGAAAAAGCCGCTAACACTCTCAGCGCCAGCAAGTCAAAAACCGGTCCTCCCACGAGGGTGTCCGACCGGAACCGCGCGCCGACCGGAACCCCCTCGTCTCCTCCCACCTCCTCCGGAATTCCCTCCTACTATCCTTCCCCAACCAATGGGAACTCTCCAGCAGTCCCGTAAAGTCCCGTAACTTGAGTCCGGTAGCAGGCCAAGGTGAACAGCGGGAGTCCAGTTTGCATATGAATGTAAATTTTAACATAATCATCTCAGTGGCTAGCTGGCGTCACTTTACAACCAAAGGTGCCATACATCGTATATATGCTTGTGGCTCCTAGCATCTGCCCCCTTCTGTTTAATTAAGCAACAAGCAATGTGGCTAGGGACCGTGCCTGGTAGGTTGTCCAATTTAACATATGGTTCTTACCCGTCATGGGAGAACTGACCTTTAGGCGTCAGCTTCCTGTCTTAGGTTGAATCCACTGTAATCAGAGCAACCCGTCGCTGACTACCGGTCCAGCATTCAGCCATGCTTGTGGATAGGCCTATGCACCAGTGGGGGGGTGAGGTTCTTGCCTCACCTCTGTTGGCCCCCAAATTTAGCCTTGGTGCCAGTGGGGGGGTGAGGTTCTTTGCCTCACCTCTGTTGGCCCCCAAATTTAGACCATCACTAGTAGAAGGGAGGAGGATACAGAAATGCCACGACACCAAGCCAATTGACGGCTCCTTTGGAAAAATTGCGTCACTGGTGACACCATCAGCAAAGATATGCCAGTATTACCACAATAAACATGGGGTGAGCTGGCAAGGAAATTGCATCACTGGTGACACCATCAGCAAAAATATGCCAGCAGTACCACAATTCGGTGCACCAGATGATATTTCACAATGTATGCAACTGATATATAGTCCAGGCAAGTTCTGCAAGCAGTTCAAATTGGAGGAGTCTATCAATATGTCCATATCCTCCCAAAGTAAATCAAGTCCTTGATAGCATTACTTGTTGAGTTATATTCATTGATGCATCAGTTTATACAGTTTACTGTGATAGCTATCATAGAAGCTGTAGTTTGGTTTTATCTCAGTCTTCACTGGAATTGGGATGGAGATGGAAATTCTGGCAATGATGGTAAAGAGACATTATCCTGAACAGAATTATTAAATATAATAAAAAGAAAAGGTGAAAGTAAACAAACAGATCTGTTAAACTCCTTTAAAAACAATCCTTAACAGCCGTTTACCAAATTTAAATTAGTAAACAAACAGATCTGTTAACCATCTTTAACAACAATCATAAACAGCTGTTCACCTAATTTAAATTAAACCATATAAATCACGTGAATAAAGAAAAAATTCGGATCCATTTTTTCATGAGCGCTCCTCATATAAGAAATATGGACATACACACATACAGACATACAACACAAAACAGAAGTGTGCACACAACATACAACACATAAGACAATAGTAAATAAAGGCCTTGTAACTATACTTAGGTGAAATCTCCATTGCAATGTTTAAAAACTCCACAGTCAAAAAAAAAAAAAAAAAAAAAAATAAATAAATAAATAAATAAATAAAAAATAAAACACAGTCAAAAAATAAAACTGATCAGAAAAACATTAACCTAGGTTTGTATGAGCTCAAAAATAAAATAGAACTTTATGATGTGGAAAAATGCAATAATAAAATAGATACTGAAAAAAAAAAACCTTGGTTAATCACTGTCGCAGATGTAAGAATAGCCAAGCTGGAGCTCTGGATGTCAGCTGTTATGGATTTGAGTCAAATCATCTTCTTTTTCTGTAGAAATTGTTTTAGTTAATCTCTCTGGAATCCAAATCGGTTGCTGTTCATCCTGTGGGAAAACACAGACAGCGCCCCGATTCCAGACTATCACTGGATCCGGGCCTTTCCATTGTCCTGTTAGAATATCTTTCCAAAGTACCTTAGGCTTATGTACATTTTTGGGGTACAAATGTCTTTCCGCAGCACTAAGTCCCGATGAATCTAAATTTAAAAAGTTTAGAGTAAAAAGGGTTATTTTAAGTTTATCTTTGGGGGATATATACCCCTTTCCAATTCCCTCCTTTTGTTTTAATAAGTACATTTTAATAGTTTGATGAGCTCTTTCAACTATGCCTTGTCCTTGTGGATTGTATGGAATTCCTGTTATGTGAGTAATACCAAATGATGAGCAAAATTGTTTAAAAGAGGAGGAAGTATAACCAGGACCGTTGTCCGTTTTTAACTGTTTTGGAACGCCCACAGTGGCAAAATTTTGTAAGCAATGAGCTATAACATCTTTAGTTTTTTCTCCGGCATGAAGGGAGCCCATCAAAAATCCGGAAGAGGTATCAACTGTAACATGTAAATATTTTAATTTTCCAAATTCTGGCAAGTGTGTGACGTCCATCTGCCAAATATGGTTAGGTATTAGTCCTCTAGGATTGACTCCAAGATTAACTTGTGGTAAAAATGTCACACAATTTTGACATTGTTTTATTATATGTCTGGCCTGTTCTTTAGTTATTTTAAAACGCTTTTGTAAAGTATTAGCATTGACATGGAACCTTTTATGAAAATTTATAGCTTCTTCTATTGTGGAGAAAATATGTATGTCATGTGTAGATTTATCTGCTAGTTCATTGCCCATACTAAGGGCTCCAGGCAATCCTGTATGTGCCCTGATATGACCTATGAAGAATGGATCTTTTCGGTCCCAGATTAGACTTTGTATAGCGGAAAACAAAGAGAAAACAGTAGAGGAAGGGGAAATCCTACCAGCATCTTCAAGGGAATTAATAGCATTAACTACATACTGACTATCAGAAAATAAATTAAATACAGAATCTTTAAACATCATAAAAGCTTGTAATACTGCATTAAGCTCTACCTTTTGAGCTGATTGTTTGGGTACTAAAAATGTAAAAGTTTGATCAGGAGTAACTACTGCTGCTGTACCATTGTTTGACCCATCAGTGAATATATTTGGAGCATTTATGATAGGGGTTTTTCTTGTCATTTTTGGAAAAACTACAGGATGCTTAGACCAAAAAGACAACAAAGGATTAGATGGTAAGTGATTATCAAATGAAACACTAGTTTTACACAGGATTATTGCCCAAGTATTTAACTCATTAGCTAACTCATCAATTTGATCCATAGTATATGGAGTAATAATTTTATTGGGAGAAATCCCAAACACTCCCTTAGCTGCTTTTATTCCTTTGAGTATTAATTGTCCTACAGCCTACGGATATCTAGTAAGAATAGTGTTAGGGGAATAAGATAAATGTATCCACAATAATGGACCTTCTTGCCAAAATACTCCTGTAGGAATATTTTTTGTTGGTAGTACAATAAATAATAAAGGCAAACTTATATCAATTCTATCCAAATGCATATTTTCCATATATGTTTCAATGATTTTTAATACTTTTCTTGCTTCAGGCGTTAACATGCGGGGTGAATTTGGATCTGATGGACCTTTTAGAATATCAAATAAAGGTCCTAACTCTCCTGTTGGTATGCCTAGATAAGGCCTTATCCAATTTATGTCTCCCAATAACTTTTGAAAGTCATTAAGTGATTTGAGTTGATCTACTCGTATTTGAATTTTTGGTGGACGGACCATGGTTGAGGATAATAGAACTCCTAAATAATTAATTGGAAGATTTAATTGTACTTTATCTATTGCTATCTCTAGATTATAATTTTTCAATAAATTTGTAAGTGTGGCATAACATTCTAGTAATGTGTTTTTATCTTTATGTGCCAGTAACACATCATCCATATAGTGAAATATTTGTAGTTCAGGATTTTGGTTTCTAAGTGGCTGGATTGCTTTATTAACATAAATTTGACACATAGTTGGGCTGTTAGCCATCCCTTGAGGGAGTACTTTCCATTCATATCTCTGATCAGGACCTTCATGATTCAGTGCAGGGATAGTAAATGCAAAATGTGGACTATCCTCGGGATGAATTGGAATTGAAAAGAAACAATCTTTAATATCTATAACTAAAACATGCCAGGTTTTTGGTAAAGCAGACAATTGAGGAATCCCTGATTGAGCAGGTCCCATAATAACCATCTCATTATTAATGGCTCTTAAATCTTGTAATAATCTCCATTTACCAGATTTCTTTTTAATGACAAAAATGGGAGTATTATAGGGGGATACGGAAGGTTGTATATGTCCTTCCGCTAACTGTTGTCTGACCAAGTCATGGGCTACTTGTATCTTTTCTTTAGTCAAGGGCCACTGAGGAACCCACACTGGTCTTTCTGATTTCCAAGTAATTTTGATTGTCTCAGTGGCCCTTTCTGAAAACCCAATTCATGTCTATTTATTTCTTGATCTATTTGAATAGGTGCTGTCATACCTTGTTCTTGTTCTCTTAATCTTTTTTCTTTCCTAAAGCCTTGTTTAGCCCTAGTAGTGGGCGCGTTAGGATTGATGTTATTTGTTAATGTCAATCCTAATTGATCTAGGACATCTCGTCCCCATAAATTTACAGGAAGATGATCCAATACATAGGGCTGTATAGTTCCTTCACATCCTTCAGGATCCCTCCAATCTAATACCATAGCACTTCTATGGGGATTTGTTGCCACTCCTAGGCCTCGAAGCGTTTGAGTGGCTTGTTGTAATGGCCAATGTTTTGGCCATTCTTGACGAGATATGATGCTGAGGTCAGCTCCTGTGTCCAGCAGCCCATTAAAGTCATGTCCTTGAATTTTTAATTTTAGCATTGGGCGAGAATCTAAATTTAAAGACAGCATAGCCCAATCTACACCTGTGGAGCCTAATCCCTTGGAACCTCTTTCTACATTACAACTGGAAAATTTATCATGCAGGCTGGGTATTATTAATAACTGTGCTATTCTATCTCCTGGTGAAATTACTGATATACCTCTTGGAGAACTAGCTATAATTTTTATTTCACCTTCATAATCGGGATCAATTACCCCAGGACTTATCATAAGTCCTTTTAGTGTAGAAGAACTGCGTCCCAATAATAAGCCTACTGTTCCCTGGGGAAGAGGTCCTTTTACTCCTGTGGGAATGATTTGAATTCCCATCTCTGGGGTTAGTACTGCTCTGGCAGAGGCGCAGATGTCCAGCCCTGCGCTCCCTCTAGTTTGTCTGATGAGGGATTTAATGGATAATGCGTCCTGGGCACTACCTTGATGGGGCTGTTGGGTTCCTCCATTGCCCCATATATTTGTGGTTTGGGGCCCCGGGGCATTGGGCCCTCTAGTCCGTTTTTTGGCAATGGAGCTTGATACCTTTCTCCACGATATCGTGGGTAAACACTTGGTCCTTGTCCGTTTTTTGATAACGGAATACCCTCTATGGTGGTTTGAGAACGGCATTCATTAGCCCAATGTCTCCCTCTACGGCATCGTGGGCAAATACCTGGTATTCTATTCCTTTGATATCCAGCTTTGTTAAACCCTCCTCTTATGGGGCAACTCCTTTTAAAATGTCCTGTTTGATTACAATTATAGCATGTTCTTGGCCTGGCATCTAAAGCCTGTTGTACTGCTGCTAAGACTTGCCCCTGTTCATTAATGTCTCTACATAATTTAATATATGTGTTTAAATCCTCATGTCTCCATGGTCTAATGACCTCTCTGCAGCAACGATTTGCTTGGTCATAAGCCAGTTGTTTTATAAATGGCATTACCTGTTCTGTATTTCCAAATATCCTAGAGGCTGACTGAATAAGTCTATCTACAAATTCAGCATAAGGTTCATTAGTTCCTTGTATTACCTTAGATAATTGACCTTGTAAGTCTCCATGCCCCTGTAAAGTTTTCCATGCCCTAACTGCATCTACAGCAATTTGTGCGTACACACCAGGGTCATATTCAATTTGTTGTCTTTGACCCTCATAAGGTCCCTTCCCCAAAAGCATGTCCATATTTCTTTGAGGGTACCCAGCTTCTGCATTTCGCCTAGCTGTCTCCATGCAAAATTCCTCATTGGCAACCTTCCATAACAAATATTGTCCTCCGTTTAGCACAGATCGACACATGTTAGCCCAATCTGCTGGTGTCATGTCCAAGTTGGTAACAGATTCAACCATGCTTATTGTGAAGGGAGCTTGCGGCCCATAGGTCGTTACAGCCTCCTTTAATTGCTTTATTGTTTTGAAATCTAAAGCACGGTGAATTCGTTGCCCTCCTGCCTGCTCAAGTACAGGGCATGCTAATCTTTGGGGTCCTGCCTCAGAATTCCGTCCATCAACTACGGTAGTTGAGGGCCGCTCAGCGGTAGATGGAGCTGTTGGCTGAGTTACGCCCTCTGGTGATAGAACGGAGTTGGTAGCAACCTCCTGTTGTAATTCTCCACCTGATGGCTGCTTGTCCTCTAAGCTTGCTTTCTTTAAATTCTCCTCTGTCTGACTAGCTTGAGAGACCTTCTCTTTTGCTTGACCTAGCGTTTTTTCTACCATAGTCTGGACCTCTAACAATTTACTTAACAGTTTTTCGGTTTGTTTTTTATTGGATTCTAATCTACTATAACCTAACCCAATAAGGTAGGATAAAACAAAGCCGAAGCAGAATGAAACAAAGACGGAGCAGACAATGGTTGTATCAATTTTCTCTTTCTCAGGGCTGAATAACTTCAAACCTTGAGCCAACCATTTTTTCCAGTTCGCCTGAGAAAATTCTAGGGCTAGGGAGCTCGAAATGAAAACAAAATAAATCAAAACAAGAACACATTGTTTTCTGAGAAGGTCATCCATCCTGTCGCCTTCCCTCAGGGGCGAGCAATTTACTCACCTCTAAGCTTCAGGCGTTCCCCGCACGGGCCGCCAAATGCCGCAGTCTTGGCTGGGCACAGAATCACGAGCCAATCAAGCAGGAACAAAACTTTATTTTGAAAAAGCCGCTAACACTCTCAGCGCCAGCAAGTCAAAAACCGGTCCTCCCACGAGGGTGTCCGACCGGAACCGCGCGCCGACCGGAACCCCCTCGTCTCCTCCCACCTCCTCCGGAATTCCCTCCTACTATCCTTCCCCAACCAATGGGAACTCTCCAGCAGTCCCGTAAAGTCCCGTAACTTGAGTCCGGTAGCAGGCCAAGGTGAACAGCGGGAGTCCAGTTTGCATATGAATGTAAATTTTAACATAATCATCTCAGTGGCTAGCTGGCGTCACTTTACAACCAAAGGTGCCATACATCGTATATATGCTTGTGGCTCCTAGCAGCTCACCCCTATCATTTTGGGGGGGGGTACCAGAAATTGAATTCAGGGACACTAGACCACTAAGCCACTTCCCCAGCCCTATTGTGTATTTTAAAGACACTGTCTTACTGAGTTGCTTAGCACCTCACTTTTGCTGAGGCTGGCTTTGAACTTGCAATCCTCCTTCCTCTGTCTCCCAAGCTGCTGGGATTACAGATAAACGCCACCACCCCAAGTCACTCACCCCTATCTTGATAACAGGTCCTCAGCCTAGCAGACCCAGAAATTCCAGTGTAGCAAAGTCTTTCTGACCAAGGCTTCCAGCTCAACTTGGTGAAACTCACATATAAAATCCCGACGTATGCAACCTTCGTACCAATTCATTAATTAATTTGCAGTAAGCTCTCTGGAGCAAAGTAAAATTTATGAGTTGCCCATCTACAGTCAAAAAATTCTTGCTTATCCAGGAAATAAAACAAGAACAGTTTGTCATGTGATTTAAATGGTTAACGACCTCAGACACTGATATCAAAATGTCTATGGAACGAAGTAGTCAGAATGGTGCCAGGTCTTCAATAGCACAAGAGTTATGTTAGCCATATTACAGAACAGTTATATGTATTTCTCATATAATTTAGGCTTTCTTGCATCTTCTGCCTTTTCTGTAGTAATTAAAGTAAAAATATCCCAAAACTTGACCCCAAGAGACGTTTCGCACTCTACTCCCTAAAGAAATCAAACTGAACGATGAAATCAGCAATGCAGAAATAAATGAGTGACTTTCACCCTTGGGGATCACAGGCAGCCCTTGCTGCTGGACTTGTGAAAATTTCACTTCCCTGAGCTCCATTCTGCTTGACTGCTAACTTACAAAACATGACTATTATCTAATAGCCATTACCAAATGGAGACAGGCTGAGATGATGTAATCAGATATGATGAGCAGGCTCCACCAATGGCCAACAGGAAGAGGAGTGGATCACAGACCCAGCAACCAGGAGAAGGGTCAGAAGGGAGAATGAGGAACAGCTAGTCTACCTAAGCTATGTTAAGGGAAAAAAACTGGGTAGGTTTTTGGGGGATGAAGAGATAGATACTTTTGTGAAAATACCTCTTTCTTGATCAAACTTAGCACAGATCTTTAAAAAAGAATGGATAAATTCTATGAACATACAAAGCTAAACACAAAATAGAACAGACAGTATTATTCTATTTATGATGAGATTTACAAAAAAAGTCAATAAAATGAAATTTTATGTATTTTTGCATATCTGGTTTATTATAGTTAACTAATTTGGGAGAAATAGCAAGCTCTATATAAAAATTTGAGCTAAATGCTTATATTTGATTCATAACAACCACAGAATGACAGAATGTCAGGATGTGCTAGCTACCTACTATGTGTGGCGTTGTATACGAAATTTGAAACTTTGCAATTATCATCTCCGAATTACATGCAAGACAATTAGAGTCTTAAAGTGGCTACATGGGATTGTGGATTTTGGTGGATGGCAAAAGGAGATTCACCCAACAAAAACAATTACAGAGGAAAATATCATGCTAAGTGAAATAAGCCAATCCTACAAAACCAAAGGCCAAATGTTTCCTCTAATATGCGGATGCTAATTCACAATAAGGTGGGGGGGCACTAGGGAAGATTAGTTTCACCTTAGATGAGGTAGAGGGAAGTGATGGGAGGGAACGGAAGGGGATAGTAGAATGAAACAGAGATTAATACTGTATGTACATATGTGACTGCATGACCAATATGATTCTGCAACATGTACACTCAGAAAAATGAGAAATTATATCCCATCTGTGTATGAAATATCAAAGTGCATAAATGCATTCTACTGTCGTGAATAACTAAAAGCAAATTTTTTAAAAAAATTAAATCCCCCCCCCAAAAAAAAACAATAATAGAGAAAGGCCTACTTTTTTATTAGAAATTGTATTACACATAGTAGTTAGGTTCATTTTGACGAAAGTATACATGCATGGAATTTGATTTACTCCATTTTAGTCTCCATCCCCCATCACTTTCCCTCTTCTCTCTCTCCCCCATTCTCCTACCCTACCCATCTTCCCTTGTTTGTTTGGTTTTGATTGGTATCTTCTACACACACATAAAGGTGAAATTCCCTGTGGTATATTTATATGTGCACATAGCATGATTTTGTTAAATTCATTTCATATTTCCTTCACTTTCCCATCCCTCTCCCCACTTTTAATCTTCTACTTCACTGATCTTCCCTATATCATCTTGGTATCCACCCCCAGCACACATACCTTTTCCCCTTACTTTGCGCTAGCTTCTGTGTATCAGAGAAAACATTCGACCTTTAATTTTCTGAATCTGGCTGATTTTGCCTAACATAGTATTCTCTATTTCCATCCACTTACCGGTAAATGACAAAATTTTATTCTTCTTTATGGCTGAGTCAAACTCCATTGTGTATATATACCTCATTTTTTTAATATTTATTTTTTAGTTGTCAGTGGAATTGGGTTCAATTCTCAGCACCACAATTTCTTAATCCATTCATCTATTGATGGGCACCTGGGCTAGTTCCATAACTTGGCAATTATAAATTGTGCTGCTATAACCATTAATGTGATCTATCCCTGTAGTGTGCTCATATCAGTTTTTTTGGATATACACCGGGGAGTGGGATAGCTAGGTTATATAGTGACTCCATTTCTAGTTTTTTTGAGGAATCTCCATACTGCTTTAAAAAATGGCTGTACTAATTTGTTGCCCCACCAACAATGTATCAATATATGGTTTTTCCCATATCCTCACCAGAATTTTTTATTATTTGTCTTCTTGATAATTACTATTCTGACTGGTGTGAGATGTACTTTTGATTGGCATTTTCCTGCTAGCTAGAGATGTTGAACAGTTTTTCATATATTTGTTGGCCATTTGTGTTTCTTCTTCTTTTTTGTTCAGTGTTCTTACAGTTATGTTTCATTTTTATTGGATCTACACATAATCCAAGTAAATATCACCATCTTGTACTCTAGGAATCCATCATAACGCTCAAGGGTTTAAATACATTTTAATGATCTGAAAGTCTCTCTGATTATCAGCCATGTCTGTCATGTTAAAAACTGATTAGAAACAAAACAACATAGACAACCTTTAACCAGATTGGATATCAATGCAAATAATAAATTTTCATTTTCAAATAATTTCTTAGAAAATTTTATAAAAATGTGGAACGTTTCACGAAATTGCATATCATCCTTGAGCAGGGGCATGCTAATCTTCTCTGTATCGTTCCAATTTTAGTGTAAGTGCTGCCAAAGCCAGCACTTGTTTTCTTCATTTGAGAAGTTCCTGTTTATTTCTTTTGCCCATTTACTGATTGGGTTATTTGTGGGGTTTGGGGTATTAAGTTTTTTGCATTCTCTGTATATTCTGGATATTAATCCCCTATTAGAGGAGCAGCTGGCCAAGATTTTCTCCCATTTCTGTAGACTCTCTCTTCATGCTCTTAATCATTTCCTTTGTTGTTTGAAAGCTTTTTAATGGCATGCCACCCTAATAATTGATTCTTGGTTTTACTTCTTGAACTTCAGGCATCTTGTTAAGGAAGTCAGTGCCTGTACCTATAGATACAGTCTTGGCCCATTAACTTCTAGCACTTGAATTTGAGAAAGAACTACTTTTGACAGGGTGACTATACATTGAGATTTCAAAGATAAGTCTATAAAGACATGTGATGAGCAGAGGGAAGACTTCTAGTCCTGCAGATGGCCTGGAAAAGGCCCCTTCCTGGAGGAGGTGAGTGACCCCCTCACACCCCAACCATCACTTTGCTGCACCCATCTTACTTGGTCCAACTAAAGTACATTACTTTTGTATTTCTGTGGAATTCTATAAACAATACTTTCTCCAAATGGAAAATAAAATCATAGGGTTATTTTTTCCTTTCCTCCAGATTTTCAACAATTGCCACTCTGTAAATTTGTTCCAAATAAAACGTCTATAACCAATCATGATGTAATTTAAATGGAGCATTTAAGAAAAGAAGTGGATTTGGTAAATAATTAGCCAAATAATGATGATGATGATAATAATAATAATAATAATAATAATAATATCATTGAACAGCAAGATTCAAACTCAGGAAGGACAGACATATGAAGAGAGCAACTGTGTGAGGCCTCAGGTGGTACAGGGTCAGGAGGGGTCATGGGCCAGTTCAGTTGGAGGGAAGCCTCCAAGGAAACTCACCACAAAATGCCAACGACACTCTAATGGACTTCATGGGCAACATGAAGTTGCCACTGATTGTGCCTTGAAGGGCAGAAACGTGGGTGTTATGTTTGAGATTGTTATGGGCTTATAAATTACAAATATTCCTACCACCAGCATCAACCTTTCCTGGACTCTTCACCAACCTTTTAACTCGCATCCTATCTGGTGAAGCTCCAAAGTTCTTCCTGGGCAAATGGCGAACTGGGCTGTTCTTAGTTATGGTTTTTTTCTGTGCTTGCGGTCAGATATCAGTTGGAACTACTTTCATCCATGCTTGTCCTAGCTAGATTTGGGAGACAGCCACTTCATGGCATGCCATTTTTTTGGCTGTCATCTGGAACTGAGCTGGGCTATCAACCCAGTGCCTACACAACTCCCCTCTAGTGCGGTGGGTCTCAGTGTGGTTAGACATCTTATATGGCAGCTGGCTTCCATCAGGGTCCTCTGAGTTTCTAGTTCTCAAACAATAAGATCTAATTGTTCGTAAGAAGGAAATGGCTCTCATTTTTTAAAAAATTGGTGTGTTAGGGTAAGAAGGCATGCAATCCTTCATCAAATGGACAAGTCCTATAAAGGATTAACTGAAGAATCAAACTATGTGTATTTTCTAGAAAGTACAAAACAACCCACCCCACTCTAAGCTTTCAAAAACCTGAAGTAGGAAGCACAAGATTCATATTCATATTAAGAGGAAAAATAGATAGCTCTGCCTACTTGTTTGACGAGAACAGCTTTTATGCATCAATAAAATGCTGGTTTGTCAACATTATGTGACATGCAGGCCCATAAAGAACAGTTGCTGAAAGTCTTTGCACATTCAGATTAAAATAAAACTGCTGAACAAAAGCTATATTATACATAGCCCTAAACTTGAATAGCTAGAGGGTGTTTTATATGAGTGTTTTTAGTGACACACACTGAGAATATACCTATCTCTGGTTCAGTGGTTATTGAAAAGGCAGAGGTTTTTATGAGCAAATGTATTTGAGCTGTGTGCATTCTCTAAGGGATTACTTTGTACTTTCAAGTGCACTGAATTCTCATCTAGAAGCCAAAGGTATCTGCCAACAAACAATAAGCTAATCAGAAAGTAGGAACATGACTTAATGCTTTATTTTTAAAAACATAACTTAATGCTTTATTTTAAAAAACATAATTTCTGAACTTGGAATCAAAACTACTTGGTGCAACCCATGCCATTGGCAATCTTTGGGGGAAAGCATCACATAATCCCTGATTTCGGTTCACATCTCAGAAATTTAGAAAATCCTCAACTAAAATTGTTCTAGCCACAAGATTAAAAAAAAAAAAATACAGCTTTGGGGCTGGGGTTGTGGCTCAGTGGTAGAGTGCTCACCTAGCATGTGTGACGTCCTGGGTTTGATCCTCAGCACCATATAAAAATAAATGAATAAAATAAAGGGATTGTGTTCAACTACAACTCATACATTCACATATATTCTGCAGAGCTACTGCTCTGGTTTGAGCACAGGCTAATGGAAAAGGGTGGTGTGTGGATGGGGGTCCTTAGGCATTCCTGCTAAAAACATAACAAAATTAATAGATGTACAACATCACCCATTATCCACTCTAGAATCCTATATACTTTCTTCCCCATGGCCTCTTGTTTGCAGGACTGGTCCAAACATCAAGGAAAGAAAACTTCAGACCAATATTCCTGATAAACATAGCTGCAAAAGTTTTCAATAAAATTCTGGTAAACCGCATACATATTAAAAAGATCGTTCACCACAATCAAGTGGAATTCATCTCAGAATGCAAGCTTGGTTCAACATATGGTAATCAATAAACATAATTTATCACATCAATAGACTTAAAGACAAGAATCTCAATAGATGCAGAAAAAGAATTTGACAAAATACAGCACCTCTTCATTTTCAAAACCCTAGAAGAACTAGGGATAGTAGGAACATAACTCAACATTGTAAAAGCTATGGATGTTAAAGTCAAGGGCAACATCTTTCTAAATGAAGAAAAATGGAAAGTATTCCCTCTAAAAACTAAAACAAGACAAGGGTGACCTCTTACACCACTTGTCTTCAACATAGTATTTGAAACGCTAGTTAGACAGAAGAAAGAAATTAAAGGGATGAATAGGAAAAAAAGAATTCAAACTATCCTTATTTGCTGATGACATGATTCTATATGTAGAAGAAAGATCCAAATAACTCCACCAGAAAATTTCTAGAACTCATTAGTAAATTCAACAAGGTATCAGGATATAAAATAAACACCCATAAGTCAACTATGGGTTCCTATATATCAGTGATGAATCAACTGAGGGAGAAATTAGGAAACCTATTCCATTAACAATAGCCTTGAAAAATATAAAATATTTGGGAATCAATCTAACAAAAGAGCTATCTACAATAAAAACCACTGAAAACTAAAGAAAGAAACTGAAGAAGACCTTGTAAGATTGAAAGATCATTCATGCTCCTGGATAGGCAGAATTAATATTATCAAAAAAGGCCATATTACCAAAAGTGCTATATAGATTTAATGCAATTCCTATTAAAATTCCAATGACGTTCTTCATAGAAAAAGAAAAATAGTCATGAAATTCACTTGGAAAAGTAAGAGATCCAGAATAGACAAAGCAATCCTCAGCAAGAAAAGTGAATCAGGAGGCATCACAATACCAGACCTTAAATTACACTACAGAGCTATAGTAACAAAAATGGCATGGTGTTGGCACCAACACAGACATGAAGATCAATGGTACAGAACAGAAGACACAGAGACAAACCCCCACAAATACAGTTATATCATACTAGACAAAGGTGCCATAAACATACATTGGAGAAGAGATAGCCTCTTCAACAAATGGTTCTGAGAAGCTTGGAAATCCATATGTAGCAAAATGAAATTAGACCTCTTTCCCTCACCCTGCACAACACTTAACTCAAAGTGGATCAAGGGCTTAAGCATTAGAATAGAGATGCTGTGCCTACTAGGAGAAAAAGTAGGCCTAACTCTTCATCATATCAGCTTGGGAACCAAATTCCTCAATTTGACTCTTAAAGCACAAGAAGTAAAATCAATAATCAAAAAATGGAATGGTATCAAAGTAAAAAGCTCCTTCACAGCAAAGGAAACAGTAGAATGAATTGTACATAAGATAACTACAAGAATGAGAACTTGTACTGCATGAATATGTCAAAATACATTCTACTCTCATGTATAACTAAAAAGAACAAATAAAAAAAGGAAGAGAAAAAAATTTCATCTCACTCTAGTTATAATTGTAATTATCAAGAGTAAAAATAATAATAAATGTTGGCAAGAATATGGGAAAAAGGGTACACTTATACATCATTGATGGAAATGCAAATTATTCAACCACTCTGGAAAGCAGTATGGAGATTCCTCAAAATTAAGAATGAAACTATCATATGACCCACCTGTCCTATACTTTAGTATATATCCCAAAGATCTCAAATTGGTATACTATAGGGATGCAATCATGTCAAAGTTTATAACAACACTGTTCACAATAAACAAGCTAAAGAATGAATCTAGGTGCCCTTCAACAGATGAATGGATAAAAAAGTTATATATATATATATATCAGCCATAAAGAAGAATGAAATTATGGCATTTACCAGGACATGGATAAAACTAGAGGCCCTCAGGCTAAGTAAAATAAACAAGGCCCAGAAAGTGGAAGGTCACATGTTTTCTCTGATATGTCAAAAGCAATACCAAAATAAGGGTTAAAAAATATGGGGGGCAGGGGAGGAATTCCATCAAAATAGAAGAGGGATCAGTAAAGAAGAGAAAGAGGATCAGGGGACAGGGAAGAGGGTCCGGATAAGGGAAGAATGGTGGAATAAACCTGACCTAACTCTCCTATGTACATATTTGCATATAGCATAGTGAAACGCCTTCATGTATATTCACAAGGCACGAATTTTAAAACTCTATACATACATCAGGAAGATCGGTAGAGTAGAGGGGAAGGAACAGGAGAGGGAGGAGGGAAGGGAAAGGGAAGTATTAGGGACTGAATTAGAGCAAATTATATTCAATTCTTGTATAATTGTGTCAGAATGAACCTGATATTATACATAAGCAAAATGAACTAGTTAAAAATGGTCATCTGTGGGCAGGGCTTGTAGCTCAGTGGGACAGCGCTTGCCTAGCCCATGCGAGGTACTTGGTTTGATCCTTGGCACCACATTAAAATAAATAAATAAATAAATAAATAAATAAACAAACAAACAAACAAACAGTATGGAGATTCCTCAAAATCAAGAATGAAACTATCATATAGTTATAGATGTGTCCATCTATAACTAAAAATATATAGTTTTTTAACAAACAGTCATCTATGATTCAGGGAGCTTACCCTCACCAGACATTGAATCTATCAGTAACCTAATCTCAGATTCCCCAGCCTCCTGAAATATAAGAAATAAATTTCTATTTTTAATGAACCACCCAGTCCACAGTATTTTGTCATATAGCAGTTGAAATGGACCAAGACACCCTAATAGAGGAAAAATCATGCTGAGAACTATTCTGCCATCTTCGTCTTCCTAACTTGTCAAAGCCACTATAATACTGGTCTGGCACACAAATCACAGAAAAATGTGCCCACCCAAGGGGCTTCAGGAGGAAACTGACCAAACTTAAAAGTAATAGAATGTTGAATTTATTTGCATGTAAGTCATGAAATTTACATTGTTGATTATACTTAGAATGTCTTTAAAATTGTATAGGCTAGTGCACAGGACATAGACGGCCATAATCCTTCTGGATTTCATGTCTTTTCCTACTCACTCTGATCTTGGAGAAACCAAGACTCTTCTCTGTCTCGTAGGTTCTTGTTATAGGGTAGTTGACTTTTTTGGTGTCTTCCAGTTCTAAAATTATATTGCAACATGAAGCAGAAAAAGACTAGCTTGGCTGTCAGAAGCAGCATCTTTTGCTGAAGCAGCTAAAAGCTCTGGAATAAAGCTTTACAAAAATACATTGTACATTAGCACAAGAAGCACACTGGCACAAACTAATTAATCCAATTTCATGAAAGATTTCAGGATACTTTATTTTTATCCATCTCACTCATAAACATAATATAAATACGACTGGGAAAATGAGCTGCAGACTCCAAGTAGGTAAAAATGGTATGGATAACTAATAGTTTGCAAGTATTAGTGTTCATTGTCTCTTTAATCAACAATTGCATTCTTTTCTGCAGACTAATAATTTTCAAGTGTTTCAGATCATCTTTGACTAACAACTAATATCAACCTTTGAAAGTATTTTTTCCCAGCTAAGAATTTTCAAGAATTTAGAATTCATTGTATACTTTAACCAACAAATCACACTCAATCCTCTTTTATGTACTGGTTGCTCTGTGTGTTGAGAATAAATGCTTATTACATGTTGATATTCAGTGAGTCAAAATATTCAATCAACTCTCCCATGAATAATTTTATTTTTCTGCTTTTCATTTTTAAATTGTTAAATTGAAGATACAGCTAGGATGATTTGGAATCTCATATTTTTATTTCTAATTTTGTGTTGGATTTTTATATAGTAACTTTTCTTCCCTGCTTGGTAGGGTTGCCCTGAGCCCCAGGGTAGACATTTGCAAGATCGGAGATTAAGAAGAGACAGAGGTAATCACATTTGAGGAATCCTAAGGCAGAGGCCCAAAGAGACAAAGTAGATTTTAGAGAAGCTGTCAACTGAAGGAGGAGGCCATTGTTGGCCAAACTTCCGTATTTCTTCAAATAAACTATAGAGCTGAGATTTTATGTAAAATCTCCATGATTTGTAGAAGGGCAGAAAGTGGAGGATCATTCCAGAAATGGACCCAACAGATAACCGTTCTTAGCAATGTCAACCAGATTTTCATTTATTTCAAGTGTACAGTTGGCACCACCAGAGGACTCTACAAGAGAGCACCAGTGGAGTGGTGGCAGTCAAATGGTCCTTCCAAGACAAAATTTTTAAATGGCATTATCTTCCTTCTAGGTCTGACACCTACAGCAACTAATGATACTTATGTTTAAATAAATATCCAACTCAATAGAACTGCATGTCTTGCTTTTCCATTTTAGATCAAAGGTAGATTAGTATGTATTTGTGGTCCTGTTATTTAACATCCCATAAATTAAATTTTAGAAGCAAACTATTTAGTAGAAACGAAACACTCTGGCGTATGAAAAGAAGCATATTTCATGTTCTGTTCTAAACGTGAAATAAAAAATGCGGAACCACTAAGAATGTGACTGGATGATCAGAGCAGTGATGACCTTGAAGCAAATTTTGTAGAAATGACTAGTGGGATAATGGACAAATGAAAGAAAGTGTGGCTCAGAAGCACCAGCAGATGGCAGGAGAGGAGAAAGAATGCCAATGACAAGATGATCAGCCAGCACGCCAGAGGGTGAATTTTTTTTAAATAAATATTTGTCCATTAATCCACCAATTTAATATTTCCTCTCCTCCACCTGTTTTGAGGGCATATGCAATCTTCAACATTGTAAGTCAGCAATTCAGGACATCTTGTAAAACCGTTATAGTGGAAACCTCACACATCTCTTAAGTGAAATTTGGCCTATGGAAAATACCACTAGGTAGATACCTACTGGTCCTAGGGTCTTGCCTTCTTAGATCAGCCATTAACTGGCAGGAAGATTGAGAGCAATGCCACATTTTCCCTTCCTTCCTTCCTTCCCACCCTCCCTCCCTCCCTTCCTTCTTTCTTTCTTTCTCTTTGTTTTTCTTCTTTCTTCATCTCCCTCTCCTCCTCCTCCTCCTCCTCCATTTTAATCAAAAGCATCAAATATTTCCCAATACTCAAGAGCATATGATTCTGAAGAAAAAACAAGGGCATCCTCTGAATACTCTTCTTTTTCTTCTTTTGAGGCAATATTTAACAAGATCTGTGTGCAAGATTTGTGAGCTGGTGGTACCATTGCAGGTCAGCCACATTGCCCAGCTCTAGACAGGCCACTGCCTTACCACCTGTGCAGAGAGCATCCTCAACTGTGCCTTGAGCCTTGTAGACAGCTGTGTTCAGCGGCTCTGCCCTATTGAAGAGCAGGCCAAAGAATATAATGATCCACAGATCCTCTGACAGCTTTTAAATCAGCCTCAGATTGCAATTCCTTTACAATTTCCCTGAACAGGTCTGTTGGCCCCATAAGCTGTGTGTTTGCATGCATAAGATACAGTATGAATGTTACCTTGTTGTGTTGTGTTACTTGCACTCACAGTCAGAATTTCTGGGTTTAAATTCTTCTTTATCCCATACTCAGCTGTGTGGCTAAATATGTGTGGCTAAGGATTTCTTAATTCCTCTGTGTTTCAATTTTCTTGTCTATAAAATGAGGTTAACAATAATTTCTATCATAGAAAGTTGGGAGTAGGACCATCTTAAGACAGTCACAGACGCTAATAACTTTGGGAATATTACCTTATTAAACAGTAAGCATTTTTAAAAAAATTCTTGCATTCCCTTTTAAATAGAAGCAGCCATTTAAAATTATTTGAGGGAATTTTATTATTGTTTTATTGTCAAAATGATTGATGTTAGTTTCAATTTTTCAGTTTTCCTTTTGCATTTGGGAGCCAATATATTTTTCTCAGTTTCCATATTTTGCTTCAGAGTCATAGACCCTGACACTATGCCTGTGGGAATAAGAGATGAGATAGGCTCAATGTGAAGTTCGAATGAAATATTCCTCATGAAGGGCTTCATACTCTGCTGACCCAGAAGAATCTTACAACAAATGTTGGCTCGGATTTGTCATCATCTTGGTTCCATAACTTCAGAGGCTCTCCTGAAATATGAGCAAAGACTAAACCAGAACCCAGATGCTGACTGGTGAATGGCTCTCAATTCTGATTGCATATTTGATTTACCTGCAGATTTAAGAATCTTGGTACCCAGGCCATTTGCCAAGGCAATCACAACAGCCTCTGGGGGTGGCACTGGGACATCAGTATTTCCAGTTCTCTGCAGATGATTTCAATGTGCAAAGTTGACCTCACTAAGAGAGGTGAACATTGTGATGTGCCTCCGCAATTATCAGTTATTTTCTGTCTGGAATAACATTTACCTGTAAAACAGTGGCTCTCAAAGTATAGTCCCCAAACCAGCAACATTGGCATCATCAGAGAATTTGCTAGGGGAAAAGAACCAAAACCTGAATCTGAAACCCTGGAGTCTCAGGTATCTTATCTTCTAACAGACCTGCCAATGCACATTTAATTTTAAGAATTACTACTTCAAAAAAAATATTGTGTTTTGTTTACTTTTAGGACTTTATAACTGACTTTTTAAAATTCAAGGGTAAGACGGCTTGAAAATGACCCATATTATTTGAATCACAGCACACAATTTCAACTTCTTCAAATGATGGACAAACAGAATCTTAAGACCTCCACCTCACTCCAGCTACTCAGATAACAAACAGATTGGCTTTTAAAATGTCTTTCCTCTTGTATATGGGAAAGACACTTGGCTCATACTGACTGACCTCAAGAGCTGAGGGTGTGGTGTGTTCTTTCTCCTCTCTCCATGATATTTTAATTCTATAACCTGTAAATCCTCATTCCACAAACACTCTTTAAAAGCTCTCTTAGTTCGTTTCTTTCTAGACATCAGGGCTTATACGCACTTCCTTGAACCTGCTTTTGATTACAAATCATACCTTGAAGATGAAGTCTCCTATGACTTCTAGCTTATGCCTTTATGTTCATTCATATTCTTACCAAATCTTCCTGCTTTTATTTTGCATCTACCATATCTCATCAAATAACCCTATTGAATATCATTTCATTTATCCACAACAGTTCCAAGGTATTTGAAGGGCAATCTTCAAAGTACTATGAAATCATTTTAATCTGATCACAACTTAGAAACTCCAAAGCTCTCTTTTCTAGGATAGCGGTAATAACCTAAGTAATGAATCTGGCTGTTTTTTACTTGTCTGTCCTAGTCTGTTCCCAATTTCCAAATCTGTTCCTTTAGATTTCTAAGGGACTGGTTCAGATGCCGCAACATCCCCTCCAGTGTACTGTTCAATTTTTTTTTATTTTACCTGCAATTCGTTATGCAAGCTAGACATCCAGAGACCTTAAAGCTCCCCAGAAGGTTCTAGCATTCAGCAAATATGAACCACCCACCTGCTAAGATGAAGTCACACTTTCTGTAAATCTGTCCCTGGCAGGTCTCACTGCTTAGCACTTTGCTGCCCTCTGCTGGCTTCTCTCAGTTAAGCTCTGACTTCAAGAGACCAAACCCTCCGGTTTGAAGTGATAAGGTGGTTGCCGCTGGCATTCAGGAAATGTAATATACTCGAAATTAACCGCTTTTACTTCCTTCCAGTTTGACTTTTTACCTGAACCCATATTTGGGCAGGAAATTTTGACTATTTTATTTAGCCAGATGCCTATTTTCCTGGCTGATTAAGAGATCTTGACCACCCAGATAGGTCAGAAAACGTGACATCTGTTCCCAGACATTCCCTAAGGGGAGGATAAAAGACATGTTTTGTGCAGTAAGAGAGATTTTTTCTGAGCTTGCTGACAGTCTTGAAGTAATATAATTTTGATGTTTAAGGATCTCCTTTTCTGTGCATTTAACTATGACTCACACTGTACTTTATCAGCAATAATAGCAATATTGATGTTTTTCATTTTTATTATGTAATAGTCACAGTTGTAGTGATTTAGCTCTCATATTACAGTAATCTTATGCCTCCATTTCAAAGATGTTTCAGAAGAACTGACTTGCCCCCCTCACCACCACCAAAATAAAGGAAGTGAGTATTATGGGCTGAATTTTGTCTCTCCCAATATTTGTATGTTGAAGTCTGAACCCAGGCATGTCAGAGTGTGACGGTATTTGAACAGAGGTTCTTAAAAGAGGTAATTAAATTAAAATTAACTCATTAATATGGCCCTAATCCAATATGTCTGGTGTCCTTAAAAGAAGAAGAAATCTATTGTGAATTGTGCCGCTATAATCATTGATGCAAAAAAAAAAAAAAAAAAAAGAAATCTGAAACAGACATGTACAGAGGGGAGCTTCCAAAACGATGAGAAAATGAATTTCTGTTGTTAAAGCCACTGAGTTTGTGATAGCTTTGTTATGGTATCCCTAGAAAAGCAATAGAGAGAAAGAGAATCAGAATTTGAACTCAGGCCTGGCTAAGTCCAAGCTTTTGCTCACATAACCCCAAAACTTAATCCTTGAACTATAAGCTATTATACTCCATTACAATCCATTACCATAGATGAGCAGAAACTAAAATATTATGCTCATCCATAGTAATGTGTCCTTATTTTCACCTTTCCTATGTTTATTTTCAACGGCCAAGAACAGTCTTCCTTGGGTGAAATTGTCACTCTATAGTACTTCACAATGTTTCTTTATCTATGTTTTTAAATTCTAGCTTTTCCCATTTCTGCCCTTGCCATAAAATTCCCTCTTAGTGATTGAACTTCAACTCCCTTCAGGTCCAATTTAATCTAAAATTGTTTTCATTCATCTTCCTAAGATCATAAACATGCCCTGGTTTTTTTTTTTTAACTCTATTATCTGATTTGGCTTTCTTGGTTACATTTTCAATATTTCTTCCCTATTCATGAGAATTCTGAATAGCCACATATTTTTCACATTAAAAAGAAACAGATAATCATGTTCTAGCTAACATTTTTTTCCAATAAACAACTAGATAATCCAAATGGCCCCTTTGGCCAAGCCCTGTGATTAGCTAATTATCTCAAAGTTCCGAAAAGGATTCATTTATTTATTTATTTTTTTGCTCGTTTGGAAATTTGCCTTTATCTCCTTTTTACATAACAAGCTTTTTGATGATTTCCATTCCATCAAAAAACTGCCCCCCCTTTCTTTGATCATTTTTACCGTTGTGAATGGAATCACAACCACACATTTAGGAATCCCATTTCCTTCTACTTGCCTCCTCTTTGTTTTACTCATTTTGTTTTTTAAAAGGTTTATGTTAATGCCTTTCTGGCTTTTTGAGGCCGGCAGACCAGATTTATAGATCATATTCCTGTTGCAACATCAGGAAGAAAATACCACAAAATTTTCCTGGGGCTTCACAGCCCACCTGAGGTTTTTCTATGACTCAGAAAATTGAGGCTGTCTCTGTGAATCACATAGTCCGGGCAACCACAGGATTATTGGCACTGCTCAAATGCTGAGGATAAACATTTGTATATGGACACATATTTTTTGCACAATCAAGCAGGGTTTTCTGGGAGCTTCTGAGTGAGTGGGGTCCTGGGGTTCCTTTGGAAATATAGCCAGCATCCCACATGCTTGTGCGTTGAGAAGGCTCCTCTCTCAGAGAAGGAAGTATAATGTGCTCCTTAGTACATAACTCCAGCTTCTTGGAGGAAATGGAAAGTGTCATCCAGAGATGACATAGCAGAAAAATAATTTACTGAATATATGGGTACCTTCCAGAGTCACCATGAAGGTCAGGGAATTGGAAACTGGCAGAACTGGAACATAGCAGAAAACAAGGGAAATAGCCATTCGATACATTGGTGCAGATTTGGTGCCTGGAGGATAACATTTTCACACCCACTAATGACGGAAAGCTAGATTAGCTTCGTAAAACTAGCTGCTGCTTGATGTGAAATTTATTCTTCACTGGTTGTAGCTTCTTTGTATCTCTACCAGCAGACTCAAATCAAATCCAGGCCATGCAACTATGACTGACCAAACCTAAGCCAGGCACCTGCTTCTCAGCTGTCACTTTCACTAGATAATTGAACATCCAGACTTTAAAACTTCTAAGTAGAAATGCTCTCTGCCCACTTCCAGGATTTGTGAAATAGAGACTTCCCAAACACAAGGGCAAAGTTTCAGATGCTGGGCAGCAAACAAACAAACAAACAAAAAAAAAAAAACACAGATGTTCTCTATAGTCCAGCTCTCTGGCTGGTCCACACCCTACTTTATAAAATCACTCCTAGCTGGTGTAATACATTTATCCCATATGGGTTGAGAATCCTTAATCTGAAAATCTGAAATCCAAAAATGTTCCAAAATTCAAAACTTTTGGAATACCAACATGACACCCAAAGTGTTTCGGATTTTGAAGCATTTCAGATTTCACATTTTTGAATTGGGGCTGTTCAAACAGTAGTCTATGTGAATATTCCAGAATCCTAAATACATTGTAAATAAAATGCTTCTGATCCCAGGCATTTCAGATAAGGAATATTCATTCAACTTTTATTCTAAAACTCCACCCTTGCCAAAGGGAGAAAACTTAATAATTTCATTATTTAGGATCTGCAGGTGATGTAATTCTTATGATTTTGTCATGGTCCCATTTCCATACTCCTTTCTGGACTCAACAAGACAGTTAATCATTTCCAACACATGCTGTACAACACAAAAGCAAAAACGAATGAAAAGAGAATCAAGTTAGTAAGCAGTATAAATTTGAAAGCTAGCTTAAGTTATTATGTATACATAACTGCAAGAAATTAAAGGGTTATGCATTCATATTTATGACTGATCACTTGGCATAGTTGGTATTTATGACTTATTTCTGCTAGTCTCCATTTTAAATTATTATGACTTCAGCTGATCAGTCTTTAATTGATAAGATGGCCTGACCTCCATTTCTGAGGATTTTGGGCATCAAAGGGAATATAACAGTACTGTACCCACTCCTTCCTGTCCTCCTTGTATAATAGAAGCCATTTCTCCTTGATGCCCAGTATCAGTTATCAAAGCCAACACTGTAATCCACTTTGACCTGTTCACCTAAAGGCATCAGGAACTAAAAATGGCCAGGTGGCTGTCCTGGTCCACAATTCAAGGAAAGCACATTTTTGTAGAAGCATTTACTTCTAGAATGCTCTAACACCTGAATTTGCAGCTCCTAGAAAGCATATATTTTCCAACTGATTCATTAGAAAAAGAGTAATAGGCTTAGCCTCATCTCTTGGCACGTGAGCCCTTATGTAGATTATTTTTAAAA
The DNA here is from genome assembly GCF_964194105.1 of Spermophilus citellus. Taxonomy (NCBI): domain Eukaryota; kingdom Metazoa; phylum Chordata; class Mammalia; order Rodentia; family Sciuridae; genus Spermophilus; species Spermophilus citellus. Next base: position 37,400,738 of record NC_138184.1, read on the forward strand.
AGATCAAATTACATCCTATATAAATTATTTATTCAGAGTATGTGCACATCTCACAAGATAATACTTAAATCTCATAATGTTCACTCCCAGCTGGTGCCATAACAAGAGTTTTCAATAAACCATTCCACCTCTCCACTGAGGGGACATTTTCTATACAAGAAATAGAGCACGTGATCAGACCAGTAAATCCTATAAGCTCATTGCTTTACTTCTCTTACTATGAGTCCACTCCTTATTTGTGATGTCTCAGACTGAGATGATGGTGTATAGGCACTCAGAAATTCAAGGATGGTGATGCCAAAAGAAAGAGGTTAGACAGATCTAAACCCACAGTGAGAGTTTGCTCTCTTCCATGACCAAAAAGGCTTAATAACACAAAACATAAATTATAAGATCTACAAGGAAAGAATAAAGGCAATTCTTGGACCAAAATGTTCTTGAGTCTGTGGAAGTATCAAATTAACCTTAAAATTAAAATTAAAACTTCAGACAAAAGGAAGGTAGGTCCTGGAATTTGGGGTATATGGAATATGTTGTTTCTTTTCATGTTTTCCCTGAAAATGGGACTTAGTTGGGACTTAGGAACATAAATGATTTTGCCCCTTTATTTGCTTAACAAATACAGACTCTATAACACATGTCAAATATGTGTGTGTGTATGCATGTATATGTGTGTCTATGTGTAAAGGAGTTCAGAGAAGAGGAGTTTTGGATTAAGAATAAAAATTGATGGGCAATTTACATATAGCTAATACCTGAATGGGTATGAAACAGATGGCCCAGGAAGCAGGAACAGGAGAGAAGAGCAGACATTTCTATATTAACCTTGAAGAAATACAATATTTAAAAGATTAACAGACCTCTGGGATCTTCCATATTCCCAGGAAACATCCAACTTATATATAACAAATGAAATCTCAGTTATAAGCATGGGATAATGGGGTGCATTATGAAAAAAACAAAACACAAACAAGATTACATAATGGATAATGTAGAAATGTAGCACATAGAAAAAAAACTAAGGGATGGAATAATTCTAGGTGCCTCTGGTGCTAACCAAGGGAAAGTCAGTCTGTTTTGATTTATTTAAAGAAAAGCACTGCCTTTAGTGGAGCCATTTATCAGTTTGTGATAGTTAATAGGAATGATGTGTCAGGATTCCTAACCACATATTCTCCAATCCTATGTAAGCAGGAGACTGAGGGTGCAGAGAGACTTAGAAAGGAGGGACTTCTCACCCCAGAGTCTGCAAAAAACAAGTTAAGAGAGGTGCAGGGGTGAAAAAACAGGCACACCAGAGAGAAGAAAAAGAGGGAGGGCAGGCAAGATGACTCATGATTGGTAACAAGACCTGATGGACAAGATGGGTATCAGCTAAAACAGGGGCTTACCGGAATGAGGAAATTTGGTTGCTTGACAAATAAAAGAAATGAGACATATGGTGGGCAGAGAACTAATGACATGGAGGACTGCATTAGGTAAGTGACCATAAGTGTTTAGGTAGTATTGCTTTATACAAACTTACGGTAAGTTACTGCCTTAATTAATTAGTTAATTAATTTGGTACTGGGGATTGAACCTTGGGAGGCTTTGCCACTGAGCTACATCCCCAGTTCTTTTTATTTTTATTTTTTATTTTGAGACAGGATCTCACTAAGTTGTTTAGGGCCTCACTAAGGTGCTGAGGTTGGTCTCAAACTTGCAATCCTCCTGCCGAAGCCTTCCAAGTCACTGGGATTACAGGCATATGCCACCGTGCCCAGCTAAGACTGCTTTAATAACATTAGCCATACATTAGCTTATAGTGGTCGTCACTCCAACAATCAGTTATTTAAAATTTCTTAAACACCAAGTATTGGACATCTAGTAGACAGGATTATAGAACACCTGAAATTTTACTTCAGAATCAGTTGCTTTTGGTAATGAAGACAGGCCTCAAGTTTTCCCCATTGATCTAAAATAATTAATTGACTACTTTATGGATCTTCCATAAATAAATCGAAGAGCTAGACAGAGCATGGAAAAAAGAAATCGGTGACATAAATTAACATCGCCTTTAACAGTTCTCTACCCTTTTTTGTCCTCTGTCAACAGTCTACATACTTGCAAGCAAGAGCCCAATCATAACATGCCAGAAAGCGGGGGTCTTCCCATTCAGAAGAAAGGTTAAGCAATGCTGATGATCCTAGGAAAAAAATTGCCAGTGTTTCTTGCCCCTAAAATCAAATCAAGGCTAGGAGAAATATGTGATATGTGTGAGTGCCGCTGACAGGTAAGTAAAATATCTGGTCTCATCTAGTGTTCCCCATCTGTGTCTTAAGCAATGTAAACTTTCTTCTACATACCTGGGTACTGTTCTAGAGCCTCCTGAAACTTGATTTTCTTTTTCTAAAGAAATGTTACTGGTTACAAAAGCAAAAAGCAAAAAAAAAAAATTTTTTTGGAATGTTAATACTGCCTGTTTTCGTAAAATACCCATTAGGCAAAGAATTCATTGATAAACCCATTTTCTAAGTTATTCAAGTGTTATTTTGAGACTGTTAAATAAAAAATCCATTTTCAGATATGCATTTCTCCAAGAAGCTTTGCAGGAAATTATTGAATTATATCAGTACACTATGTTTTCCTACATGTTTTTCTAGCCAGTCTCTCCATTAGTGAAATCAACTTGAACAGTCGACAAAATATTTCAAGGAGATAGCAGAATTTTAATATTGGCTAATGAAACTAATTTCTTGATTCATCTATTTGCTTTTTTCCAAGGGCATCCAAGCAAATAGGCTTTCAGAAAAATTAATATGTTGTCTTCCTTTTATTAAATCAACTCTGAGAGATTAGCCAAAAGCATTGCAAAAAAGGAAGTCCAGTTCTACCCTGTCAACCCTGCCGAGCAACGAGACTGAATCCGCTGTTTTGGAGCTCATCACAAAAGCAGCAGCCTGATTAAGATACATATGACTTTGTTGGAAAATGGCATTTTAGCCCTGATTTGTTTTCAGTGAAGGTTTATGCTCCTCGTTGCTCCTTTTCACTGGGTTGGCAAGTATATGCCTCCCGTCTGGACATTGCCCTTAAAAACTTTGCGAATGCCACTAGCATTATTTTGAAATTTGCAGCCAGTCCTCTTCATAAATATTATTCTTAATGATTTAAACTTAATTGGTTATGTTTATGTACTGTTATGTGCTTATTATTTATTTTAGAATCTTAGGTTGATATTTATTAATGTATTTTCAAGTTAAAATATATAAACTATATTCCTACGGAAGGAATCATCATTCCCCCTTCTTTTTTCTCTATCACTCCTGATTTCTAGATGACTAAAACTGCCACTGCAGGGACACTGCTGGTGCCCTCCCTAAAAACTTTGCAGGGTTTTTGTTTGTTTGTTTGTTTGCCTGGGGTGTTTTTGTTTGTTTGTTTCATTTTGTTTTGGGTTTTATTTTTGCTTTTGCTATAGGGGATCCCAGAGCTGCTTTACCACTGAGCCACATCAACCAGCCCGTTTTATTTTTATTTTGAGACAGGTCTTATTAAGTTGCTTAGGACCTCCCTAAGGGCTGAGGCTGGCCATGAACTCAAGATCCTTCTGCCTCAGCTTCCTGTCACTGGGATGACAAGCATGCGCCAGCACGTTCGGCCCTTTGCAGGTTTTGTGTGCCCTCTCCCAGATTTTCTGTGTTTTACATCTCACAACTTGCACTAATGAGCTACTTCCAGAGAACAGCCCTTGGCCCGCCACAGGGGCTGCTTTACCCACAGAAAAAGAGAACTGGAAGCACACAGATGTTCACATAGACCTGGGGCGAGCCCATAACCCATGACAGGAAGCCTAGCTTCTTTCTTCTGAGATTGGTGGCCTTTATTCTCAAAGGCTACCCTTGGGGCCAGGCTGAGGCTGGGTCTCTTCCTCTGACCGGACACTTAGTTGTCTTTCTCCCTTTCCCTAAAGGTCTCCTCTGTCACTTCCTTAATAAATCATTTATACAAAAATCCTCAACTCACAGCTACTTCTAGAGGGACCTAAGACAGTCACCTAAAAGGTTTTCATGTGTCACCTATTGCCCTTTATGGTGCCTTCTTTATAACAAAAGTAAAAACCCTTCCAACATGCAAATCTGTTTGTGTTGGGGCTCTGCCCCAAACCTCTTTAAGATGTGCCACTGATCCCTGGCACATCCTGACACCTGACCATGGTGCATGCATTTCTCTGTGACCCTGACCTAGGCGAACCTTCACTCTCATTTCTTCCCATACCTTAGTTCCACTGGATTTTTCTCAGTTCCTTGAAGAGTCCCTCTTCACGCTCTCTCTTAACTTTCTCTATGTCTGTCTGTCTGTCTCTCCCCATCCTCCAAAACAACAGTCAACTCCCTCTGCCTCAAACTATCCTTTCCTCCCCCACCTCTTTCACCAGATCACTCCTTCTCCTCATGCATGCGCTCATCCTTTCTGGGAACCTGTTCCCTGCTACTTTAGATCCTTGTCACCTGCTCACAGAGTATCATGGAGCTTCACATACCTTGTGTCTGAACCTGCTCTACTGTCTGTCTTTCTTGCAGCAGTGTAAGTTCTACATGTTGATGGGCCCAGTGTTGCCAGACAATTCTCCACTAGTTTCTTACCCTCCTGTACTACCCAGATCTTCTAAACAAATGACATGTTTGTGGAGCATGCAGCATTGGAAGCTACAGATAGTGTGCTCTTTTGGAGACATCCAAGGATAGTAAAGTGCTCTCTCCTCCGGGGAGATTTGCTTCCATTCAGGGTAATAGGTTCTCTCTCTGTAGGGGGAGGCAGGCAGATGTGCAAGCAGCCCCATAAAAGCATAGAGTCTCCAGATTTTCGGATGCTATCCCAATGGAGCACTGCACATGCAGATAAATACCTGGCACCTACCCCATCCTCTTGTGGGAATGAGGGGATGGGGAATTGACAAGAGGACTTTCTCTGGTTGCTCTCTTCTAGTAAGAGTAAAAAGCTGGTTTTGCAGAATTCACAATAGCCAAGCTATGGAACCAACTTAGATGCCTTTTAACAGATGAATGGATAAAAAAAAATTCGGTACATATATACAACGGAATCTTACTCAGCTGTTAAGAAGAATGATATTATGGCATTTACTGGTAAATGGATGGAACTAGAGACTATCATGCTTAGTGAAATAAGCCTGTCCCCAAAAGTCAAAGGTCAAATGTTTTCTTTGATATGGGGAAGCTAATCCAAAATGAAGGAGGGTAATATAAAATGGAAGAAAGATCAGTGGGTAGATGAAGGGGAAGGAGGAAGAATGGGAGAAGAACCGTGCAATGAACCTGACCTGACTTTTCTATATACATGTACGAATATAGTACAGGGGATCTCACCATCATGTAGATCCACAAGACACTAATTTTAAAAAATCTCATAAGTAAATAGAAGAATGTTCAGTAGACTGAGAGGGGAACAGGGGGAGGGAGGAGAGGAGGGAAAGGGGAAGTACTGGGGACTGAATTAGAACAAATTATATTCCATGCTTTTATAATTATGTCAAATGAATCCTAATGTTATGTACAATTAAAATGAACTAATAAAAAAGAAAAAAAAACAGTTGGCTTTGTCTCTGACTGGAAGTCTGGTGTTTTCTGTCATTGTATGCATATGAAACAACAGCAGACCAACTCATTAGTTTGTAATAGGGTAAAATCTCAGACACTTCATTTTCAGCCTTACCACTTAGTTCTCAAAATTTCTAAGAAAGTGATTATGGACTATTCTGCTGTGTTCTCCCAAAACACAACACTGCTAACCCCCTTCTGTGCTATTCACTACAATGAATACAGTCTTAATTCTAAAACAATGTCATATGTAGTATGAGAAGATAGAACTTAACCAAGAATCATTAAGACTTCTTACATGAAAACTGACCGTTTTAGCTTTAGCTTAGCTTTACTTAGACTGAGCTCACGATTTCTTGGATCATGGTGGTTAATGATATGATGGTTTAGGTTCCCTAACAATATTTATTTGCCTTTATTGGGAAGAAATGTGTAAATCTTTAAACTTTAAGAAACTGGCAAGTATTTATCTCAAGCTATTTTGCCAAGAAAACTACACTCTAATTCAAATGATGTTATTCTGTATCCCCTAAAATATTTGTGTGTGTGTGTGTGTGTGTGTGTGTGTGTGTGCTTTGTGGATGACAACATCTACTGTTCACAGCCCCTGTTCCAGGTTTGTGTTGAGGGAATCCCCGGATCCAGGGGATTCAACCAGCTGTGACAATTTCTCTTTGCCAATAATGTGCACAGGAATGGACGAGTGACCCATTTTGGGCTAAAGTTATATAAGGAAAACCTTATGGGGAAGAGGCATTTCATTCCAAATAAAAAGAGCAAGCTTTCTAAGGAGAAGGCTGTTTGCCCTTTCAGTAAGGAGCCTTGGGTTGTCAAGTCATTTGGGAACAAGAATGAGCATAAAAGCAAACACAGGATAATGCCGACAGTGATAAGAAGTGCTTAGCCCTTGAGAGCCCTATGGAGTCACGAAGCCAGCTCCAGAAACCCTTCTCTACTAACTTCTCCCTCTACGAAAAAAATAAACTTTTATTACAGTCACCGAAACTAAAACCAGATCCTCTGTTCTTAGCAACCGAACACACCCATAACTGATAACAGAGAGAGCTCATGGAGGAGACATGTCGGTAAGAAAACAACCCAGTCATTAACTTATTGCCTTACCATTTTAATTTTTTAAAGCATTTACATCAGGATACCATGGTTGGCTATAGTGATGATCCTTGGCTTGTATAACAGCCTATACAAAAAATAATTTGATTAAAGCCTTGTTTGTTGATTATCATCAGTGAATATAAAATTTGCCTTTTCAACCATGAAGGTACATTTAATTAACAAGACTTTTATCTTAAATCTTCCTTTACATTTAAGAATATCCCTGCTGCTTTAGATATTTTTTCATTTAGTAATGGTATTTGATATAGAGATATGTAAGTGAACTTGGTCTTTCGAAATGATTAATGGACCATAAAAGGAGCACTTTTTGATATTTTCTACATAGTAATTTTACTAAGGTCAGTGGGGGGCAAATACTTGACAATTCCATCCAGTGTACTTTCTCCCTCTGAACAAAACACAGCCTGAAATTCCTTCTGAAAAGAGGGAGAGGGATAAAATTCAAAACCTCTCTGTTCGAGGCAACTACTGTCAATCAACCAAAATCGACACACAGCATAAAACTATGGACATCTTGTTTTGATAGTAGCAATTACTTTAAACATGGTTATTTAGTTTATTTTAGCCAGTTACCAGGTGATTTAAGCATAAAACACTGGTTTCTCTTACCTTATGTCAAGTAGGATAAATACAATAGCTGACGACTTCACTGATTCTGTAATCCCACAGATCCAAACAGTTCCCAATATATAACCACCACCACCAGAAAAAGCTTTAAATCATACCATTCATTTTTAAGTTGATAACAAAAAAGTCTACCACTTAAATATCCTGCTATATCAATTCCAGACATTTAATTGAAGACATAAATAATTTCATTTGACTCATGATTATCACACTTATGTGTGCCTGTATATGATCTTCATGTATAAATATCTATTATACAGATGTATTTTCAAGCTTCTGAAATGGTTCAGAAAAAGGAAAAGACAAAAGTATCTTTTTGTCCAGCACTTAGAACCTGGCAATCAAAATACAAAACTGACTGATGCAGAAGAATGTAATAGAATATCAGTTTTGCAATTAAAAAAAAAAAGAGTGAATCTGAATTGTAAATCATGCTATTTACTTACAGAGTTACCATCAAGCTTAAATAAAGACTCTGTTACCTCATGAACATAGTACAATAAGTTCACTATAAAGGTTGGCTCCTTTTTATTTTATTTTTCCTTTTAGTATGGGACTGGACACTCTTGTAGGGTTAGGATTGTGTCCTACTTATCTCTATATCTGTGAACTCTAGATGCAAAAATCTATGTTCATAATTTGTAGAAGAAACAATCAACTGGCCACTTTGGAAGACCAATAGTGTTTTTGGCTGGCAGCAGTCACATAAGAAAGATTTCCCTTCCTGTAAAGCTCAAGTGCACAGCTTGCATGCACCTCTGGACTACACCATGCAGAAGACTTCTTGAAAAAATTCATCAGCCTGATGGAAATCAGGGCAATTTCAATGTCAGTGTGGCAACCCCTTCCAGTACTGCTTTGCTTGCAGAACCTGGTTTACCATCAAACCACATGATGAAATTCTTCTTGGAGTAGGAGGAAAAGTGCCTTTTCTGAGCATTAAAAACCTCTACTCTATGCAAATTTTTAAAAAGCATAGTATACTAGTTCTTCACAATATATGAAGAACAATGAAAAAAATTGGATGCAGGTGACTATGGTCTGGATGCTGAGTGTGAAATAAAGTAGAGCTAATGACTGATGTTTGAGTGGTGCAGATTACACCCCCCCTCATTGAAGGAACCCATTGACAGAACACATAGTCTTTGATTTGGATGCTAAACACAGTAAAAATGCCTGTCCCAGCCTAAAAACCATTTTTAAAAATTCCATTTCTTCTGTAGCCTGTCTTTGAGAAAAAGGGAAAGAATCTGAATTCTGCTTTGGATCTGGGTCACTCTTGTGGGGGTAGGGTGGGGGGAGGGATGTAGAGGGAGAGGGGGAAAGAGAGAGAGATCCTAAATGCAGCACTATCCACCTAGCCCTGGAATGGAGTCAGGGGAATTTCCTTCCAGAAAACCTGGTAAGAACCCATAACTTTCAAAATGCATTCTCAATGAGAACCTGAGTAGCATTATTATTTGCCATTTTTAATATTTTTAGTGACTCATATGTGGAATTAGAGCAAGGGAGTGCTTACCCATTAAAGCTAGCAAGTTTTTGGTGCCCACGTACTGACACAAGGTCATAACTCTGGGATGGTACAATGGCTGATGGTCATCTTAGATAAGAGTCCTGAAATAAATGATAAATGGTGTTAAATATCATCTTAGAAGGAAAGAAAATGGATAGTTCATGTTGTAATTATAATAACCTTATAGAGAAAGAGATTTTGAGGTCTTGAGGAAAAGATTCTGATAATCAAGGTACATATATAATTTTGCACACTAGAATTTGCAGTCATTTTAATTTGCAGAAGGATACTGGATTAAATACCTAGAAAGTCTTTTTTTACTAAAAGCAACTAAAATGATGGGGAAACATTTTTTTAAAATGTATACAATTTATGAAGCTGGTAAGGAAGAAAATATGGGGAAAGGAGAAGAGGACAGGAAAGGGGAGGAATGGGAAGAGAAGGAAGAGGAGAGGAGAGAAAGAGAAGAAAAAGGAAGAATCAGAAGATGTGGAGTATAAGCAAGCTCCTAGATCCACTTGTGATTTCTGCAGAGAACCCTGGGGGCCTCCAGACTCTGCCATTTGATGCAATAAAGAAGACAGTAGTGTGAGCAGGGGTCCTACAAAACTCTTCTTGGTCCATAGGAAATGACTGTAACACACAGGAGACAATAAAGAGGCTGTCGGGTAATTCTGCCCTGGGATTTAGGACAAACCAGCCAGCTGTGGTGGATCCAGAATTTCTGGGGTCCAGAGATTCAGGGTTATGGAAGGAATCTGCATTAATGAAAGGAATAAAGATTGCTTCCACAGTTTGAATGTGTCTCCCCAAAGTTCTGGTATTAGACCCTTAAGTACCTAAATTCATATGTTGGTGTATAAAGGCCCTTGAGAGCTCACTAGGAAGGGGTTCTCATGATGAGATCAGTGGCTTTATATGAAGAGAAAGAGAAACCCAACCCTTGACCTTGCCAAGTGATGTCCTCTGTCATGTTATGTCACAGCAAGAAGGTCCTCAGCAAAGGCCAGTACCTTGATATTTGCCTTCCTAGCCTCCATAACCTTGAGAAGTAAATTTCTTTTACTTACACGTTACCCATTCTGTGGTATTCTGTCATAGCAGCAAAAGATAGAACAAGATCATTATAAATATAAGTATTTAAAACACGTACTTAGATTAAGAAATCACAACAAAATATACATTTTAAAAAGCCAATAAATATCACAAACCTCAGAAAATCCAGGAGAAGAATATAGCATGGCTCATTAAATAATTGCTTAAGTACCAATTTAATAGTATTTCTGACGCAAATTCTGTGATTCTCTCTTTGTATGATAAAAGCTTTGTCAATATCAATTCTATTGAAAAGATAGAACGATCATTTTGTCTTTCTTCCAACATGTTTGATCAAGAATAATTTTTATAAATATTTAAGATAGTTTAACTGGGGATTGCTAAGCAGGGCCAAGGTCCTGGGTTCAATCACTAGCACTGTAAGAAAAAAAAAATAGTTTTTTTTTCTGCCTTGTAACTTGTTATTAATAACATCGAAGTTTTTAAGTCTGCAGTCGAGAATACTAAAACTTCTATTTTGCATTTCTGAGCCAGAAGGTTTCAAGGCATTATTACATTTTCCTGCACAGTGACCAGTCTTAAACACACTTTGAAATTGATGGTATTCATTAAGTAGCTTGTCAGCTACCTTCTCATTATACTGACATATTATGACTTTTACATTTTCATCTTCTGAGTTAATATCTCCTGTCCAAACAGCATGGAGCTTAAATCTTTTCTCAATGTTTATGTCTTATCTCTGTTCATCAGTTGGGTTATAAAACATTCCAAGATTCTATTCACTTTGTTACTTGAAACTCATCCTGTCCTCTTATGAAATAACACCTTTAGCATGATATATTGAAAAATATTTTCTTACAATTTACTTCTTGATGTCAACCTAACTTTTGATTTCATTGATCATTTTTATTGCTCTTGGGTGAAATTCCATTTTTAATCTTAATTTTATCTCAGTTCTTTAGGAAATAAATGTGCAGATGACTCTGTCTGATTCTGTGCACCTAAAACAAAATAGTCATCACTGGAAATGTAATTTCCATCCTGCCTCAAACTCCCAAGTCGCTAGGATTACAAGGTGTACACTACCTTGCCCCACCCAGAGTTTCTTTATTTACAAGGATGTCCACTTTCTAAGCTAAGCCTCATAAGAGTGAAAATCTGAAATTCCTGCTACATGTGTAGTACAAAAAACCTCAATTACAAAATTCAATTTAAAGTGATTCCTAATTAGCAGTGTCCCCAGCAAACTGAAAGAAAACATAATAATTTTTTTGTATAATTTAGGTAGAATTGTTAATAGTTCTCCCTTAAATGTTTGTAGAATTCAGCAGTAAAGCCAACTCATCCCAGGCTTTTTATTACTGATTTAATCCCATTGTTATTTGGTCTGATCAGGTTTTCTATTTCCTCATGATTCAATCTTGCTAAGGTATATGTACCTAGGAATTTATACATTTCTTCTAGGTTATAAAATTTGTTGACATATAATTGTCCAGAATAATCTCTAATGACCTTTCATATTTCTGTATTTTCTGTGATAACGTCACCCTTTCCATTCTGTTTGAGTTTTAAAATTTTATTTATTATTTCTTTCTTGTAGTAGTAGGAATTAGACCCAGGGCCTTGCACAAACGAGGCAAGTGCTCTACCACGGAGCCACATGCTGAGCCTTATTGGAGTCATGTCTCCTCAGTCTGGCTAAGGGTTTGTTCTGTCTTTTCAAGGAACCGGCTCTCTGTTGCACTGATTTTTGTGTTGTTTTATTCGTCTCTATTTCATTTATTTCTGCTCTGATGTTTATTATTTCTTTCCTTGTATTAATTTTGGTTTTGCTTGGTCTTGTTTTTCTAGTTCTTTAAGATGTGACAACAGAATCGTAAGTCTTTTCTGATGTACGTGTTGGCTGCCATGAACTTCTCTCTTCAAAGCTCTTTTGCTGTGTCACATAGGTTTTGGTATGTTGTGCCCATATTCATTTGTTTCAAGAAATTTCTAAATTTCCCTCTTGAATTCTCTTTTTGAACATATTTTTAGTTGTAGATGGACACAATACCTTCATTTTATTTATTTATTTTTAGGTGGTGCTGGGATCAAACCCAGTACCTCACATGTGCTAGGCGAGCACTCAACCACTAAACTATAAGCCCAACCCCTCCTTCTTGATTTCTTCTTGGATCCATTGGGAAATTGTTCAATTTCCATGTATTTGTATAGTTTCTAAAGTTTTTCTTGTTCTTCATTTCTAGTTTTATGGTATTGTGGTCAAAAAAGACACTCAATCTAATTTCAATTTTTTAAAAAATATCGAGGCTTGTTTTGTGGCTTATCATATGATCTATCCTGCAGAATGTTTCATGTGTTGATGAGAAGAACATGCATTCTGCATCCGTTGGATGCAATGTTCTGTAGGTATCTGTTTGCTCCATTTTCTATAGAGTACAATTGAACTGTTTCATTGTTGATTTTCTGTCTGGATGACATGGCCATGGCTAAAAGTATGGTAAAATGTCCCTGTTGCTATGGTATTGAATCTAGCCATTCTTTTCACTCTAACAATATTCACTTTGTATATTTGAGGGCTGGGATATTGAATGTATACATGTTTAAAATTGTTATCTCATCTGTTGAATTGAGTTCTCAATTATTATATAATGATCTTGTCTATTTTTCGTTGCTTTAAACTTAAAGTCTATTTACCTGATATAAATAGGATCACTCCTAACTTAGTTTTAGATTCTTTTTCCATGAAATACCTTATTCTATCTCTTTGCTTTAAGTCTCTGCATATCCTTAGAAGTGAAATGAGTTTCTTGTACACAAGATATACTTGAGTCTTGTTTTTTTCCCTCCATTCAGTCACCTTATGTCTCTTGATAGAAGAATTTAATACATTGACATTTAGTGAATTATCCATAGGTAAGGTCTTATTACACACATTTTGTAACTCGTTTTCTAATTCTTTTCATTTTTTCTCATCGTCTTACAGTCTTTCTTTGTGGCTATATTATTTATTCTAGCACTATGTTTTGATTCCTTTCTTATTAGCTTTGATTTTTCTGTTAGGATTTTGGCTTTGTGGAAACCATGAGGTTTACAAAATACAGCATCGACTTTAACATACTATTTTATTTTTTATTTTTTATTTTTTTTTTAACATACTATTTTAAAATGAAGCAACTTGACATGATCATAAAGATAAGAAAATATGGTAAGAGAAAACTTCACACTTTCATTCCTCTCACTCTTCCCCTCTTTTTTGGATTTTTTTTTTGCTGTTCCCTTTTATATCTTTCTGTATTGCCTATCTCTTGCCATATTAATATAGTCATTATTACTTTAATTGTTTTGGTGTTTAGTCGCTAGGTGGTCCTAGAAAGGATTAAGCTCAAATCCTTAGACTAAGTTCATCTCATGTTGCTAATCCAGTGGGCACCTGGCAGGATAATAAAACTCCCATCAGAGGAAGATAACATCTTCCTCTGCCTTAAATTATTTACACAGATAATTAAATATAATATGCAGCCTCAAATTACCTATATAAGGCAAACCAAGAAGCAAATAAAAATTAAAAACAAAAAAACATAAACAGATACAAAAGGATTTCAGGCATTTGGAGCTATTAGACCCAGATTGGACCAGCTATGCTTAATAAGGCTAAGAAGATATGAAAATTTTGAAATTTTTGTTGTGGAAGTAAGGATATAAAAGATATCGCAGCAGCTTTGAAAAATAACTAAATAGAAACTCTAGAACTGAAAAAAATGTAGGAACTCAATGGACACATTTAACAGAAGATTCTACAAACTGAAGATAAAATTAGTGAAATGGAATGTAGGCCAAATAAATTTGTTTTTCTAATAATCACTATTAAGGCCAGACCTCTAAACTTTTTTTTTTTAATACCAGGGATCTAATCCAGGGCACTTAACCACTGAGGCACAACCCCAGCCTTTTTTATATTTTATTTAGAGACAGGGTCTCACTGAGTTGCTTAGGGCCTTGCTAAGTTGCTGAGACTGGATTTAAACTCATGATACTCCTGCTTCAGCCTTCTGAGCTACTTGGATTACAGGTGTACATCACCATGCAGGGCTGAACCTCTAGTTTTGATCCTATTTGGCCAAGTTACATAAAGAAACCAACAGTTCGCCCATATAATGAAGCTCAAATTTACTTTCCAGGCACTTCTAGTATTATTATCCAAATAGTGTTAATAAAAAGTATGTTTGAACTATCAACAGGTACTGAGTTCAAGTTAATGATATTCATGCCAAAGCATTTTGAGTGAAAATCACTTATGTTTGCCGCTTGCTTTAAAATACATAAAAAATGTGATATATTTATGGGTGGATAGAGGCATGGATATGGGATAAAGCAATATATAAAAGCATTAATTGTTGAATCTAGGTGGGAGTCTGGGTATCTACCATATAATTCTTTCGACTTCTCTATATGCTTGAAATGTATATAGTGTAAATGTTGGGAAAACATGAAATGCAAAGATGTTAACAAAAATGAAATGAATGCCTGCTTTTAAGGTATGTAATATTGCTACTTTTCTGAAATTAATATTCAATTATGATCAACTTCTAATTATATAATTATGCATAAGTACATTCTTCTAAATATATTCAAACCTTACAAATAAAATATTCCTTGACCAATACCCAAACCTAGTCCACTCTCTCTCTAGATCTAAAACTTATTTTTAAATTCATGTTTTCTCCAGTTTCATCCATGTATATTTATCTTTAGAAATATAAGCTCTGTATACATATAGTCCATTTCTAGACAGTGGATTAGACAAAGGAAAATTAAGGGAAGGGAGGGAGATGGCAATAGGAAAGACGATAGAATGGATCAGATATAACTTTCCTATGTCCATATATGAATACACAACCAGTTTAATTCCACATCATGTACAACCAAAAGAATGGAAAATTATACTCCCTGCATGTATAATATGTCAAAATACATTATACTGCCATGTAAAACTAAAAAAAACAATTAAAAATAAAAGCAAAAAAAAGAGAAATATAGTCCTGTTTCTCTCACTTAAGTAGGTTATAAGTTCTGTGAAGACAGAAGCCATTGTTGTGTTTTTAGGCTGTATACACAGTATCTAGAGTTGTATCTGGAACATAATATATGCTCAAGAAATATATGTTAAATGAATATAAGCTAAAATAGACTAATAAATCATGAATTCCAACAAATAGCAGTACACTGCAGAAATCCACTTTTTCTATGATGTATACATGCCAATTTGGAGTTGGTCTCTCAGGTCCAACTGGACATAGATTTCAGTACAGTACCATATTTAATGGATACAGCACTCATTTTCCAAAGTTAGTTTTAGCAAAGTATGATTCGTCATTTACTCACACTCCTGTATTTAGTAAACATTTATGAACATCAACACACAAGGCCTGATGCTTAAACCCTCAAGCTGCAACAGGGTTTTTCGACCTCAATACTACTGAAATCTTGAACTGAACAGTTATTTGTTGTGGTGGCTTCCCTATGCACTGTAGGTTTAGTGAAATCCCTGGCCACTACCCACTACATACCAATAGCACCACTCTTTCAACTCATGACAATCACAGATGTCTACAGACATTGACAAGTATTCCCTTCAGGAAAAAAATCACCTGCAGTTGAGAACTGCTGAGTCTCATTGAGGCTATGGTCTCTATACTGAGCACTGGCCTAAGGACTGGGGACAGCAGTACCCCCTGAGATACATGCTTATGTATGATGAGGATATAGGCTACTGTGACTTTAAGCACCTGAAGGCTCCAGCCCCTTCCCAAGCTCCTATCTCCTTGGTGTCTA
Source organism: Spermophilus citellus (assembly GCF_964194105.1). Lineage (NCBI taxonomy): Eukaryota > Metazoa > Chordata > Mammalia > Rodentia > Sciuridae > Spermophilus > Spermophilus citellus. The sequence continues at coordinate 37,416,500 of NC_138184.1, forward strand.
GCAATTATCTCTTTAGAATCATAAACAGGAAACTGTATCCTTATAATCCATTTCTAGATAATAAAGCTACCATCTCTCCCTTTTCCAAGTGTTCTATGTTTCTGAGGGAGAAAATGTAGGTGAGATGGGAGAGGTTGAGAGAAGGAGATCAGAAATTATCCTCAATGCATCAAAGATAAATTTCAATCTTCTGTGATGGAGATAACTTCCTGACACCACTCTATAGAATTGAATACAACAAGCACAAAACTTATCTTCGCTAGTGCATCATGCTGTACAACTAACCTCACGAAGTCACAAGAATTCCCCAAGGATAACCTGATAAGCTGGAATCTAACTCCTGAAATGCAATTCTTAAAACATAGTGCTTTGTATATAACAGGCATTCAACAACTATCTGTTGAAGAGTTAGTGAGTCACAAAAGGTAAGTACCAAACTATGGTTATGGCTTGTAGAAATGCTGTCCATCCTCTTCTGTGTCTAAAGATCTGTGCTTCTTATCTTCATTTGCTACACTAACAAATTCATTCTTCACTGGGCATAGGGTAACTACTAAATGAGTATTTTAACCTCAAAACCAATTTGATAAAGGATATATCTATTTTAAAATGATATTTAGTTTGCAGTACTGGCAATCTACTACTAATATACATCCCCTGTCTTTTTTATTTTTGATTTTAAGTTACAGTCTTGCTAATTTGCTAAGGCTGACCTCAAATTTGCAATCCTCCTATCTCAGTCTCCCAATTTGGTGGGATAACAGTTGCATGCAATCCCACCCAGATATGAAGGATAGATGTTAAAAAAAAATAATTTTTAAATAAATTTTTTGAAATTTGTATGCTAAAACCTGTAAGTTTTTAGAAAGACCATTTCAGTTTAATTCTATCATAAGCAATATTTCAATTCTGTTCTATATTGTTATGCATTTCTGCTGCATATTACAGTAAATATGATTCATTAAAACCTCATTCATTGTGAAAATAGCATAGCAACTTATATTCATTGTAAATAGATTCATAATGGGAGTAATTTTTAAACTCAATATTAAGTTCTTACTTTCTAAAGGACATTGCAAGGTGACTCTCACTTTAAAGTACTGAACTATTTTATATATTTTGTTGTGCACAATCTCTCAAGTTATCTGTATCTTTTTATATAACAAGTTACATCATGCGTATCTTCCCAGCAGAATTATAATTTTATTACTTAAAGGTAAAAATTGAAATAAAGGATAAAAATTCTCATATAGTATATTCCATATATTCAATTTTCTCCCCCTTTCTGTTTGGTACACTCCTGCCTTAACCCTGGGAAACTATAAAATTATCTTCTATTTTCTTTTCTATTTTTATATTATAGCATTTTTTAAACATTAACCTACAACATAGAATTCAAGCTGCAGAAGAACCTTAAATACATGATTTAACCCTCTTTGGAAATTTAAAGTCCATCACCCAAAGCAGGTTTTATGTATTTATGTTACAAGACTTACACTAATGTTTATTACTGGAACAGGCCAGTACAATTTAGTTTCCCCGGGGGAAGAAAAGAGCTCCAATGATTACTCCTAGAGATGCCCCATACAGTAAAGCCAGGCATTCTTTAGCAGCCCTATTGAGAAGCCAGAAGATGTTATTTTTGGAGACTACTTTACCACCCAGTGCAATTGTGCAGGATTTCTTAGAAATGACATCAACTAGGACTGGCAATGACTGGACATGGGTGTCAGGTGGGACCAAGGGACAGGCTCACTTCAGCTGTCTGCTCCCTTCTCTGGGTCTCTGTGCCTCCCTGGAGACAGACTACCAGTGGTACAAAGGGAAAGTTTTGGCCTTTTTACATTTTTACAGTGGAGTTTCACAGAGCATTCCAGTTTAGGCAATTAAGGCTATTTAAATCTTATTGAGGAACATGGTGAAATAATATTGCCCCCAAAATCCTGATGTTGATGTGACTTAGTAGATCATAAATTTAAATAGTCAGTATAATTTAGGGATTGTTTTTGAGGATGACTAAAATCTTAATATTTGAGTTAAGGTGTTGTTGTTTTAATAATGAATATCTGCTCATAGAAAAGAATGTGTATTGGTAGAGAATGAAAGCCTGTTGATAATAGCTAAACTCTGGAAGCAATCTAGATGCCCTTCAACAGATGAATGGGTAAAGAAAATGTAGTATGTGTACACAATGGAATATTACTCAGCTTAAAGGGGAATGAAATTATGGCGATTGGTGGTAAATAGATGGAGCTGGAGAATATCATGCTAAGCGTAATAAGCCAAACCCCTCAAACCAAAGGCCAAATGTTTTCTCTAATAAGTGGCTGCTAATTCATAATCGAGGATGCATAGGAAAGAATGAAGGAACTTTGGACTGGACAGAAGGGAATGAGGGGGCAGGAAGGGGTGTGGGAGTAGGAAGGACAGTGGAATGAGATGGCATTATTACTCTACATACATGTATGACTGCACTACAGGTGTGACTCAGCACCATGTACAACCAAGGAAATGAGAAGTTGTGCTCCATTTATGTACAATGTGTCAAAATGCATTTTACTGGCATATATAACTAATCAGAACAAATTTTTAAAAATTAATAAATAAATAAATAGAAAGAAAGTCTATTGATAGAGAAGAATAAATGATGTTTGACATAGTGACACAAAAGTGGTTGATTATGTTAGTTTAAAATTTTCGTTTGTCTAGAAAAGTCCAAGATCCATGCCAGCATTATTTTCCTTGGAGTATTTCAGAAATTGCTGAATAATATTCCACTGTGTATATATGTCACACTTTTTTTATCCATTCATCTACTGAAGGGCATCTAGGTTGGTTCCACAGTTTAGCTATTGTGAATTGTGCTGCTATAAACATTGATGTGGCTGTGTCCCTGTAGTATGCTAGTTTTGAGTCCTTTGGGTATAGACCAAGGAGAGCAACAGCTGGGTCAAATGGTGGTTCCATTCCCAAATTATTGGTTAAAATATTTGAATCACATTTAATTGTAATTCATCTTGATTTTTCTTCACAGTCTTCTGAAAATTAAAACTACCAGGCAGGAGTAGAGTAGGCAGTTTCGAAATGTGCAGGAAAACTTGCTATGTGGAAGATGGTGTGTCAGAAGAGCTTTGAGGAATCTAAAATTTTTGTTTGTTTCTTTAGTTTTTTTAAAAGAGGAAAATATGTAGCCACAAAACCAAGTATACCAAAAGATATCTTAATCTTTTTTCTTTCATCCAACCTGGCATTCTGGTAAGGATTTTTAACCTTGGCCTTTGTGAGATACTGTTACCAGACTGGTTAACATAGGTTTCCTCTTAGACCCAAACGATCCTGCTTCACACAGCCCTTTCTATGACGTCAGTGCTTTGGGGGCATAGAAATGTTTATGGACACTGAGAAGTCAGGGTTAGGACCTGCTCTCCTGCATGGGCCACATGAGCATTACCTGCTTAGTTCTGGCTACATGCCAGGGTGACAGCCCACAGAACTGACTCTGACCTGTGGCCAGTGTTACTCTATTTTATAATATCTGGCTAGGACATCATCAATGGCTTCTCAATAAAGTGGCACCCTGTCTCCAAAGAGAGTGAAACAGAGCAGCGACTCCCCCACTCAGAAGGCCTATGCCATAGTTAAGCTTCTCTCATCAGAAAGATTTTTACAAGAGTATCAGCAGGCAGGATGTCTGCAGTAGGCATTGTGGTTTGAAGCTTCCTCTTTCTTGTAAATGCCAGGTTTGCACACACTAAAGGTGTGATAGAGTCTGCAAGCTTGTTGTACAAAAAGATATTGTCTCTGTTTTTTTTGTTTTTGTTTTTGGAGGAAAAAAAAAAACAACTTGTGAAACCTGTGTCTGGTCTAGGGAATGGAACAGAAAGCACTTGTCATGAGAACCTCTAAGCTCCACCCCTCTACTGGGTATAAAGTTCAAAGAATTTCCAAAATCTCTGTTCAGAGAATGTTTCAGGCACAAGCCACACTCTGGACAGACAATAAACCTGCTTCCTAAAAATCCCTCGGGTGGCCAATCTCTTCTGTCCTACTTCAATAGATCCCATATAAACCATGCCTCCTGGGATTTAGACCCTTGGATAGTTACTCTCTTCACTGTGTTGGACTAACCCTGTGTTTTGAATCAATAAAATTTGACAGAAGTGAGCAGTATCCAATCTGAGCTAAAGACCAAAGGATTGACAATTTTCAATGCTGCAGTATGAAAAGCCCGGAGCCACCATGTAAAAAGTCCAGACTCTTTAGAGAGACAGAGATGGCCCCAGCTTCCTGGCTTTCTAGACATCCCCACCTGGCAGTCAGTGAACCCACCTAGCTTTTTCCAGTCCTGGCAATTACCACCTGGCTTCTGTGACCCAGAGGACCCCAACTAAGACCAGCAAAAAATAGAGAGAGAAGAAATCAAATAAAAATCTATTCATCTCAGCCCCAGTCAGTCCCACAGCATCCTGAGAAATAACAAAATCTTAGCTGTCCAATTGCCTACCAAGTGCTACTAGGAAAAAGCATCTCAGCTTGATGTGCATTCCCTAGTTACTTCCCCACTTCTGGCTCTTCCAGAAACAGGTGGGAGGAGGTCAAGCCACTTGGTGTCAGAGAACAGGCTTTTCTTCCACCACCAGTTCTCCTCCCTCTCTCTCCCTGTGCCTGGTTGGTTCCCGGGCTGCAGCCCTTCATTCTCCTGCGCAGCTGCTGGGCACCTGTTCTGTACAGATGGAGGAAACTCTCTCTAGGGAAGTTGCCAGGGGACACGGCCTGGCTGGGGCACACTGGTGGTGGTGCTCTTGCTCTCCCTGTTGATGCTGGCATAGCTTCCTACCAGACCCCAGGGCCCTGGAGGACACAACCAGTGACGCTTCAGTGCCTCGGGCCCCTGCTGAGCTGTCTGATTCTGGACTATTGTCAAGAGAAAGCAGCTTTAGTTGTATTAACCCCTGGGCTTCCATCTAGGGCTGCAACGCAGTGGTGGAGAGAAGCCCAAGACTTTTAAAAGCCTTACAAAGCCTTCTGTGTGGAGTGTGAGGGGCAGGGTTCATGGTGAAGTTCAGGGTCAGCCCAGACCTCACCTCTCAATCCAGGGCTCGAGGTCACTAGAGCAGGACCCTGGTGCAGTGTGGGTCCCAGCACAATGCCTGCCCTGCCTTGTCTCCAGGCCCTCCTCACTTCTCAAACACTGCCCCACAGATGCCCCCTCCTGGGGCAATAGAATCTTCCTGAAGGATTTGTTACCATGGGAGCCTTTTCCTACCATCCCCAGCTTCAGTGAACACAAGTTTCTTTTCTAGTTCTCCTCTGCAAGCCAAGGCAGGAAAGAACAGCAGGGTGAACATAATTTAAGATAAGCTATTGTTTTATGGAGCTAGAAGAGAGAAGGCAAAGCCTCCAAACAAAGAGAAATGGCCAGGAGAGGGAAATGCTAACGAATCCAACTTCATCGATGCCTGCTGTACGCAGGTGATCAAACATCACGCCATACTCCATTAATACGTAGTTAGTACCTGTGAATGAAAAATTCAGAAATTAACAAATAAAATTCCTGTCTCCAAAAACATAATGTAGGTGCATTCTCTCCTCAGATTTTCAGAGACAAAAATGGAAAACCAAAACCCAAACAACCAAACAAAAAACCCACACTCTTGATTGTGGGGTTTTTTGTTTTGTTTTGTTTTGTTTAATTATACGGGACATTAGAACAACTGACAAAATCTTAATAAGGTTAATGGGTAAAACAATAGTATTAACTTTCTGATTTTTAATAGTTATTCTGAGGTTTTTTGTATGAGAATTCCTTGCATTTGGAAATTATTTAGAGGTTAAAGAGCATTATGTCTGCAATATACTCTTTTTCCTCCAATCCCCTATCTTTTCCTCTCTGACTTTCACATATGAGAGAAAACATGTGACCCTTGACCCTCTGAGTACGGATTATTTTGTTTAACATGATAGTCTCTAGATTGTCCATTTTCCTGCAAATGAAATAATTTAATTTTTCTTTGCAACATACTCTTTTTGGGGAATAGAGGGTACCAGGGATTTAACTTAGAGGCATTCAACCACTGAGCCACATCCACAGCCCTATTTTATATATTTATTTTAGATACAGGATCTCACTGAGTTGATTAGCACCTCTTTTTTTGCTGAGGCTGGCTTTGACCTTGAGGTTCTCCTTCTGCCTTAGCTTCCCTAGCCACTGGGATCACAGGCATGTGCTACCATGCTGGTTGCAAAGTACTCTTAAAGGGGTACAAAAAAATTACAGAGAGGGAAGAAGGAAAAGATTTGGGTGAAAGCTATCTGGGACTCCTTTATTGTATCTTTCTCTAAGCCTGAAATTGTATAGAAACTTAATTAAAAAAAAAAAGATTCATATCTGGATCCCACTGAAATTGTTTAATCAGAGTCTCTGGGAACAAGGCCTAGGTATCAGTAATTTTATACCTTCCAGATGATTCCAATATGCAGCCCAAATTAAGAAATACTACATCCAATCTGTCTGTGGAACCCTGTGAGGGACAGAAGGAAAGAGCAAAGCTAGCAGTCGGGGGTGAGAGCCAACTCATGCAGTTGAAGTCAGAGGAAGATAGACTGTCATCAAAGATGGTCTTCTATCAGCATCTCTCAGATTTGCCTCAGACATGTGGATGACAAATGACAATTACTTGACAAATAGCATTATTTTAAAAACAACCATAAGCACTGAGAGTATCCATGCCCTGCTATTATGGTGAGCAAGGAAATCTACTGCACTCCATCCGGCACAGCCCTCTAAACTATCATCTGGGTCTGTCCATCACCCTCTGGGGTTTCACTCCCTTAAATAAGAATTAACCCATGGAATCTTACAACAATTGATTTCTTTTTAAGTTTTGATGGTATAAATAAGTCACTTTTAGGAATTTTTTTTCTCTAGTCTTGCGTTTTCAAACTATAGATTTTCTGCATGGTACATTTTTGAACATGAATTGAAAGGAAGAAATCTTAAGGAGGAAATTATGTGATTACTTTCCAGTTGCTGCAAGATTCTGGACTTGAAAATGAATTTGACACCAGAATATAAACATCTTTCATACTTACATCTATCAGATGTAACTTCTAAGGCCAACATTTACTCCTCTGAGAACTTCTAACCATTCATACAAATGTTCCCATAAATCATTAACAAAGGAGCTGAGTTCATCCTCCTGAATTGGGCTGCAATTCCAATTCAGAAACCCAAAGCAAGGGGCCTAAACAATAAGAAAGCACTCTCTCACTCAATGCAGTCTTGAGCTCAGCTGACTCCAGGATCAGATGGCTCTGTGGGCGGCAGATGCATCTAAAATTGGCTCTTTCTATGCTTCCTCTGTGACCCCCTGCATAGAGCAGCTTTGCACCCAGACTGACTCATCTTATGGTCCCAAGATGTCCACTGAAATTCTAGGGCTCACAAACAGATCCAGCAAGGTGAGCACAGGAGAGACTCGTCTCTGCTTTAAGAGCAGTAAGATTTTCTCAAAGTTTTCCCAGCAGGATCACCCTCATATCATATTGGCTGCAATTGGAGCACACTTCCCATTTCCAGTCTAAATATTGGCAAGGGAAATGGAATGGCCATCTTTGGTGTTGGCTTCACAGGATCCATGTCTTGGAGCTGGAAATGAGGTCCACATCCAAAACTTTACTTCTCCAAAGTTTGAGCAGCAGAACCAGCAACATGGGAGCTTGTTATAAGTGCAAATTCTTAGTCAGTCTGCTTTTTAACTAGCTCCCTAGGTAGTTCAAACGCACACCACAGTTTGAGAAGTGACAACCATCAAGGAGAGAGCTGGGTGGTGGAAAGTGACTCTCCAAACTGTGAATGGGTCAGGTGGATGGAAAAGTGGCCAGGATGAAAACCTTCACTGGGCAGGATGTGCTACCCCTTCTAATTGAGTCTGGATGTCTAAAGCACATGGAATTAATGAACTCTCCCAAAGGCTTTATGTTTCTTTTTTCTGCTAATATGGGTGTCTTTTTATCATGTAGGTATATTAGTGTAATTAATGAACTGAAGGAAAACTGTGTTTTTAACAGATGTATTTTAAAAAATATACTTTGCCCCTCCCAACCAGAGTTTTTAACAATAATAACTTAGGGGGATATCCACCTGATTGTAAAAACAAACTTTGCTACTAGCATTGGTAGAGATGTTAATGGTGATTATTGTATTTTCTTCCCTTTCTAATTTGAACTCTGGTGTTGTGGGTATGCATCTCAACCCACATGTCCACTAGTTATAATTTATTCTAACTAAGCTTCATTTCTATGTTGAGGATCAATTGGATGGATGATAGATATATGAGGCTGATTAATGGCCCCCTCCAAAGTACCCACACCTCTAGAACCAAGGGATATGTTACCATATGTGGCAAGAGAGACTCTGCAGACCTGATAAAGCTGAGGACCTTGAGACATAAAGATGATCTTGGATTATCCAGGTGGGCTAAATATGATCACAGTGTCCTTGTAAGACAGAAGGCAATTTGAAGATGGAAGCAGAGAGAAAGGATGAGACGTGGATGGATGTGATGATAAAGGAAAAGACTTCCAAGCAAGGAAGGCAGGTGATTTCTAGAAACTAGAAAGGGCAAAGAATGTGAGTCTCCTCGAGGGCCTTGGAAGGAGCACAGTTCTGCAGACCCATTTGAGACTTACAGTCAGAACTGTTGCCTACAATTTCATTGCCTTAAGTGACTAAGGGTAAGATAATTTGTCATAGCAGCAATAGGGAATCAATGTAGAACTTTAAACTTGGCCTTGTTGTATCTCTTCCCTTTCCATGGGCATTTGTTAAACTCCTGAGCATCTGACATAGTGCTAGATGCAGGGAGAGAGGCCCAGCTGGCTGTCAGTCATCCATCTGGGCACTGGCTGCTGAGAAGCTGCTATTCCTCTCTGTGTGGCCCCATCAGGTGCACAGACCCTTCCTCCACCTCAAGCACAAAGTCTGGATGAATCTACATGGACAAATAGTCTGCTATTTCAGAGGCAGCGACATAGCTTGTCTCAAAAGCATCACTCAAAGCACTAACTTTTTAAAAAATGTTTTTTTCTTTTTTCTGCTTTCTCAAACTTGTCATGGTACATTTTATTTGTATCTAATGTTATTCTAAATAAAGAAAAAAAGAATATCTTAAATAATTAGGATGGATGTTACTGTTCATCTTTATTTTGTGCAGTGCCAGTTTGAAGTGCAATTATGGGAGCATTTAACACATATACACAATCACCTAAATTACACAATTTGGCATTTGTAACTTGTATATACATATATGTATTTCATGTTTACCGGGACAGCAAAAGGATAGCACAAAATTAACTCAACTTTTTTGTTCCCTTCTTGATATGTGCACATTCTGCCAACATTCTACCTTCAGGTTACTGATAAGAAAGGGACTAAAAGAAAGAGGAACTATGGATCACCAGTCTTTCCCTCTTCCTAAGGTGTCCTTAGGTGATTGGCTAATACAGGGAAGGAACACACCTAAGGAGGGATCTGTTGGGGTTGGGGTCATTTGTGTTTCCTAGGGAGTCTTCTCTCTGGTTCTAAGGGGCTCTTGGGGTTGCCCCTGCTTCTTTAGTCGTAGACATAACATCACTCATTTCAAGGCTGCTGGATTTCCAAGCTCTTGGTGCTTTACTAAATGGGTCCTCTGGGCATCTACATGATCCATTTCCCTCTCGGTCTTCCATGATAAAACACAAGTTTGCAGATAAAATCATTAAGCTTTCTAGAAGATAGCCACAGAGCACTAAACCACGCATGGCACCCCTAAGCCTCCTTCCTCCCTAACATTCTGCTCAGGAATGGGATCAAAGAGCCTTCATTGCTTCCTGTCTCAACTTTCCCAAATCCAAGGGAATTTTTGTTTAATTTTGTGAGTATGAGAGAATTCCCTTTATGTTTTTTTTTTTTTTCCTAAGCCTTGCATTTGTGTCCAAAATTCTCTCTATTCTCCTAAGGGCCCAGACCATTTGCACAATCTTAGAAAACACACGGGCTTTCTATATCCTTGCCCTTGCTACCCACTTCTTGAGCTTTCCCAGGTTGGCCACTGCAGAGCTCCCTGGGATCGCCCCTGTGTTTTCTGGATCCTCAATTCCCCTGCTCAGCTTGTAGGGTGTTTGATTGGGGATTAGTAAAGGACTCCTTCTCTAATTTTATTTTATTTTATTTTCCCAGGGGTCTGTACTCTAGACCATTTGTTTCCAGTTGCAAAATCAGTTCCTAAGCCTTTCTTCTTAGGGCTAGAAAGGCTGTGTTAGGTCCCCAGGTGTGGAGAGATGCTGGAAATGTCTTCAGGCCACTTTGCTCCCCAGGGCTAATGCATTGTGGTTAAACAGAACTGTGTAGGACCAAACAAGCTGGCCACAGGAGAGAGGTACTGAGGAACTGAAAACTATGTCATTTATTCCCAAGTTTGTAATAAAATATGACTGACACCAAATAAATTCCATTTCTCCTCCAACATACATTCTTATGAAACTCAATAAAATAGATTTTTTATTAAGAACAGATTTTGATGTTTCTTTTAACCCTCTAAATAAATAGCCAGATTTCTTTTAATCACAAATCACATGGACATAATTAAGTTCATGTAAATGCGAATATATTTAGAAATTTTTGATATTATGGTGTAAGTAATTAGACAGAAGCAATGTGAAAACCATATTGGCTGAAAGGATTTTCATTTTAAAATCGTGTGCCTTGCAGAAGGAAACTGGCATAGACTACTAAAGAAACAATCCTCTCCTAAAGATGTCACTGGAGTGCCTGTGTACATAAAAAAAAAAAATTTAAAAACCTCCCCTATGGGAATGTATGTTCATTAAGGTAGATGCAGGGACCTTTAGAATTGTTAAACCATCATTTGTTTGTTTATAAGGGTTATGGTTCATAAATGAAGGAAAGAAAATCCTGGCCAAGTAAAACTGAGTTTAATTGCATTTCTCACTTATATTATCTCATCAGAGTCAAGTTCAGAAAGCCTGACTCTTCCAAGTAAGAGTAAATTACTTTGCATTTTCATCCCTACTTGGTTCTTTATCAAAATTCAAATGAGGAGCAAATAACATCAAGAAGGTAAAGCATACAGTCTCTGGATCACTGGAGTAAGAACAACAGACAAAAGGTTGTGTTTGTGAAGCCTGAAGCACTGTGCCAGTCTAGAGGGCACATTTGCATTACACTTTGAATCTGTCAACACAGTGACCCTGATGTTAACTTTCCACTTTAAAAAAAAAACTGTTTCTTATTATTTATAAATTTGGAACAGAGGTTAGGAATATGGCGACTGCTTAGTTTTGAATCTTCCCACTTCACCTCCTGGAAACCAAATACAGCAACAGGGAGAACAAAAATAAAGCCATGAAATAAATCTTTAGTGAAAGTAGGAGACCAGAGAATAAATCCACAAACTCCAAAATTATGTGTCAATGTGGCCAAAAGAAACTGAGATCAGCAATTCCTATGCAGGAAGCTACCACAGTATTATGGGGAATAGAAAGGAGATCGTTTGGCATCAAATGTCAGAAATCAACAAACATCCTACTCCAAGGAAGACCTATTTTAACCCAAATGAAATATAATAGGTCATAATTGCTAGAGAAGGTGAAGAAAGGCATGAAAATCCTGGATGCAATCCACAGACATTTGATCTCAAAAATATGTCACCTTTTGAAAAAGAAGATTTCCTAGGTGATAGGAGGCTGTGTCCTGGTGGTAGCAGCCAGTACAAGACTCTACCAAGTTTATGGTGGTGGCAGAATCACCCTGGAATCCAGTTAGGTTCTTAGAGCAAGAGGAACTAAGCTACACAGCCCTATTATACCAAGATAAATCTCCTGCAAAGGCTAGTCCCGAACAATGCAAGTCAAATTTGGTTACATGGAAAAGAATAAACATATTTCTGTTTTCAGATCTAATATGTGGAGAGCTCAGAAATGATCACTCTATTCTTATAACAACAACAACAAAAAAAAACCTGAACAAACCAAAATAAATTAATAACTTATTTTGGATCTATCAAAGATTTAATATATAACGACATGACAAGTCATGTCACCACCCTGAAATCTGGAGAGACAAGATTATTTACCTGAAACTGTAGTCACTGAAGTCATAAAGTTGTAGGAACACATAAATGGCGATTCTGATTAATTATTGGAAGTTTAGGGTAGACGTAGCTTGAGAGTGAAAGATCCTTGGAGGTTCCATTCTTTAGTAAGTTTTATCAAAAAAAAAAAAAAAATCACCAGGTGCTAATAGTAAAGATGCAAGGAGCCCTCCCCTCTTCCATCACTAGGAAGAGGAAGGAGGAAGAGTAATTATTGAGAAATATAGCTAGAACATTTTCTCTTGTTTTTAATTTTTTTTTCACTCTAATTTGTTATATATGACAGTGGAGTGCATTAGAATGCATATTATACATATTGGGCACAAATTTTCATATCTCTGGTTGTATACAAAGTATATTCACACCATTCGTATCTTCATACAAGTACTTTGGATAATGATGTCCATCTCATTCCACCATCATTTTTAACCCCATGCCCCCCTCCCTTCCCCTCCCAACCCTTTCCCCTATCTATAGAGTTTGTCTATTCCTTCCATGTTCCCCCTCCCTACCCCACTATGAATAAACCTCCTTATATAAGAGAAAACATTCAGCATTTTTTTTTGGGGGGGGGGTTGGCTAATTTCACTTAGCATTGTATCCTCCAACTCCATTTTCTTTTTTTTTTTAGAGAATTATTTATTTATTTATTTTTTTAAGAGAGAGTGAGAGGAGGGGGGGGGAGAGAAGAGAATTATTTATTTATTTATTATTTAAGAGAGAGTGAGAGAGGAGAGAGAGAGAGAGAGAGAGAGAGAGAGAGAGAATTTTTAATATTTTTATTTTTTTTAGTTCTCGGCGGACACAACATCTTTGTTGGTATGTGGTGCTGAGGATCGAACCCGGGCCACACGCATGCCGGACGAGCGCCCTACCGCTTGAGCCACATTCCCAGCCCTCCAACTCCATTTTCTATGGAAAAGGCTTATTCTCCAGGGAAAAGTTATTACTGGAGTTTTGTCTCAACCAAGAGAAAGGCATTCTCTGAATCTGTTCTCCTCTAGACTGTCTCAACTAAAGCAGGAAGTAAAACCTAAGAAACACTTGAGAAAGTCATGGTCCAGGGATACAGACTCAATAAAAGAATGATAGTTACTCATAAGATTATAGAATTCTTATCCAATCCCAGACCTTCCATCATAGCAGCAGGATTCTAGTGCATTAAAACCAAGAGAGGGACTGGGGTTGTGGCTCAGTGGTAGAGTGCTTGCCTAGCATGCATGAGGCACTGGGTTCCATCCTCACCACCACATATAAATAAAATACAGATATAAATAAAATACAGATATTGTGTCCACCTATAACTAAAAAATAAATATTTAAAAACAAAAACCAAGAGAGTTACAAGATATGCTGAGAAGAGGAGTTGATAGGGAGACTCCAACATGACAGGGAGGCAAAAACAAGGATAGAATTTTTGAAGTATTTGGCAAAATTAGCTACAGCAAACATGAAACACGGCCCAGCTCCTGGACAAACTAAAATATAACATCATATTGCACATTGATTTACTACACTTCTTATTAAGTGATATAATATTGATTTCAAGAAAAAATGACAAGACACACTAAAAGGTAAGTCAAAGTGGACTGAATAGATAAGGAAAGTATCAGAGTGAGATATTATACAGATGTCAGAATTATTACACAGGAAATTTAAATTAAATATGGTTAAATATGTTAGGGCCTCTAGTAGGAAAAGTGGACAAGATGCAAGAAAAGATGAATAATGTAAACAGAGAGATGAAAACTCTAAGAAAGAATAAAAATGCATTAGAACAGAAAAAAATAGTATAAGAATATCTTCAATAAGTTCATCAGTGGACTAAGACATGGCAAAAAAAATAATAATGAGTGAGTTTAAAGACAGTAAGAACCTCCCCAAAGTGAAAAACAAACAGTAAAAAATAACAGGATATCCAAGAGCTATGAATTTTTAAAGGCATAGCATAATTGTAATTGGAATATGCGAGGAAGACAAGAGAGTGAGAGAAAGAAATGTTTAAAGAAATAATGGATGAAAATTTTCCAAAGTTAATGATAGTCATTAATCTACTAATTCATATTCTACCAATCCAGGAAACCCAGAATATCAAGCAAGATAAATAAATTACATCATCTATACCTATCTATACCACAAACAAACTGTAAAACTTAATAAACAGAAAATCTTGTAAGAAACCAAGGAAATAAAAGATCTTACTTGTACAGGGAAAGGGTAAGAATTATAGTAGACCATATATCAAAGATCAAGGAAGCAAGAAAAAAATTGAGTTAAAATGTTAGAGTACTGAAAGGAAAAATAAAACAGCAACCTAGAATTCTCTAGCAAGAAAAATTATCTAATTATCCTTCAAAATAAAAGAAAGATTCTCTCAGACAAATAAAACCAAGAAATTCATTGCCAGAAGAACTGTTCTGAAGAAAATGCTAAAATAAATTCTTCAGAGAGAAGGAAAATACTAAGGCAGAGGCTCAGATATATTCATATATATGTACATATTTATATATATGCATATTTTATATATGCATGTTGATATATACATATGTATGTATATATATACATATATATTCCATATATGTGTATTTAAATCATAAAAGAAGAAATCACAACTGTAAAATACAATTTTTTATTTTTCTCATTCCTCACTTACCTCATAGTAAATGTTGTTCAATGTCATAAATGTTTATTGAGTGATTATAGCATATTATTGAGTGAAATCAATGACAATGATTCTCTAAGGGGTTTGGAGGAAGGACTTGGGAATGCCTTATTATATAATACCTTCTTTAGCAGTGAAGAAGGATAGCCTAGTGTTATCTGAAGGTAGAATACATTAGCTATAAATTTATATTATAATCATTAAAGCAATCATTAAAAAAGCTTTCTAAAAAAAAAGCATCATTGATAAGCCGAAAGAAGATATAACATTAAATCATACAAAGTGCTCAAGACCAGGTGAGGCAGAAAAGAAGAGGGGCAAACTGAAACAAAGAAAAGTGAAACAAATATAGCCATGCGCCATTTTGTGACAGGAATACCTTCAAAGAAATATACTGTTAGAAAATCTCTTCATTGTGAGACCATCACAGAGTGCAACTTACAACCCTAAATGGTATGGGTCAGTCACTCCTGGAATCTTGATATAACCCTCCGCAAAAAGGAGATGGGGGAGGCCACCGCCTATTGTTGCCTACTCTTTGACAGTAAACATTTTTAAATAAGTAGAAGAACACTCTAAAATAACAATAAAAGATAGTATAATCAATACATAGAGCAATATCATAACTATTTTTATGAGTATTATGCTTTGTACATAATGGTGTGTCCTATGCTTTTATACCACTGACAGCACCTCAGGCTTATTTATGCCAGCATCACCACACATGTGAGTAATGCTTTGAACTATGTCATGACAACTACATGGGAATTTTTCAGCTCCACTATAATCTTCTTGGACCACTGTTGCATATGCTATGCATGATGAACCAAAGTGTCATTAGATGTCATGTGACTGTACTTACAGACGTGGTGGCCATCCATGCAACTCCACCAATAACCATTTTAAGTGTGAATGTTCTAAAGGCATCAATGAGAAAACAAGAGATTGTGAGAGGGGATTAAAACAAAACAAGCTCTATGTTGGCTACATGATTTTGTGTTAAATATAAAGATTAGGTTAAAAAGAAAGGGATAGGAAAAAATAAGCCATGCTGACATTTATCAGAGGAAAACTGGAATAGCTATGTTAATTTCAGACAAAGAAGACTTCAGAATATGAAACATTACAAGGGAGAAAGAAGAACATTGCATATTGATAAAAGGACAATTCTTGTAGAAAATATATTATTAGTCAACAGTTTTAAAAATGATATGATTGCATCAACTGACAAAAATCTAACATGCATTCATTATAAAAATTCTTATCAAACTAGGAATAGTGAAACTTCCTTGACTAGAAATAGAACATCCAAAAGATTGTACATCTATTATCATACTTAACAGAAAACTGGATGGTTTTCTACCCTACAGCTGGGGAAAGGCAAGGCTATCTTCTCTCACAACTCCTATCTATCGTCGTACTGGAAGTCCGAGCTGGTACAGTAAAGTGGGGGAGTAAGACTAACAAATTGGGAAAAGAGAAACAAATTTGCATTTTTTTTCAGGTGGCATGATGACTGTGTGTGTAGAAACCTCTTCTCCACAAAATCTTAACAAAGAAACCATCTTCAGTTAAGAAGTGAGTATAGTAAGGTCACTGGATATAAATCCAACATACAAAAATTCATTCCTTCCCTATATATCAATAGAGAATAAGTCAAATCTGATATTTTAAAATGTCATTTTGAAAACATACTTAAAAATTGAAATAACTAAGAAGAAATTGAATAAAACATGCACAGGATCTAAAAGCTGAAAATTGATGAAAGAAGACAGAGAAAATGTGAATATATGGAGTCCGTGATCATGGATGGAAGACTGAATATTTTTAATAGAGATAAATTATTCTTAACTTGATTTATAGATTCGATGCCATCTCAATCAAAATCCAACAAGATATGCTATAGTTATTGATGAACTGAGTATAAGTTTGGGGCAGAATTTCAAAAGACCTACTATAGACAAGATAGTATTGAAGAATAGAAATTGAGAATTCTCCTTACCTGATTTCAAGACTCACTATACATCTGTTGTAAGCAGGTTAAGGATACATTGAGCTAATAGATCCATACAGCAAAGGAACAACACAGAGAGCCCAGAATGAGACTCATACAGATGCAGTTGACTGTATCGTATTTTCAAAAAGCAAAGGTATTTTGATGGAGAAAGGACAGATTGATTGCTTGATTGATGGATTTTGGGCAAATGCTGATGGAACAATGGATGTCTACATGCACAACAATGGAATTAGAGACAGATCTTATACCTTTCACAAAGATATCTCAAAAAGAATTATAGACTTAAATGTAAAATGCAAACCTATAAAAACTATAAAACCCAGGAAAAATCCAGGTGACCTTGGATTTGCCAGTAAGTTTTTAGGTCAAACACCCAGAGCATGATCCAGTAAAGAAAAAAAAATGATAAGGGTTGGACTTTATTATAGTCTGTGAAAGACACTGTTAAAAGAATGAAAAGGCAAGTCACAGATTTGGAGAAAAATATTTACAAAGCATGTATCTGATAAAGGACTTGTATCCAAAATATATATTTTAAAAAACACTAAAACACAACAATAAGAAGACAGCCCAGTTTTAAATATGCCAAAGATCTAAAATAAATACTTCAACAAAGAAGAAACACAGATGGCAAATAAAACATATGAAAGCATGATAAATATAATGTATTATCTGGAAAATGCAAAATAAAATAATAACGAGATGCCACTCCATAACTATTAGAATAACTAAAGTACAAAAAAAAAACCCTGTCAATACCAATTGCTAGTAAGAATTTGGAGCAAGACCAGTTCTCACTTATTGTTGCTGGAAAAGGAAATCATACACCTACTTTAGAGAGCAGTTTGGCTCTTTACATGCTAATCCATTTTTACCACATGATCCAGCAATCATGTTGCTTTGAAAACATATGTCCACACAAAATCCAAAATCCA
The DNA here is from genome assembly GCF_964194105.1 of Spermophilus citellus. Classification (NCBI taxonomy): domain Eukaryota; kingdom Metazoa; phylum Chordata; class Mammalia; order Rodentia; family Sciuridae; genus Spermophilus; species Spermophilus citellus. The sequence continues at coordinate 37,434,266 of NC_138184.1, forward strand.
CATGTGTATGTTTGTAGCAGCTTTATTTATAATCATCAAAAACTGGAAGCAACCCTGACTACAATAAATAAAATATATATATATATATATATATATATATACACACACACACACACACACACATACACACACACACATATACATATACATACACAGTAGAATATAATTCAGGAAAAAAAAATTGCACAATTAAGCCATAAACATGCATGAAGCTTAAACACATATTGCTAAGTAAAAGAAGGAAGTATGAAAATGTTACATCCTGTATGATTTCAGTTGTGTGACACTTTGAAAAAGATCAAACTACGACAAGAGTGAAAAATCAGTGATTTCCAAGTGTTCAGGGAGAAGGTTAAAGCACAAGGAATTTTTTAAGGAATAGAAACGTCACACTCTGCATTTATCAAAAGGCATAAAACTCTACATAGTCAAGAGTAAGCCTTCATGTAGGCATATTTGGAAAGATTCAGTCAGGATGATGCTGCTGTTTGTTCTCTAACGGTTCACGTGCAGGAAAATTAGTCCGCAGTGTAACTAACTGTATTGGGAGGTGATGAGACTGTTAACAGGCAGGGCCTTTTGGGAGGTGTTTAGGTCATGGGCACCACCTAAATAAGCAGATCCATGCCTATCTGGAAAGACGAGATTAGGTCTTGAAGGACTGTGTTAGTTACTGAGAGAGTGGGTTGCTATAAAGTAGATCAGCCTCCCTCTGTCTCTCACTTATACACCTGCTCCTTAGGACTTGCCTGCTTCCCCTTTCTGCTTCTCCACCATGATATTATGTAGCATGAGCCCCTCTCCAGAAGCTGAGCAGATGCTAGTGTCATGCTCTTGGGCGACCATAACTGTGAGCTAAATAAATCTCTCCTCTTTATAAATTACCCAGCCTCAGGTATTCTGTTATAGCAACATAAAATATATTAAGATAGATGGAATGAAGAATGTGACAATAAACTGTGTTAAAACGTATGAAACAATCTTACCTAGAGATTGGGAATGGGAAATTTCCTGACCTAAGTCACTCTGGAAATGAAGGGGTTCTACAAGACTAAAGACAGAAAAAAAATGTACCTAACTACTATACTCTGGTTGATAAAATTGTTTAACAACACTGGGAGTAAAGACAAACAATTCTGACACTACTAGAGTATTTTCACTCTTGTTTCATATATAATATTATACTATTAGAAACAATGTTAACAGACACTTCACAGAAGAAGAAATATATGAAAAAGTGTTCAATATCTCTAGCAATTAGAGAAATGCAAATCAAAACTACATTAAGATTTAATTTCACTCCTGTGAGAATGGCAATCACCAAGAATACAGGCAATAATAAATGGTGGTGAGGATGGGGAAAAAAGGCACACTCACACATTGCTGATGGAACTGCAAATTGGTGCAACCACTATGGAAAGCAGTATGGAGATTCCTCAGAAAACTAGGAATGGAACTACCATTTGACCCAGCTCTCCCACTCCTTGGTTTATACCCAAAGGACTTAAAATCAGCATACTATAGTGACGCAGCCACATCAATGTTTACAGCAGCTCAGTTCACAATAGCTAGACTATGGAACCAACCTAGGTGTCCCTCAATAGGTGAATGGATAAAGAAAATGTGGTATATATACTCAATGGAATATTACTCAGCTTTAAAGAAGAGTGAAATTATGGCATTTGCCAGTAAATGGTTGGAGTTGGAGAATATCATGCTAAGTAAAATAAGTGAATCCCACAAAACCAAAGGCCGAATGTTTTCTCTAATATGCAGATACTAATTCACTATAAGGCAGGGGGCACTAGGGAAGAATAGCATTACCTTAGATTAGATAGAGGGAAGTGATGAGAGGCAGGGGAGGGGATGTGGGCATAGGAAAGAGAGTAGAATGACACAGCAATATCACTGTATGGATATATGTGACTGCATGACCAATATGATTCTGCAACATGTACAATCAGCAAAATGAGAAATAATATCCCATCTATGTATGATATATCAAAGTGCATAAGTGCATTCTATTGTCATGTATAACTAATTAAAACAAATAAAAATGTATTTTTAAAAAAGCAGTAAAACTCCCTGCATATGAAAATGATGACGATATTCCAAAGTAAATTCTTTAGAAAATTAGTGCAAGTGCAGCCATGAAAACCACAGAGCAGATATATAGAGAAGGCATCAGGACAAACAAGGCCAGATAATGGGAGACGGTGAGAAAATGACTGGCAAAGGTCAGAGAAGACACGGAAGGACGAGACAAAATCGTTTCTGAAGAAATTCTAAACTACCAGAAAATAGGTACCATAGAAAATATCGAACATCTGGGACGGAGATGGCACTAACAAGCAAAAGACACACGGCGAAACAGGGTAAGGAAAGGGAAAGAGGAAAGCTACCTACAGGAGACAGCAAAGGAAACAAAATACAATCACAGATGAAAGAAGAAAACCAAAACAATGGAATAAAACAAATATGAAAAAAAAAAAAAATATATATATATATATATATATATATATACAATACAATGAGATTTTCTTAAAACTAAACAAAGCATTTAAATTTATGTATTAAAAATGATCACCACAGTACAGCTAAAATTAACAGGGAATAGTTAATGCTAAGTTATGTACTATTAAAATCATTCAAATTTGAAAATGAAGAATCCTTTGGCAGCAAAATAATGATATCAATTCACCTATAAGGGAAACATGCTAAGCAGGCATCAGAGCATTTCATTGCAACATTTAAAACCAAACTGCATGAAGCAATTACAAAATACCCATGAGAAAAACATGCATGCTAAGCGTTTTATATCCAGCCAAACTGTCATTCATGAATGAGGGTTAGAAGCCATGAACTTTGAAAATCAAAGTTAAAATAAATGGGAAAGGAGAGGAGTGGGGAGTCCAGAAGAAAGTGCCAGCCATTATTTTATTATTAGCGGCAAAGTCCTAACTCTAAAATTCCATCAGAATCACTAAAAAAAACCTACAGATTTCCAATGAAACATGATGAGGAGAAATGATTTAAAAATTACAGATAACTCTAACTTCTGCCAGCCCACAGTAATGAAAGATGATTTACAGCTGTGCACCTTGCCAAGGAATACTCAAGAGGCATGAAGATGTGTCGACTTAGGGTTCTTGCAAAAACTGAATTGACAGCAGCATGTTTTCATCTTAAAAGACATTATGAACAGATTTTGATGGGTGACTCTGATTTCACTTATGTCTTAATATCTGTTACCAAAATATGTAATATAAAAACCAAGCCATAATAACAATGCCCTTAGTTTTGCTAATGATATAATTTAATTTTGAGTTAATCTTGCAATAACATTGCTAAAGTGCAATGACACTAGAAGTGTCATGACAAGGCTCTGGCAAGATAAAGAAAAACTAGTTTTAAGTGTCATTTGTCCTGTGAATTTTTTTTTGCAAACACAAATCTTCAGATTCATTAGTGATTTAAAATTGGAATAACACTTAAGAAAATAAGACCTTATCTCCTAAAAGTAAAAATCCCATAATTTTTCTGGATGTGTATCCCAGCCTTATTTGGCAAATTTGTCTAGTATGCATTGTATAAAAGTGGCAATTCATTTGGTTATAAATGTTTTAAAAGGGCCTGGTGGAGTCGTTTCTTGTTTGCAACTTATTCCGTTTACCCTTAATATAGACTTACATGGATTACTTATTTTTACTCTACCAGGTCTTAAAAAGTAAAAGAGATGCACATTCTTCACTCCTACCACTATTTTTAAGGTGCTGTTTTACTCAACTTTATGTCACTGTGACCAAGAGACCTGATGAAAACAATGTAGAGGAGTAAAGTTTATTTTGGCTCACAGTTTCAGAGGTTCAGTTCTGGCTGGTCAACTCCAGAGCTCTGTTCCCAGGGTGAGGCAGAAGCTCATGGTGGAGGAAAGCTGATCAGCTCATAACAGCCAGGAAGCAGAAAGAGAGAGCGCCACTCACCAAGGACAAAATATAAACCCCAAAGACACAACCCAGTGACCAACTTCCTCCAGCTACACACTACCTGCCTACAGTGATCACCCAGTTAATCCACATCAGTGAATTAATTCTCGGATTAGGTTACACCTCTCATGATCTAATTAAATTTCTGAAAAATTTTGCATTGTCTTACACATGGGTTCTTGGGGGACACCTCATATTTAAACAACAGGGAATAGTTAGTGCTAAGTTATATACTATTATAATATATTTTTATATTTTCATAGTGAAATCATTTTTTGCACTAGCTTATAATTTTTGGGAGACTCTCTCCAGAAATTTTTCATGGAGAGTTTTAAGTGTCCTCTTTGCAGGTGATCTCAGGACTTGGACTCAGGGTAAGCACTCCCAATCTAACCCTTCACTAAAGTGGACATCAAGAAGTAAGGTTTGAATGATGGATTTTTAGCTCATCTCATTTACACACTCTAGTAAGCCGTATTCTTGAAAAATAGTTCCTTAAAGTTTATTTAAAGTACATGAAGACTCATATCTCTTCTCCCCTTGTCATTTTTTTATGGAAAACATCCTCTTCGGAAATGCCCTTGTTCATTTGAAAGAGTAGTTGAGGCAGCAATTGTACTTCAATTCCTGGATCTTAATTCCTATAACTTCTTTTTTGGTCTGTTTTTTTTTTTTTCAAAATGGTATGATACGTGTGAATTAGTAAGTCCTAACTACCATTATTCTGAGGCCCCAATATTTTCAGTCATGTATTTTTTCCTGAATTTCAGAATTAATCATTCTGCACTGTCCTTAAATTTGGACAAGAGAATCTAACAGTGGTTACTCCTATCTATTCAAATAGTATCTGTGACTTGGTCAAATTTATATTATACTAAATAGAACACCTCACAGTTTTATGAAAAGTCCTTAAGACCAGGACTGATTTCGATCAGAAGTCTAAAGGAAAAAAAAACTTATTCTATGCAAGCCACATAGACAAGATGAACATATCTGTCATAAAGCTTGAATGAAATATATATATATATATATATATATATATATGTAATTATTATATGTAAGTAAGTATATATATAGTTATTCATTCATTCTTTAATCTTAGCAATTGGTATATTTCCTATACCTTATTCATTTTTGTAAAAAAAAATAAAAACAAGGAAATTATCTCTGATGAAAGATGGTAAAAGGACAAAAGAGAATTTTATTATATCAGATTTCATTATTTCAATAAAGGAATAATATGGGTTTGGAAAATAAAGTATTATATAGAGTTGATACTAGAGTTTTATGTGTATATACCTATGTATGATTTCATATTAGACATTATAAAGATAATGATTATATTTTTAATTGATGAAAAATAGAATATGCTGGATAGAATGTTGAAGAATACTTTCCAAGTCAGTGAGTTACATAGGAAATAGACATATTCTGTCATTTTTCAACACTTGTGACTTTAAGGGACACAAGCCCAGAGCACAATTGTAGTTCACCAAATAGAGGTGAGGTCTCCGCAAAGACTGAACTCACATGCATCAATCACCTAAGCAATTACCTTGATCCAGTTGCCATAGTAAAAGGGCCCCTCTGTATGGCATGGTGTTAAAACTGGTTTTTTTTTGTTTGTTGGTTTGGTTTTTTTTTTTTTTTTTGAATAGTGAGAGCCTACTTTGTGTACAATCAGGAAGCGAAAAATTGTGCTCCATTTGTGTACAATGAATCGAAGGGCATTCTGCTGTCATATATAACTGATTAGAATAAATAAATAGATAGATAAACAAAACAAGACAAAACAAACAAAAAGACTGAGCTTTCTGCAAATAACATGAAAAGTTAACCAAGCACAAATAGGCCGTCTCCTCAGCTCCATCCTAGGGCAAACCCTGGAAAAGAGATTAGAAGAAATCTGTACATAGACAAAGGTGTGATTCTAAAGGGTGGAGTTGGGTTTTTGCATAAAAGTGGTTAAACTGGACCTAGGTGCAGAGAGCTCTGGATACCAGCCACACATATTGTTTCTCCCACATCTTTGTTGCAAGCTGTGCACTAAATCATGTAGTCCCAAATATGTGTTGGCCTCACCTATTTTGTCTCATGTTATCACAGCAAAAAAAAGGGACGTTGAATTGAAAAGCTCAAGGTCTGACTCACAGGTTTCTACAAAAATTGGCTGGGGATTATACTAACCAGTTTCTTTTGCAGTCTGTGTCTGGCTAGTCCTCCACTTCGAACTTACCATCTTCCCAGGGAAGATGGGCATAGGCCAGAGGATAACTGTCTATATTTGCTAAGATTTTTTCATTACTTTTGTTTTATCAGTTTTGTGTATTCTAAAGGGTATTTTAAGTGAGTTAAGAACATCTGAAGGGAAAACTTATGAGAAAATTTTGAAATTACTTTGAACATTCAATATACTGATTGCCCTAGGCCAATCCGTCTTTATTTACAGGAGAGAAAATTTACAAAACCATTTTCACCAGACTTCTGCCTAATATTCTGCACAGAAATTGATCTATCAGCTTTACTCATAATAAGCCTTGAAATTTTTGAACTTGACTTTGGAGTTTGAGTAAGATGATTGCTCTTAAGAATCACTGCAGGACCCTCCATTAATAAACCTATTATGGGCTAGGGATGTGGCTCAGTGGTAGATGCTTGCCTGGTATGTGCAAAACCCTAGATTCAATCTCCAGTACTGCCAAGGCAGTGGAGGGGAGGGGATGAGAGACTTTGTAAATATGACTCATCCACCTCACCTCCAGTGAGAGAAGCAGATGTCAAATATGAATTTTAAAAATGTAAACCTACTGTGTGCCAGAGACTGCACCACAATACAAACACAGTAGTATCCAATACAGATGCAGCCCCTCCTTCTAGCAAGATATAGTCTTCATGCCCATCAAAAAGTTATTTTCAAATAGATTAAACAAAATAGGTGACTCAAATGACTTCCTATCATCTTCACAATTCATACTGTTGATTGTGGCCAAATTGAATGAACATTTGATTTTGAGGATGACTTGATCACAGAAAGCAAAATTGAGCTACAAGATAGGCACAACTATCACGAAGGGTATAGATCTAGTAGGTTTAAAAGCTGAAAAAAATGTCAACGAGCAAAGCTTTCTGATATCCATGCACTTTGAAGCCACTTGGATTAGAGATTTATGTCTAAGGGTGGTTGTTTACGCCATGCATGTGAGGCCCTTGTGCACAGTGATTCAGTTTGGGGAATGTAATAGATTTTAACTCATCTTCAAAATACAGATTTTTCAGAAGCAGTATTTGGTATTTGTATTATGTAAAGAAGATTCTGAAATTAAAAGACATATGGATGATAAGCATTATTGATGAATATATTCACTTTGATTCAAAGAATTTTTAAGTAACAAATCCATCATCCTCCCTGTGTCTAACTGCTGTAAACACTTATTCTTTTAGGATAATGTAACCTTAATGTTATTTGTTTGAAACAAATAAGATAAAGGCTTTTGTCATTTGTTTGTTCAAAATGCATTTCTCTATTTCAAGATACGACAGAATATCTACAATAAAATGAAGCTTCCAGCACAGAGCATCAGCAAAACTTGTATAAAAGTCAAGAAAAAAAATGCAGTTATTTGAAAGTACTGAGACAAACCCAGTAGCCACAAGATTTTTTAAAACATAAGATCTAACAACATAGTATGTATAAGAAATATATTTAAAATAAAGGATCAGAAAGACCAAGAATGGATGGAAAAATTGTAGAAGAAAAATAATTAATAACAAAAGACTACCAAAAATATTAATATCTGAAAATTTTCCATTTAAAGCTAAAGAGGATGTAAGGGACAAAAAGGAACATAATTTATTGGTGAAAGACACAGTAGAGCAAAAATTTTAACCACTGTAAACCTATACTCTCCCCACAATCTGCTCAGAATATTTACAAAATCTTAGAAATTTGTACCAATACTTAAAGTTGAGTTCTTTTATATGCCCAGTCTCATAGACTTGGAGATAAAAGGAACAAAAAAATCATCAGATTTAGGACATTATCACAGCAAATTAATTAGCAAGTATAAAATTTTAGAAATGAATGGAACCTCAAATACAAAGAAACGGGAAAAACCACGTTGTTTTTTAAGTGAATGAGAAAAATTTACAAAAAATTGACTACAGTTTAGGTCACAAGGGGAGCTTGAATAAATCCTACAGATTAAGGTTCATATTGATTTTATTATCAAAATGAAATAAAATTAGAAATTACTAATAAAAGAACAGATTTTTAAAATTCCCTTATATTTGGAACCTTTTTTTTTCTTCTTGAGGTAAAAAGAAAGAATAAAATGCTTGAAATCAAATAGCAATAAAGGCTTCCATGTCCACATTTTTTTGACAAAGCTAAAGCAACACATGGGAATTTGTAGCTTTAAATATGCTGAACAGGAAATGAGAGAAGTTGAAAACCCACAAGCTAAATATTCAATTCAAGAAGTTAGAAAGCTAGGACCACAGAAAGTCCAAAGAAATTTGATGTAAAAAATAAAGATAGCAAATAATTCACTAAGAATGATTTTTATTCAATAGAAAAGACTAGCAAAATTTAAAGATGGCTCTTTTAAATGATTCACAAAGATGGTCAATAGCATGAATGCATATGAAAATAAATAAAATAGATATGGAAAAAGGAAAAGCAACTATAGATATAATAGAAATGTTTTAAAGAGCAACAGGAAAATTTTAGAAAAATTAATGTGCTAATAAATATTAAAACCTAAATGGAATAAGTCAATTGTTTAAAAAGCTTTAAAAACAAGTCAAAATTGATACAGGCAAGTCATTTCTTTCATGCAATAAATGTAGAAATAAACAGTTTTAAATAAAATGTAAACTTTCTAAATAAATCCAAACATTGAAAATAATTAATCATGATCAAATAGAATTTATCCTGGGAATAAAGAAATGGTTCAACCTCAGAATATCCTGTTATCAGGTCATTCTCCACACTAATAGATCAAAGGGGAAAATTATGACTATCTCAGAAGATTGAGAAAAAAAGGCTTTTGATACAATTTAACATCTGTTCACAGGAAACCCCCAAATCCCACCTATTTGGCAATGTGTATAAACAACAACAAAAAAACCAAATTAAATTAATAAAAAGAAATATGATAGTTAATGTAAAAGCTTTAGATGCCTTCTCTTTATGATACAAAATGGACAAGGAACTCATTTTCATCTCTGCTGCTTAAGTACTGACCAACTTCAAGAAGACATAAAAACTGAGAGGCTGAAAAATTATAGTTTGAAGTAACACTGTCATTGTTTAGAGACGATATCAATGATGCACCTAGAACAACCAGTAAAAAAAAAAAGTTTTTAAAACTACTATAAACAATAACAACATTTAGTAAAATTTTTGGATACAAACTTGTATAAAACTTCAGTAAAATTTGTAGAAAAACCTCTCCACACCATGTAAAATTAAATATAAATTATAAATGAAAAATAAAAAGCCAGTCCCCGTAAGCACAGAAATTATGAAGGATCCAGAAATAACACAATATATACAAATACTCTAAAGAGAAATATTTTCAAAACTAATACAATAAACAGAAGATGATCCAAGTAAGGTGAAATATATTCCATGCTTTTGGATAGGGTAACTAAATATTATAATAATGTCAATTAAAAATTTTATCGATTTTTGGGAGAATTCAATAAACAAAAATATAAATAAAATAATGAAGGCTCATGAGTAACTGTTAATTTCCAAAAGGAAAATGAACTTGTCCTAGCAGATAAAAGGCATATCTAGAAAAAGAAGAAAAGACTTCCAACTTTATTTTTGACCTTATTTATTTATTTGTTGATTTTTGGTACTGGAGATTGAACCTAATAGTATTTACCCACCTAGCTACATCCCAGCCTTTTTTATTTTTTATTTTGAGAAAAATTAAAAATAAGTTGCTGAGGGCCTTTCTCATTTGCTGAGGCTGGTCTCAAACTTGTGATCCTCCTACCTAACCTCCGGGGTTACTATACAAGTATGCACTACCACACCCAGCAAATTTCCAATTTTATACTTTAAAATATAAATTAGCATACAAAATACTTCTTCATGGACATCTCTCAAGAATTCATTTGCATTCTATATTCCAACTTTTTTTGCAAGGGTGTGTTTAGGTTTTTCAGATTGTACAGCTTTACCTGACTGCCATTTATGTCATAATGATCTTTATTTTTTATTTCATTTTTTAAAAATTTTTAATATTTTTATTTGTTATAATTAGTTATACTTGAAAGTAGAATGCATTCTGACACATCATACACAAATGGAGTATAACTTCTCATTCATATGGTTGTACATGATGCAGAGTTACATATGTCATGTAATCATATATACACACAGGATAATAATGTCCAATTCATTCCACTATCATTCCTACCCCCAGAACCCCTCCCCTATCTTCACTCCCCTCTATCTAGTCCAAAATACCTCTATTCTTCCCCTTGCCCTTATTGTGAATTAGTGTCCACATATCAGGGAAAACATTTGGCTTTTGGTTCTTTCACATTGGTTCATTTCACTTAGCACAATATTCTCCAGTTCCATCCATTTACCAGCAAATGCCATCATTTCATTCTCCTTTAATGCTGAGCAATATTCCATTGTGTATACATACCACATTTTCTTTATCCATTCATCTGTTGAAGGGCACCAAGGTTGGTTCCATAGTTTAGCTATTGTGAGTTGAGCAGCCATAAACATTGATGTGGCTGTGTCCCTGTAGTCTAAACCTAGCAGTGGGATGACTGAGCAAGTGGTGGTTCCATTCCAAGTTTTCTTAGGAATCTCCACACTGCTTTCCAGAGTATTTGCACCAACTTGCAGTCCCACCAGCAATGTATGAGTTTACTTCATAAAGATCTTCATTATTTTGAATTTTATGTTGCAATCAATCAGTTTTGTATCACGAGTTTTAAAGCTTTCTAACCTCAGGCACTAAGCTCTCTTCTGTTAGCCAAATAAGTACAAATTGTCAGCTCTGGTTGATGGAAAAAAAATGCTTTATTCTAACATGGGGCAAATTTATTACTCATTAAAATTTACAAAGTAAGAACCCAAAATAAGAATTAAAACCCTCTGCTGATCAGATGACATCTGAAGCAAACTGTGCTGCTAAATAAGGAGCTGCTGTTCTTCAGTGTTGCTATTAGTACATTGGCTCCTATCTATATATGCTGCCTTTACATCTATATAAATGTGAATGGAGCTGCCAAGTGCCAAAATAAAACCTACAGGTACTACATCGTGCCATTAAATATTGTGTAACAACTGAATTCATTTACCTTTAATAATTATAAATAAATGTTAGATAAACATAATTATACTAATTATATTTCAGTAAGTGTGTTTGAATGGAAATTCAATTAGTGTAAAAATTATCCACTGTTAAAATTAAGCAAGTTAAAGTGTTATGAATCACAAAGTAAGATATATCTCCTGATGCAAAGTAGAAAATTTTATAGAGAAAATTAGGATCAGAAAACAGAAGATGACAATACATTAAGAGGAAAAAAATTTAGATGGATATTATTAAATACATTTTGAGGAAATAGTTGAGAGGTAAGAAAAATATTTTAGTGTCAATAATTTCTATTAGGGTGTTTCTAATTATTTCTATTTTTAGAGCTAAGAACTCATCTAGATTACAAATGGAAACGAATATGTATTTATTGTGTTTATTTTCTAACTCCATCTCAATAATAATAGATGAATCTCAAGGAAAACTAGGTAAGAAGAAAACACTCCATTTAAATCAATTTTTTTTTTCCGGCTGATAGAGCTATATGGCAATGTAATTCAAACAGCTTTTCCCATCAAATACTACTCTTCTCAAATATAAAATTTTAATTTTCCAAAGTTGGAATAGACAAGACATTTTCAGAAACTTACTAAACACAAATTCTTCCCAATGGTGAAAATAAATGTACTTGATAGAATTCCATATGGTAAACTTCAAAGATTTAAAATGATATTTTTTTCTTTTTGTTTTCTCTGCTTTTGGATCATATTTGAGAAATCATTGCCACTTCAATGACATGAAGTTTCCCTCTAGATTTTCTTCTAAGAATTTTACCTCTTACATTTAGATATTGGATCCATTTTGAGTTAACTTTTGTACCTGTGAGGGTTCAACTCCACCCTTTTGCATGAAAATAACCTTTTTCCAGCACTATTTGTTGAAAAGAAACTTCTTTCTCCATTGAATGGTCTTGGTACTCCTGTGAAAACTCGCTTGACCACCCATATATGTAAAGCTTTATTTCTGGGCTTTCTAGTCTATAAAATTGGTATATATTGTCCACTGGTAGGTACTCCATTATGGCTACTTCCTAGACCTTTCATCCATTATCACTTCCTCAGAACGTTTTTAGTTATCCATTTCTGCATAATCAATACCCCCAAACATAGCAACTTAAAATAAGGAACATCTGGGATCACACAAAGTCTCTGAGCATCAGCATTTAAGAACACCTTAGCTGGGTGGATCCAACTCAGGGCCTCTCAGAAAGTTGCAAAAAGGCTGCCCATCTGGTCTATCGTCATCCCAAAGCTCACCTTGGGTTCAAGAATCCAACTCTAAGCTGACTCACATAGTTATGCAGGGTCCTCCATTCCTTTCTACTGCTAACCAGAGACTTCAGTTCCTTTTCTCACGAGAATTTCTACAGGGCTCCTCACAACATGGCAGCTATCTTTTTCCCAGAAAAAGACAGAAATCAACAGAATACCTAACATGGAAACTGTAGTACTTTATAATCACCTAATCTCAGACATACCTCCAGCCCTCCTATATTCTATGGTTATAACCAATCAACTTTGCCAACTCTGATAGATAAGGAGGAACTGATTAGGATATGGATAGAGAAGGAAAAGGGAAGGTACTTGGAAATGAAATTGACCTAATTATCTTACGTGCATGCATCCTACTTTCATGTATAGTTACAATACACAAACTATAAAAAAAATAGACTTATAAAAACTTGACCTTAACCAGCTATGTTTCTATTCTGTAAAACCAGCCTGGAAGTACCAGCTCAAGATGCTATAGGTGTTTGTAACAGGGGAATCACTAAAGGCTTCTCCAACAAGGCATCTTATTAACTAAGTCCTGTGGGATGGACAGGAGGAGTGGTGAAGCAGTTTTACAGACAAAAGCAAGGATTTAGTTTGGAGGAAAGATGGTGGAACAAGTCTCCGAGCTGAGGGAATGTACAGGAAAGTACACGTGTTCAACTTTAGAAAACCGTTAAGATCAGAAATATTTTATCCATACTTCTGAAAAACAGTTTCTGAAAAACAAATAGCTTTGTAGCTAGATGTTTAAAGCCTGCACAGCTAAATAGCTCATTTGACTAAATATGTTCTTAAGCCCCTGCAACCCAAGGACAAGGTGAGAATTTTCCTAGTGCCATTAAATCTGTTAATTTACGTTCCTGTGGTACACATTAAGGCCCTTCGTGTGAACGGTTGTTTAAAGTGCTTGTCAAGCATGATTTAGTTAATTAGTTGAGTCATAAAACAACAGCTATTGAGAAAATTAATGATGGTTAACAACTATAACTGTTGTGAATAATTAACAAGTAATCTTATGAAGCTTTTTCCTAAAGGTATATTATGCTCAAAAACAATAAAAATACAATTTTGAAAATATGTCATTAAAAGTGGTATCCTATTGTTCTCTTTCTACTGCAGAATTTTTTTAAAAAAATTAATAAGGTAATTTCTAAATCCCTTTGCCTATAAAGCTAAGGGACCAAAGATGCTGGGTAAAAAGAGATAAAGCATTTTTTTCTCTTTTCCATAAATCTTAGCAATTTTTTTACATAAGCAATACTACATGCATTAAGATAAATGTCTGGAAAAAAAAGAGAGAGAGAGAAATTTCTGACCTGACCTCTCCACCAACAAGAAAATCCTCCCTTATATATGGGGTATGTATGTGTGTGATGCTGGGACACAGTGTGGTTCTCCATCAAAGCCCCACACCAGCGGCAGCAGCAGCAGTTGAAAATTATGTTAAAAATGTGAATCCTGCCTCCTCCTTCCCCCCACAAAGGTATTGAATCAAAACCTTGGCAAGGTTAGCCCAGCAATCTGGTCTCTAACAAGCTTCCTACTAACTAATTCTGATGCTCTGGAGTTTCAGAACAGACTTTCAACACCTTATTATCACTTCCATAACTAATCAGGACTTGTCTTTAGGGGTTGGAATTCAGCACTGAGTTTCACTGGATCTTCTCTTTCACCTCACAAAGTTTCAAGGAGCATAAACCATGAGTTCATCTGTTGATGAGGAATTAGGTACAGTGTTCCCCAAGCCTTGCACAAATGTACATTAAATTCAGGGAAAGGAGCCTTTTGGCACAACATGATTTAATGTTGTTATCTTTGGGGGACAAAAATAAAAAAAAACAAGAAAAGAAAATTGGGCACAAAAGAAGGTCATCTAGACTGGCAGTCAGAACTCCGGGCTCTCAGTGTATATTTGCTGCTAGGAAATGGCATGACCACAGGCCTCTTGTCTTACTGGCCTGTAAGACAAGAGATTTCAACCACTGTTTGACCTTCAGTTTTCCACCAATTTTAATTTTTTAAAAGATCACCTTTTTGCATTACATTTAATTATTCTTTCAGAAACATATCCTGGGTGAAGTAATAAAACATCCCAGGCTTTCTTGGCCTTTCCGAGGATTGGCACCAAAAAGAAAAAAAGAAGAAGAAAGAAAAGAAATTCTCTATCCTAGGGAACTCCTGCCTCATTTCTACCATTGGACATTGTTCAGCCTTCAGTAACCTATTGGTTATCTCTTTTATTCCAGGCTAAAACTTCCATTTGAAGGTGCAGCCAGCCAAGTTCTTACCTGGTAAGAATGAGACTTCCCCCATGCATCTACTAAAGCAAACCATTTATATTTTTGTAAACTTCAAATGTCTCTTTAGTTCATTTATTTATTTGTAATTTGCTAGACAGGCTGTATTTTCTGGAAATGTATGAATACATGTTTCAAATATTTTCCCATATTATTTTAAAATTATTTTTATAGTGTGCTTTCCTGTAGAAGAGTAAATGTTTTGTATCTAGATCAAGAAATTTTTTTCTTTTATCATTTATACCTTTGATGAAATGACTGGCGGATTCCTACCTACCCACTCCAATTTTTGGGTTTCCTATGTTTTGTTGTGTTTCATTTTGTTTTTTAGAAGAGGAAGGAATAAGGACAGATGAGGACTAAATTACAGCTTTAGGTTTTTGTTTTGGTTTGTCTGTAAAATATGTTTTGCCTCGTTGGTTTTAAATGGCCTTTTCTCTCTCATCAGTGTGTTTAATACTGTGCCAGCTAACATGTTTATATGATAGGCAAGTCTTTCTTTGGTACTCTTTATTATTTCATAATTTAAGTTTTTTTTTTTTTCCAAGTTCCCTTCATGAAAAATAAAACCCTTTTGATTTCTCTTGAAAGTAAGTGCGATTTTAGTAGGAAATTGATTTTTCACAATAATGAATGCTCTTAATGATAACATAGTATGTTTCTGTTTAAAATTATAAATGGTTACTAAGTCATTGCGAGTGCACAATGTTTATTGTTTAAGCAGGAATAGTAAATTAGGCCAGCAGAACGCCCTCACATGTGTTGGGAGTGCCTTCCCTCCTCCCTGGGACCACACTCCTCTTCCACATGGCTGCATCTCCAAGTGCCCTCCACCACAAAGTACACAAATAAATCCATTTGCTCTGCTTTCTGAGCAACCCAGGCTTAGACAGTAAAAACAGGGGAAAGAATACAGGCACTTCACAGAACCCTGAAAGGACCAATAAACCAATTAGTGCATATATATATTACAAAAAAATACATACTAAGCCTTACTGATAATTAGCAGGGAAATGCAACCTAAAACCACCCTCAGATACCATTACAAAGCTACCAGATGACAAACAGGAAGTGTGGATGAGAACAGGGAAACTCTCTTATGTTGATGTTAACCCTATATATTGATACAGCCATTTGAGAAAACAGTTTAGCATTACACCAAAGAGTGGACAATGTCCATATTTTGTAATCCTGTAATCCCACCATTAGGCTAGTTTGTGCAAAAAAATAGCATGTCTTCATTAGGGGATAAACTGAACATTCACATCAGTATCATTTGCGATTTCCAAGTCCTGGCAACCATCCCTGCCTGAGTTCACCAGCAGGAGAATGGACAAGTAAATAGTGGCATGTTCATACAACAGACTCACAGCAATTAAAATGAAAGAAGAGCAGCCACACAATACAACAGGGAGAGATTTTACTACCATAGTGTTATGCAAAAGAAAAGACACAAAGGAATATATGTTGTAAATTTACATAAACAGGAAGCAGGAAAAAACTAAATGCTATTTTTTTAGGGATAACTCTAGAGATTTGTAAATAATAAAGGGAAGAAAAAGAGTGGTTATCACAAAAGTTAGGGGAACGGTTGATTAGAAAGGGAAAGAAAAAGAAATTAAATCAGGAGAAGATGTGGGGTTTTAGATGATTGACAATACTCTGTAGCCTCCTTTCAATGGTGGTAGTCTATGCATTTGCTTTATGATAATTCCTTAAAAGTCATATACATGCAAGTGCTTTTTTGTATATGCACTGTATTTCTCAATTTTTTTTAACTGAGGAAAGATAAGTATCCAGCCCACAGTATGTTTTCCCCAAACATCTCATAAGATGAGAAGCATCTATCCCATCCACATTCTTCAGAGCCTTGAAATAGGCTTTTCAATCTAATATAGAAGAAACAACATCAAACATAATTAATGCATAATTCTTTGAATAGTGCAAGTATGGTTTAATGAAAGGCAACGGGAAATGGTTCAAATACCCAAAGAAATTATCTACTTAGCTCACCAATTAATTCTCCAGATTTGGGGCACACAAGATGTTTTGAGAATAATTGTTCCATTTCAGTGACGTTTTGAGGGCTCTGGACCCAGATCAATCAGTTGCTCCACTGTTCAGCTCTGTGAGTTTTTTTCAAGGGCCAAGAGAAGATCTCTGGGAGTTCAGAGATCTGTCTCCCCTCAAATCTCCCCTCAAAGGGCATCTTGTACCTCTTTGGTCTGGTTAAAATTTATCCATGGCTTTAACTAGATCGGATAAGTCAAAGTATTTGTTCACTTTCAATGTACGTGAATAAAAACCACAGTTGTTATTTCAGTTTGGATTCTTACTGGCAAGTAACAGGAACTTCTTCTGGTTTATAAAGCAGAAAAAGTGTTTATGAAAATAATGTTGGGCCTCTCACAGAATTGCAGGGAGAATGGAAAGTCATATCCAAGCTTGTCGCCCAGAAACAATGTCCTACACTCTGCAGTAGAGCTGGCCGGGTAAGGGAAAGAAGGGCAGTGGCCCTGCCATCCATCGGTGCCTCTCTTGGGTCAGAAACTCAGGCTTGCAACTGTTACCCTGAAAGCTAGAAGCTTCTACTGCCACCCTTGTGGAATCCATATGGCACCTCCCAAACCAAGGTATCATAGTGGTTGCGCCTGCCTAGTGGAACCTGGTCCCACAGTCTACCAGCGACAGAGGAAGCTGAGATGGTTTTTCTGGGTTCTACCAATGCCCTGGACAGCCAGAAGTCATGAAGGATGTCCACCTCGGGTGGTTCATCCATGCCCTTTTGCTTATAAAACACTCTGTCTGGTATAACTTATGGAATAACAAAAATTCAATTACTGCCAATTCCTAAGTAGATGATTGATGGTATTTTTAACTCTCCAGAAAAAGCATGAAATCTCACCATCTGTTTTGCTCTTTTGTCCCTCGTGGGCAATAAATTATGAAAAGTCCTCATGATTCAGAAGAGACAGAGGTGGGCCTTTTTCGGAACCGGCACACATATATATGGTAAAACTCTTTTCCATGTGACCTGGAAAGGTTTTGGTAACCAGAAATGTTCGTTTCAACCATTTGGGGACAGTGGCTAACATGGAAGAGCCCTGAGGTGGTTAAAAAGATACCTTAACAGGTGATTCTCAGGTTCCAAAGTCTCTAGGTGAGGGCTGGGTCACAGTGGTCACAGGCTGGATCAAGTGCCAGTTGTTGAAGCCAGCAGCCTGCCACTTCCTCACCACCTGCTGTGGCTTGAAACTGTCTTGAAAGAATTTCTGCTGCCTTGGAGAAGGATTTAAGAGTGTCAAGGGCAGGCTTCTTGTTTTCTATTCTGGTTGGTAATTTAAGATGTTTGCTTTCTACTCTGGGACTTGCAGCCTCAGAGGCTGCCATCTCTGCACATTTAAAATCTATTTTTACATAGGAACTTAAGGTACCTGGTAAGAGTGAGAGAAAAAATTGACAGGAGGAAAAGACAGAAAGCGGCTGGGGATTTTTCTCTTACTTAAAACAATTCAAAGCAATTTTCTCACTTTTGACATGTTATTATCATTATTATTGTTGTTATTTGCTATTTTAACTTAGAAAATAGCTCAGGGGGTTATCATTAATCCAAGTTGTTTTAAAAAGAGATAAGGCTTTGGATCCATAAAGGAAATTTGATTTATTTCCTCTTTTAACTTTCAAAATACTGAAGGCAAATTTTTTAAAAACTTTTAATTTCTTCTAATTAGTTATTCATGACTGTAGAATGCATTTTGGCACACCATACATAAATGGTGTATAACTTCTCGTTCTTCTGGTTGTACATGATGTAGAGTTACACAGGTCATGTAATCATATATGCACACAGGGTAGTGATGCTTGTTTTCCTGAGATAATCACCTCTCTCCTCTTTTCAGAACAGTGGGATGCAACGTTGGCTTTATTAGAAGTCACAGGAAAGTAAGGGGCTGTGTTTAAGACTTTGGAGGGTTCCTCTTGTATCCTTCAATATGGAGAGTCCTTCAGGCTCCAGACAGGAATGAGAACACATGTTTGCTGAAGAGCTTATCCATGGACTAGATATATAGATAAATTACAGCAGGTAGAAGCGTCTGTTCCAGAAACTTCTAAGAGAAGGCATATACCAAAAGAACCAAAAAAGTCCAAAAATATCCCATATAAAACAGGGCAGCTGCGTGCCGTGGCACATGCCTCTAATCCAGTGACTTGGGAGGCTGAGGCAGGAGGATCATAAGTTCAAAGCCAGCTTCAGCAATAGCAAGGAGCTAAGCAACTCAGTGAGACCCTGTCTCTAAACAAAATGCAAAATAGGGCTGGGGATGTGGCTCACTAGTCAAGTGCCCCTGAGTTCAATCCCCAGTACCCGCCCCCCCCTAAAAAAAAATAGGGCAATTTGATATCTTATAAAGCCACCATTCCTATTCAGGGTGTGTGTGGAGGGGGTGTTGTTTAGTCAATAGTTGGCCCAAATGTCTATCCAACTGGAAAAAAAAAATAAAAATAAAAAGGAGACCTCTTTCTCACATAATGTGAAAACAAAAATGAGTGACCTAAGTATCTAATATATTTAATATACAAATACATGAAGAAAATGTAGGGAACTATGTATATAATTTAAAGAGAGGGTGAGTAATGTCTTAAGTATAAAAAACAAAACCCAGACATCACAAAATGAAAAGTTGGCTGAGTGTACAAAGATCAAAACCTGTATTGAAAAGATGCCATAAATAAAATTAAAAACAAATGCTAGACTGGCAGAAATCATTTCCCACCTATGTAGTCAGTATCTCTAACATTAAAAAGTACCTCACACTGATAAGTAGAATACCAAAATGAGCAATGCTATGTGAAGCACACAGTGACTAAACAGGAAAATATGCTCAATCTTTTTCATGAGAAGCTACAGGTTTTAAAACTATATAGCATAATCCTATTTTTAAAAGAAGAAAGGAGAGAGAAAGGGAACAAGGGAAGATGGAAGGAGGGGTATGTATGCACTTGGAGGACACACAGGAAATGTTACATTAGTTACCTCAGAGTCAGGAGGAGAAACTCAAACAAAAGAGCACAAATTCAATTTTTCTCTTCATAATCTTTGTAGTGTATTACATGTTGTTGTAAGAATTAATGACTTTCACATTTTTTTAAAAAATCAACAATAAAGCACTGTTTTCAAATTAAATAGGTGAAGCTAGGGTCGGTGGCCCATGAGTGTAATCCCAGTGGCTCAGGAGGCTCAGGAGGATCTCAAGTTCAAAGCCCGCCTCGGCAATTTAGTGAGAACCTGCCTCAAAATAAAAAACTAACTAAATAAAAAAAGGCTGGGGATGCATATCAGTAGTTAAGCATCCCTGGGTTCAATCCTAGTATCAAAATAAATAAATAGGTGACAGTTTTAATAAATTTGGGCAAGTACAGAGTCAAAGTTGACCCTAGGGCTGGTTTGGTTAACTGGGTGACTACACAGTGCCACTCATTGAAATAGACATTTCCACTGGCAGTAGAGTTCTCGTGTAATAAATTCTTGTTTGTATGTACAGGAGGTAAATATCAGTTCACAATCTAAGGTTCAAGGAATATTATTTTATTTCTTTCCGTCAGAAGAACTTGGGCCCTAGAATCTCCCATCACATGAGGCTGTTGAGACATTCTGTCTCCATCATGACTGATCCTTGTTGCCATCCAAGTTCCCACCAGACATCTGGGAAATGACAAGCCTGCCAGAATTCTAAGAAGCATCCAGAGTGTTGGCGTGGACTTGGAGACAGAAGATGCGGGTGGAGGCTGTCTGATGTCTTGGGGGGGGGGGGGCGGGGAGGCTGGGCATGTTGCTACAACTCTCTGAGCCTCGGTTTCCTCATCCATAAAATAAGATTACCATTATGTGTCCGCATGTCTCACAGGTGTCATGGGGCCGTGTCCTTTAACTCTTACTCCAGTGGTGTCATGGTCCTACCGAAATGACCAGCTTAGGGTGACCTAGGACTCAGCTGAATGATGGCCAGAGAGGCAGTATGAAGAGAGCCAAGCCTTTGGGAAGACAATGTGTTTACAATTAAGAGATTCTGGAGGATCAGGCAGAAGTGGTGGAGGGGGAGGACAAGTGTAATCTGGAATTCCAATCTCAGAAAATTAAGTCATCAGAAGCCTCAATAGACCTTTCTAGAACTAAGATCCCCTAACATCTCTGTCAGAGCTTCCTCCAACAAAACTGTAGTGAGGAATGTTTTATTCTTAAAAGAAAAAAAATCACAAATGAAATTAGCTTTTCTTCTTTTTTTTTTCCTTGTCATAGAAATTCTTGCAGAATGACTAAACACTTGATTTTAAATTTCTTGGATAGCACTATAGAGAGATGTTGATTGTCTAGATCTTTCTCCCAAAAGTCTAGGAAAACAAGAAAATTATTTATGAAATGTCAATGAATGTCTGTAATTTCTGATGGTGTTTACAGCTACAGTTCAGCACCATCTCAAATGCAGTCAGAGTCTTATGGACAAGGAACACCCCGAACTCGAATAGTGTTTGATTAAAACCTTGTCTAACCTGAAGAGGCAATGACACGGAACTCGATGCTGTGTATGAAATAAGAGCACTGTTTTGATCCCGAATTGTCCAATTATTAAAGCGCAGACCTTGGACCAATGACTATCCCAAGACCTTTGTTTCCCTCAGATGCTATGAGACAGTTCTACAATCTGGGATTGAGATAATTATTTTCTGCTTTAACATGATAATAAAAGTTGACAGTCAGTAGATTTTGCTTTCAAATGAATTGTCTTGACTCTGTTTCAATTTGTGTTTCTGGAGCACCTTGTAATTTCTACATATCATAGTTCAACTTCAGTATCACGGAAAGGTAATCATGGATGTGTTAGGAAATTGTTGCTTTGAATCTAAAATTAAACCGGTTGTAGTAATAGTGGATATTTCCTGTTAATATAATTATTAATAACTAGTAATGAGGATAATAAGGCCCTGTGCTATTATAATTTCTAATTGACAAGCTATAACTTCACTCCAAACTCTTGCACCCACTATGGTCCACTAGTGCAAAAATTAAGAAACCATGACCTATGGGGGCCACATCCAGCATGCTACCAGCTTTTTCAAAGTGCAACACTGCCATGCTTGTTTCTTTGCAGATTTGTAGCCACTTTGGTGCTGCAACAGCACACACTTGAGTCATTGCAACAGAGCTCAAAGGGTCCACAAATCCTAAGGTATTTATTATCTGATCCTATACAAAAGTTTGCCAACCCCTGTACTAGTATATCTCTCACCTCTAGAGGGAAAAGCCCGGCTCCTTGGACTGACTTGTAGGGTTTCACTTGCTTAGGTAGCCAAGTATATTTTTATTTCTCTCTCCTCTAAAACCTGTATTCCAACTAAGCTACTCCAGGTCCTCTTCCTAATTCCTAAAGATAAAATATGACTCCATCCATCCAAAATTCAGTCCAGCCCAAATTAATATACAGTAATGTTCTCTATATCCTTGTTTCTGAAAAATTGTCCATGAATTGTTTCTCAAATTGGTCCCTTAATCCACAGAATCTCTATCTCCTAGGAGTTTCCTAGAATAGCAGAATTGCAGGCCTCAACCCAGAAAAAAAAATTGAATTAGAATCTGAATCTAAGAAGAATCCCAGATTATCAGAAGCGCTGTTTTAGAGCAGCTCTGTCCAATAGAAGTTTCCTGATGATGGAGATGTTCTCTACCCTCAATGTCCAATATGGCAGCCACTGACCATGTGCAATGACTAAGCACTGGAAAAGTGGTTGGTGAGACTGAGTAACTTCCTACTGTTCTCCAGGCCTCATTGTTCTTTCTATACTTTATTTCTGAATGTGACAATTATTTTTTCTGTAAACCTCCTTTTAACTCAAGCAAGCCCAAGTGAGTTTCTATTCTTTGCAACCAGTTATCAACATTTCTGGTTTATAATAAGTTACCCTGTAAAGACCAACCCAGTGGGAGAAAAAATGTTTATAAGAAGTAGATTTTCAATAAGTTGATACTGAAAGAATAAGCAAGCAACAAAATAGAATAAGACCCCAATGAGCAAACTCTTCTGGAGCCAATAATCTTCCACTATAATTTCACAAGTCAAACTGTGATATATAAATTGATGGCTTGTAAGTTTTGTCAATACCGATGATTCCTCCCCCTCAAGAACTTGATCATTCCTGGATGTGTGGATAAAGTTATGCTCCTGGATCTGGAATTTGAGGTGACAGCCACAATAATTCTAAGGACTTGATTCCACACTTGGCGGCCCTACACATTCTCACTACATCTGCTGCCGGAGGCTTTGCCAAAGTCAGGAAAAGAAAAAAAATGGCAAAGGGGGGGAAGGCAAGTGCTACTTGATTTTAGATAAATCTGATTTACCTAAAGCTTAGATTTAGATGTTTATATTTGGCTAATTGTCTGTGTTTTGAGAATGCAGAAGGAATAAGAAGCCCTTGATAACATTTTGCCTGTTCAATATCCTTCTCTTATCTACTCCATACATCAATGAGGAACCAAGAGAATCAAAAGAAATACCCAACAATGATACCAATGGTAGATATGTAACAGTTAAAATTGTCCACTTTTATGAAAGAGAATGAGTGTCTGAGAAAAATGATTCAAAACTCTCATTTTTGATAACATTAAAGTACATGCGAAAAAAAAAAAAAAACCTCTGAAATGTCATCTTACTGTGCCCTGTTTCAAAGTTCATATATTGGGCAGTAGGAAGGATGGGAAGAACTTTATGTTTTAGTCCTTTATATAATGTGACATTACATAACCATGGAAAATTCATTAAGTTCTATGTCATGGCAAACCTGTAGAACTTCAGCAAATTTGCTAAGGTTGTTTTTGTTTTTGTTACCTTAAATAAATCTTCTATTTTTAGCCCAACCATTATAATTGAATTTTATTTTACTTTCTCTTTCAACAATTATATATATATTTCCCATGGAAATTCCCTCGTCTCACCAGAAGTGTTAAGAAATATAAATTGATGGGAAAACCATAGTCTTAAAAATTTATGAAGACATTGGTTCAAATCTTCAAAGCCTTAAACTGTCAGGTGTTGATATATAAGATAGAATAGCAAGGCCTACTTATGAAAGGTCATTGAGAGGACTAAATGAAATGAAATAGCATTTTTCTGTGGTTCTCAACATTGGGTTCTCATTACAATCTCTGGGAACCTTTTTTTTAAAAAAATAGAAATGCCTACACCCTATTCTAGTATCATTGACTCAGACTTGATGAAAGTGAATGCTATCAATATCATTTTTGTTTGTTTGTTTGTTTGTGTATTTATTTGGTGGGGGAAACCAGGGATTGAACTCAGGGGCACTCAACCACTGAGCCCTATTTTGTAGTTTATTTAGAGACAGGGTCTCACTGAGTTGCTTAGTGCCTTGTTGTTGCTGAGGCTGGCTTTGAACTCTGGATCCTCCTGCCTCAGCCTCCCAAACTGCTGGGATTACAGCTGGGCACCACTGTGCCTGACCTCGATATTGTTTTTAAATGCCTCAGACTTCACAACTCTTAAGCAGCTAGCACAGAGCAAGAGCAATAGCCAATTCTCAAAACCACTGTTAACATAAGAGTTTTAGGAGAAGAAAAAAAAAGAGTGTGTGTGTGTGTGTGTGTGTGTGTGTGTTGAGTGTAACCAGATTAACTAATTCATAACCTACTAGGGCCTTGCAACTAATGGAGTTATGAGTGGCTCATCCCATTCACATGTTCCACTCGTAGGACTATGTCAAATAGCAGTTTCACTTGACACTGGTTATAACTAGTAAAAGGCCACTTTTAGTGGTCCAAGTTTCAGTTCCCTAGAATGATAGCAGGAAACTGGAATATTATGGCCTATTCCTGATCAAAGGAGAATAGATGGGAGGAAACTTCTACAGATACTTCCCTCTCATTGAGGTCAGAGGGCATATTCCTTTACTAAATTTGGGATTCTCTTGACGTACCAGGATGGTCAATTTAAATTATCACACAGCTTGAGTGTAGGTGGACTTCTGATTTTGTGGACTATGCTGAAAATAGTCAATTAAAAGTTGGATGTGTCTTCCCCTTTTCCACTGGAGTTGGGTTCTCCATGGGCTTTTAGTGTAACTCATAGACAGAAAGTCAGCCTGGGTTTAAGGTTTCTCTGAACCTTAGATATCTCCAGTTCTCCAAGGTGAGCCTTCTGAAGAGGTTACACAAAAGAACTGGACTCTGAGTTTCCATGAAGATGCTCTTTTTCTAATTACAGAAAGAAATTAAAATTAAATCAAGCCTGTTAGAAATCGCTGCTCAACTCTAGTTACATGTCCACCATTCATGGAGTGTATCAGGTTTTAGAAGACTTTGTCCTCTCTTTCCTCTTCTTTTCTTCTCTTCCTATTTCCCCTTTTCCTCCTCCTCTTTTATCTCCCTCCTTCATTTTAAACAAACTAATATCTCTTCCTTGTTAACACTCTTGTCAAAAAAAAAGCACTATTATTGTCTTCAACAACATTGAGTTTTACATATGCTTTTGCAAAGGTCTAATTTCAAGAGCAAAGCCTAAGGCTTAAGCTCACTCTTACCCTGCACAGCAGATGTGATTTTAAAATGCTGGGATTTTTTTAATCTTGAAATTTTTAAAATGAAATGTGAAAGCAAAAATGAAGTTCTTACTAGCGATATTCATCTTCTACTATCCATCAGTATAAACACATAGAGAATCACTGAATTCTAAGAGATACTAAGTGTCATAATGTATTCTCACCACTCAAGGGAAATAAATGCCAAAGTTTGAATCCCCTAAAACAAATTATTTTATAATGTCAGATGCTAGGGTAAGACTGTGTTTATATGGTCTATTCATTATGGCAAAGCACTTGGCAATTATCTTATAACTTTCTTATCGAATGGATTTTATTTAAAAACTATTCTGATACACGTTCCATAGCATTCCCACGTTTACTTACTAAAACTGTTACCAGCATATTACCTAATCAAAACCTTGGTTCTCCTGTGATCATTGTGCATGCCTTGACCTTTGTTCCAGTGCTTATAAAATGACCCTACTATCATGATGCTTACATGAATAGGAAGTAAGGAAAAGAGGTGAAAATGACTAAATTTTCTCAGAAATCTCTTCCAGTCTAAACTTGCAGACTTATCCCTGACCTTGTGGTCTATTTAACATATTTCTTCTCAGAAAACATCTTTCTTCCTTATGTCTTTTTTCAGGTACCTTATTCCTCTTAGCCCCTACCTGATACCACCTTTCGATGTTTTATGCTACCTCCATCTTACATGAAGAGCTTTGCTATTTTTCTGCCTTCATTCAATTCCTTCCATTCCTATATACACCCTTAGCTCCATTATTATCTTATATAATCAAAGAATCACAAGCTCAACATTTTAAACATAGCAAAAGTGTTTTTCTTAAAAAAAATTACTGTTTGCTTATAAAGCTCAAGTATCATGCCATGTGGGTGGAAAAATACTGGTAAATAAGAAAGATCCAAGATACTATTCTCAGGAAGCTAACAACCAAGTACAGGAGACACACTTAATAAACAATAGCAAAGTGTTATTTTATCCTGTGGTTATGAGGAATGCTACGAAAGAGGTTGCTGTAGGAGTGAATAACAGGAGCACGTGTCCTACTCTGGGAATCTTGGGTAGCTGCCCTAGAAAAGTAACATTTGGGCTGTGTTCTGAAGAGTCCTTGGCCAGGTAAAGACAGAGAAGAGGTATTCTATATGTGGCTATGGCACACCCCAAGGTCCTGAAGCTGAATGGAGCTTAGTAAGAAAAAAAAAAGAGAGAGAGAGAGAACATAAAAAAGTCACCAAAGCTTAGGTAAACACACACACACACACACACACACACACACACGGTAAAGAAAGCTCAAGATGAGGCAAATTGGAGAGTTAGAACAGGGGATCAAATCTGGCAGGACCTAAGTGGGCAGCCAACAGAGGATTTTAGTCATGGAAGTGACATAGTAAGCTTTGCATTCTAAGAACATTCTAGCCGCACTTAGAAGAACAGACTGCAGAGAGTGGAGGAAATCTAGAGGGAAAGAGAACAGGGAGGATGCCTGACTCAGGAGGGAGATGATGGTGAGTGGGACTAGGAAGGTAGCTGTGGAAACAGAGAAGGATTTGAAATATATTTGGGAAATGGAATCACCAGAGGTAAATGTGTGATTTTAAAAATAATATAAACCCTAAATTTTCCCCTTAATGTGTGTGTGTGTGTGTGTGTGTGTGTGTGTGTGTGCGCGCGCGCACTGGAGTCTCATAATTGAACAGCTCTAATATCAGTTCTGGAAAAAACTAATCTAGAAGTGATTTTTCAGAGAGGACTCTCATAATCTAGAAGTGATTAATCTAGAAGCGATTTCTCAGAGAGGACTTTCATAATAGATGGGTAGACACTGCAAAGACAACTGCACCCAATTCCATCATCACCTTTATTTTATTTGTTTATTTTTGGGCGGTGCCAAGAATTAAACTCACACATGCTAGGTAAGTGCTCTGCCACTGAGCTACAACCCCAGTCATTGCAGCACATATTCTAGGGACGATGGGCAGCTTTCCATTTGTATAGAAGGGACAACCAATAGGCATAAGTACCAATAAATATTCTTACCTAGCATGACTAAAAGTGAGGTGTTCCATTTTATTAAATATGGACTATCAACTTTCCAACAATTAGTAAATGACAAAATTTGGAACTTAAGTACTCCTGAGTCTTAGGAGAACAATTTTTTTCCTCACCATGTGAACATCATAAAATTACTTTGAACTCTCTGGCTATTGTTTGTTGCATCTGTAACACGAGACTCATGTGACCTATGTCATAGAAATTTCTGTTTCTTAAATAAGATACTACATTAGAAACTATATTTAAGCTCTATTAGAAAATCATCTGCCAAATAATTAATAGAAAAGAAACGGTATCTAAGACATTTACACTGAAAATCATAGTTAATATGAAAAAATAGAAACTTGGCTATTTAAAGCCAAGTTTGCAGTGTAAGTTTTTGTGCATCCCACACCCTTCCAAAGAATCTTGAGAATTTTGATTTCTAGCTTTTCATCTTCAGACAATGTCAAAGATAGAAAACCTTATCAATTTATGGAGCTTGTGTAATTTAAAAAAAAAAAAAAGTTTTCACCAGAAATTATGCTACTGAACTCGTTCTACTTAAAAGATGTAACAGGTCTGGACAAAGCTTTTTTAGAACTGATTACTTTATCTAGTTTAAAGATATCCACATATCACTAGTCTGCTTATGTCGTTAAGCTGACAGCTTAAGAACATTTAAACAAAAAGGGTAATAGTATACTGGAATCTGTCTTTAGTTATGCAATTTGATTAAACAGGTTATCTCATGTATCTTTGTCCAAATTAAAACAATAATAAAAACTTACAACTAGTATTTCTGTTTTGAAGTTTAAATGTTTCATGCCATCTTTAAGTAAAAGAACACATTTCTGAAATAGGAAAATACAAAAAGATTTGTGGCTGTTCTTGAAAACAAGCTGCTTTTGCATCATTCCTTCATGTTTTATTGTAAAACTATTTCCACACCATTGACTCTGGATAGTACATATATAATAACATGCAACATAATATGATCCAATTTTTAAAAGAAAGGAAAAGAGTAAACCTAATGTGATTTTAACTGGAATACATAATTTTTTAATAAAATCATTGGCAAAATGAAGATTATTAATATAGTGATTATTATTATATTAACATATAATAAATTCATTTTGTATAAATACTATTTCCCTGAAGCAATAAACTCTAGACTCTCCCTGTGTTATTTTGCAAATAGCCCCTCACTGTGGCCTGCCTAATCCCTGGTTCCTCAAACCTGTTTTCTTCCAACTGATCCAGACCTCCCTTCTAATTCCTCATAGACATCAAAGCCCCATACCCCATTCTTCTAAGATTCTGGCTTGGGAAAGAGTGGGTGGCAATGAGTTATTAACAGATACATGTGTTTTATGAGGCATCAGACCACTAACATGTGATCACCCTCTCAGGTGGCATCATGCACACTTCTCCTTGGGAGAACTCTAATAAATGAAGCTGGTAGAAACTTGAGACAACATGACAGGCCAGTGGTAGACACATCCTGAGTCACAAAGGTAACTCTCCAGTTCAGAAGAACAATGTGCCTTCTCTTGGAATCTGGAAGAACCCTCATCACCCTCCAGCCTGAACTGGTTACCCTCTGCCCCACAGCTCAACCTGCATATATCCCCCACTTATGGAGACGCAATATCATCATTATAAGGATGACCCTGAATCTCTTTCTCTAGGTTTAATTTCTAGTATGTTCAGATCTCCAATTTGCTCCCCACCAGCTAAACATTTTCCACATAGGAGTCTTGCTGGTGCTTCAAATACACATGGAAGTCATCCTCCCCATTTCCATGGCTTTAACCCTTCATCTTAATTTCTTTGATTTTCATGGACTCGCCCTGTTTTTCTCATATCTCTTCCTTATACACTCAACTGCCGGCAACATTAATGGAAGTCAAACAAGTAGAGCAAGAAACGCATCTCCCAAATACACTCTGAGTTGGCCAGTCTCCACATAGAGTGATTAAGAAAGTATACTAGGTAGTAACTGGAAGGTTGTCATAAAGAAAATGTGCATTTTAGTTTATGAGATACCAATGTTAGCTGTGAGAGCAGTCCCAGCATGATACTTGAGCTTTATAAGTAAACAGTAATTTTTTTTAAGAAAAACACTTTTGCTATGTTTAAAATGTTGAGCTTGTGATTCTTTGATTATATAAGATAATAATGGAGCTAAGGGTGTATATAGGAATGGAAGGAATTGAAAGAGAAATGGGGAAGCTTTGAATCTAAGTTGTGTCTAAATGCAAGTTTCTCTTTAGAGAAAGTTGTGTTCAATTTCAAACTATTCATTCCTATCCCAAACCTAGTACATGTTCTTTAGGGTGTTGGGAGAGATTATTAATATGAATTCCCTGCATCGAGAGTACTAGGGACTGGGGCTTGACTCACCCCTTAGATAATTACAGTGCTCTGTGTCTGTGTAACAAATAGCTATCAAGGAAGTACTAGTACTTGTGTCCAAACAAAGGTCAAAAGTAGGGAATCCCAAGGACCACATATGTTAGCCATAGAAACTGAACCTCAGGTGGTGTCGCATGATATTCATACCAGTGGGTAGCTTGCCAAGGTGAAGTAAGAGATAGTGATGTGTACTACTTTGGGCTATCATTGAAAGGTCATTTGTTGATGGAGAGGTTGTGTTTGCATTAAAAGGACTGCTGTGGACAGGCCCCCAAGGGAATCTCTAAACCCTTGTTACTTATAGCATGAGCTGTGAGTAAGCACCAGCTGCATAACCTGAGAGTTTACTAGAAATTCAGAATCTCAGATACCTCCCCAGACCTACCCAAACCAAAGTCTTCACGAGAAGAAGAATTCCACATAACTCACATGGACATTAAACTTGAAAACTGAAGAGCCAGTGTAGGGTAGAATTAGTCAAGTAGTAACTCTCTGGTTCCTCTTTATTTGCTCTATATCCTGTTGAGATCTCTGTGTTTTGAAATAGCAGCAATGGTGCCAAGGAGATGGAGACAGAGACTAGAACTGATGAAGGCAGAGGAGCCTGCCACACCCTCATCGCCAAAGGCCAGAGGCAGGCGGGAAGAGAAGAAGATGATGGAGGAAGGGTGGGGAAGAGAAAGGGGGAAGACAGAGATGACTTATTCTGGGGAAAAATGAAAAATTCATAATTGGATGGGATACATGAAAACACTGGATTATTTCTGTGTTTACAACTTAAAATGATACCGAGTATTTTATTTCCTAAGATTGAGCCATGGGCCTGCCTAGCAGGGGGTAGAGAAGCACCTCTAAGCAGTTTTGAAAGAAGTAGGAGATGAAAAGAGAAGGAAAATATAGTCTTTGAAGACTATCATTGAGTTTCTGATTACCATTCCACACCAGTAACCTGGTCTCCCCATATTTGAATGATTATCATGTAAAAAAAAAATCACTGAATACTATTCAACTGGCAGCTCTTATGAACAGGGAGATTTTAGTTAGTAGAATATAAAAATCTTCTATAATTGCTAATGATTTCCATCAGAAAAGAGAAGTACATTGTCTCACAGAGTGACTCATTCCCTACTTCAGTGAGGACCAAATAGAGGCAAAATGACCCTTTAGCCCAAGATGTTACATGGAGACTTTTTCTCTTGGGTAGGCAATAAGGTTGACATCAACTCTAAAGGTCTAAAATGTGTACTGTCATGCAGTTATGATCTCAGGGCTTATTAAAGCCCACAGAACTTTAATTGGCTCTATATTGGTGACAAAAAATTTTTACCTAGGCTTCTTGACTTTTCATATCTATGGCTTCTTTGCATTTTTCTGACATTTTTCTTGATGTCAATTTGTCAGCTATTAGATCTCGCTTGCTTCCCACTCATTCTTAACTTGCTGTTTCTAACTGTCTGTGGGCTGAAAAAAAAAAAAAAAACATATGGCCAAGCTCGAGAGAACTGTGTACAAACAAAATGCTTCCTCTGGGGTCCTTTCCTTTAGAGAATTTAGACTTGGTGACATCTTCTGCATTTATCCTCTAGTTCTGGGGAATGTGTCAAATAGGCAAGACACATAGATAGAGAAGTCATTATTGTCACCCCTGTAGATTCAACAAACTACAGAGAAGTATGTTAAGCTACTCTAACCATCATTGGAGAATAGGTAATTGAATGTGTGTTATAGATCTCTGTGCAAATTCCAATTATATTCCTAGTAGCTAGTAATCATAAGGTGAGACCCTTAACCTCCAGGGCCTTATTCTTCTTATATATAAAATAAGGTTATAATACTTATCTGGCAGGATTATAAAAGTCAAATGGGTGTTTGTGGTCTACCTGGCATGTTTATGTACACAGAAACTTTTTGTTCCCTTTCCCCCTGAGGTTTTGGGGTTTTGTTTGTTTGTTTTGTGGGGTACCAGGGATTAAACTCAGGGGCACTTGACCACTGAGCCACATCCCCAGCCCTATTGTTTACAATTAGAACCTAGAGACAGGGTCTCACTGAGTTGCTTAGTGCCTTGCTTTTGCTGAGGCTGGCGTTGAACTCACAATCCTCCTGCCTCAGCCTCCTGAGCCACTGAGAGGACAGGCCTGCGCCATCCTGATTATGTTATGGAAAACAGTTCAAGATCTGTAAATGTCTCAATAAGCAAAGACTCAGCAAAGAAACATGGTCTCAGGGTTTGAAAGAAAGGCTGGTGGCAGAAGGGTCAGCTTATTCGATCAGGAAAAGAATTCCTCCTCTTCAGTTTTGGATTCTATTGGGTGCTGTCCATCTCTACTGCTTCCACTTCATGCTGGGTAGCCATCCTCTTTCCCTGGGCCACTGCAGCTGCCTCTACACTGGCCTCCCTGACTCTCCTCTCGCCCTACCTGCCTCCAGTCCATTCTCCACACCGGCGTCCAAATGTTGACGGTTCCTCAGGACACACTGCTTAGCACATTAGGCCGTCTGTATCTATCTGTGATTCAGCTTCATCTCTCCTCACTTCCATGTGTCCACTCCCACCTCCTCTCCCCCACGCTTACACATACGTCATGTTCAGCAAAACCAAAGCATGTGAATTTCCTTAGAGGTGCCATAGGTCTCGCTGCCTTCCTGTCTGTCACCTGGGACATCCTCCAACTTGCCCATGATGCAAAGTGCTGAAAATCAAGTCACCTCCCCTGGGAAGGCTTCCTGTACTGTCCTGTGCCCCACCTTCCACCCACAGAATCAACCTTGCTCTAGTGTCAAGATCATATTCTGTTTTGTGTTTCCCTGTGGGTCTCTCTTGAGCTTCCTCACCACACGTGTGTGCGAAGGGCCCCTTCAGTTCTGGTATAGTGCCAGGAGTATGCCATGTGAACACCAAAGCCCTCGACACCTTAGGAGATGCTAGGAGGATGCTTAGCAGTACCTGTCATCAGGGTGCCCTCTCCCTAAAAGATCCAGCCTCTTCAGGTTATTATGGCATCTTTTTATACTTATATTTTAAAATATACTTACATATTTTAATATGTAACATATACTATATATTTATGTATAAAACTGAATTACTAAACCTTGAATTTGGAAATGCTATAAGGTTATAATTTTGGAAATAAATTAGGCAAAAATAGAGCTTCTCATATTTGAACACAAGAGTCACCCAGGAAATCTTGTTAATGCAGATTCTGATTCAGCGAGTCTGGCTGGGGCCTGAGATTCAGCATTTTTAATAAGCTCCTTGATGATGCGGGCCTATTGATGATATCTTAAATGGCAAGGACTTACAGGTTATCAAATTAAGCTGGGATCAGGCACTGAAATTAGGATAAATTAAAGGAGAAACCTAAAAGTCAACATTTTAGAAACCTTAGTCGAAAAAGAAAAATCAGTTCAATCATGATATCAGTGGTAAAGAAATGGGAACAGCTTTTCAAATATGGGATTTTAATGTGACATTTCAGAAATTCATCTATTAAGAAAAACAAAAAGTAAAACTTGTATACGATCAGTAACAAACATTAAAAAGCAAATTGATCCAAATAATCCTTTACAAGGAGTTGGCCAACTATACATAGAGGTGACAGTTCAAAGAGCCTAAAATGCTAAAAAAAAAAAAAAAATTAAACAAAATCAGTTACTAAGTGATCATCTTTAAACTAAAGTTTTAAAATTTCATTTAATCCTTTACAAGGAGTTGGCCAACTATACATAGAGGTGACAGTTCAAAGAGCCTAAAATGCTAAAAAAAAAAAAAAAATTAAATAAAATCAGTTACCAAGTGATCATCTTTAAAGTAAAGTTTTTAAATTTCACTGGAAAATAAAATAAGTGAATTACTTGGTTTTTTAAAAAAAGAAATAGGACTGTTCCTCCCCTAGAGGTTTCTATGGTTTCATTCAATACTTTTGCTATTAATAAACACACAAAAAAATCAGTTTTGAAACACAATGGACACTAATTAGGAGTAGAATAACAAAGGTTCAGATCATTTAAAAATGTAGAAAAAAAATTCAATTTTTGCTTGTTGGTTCAATGACTCATAAACAGGAATGCTTTGCAAAATATGATTCATTGGTATTGAGCTTGTGAAGTGGCAAAGCAGTAGTTTCAGAATGTTCAACCTGGTAAAATCTCGGTGAGGATTAGAGAGAAAGAGCTATAGGACCGGGATCTACATATTATCAGGCTCAAAAGACAGTGGAGATTGAAAAACCATCCAAAGGACCAGAGAGCCCCTGGCCCCTTCAGCAGTCACATTCCCGTTAATTAACCCCCATACCAAGCTCCACTCCTGGGAAACCAGAACGGACAGATGATGGCCAGTAATACCGAACCACAAACAATAGCATTTGCACAAACGGGTGTAGGAACATGGGGCCACAGCCAGAGAACAACACAAACATTTTATGGGAAAATGTCACATGCTGCCATCCCTCATCAAAGGCAAATGTGAAACTCTTCATCAAAAGATGGGTATTTTGCACATGGTTCTGAAAACTGAGAATTTTAAGAAAACATTAGTATTATTCTGTTCTTACACAGATCAACAGAACCCTTCACCTGTTCACTACTCAGGGAAAAGGTGTTTATTTACTCCATAGAATCATGGATGTTGTCTACAGTGGTATGTTGACCTCCACAAACATTCACTATGGGATTCCAGAAGAAAAACCCCTCCTCCGGAGCCACACTCTATATGCCTATAACAAATCCTGTCATAGCAATGCCAAGTGTGATTCTGTTCCAAGCTGCTGTCATCTTCTTTGGAAATCCTTCCAAACCCAGGGCCAGGAAACAATGATTATTTCTAAAGAGACTGAATTTACTTAATAGCCTCTTGACAGATGAAAAACCCAAGAACATTTATATAAGACCACATGAGATTTGAACTGAAGATATCACCAAAAACACATGATCACTGATTTTAAGAGAAAAACATAAAAACACTGGAACACTCTTCTCCCAATATCAATGCAAATTAACCTCTTTGATATTTCTCTAGTATCTGAGTCAGGAAACTGGAGCTTCTTCCCTAAAAGATTTGATCCCAAAGGGAAAAGTCCATCAAAATAGGGAAAATATGAGCCCTGCTTCTGCCCCTCTTGCATTATGATTACACATGTCATATTTTTTCCATTACAAAATGGGGGGGGGGTGCATGTTCCTCTTTGGAAACAAAATTTTTTTTTCTACTTTTCAGCAGAAGGGATTAGCATAAGTGTTTGTCACTTTCAGAATAAGCATCGGGGTAAAAGTTTATTAGCTTAGCACTGTACAGCCAACTAATGAGGTCAATGCCATGAATACAGTTCTGGGAAAGAGAAGGAAAACTTAAGTCAGAGCTTTATCATCTAAACCCTCCTGCGTATTTGAACACCCAAACCTGTGGTTCTTAGCTGTACATATGAATCACTGGGCCTCTCCCCAGTGTGGCATTAAGTCATCCTAGGGTGGCTGAATGAATCTGCTTTTTAAATTCCTGCCCCATGGTGTGCTGATGCAGGTGGTAGTTCTGGGGACTTGATTTTTTGGAAAACTCCAAGATTACACAAACCGGGGACTTACGTGATGGGGTAAGAGTAAATGCAGATCAGAACAAAACCCTGGCCCACTGAAGAAAACGTTTAAAGGATGATCATCAGTGAAGATATAGGTCAAATCAAAGGGAAAAATAGCTCTTCCTGGTACAGATCATAGAGTATCTGCTCAGAAATGAATAATACATTCTTCTTCCTCAGATCTTTGCCTTAAAGACTTTCCTAATAAGAGAATCCAGAGAGGACTGTCAGTTTTGTTCCGAATTGTTGAAGTTGGCTTAGGATTTACACATGAACAGTTCCAAGAACTGTTGGTCTGAAGGTATAAATAGAAAGCAATAACAGAAGCAATATATCGTAAGAGCTAAAGCAATGCTACTTTCAAACTATTTAAAACAATTTAATATCTTGGAGTGGGGGAAGAGTGGGTGGTGGGTGTAGAATCAGAGATTTGTTCTGCTTACTTTTATCCTAACTGCAACAATCAAAGGAAATGTCTGGATTTCCGGATGTTCCTTAGAAATTCTAGTCTTGATGAATTGGAAAAGGTTGCGTGCAGGAAGCTGATATGTACCTATCTTTTCCATCTGTTATTTTATCAATGTGGCTTTATTTTATTTTATTTTTTTTAGAACATAAATTAGCAGTGGTTAACATTAGGAGGAGGAATGGGGGTTTGCATGTGGCAGGGAGAGAGCTGGGTCAGGGTGAGGGAGGAATGGAGCTGTGCATGAGGGTACAGAAGGGGCTGGAGTGAATACCAGCCAGGAGAGAGAATATAACAATTAAGTGCCCCATTTCCACCTTAGGCTAAAGTTCTTCTGACACTTGTTGTTCAAGGTGATTGGAGTTGGGTATTGCAAGGAGTGTGAGAGATGAAAGAGAAAGGTTAGGAAATAAAATTGGGCCTTTGGTGCTTGTCTTAGCCTGGGTTTTCCTGCATGTGATTCAAGAGTCTATTTAGCAGATAATCTCAGCAGGTAGAAAACTGGTAGCCAGTTCCTCTGGGCAAATCTGATTAACTATGTAGAACACATTTTACAGAAGGGGTATTTTCCCACCATCTTCCTCAGTCTTGTTGAGGTGAGTCTTGGGAGTTGTTTATCTCCTAGGCATTTTTGTTCTGCCACACACATAGATCAGGTAGACCCTGGGGTCCAGAGAAAACTATAGGGGAAAAGCCTCAACAGGTTGGGTGCCCAGAAATTAGGGAATCTAAGAGGATATGGTTGGTGCACCAGTAGTAATTACCTGGGTGGAAGAAACAAGATGGATTTTGAGTCAAATACTGGATCATCCAGACAGGATAACTCAGTTTGCATATAAAAGACAAAAGAATGTCTTCAGTTGAAAACAGATGCTCAGCTTAACTTCATTCTTTTTTTCTTCTTCAGAAACATGCCATCTGTGGGCAATCTTCCCACATGGCAAAAATCCTGCATCAGCTATATAATCTCAATATAATATAATACATTATATTAATATTAATATAATACAATATTAGAGTGAGATTTCTTTTGTGGTGCACACATTCTACACCCTCAGACGCCAGACTTTTTTTTCCCCCCCTGAGACAGGGTCTCACTGTGTTATACAGGCTAACCTTGAACTCCTGGGCTCAAAGGATCCTCCTGCCTCAGCCTCCACACCAGCATTACATTAACAGCAGCCATCGTGGGAAATGGAAGCAGTGTTGTTCTGTGACTTGCCTAAAATAGTTGCTTCACTACCTAATCATCATTTTTAAAATTATGTTGATGATAGTAATAATCTTATGATTTAATGACAAGTTTTAAATATCAGTGAAGGATGTTCCTGAGCTGGTTTCCTAGTGGAGAGGTCTTGTTCCCCACCCCACACAAGGGCTGCCTTATTATTTTCATATTGTATCCCTTCCATAGTTAGCTTTGTACTTGTGGTCTGGGAAATAAATTCCTCCCTTCCTCTTTCATCCTACCTTTCTTCCTTTATATCTTCCCTCTTTTCTTTCTCCCTGCCTTCTCTCTCTCCCATTCTCCCTCCCTTCCCTCTCCCAGTAGTAATTACCTGGGTGATTATTTTATTTGTCTACATTTGCTTTTTAACTTTTTAAAATATTGGTTTCTATGTGAAAGGAGTTGGGAAGTTGAAAATCACTCGAGTTTCTCTGGGTTTCTGGTTTCAATCTGAGTTGGGAATGAAGATTATTCCAGACTTCTAGCACTTTCCAAAGGTTCCTTGCTGATGGCATGTGAGCTGTCTGACTGTTGTGGTCTTCCTTGTTTGCAGTAGGTGCACTGCAGTGCTGAGCAGAGGAAGGCTGGGTGTGCTTCTCTCTTGGTGACCATCTGAGTTTTGGGCAGCTCTGGAATGGGCTATTCCCTTGCTGTTGCAACCTTAAGCCTGTGATACCAACCACCTGCCAAGGCAGCTTTGGAGCTGAGTCAGCATGGGGAGATAAGTCCAAGGAGAAGGCTCAAATAACCCTAAACTGTACTTGAGAGTACCCTAGAGGATGCAGTAGAAGAAATCAGATATCAGATCCCCCCTCCCCACAACATGGAAATTTCCCAAAGCACTCTATTTACCACTAACAGCTTGGTTCAAATGGAAATTTCCCAAGCCCCTGAGAAGCTTAGTTGAGAGCTGTATCCATTGGAAGGCTGGGTTTCAGAGGGATGGTTCAGCAGGTCTATAAATCTGATATTGGTAATCCCCATAACTCACCGCAAATCCACAAGGCTTACAAGCTCCTAAGATATGATCATTCCAAGTTCCACATGGGAACTCAGGTATAAAGAAGCCTCAATGAACCAGAATGTGAAGAAATTTAGCAGGCTGCGGAGGTGCCTGCCTGTAATCCCAGCAATTTAGGAGGCTGAGGCAGGAGGACCATGATTTCAATGCTAGTTTAGGCAAATTAGTGAAGACCTAAGCAATTTAATAAGAACTTGTCTCAAAATAAAAATAAGAAGATCTGGGGATGTGGCTCATTTATCATTAAAGTGCCCCTGGGTTCAATCCAAGTACCAAAAAAAAAAAAAAAAAAAGAAAAAAAGAAAGAAAGAAATTGAATTGTTCTATTTTATTCAATACTTCTGGCTATAAAGCTTTCATTTGGTTTCAATTCTTACTTGAATTATCTTTTTTCATTTTCTTACCTTACTAAAAAGTCTAAAAAAAAGGCTCATTTTAGTCATATTTGAGTCATTTCAGCATTTAAAATTGTTCATTCTGAACATATTTTTCACCATATACTATTTTGGATGCAATTTAGGAAGGCAGAAAGGCAGATAGAATGTTAGATTCTGAATAGACTTTTTGTCAATTTATATATATATATTTGATTCTTTTTTTAAATCTCTAGGTAATTAAGGTTGGTAGTTAGAAAGGTTATAATTAATCAAAGTTTTGCTATGATACATTTACCCTGTATTCATTTGCCCTTGCTTATATATTTCTTTTTTCTTTTTTTAACACTTAATTAATATTAATACTTAATAAATATTTCTAGACAATCATAATATTAAGTTTCAAGAATATGAAGAATGTTGGAAATGTTTTAAGAATGACTTGTAATTTTGGAAAGTCTCAAGAATTTTAATTTCTTTTTCATGAATCCCAAATATTAATATATGTGGAAACCTAGAAACACTGTAGTTGACTCTCCAGATGTGGTGAATAGATGTTTGCCGTATTGGGTGCTCAGCACCCTGCCTCCTCCTGGCCACCATGCCACTGTCCCCTCCTCTCCCAATTGCCATAGTGAAGCAGCCAGGGTCCATCATTGCCTGCATGATTGGTCTAAAGTGGATTACTCATAAGTTCTTCCCTGAGTTTTTCATATTGGAACTGGTAAAAATAGCCCTCCTTCTCCATGAGAGACAAGGAGAGAAAGAGAAGAGGGAGGAGGAGGTTCAAGCACCAGTTCCTACTGTTGTGAATCCTCCTGCACCTATCTTTCGCTCAGGCTGGGTATTTAACCTTGACCTCAGCGGCTGTCATGGTTTACTCCTCTTTGCTTAAGTTCAGGCTGGGCTCTGATTTTGACGACCAAATGAGGTTTTTAATAATGCACAGAGTCAACTTATTTAATCATAACGTAATTGAGTATCTGACCTCTGAAAATAAATACCAACAACTACAAGGAGGGAAAAAAAAAGAGAGACTTGGAAATGGCAATGCCCACTGGATTAGACAAAGGGGAATGAAGGGAAGGAGGGGATGAGAATAGGAAAGACAGTGGAATGAATCACACACAACTTTCCTATGTCCATATATGAAGACATGACCAGTGTCATGCCACCTCAAGTACAACCCCAAGAATGGGAAGTTATACTCCATGTCCATTTGCTATGTTAAAATGCATTCTACTGTCATGTGTAACTAAAAAGGAACAAATAAAAATGTTTTAAAAAGAGAAAATGGCAATGCTGTGACACAGTAAGTAATCAACAGACATGAACATCTGCAAAGACTGAAATTTGTCCTTGAATTCACTTGGAAACAAGCCACAAGAGGGCAGAATGGGTACTGAGGCCAGACCTTGATGTTTTGTCCCGAGTATCTTTTGCTGGTAGGGGATTGAGGATAAACAAAAATGTTCCTGGTATTTTTAAAATTTGAGGCTTCAGCTTAGGTGAATTTATTTTCACTTTCAAAAACAAATGACTATCCCAAGACTGGGAAGTCTATGCAGTGGATAAGCAGCTTGGCCTGGTTGGAGATGAAGGATGTAGGTTTTAAGGCTGAGAGCAGGAGAAATGCCTTGTGAAAGCATTCTAAGAAATTCATCTTTGAACCTCTCAGACACTACTACTCAAAGTGTGGTCCGTGAGTAAGCAGCATCATCATCTCCCATTCAAGATGCATTCAGGGGCCCCAAACTTATTGAATCATAAATGCACTTGAACAAGACGCCCAGATTATTTTGAATTCACATTAAACTCAGAGAAGCACTGGCCTAGGCAATATGAAGTCATTAAAATTTCATCTGCAAAGTGTCACAATCAGATTTATGTTTTAGAAAGCCAATTATGGAGGATAGAGTGGGGGGCTAGCATGGAGACAAAAGACCACTTACAAGAATATGACAATACATTAGGCGTGAAATTATGTGTCCTTAAACATCAAGATGAGATGGTGGGGTGTTCCGGGGACTACACCAAGGGTGCTTAACCATCAAGTCACATCCCCGGCTCTTTTTAAATTTTTTATCTACAAAGACTCACTGAGTTGCTTAGGGCCTCACTAAGTTGCTGAGACTGGCTTTAAATCTGCAATCCTCTTGCCTCAGCCTCCTAAGCTGCTGGGATTACAGATGTGCACCACTGAGCCTGGCAAGATGAAATATTTAAAAAGAAAGAGAAGAAACATCTAGAATTCTGGTGTATTTGCAAAATAGAATCAGTAGGATTTGGTAAATAATTAGATACGGGGCTTAGAGAGGAGGGGTGGTATAAAGTGAGGTAGGGGTCCAGGGTGTCTCGCAGGTAAGCTCATGTACCAATGACGAGGCAACTTCCTTTAAGATCAATAATCAGAAAGAAAAAGAAGTATACAAAGGCAGAAGTATCATTTTAGCTTGGGTCATGTTGACATGTCAAATGTGTCTAGGAAGTAGGTGGGGGCAGAGGTTGGAAACCACACAGCATCACTGTGGGAATTAGGTAAGGCCTTGCAACAGAGACCTGACAGGTCATAAAACACTACGGATACATAAAAGAGCCTTGTTAATAACTTGCAGGCTTGTTCTCTGTGTTAATTTTGCATTAATGTATGTATAATAATAATAATATTGGGGGTAGATTAAGTTACATAAAAATACATCATTGACATGGATTCATCTGTTGCTTTTCATGTATGTGACTCATATTTGTGCTCATGTAATATTTCCATGAAAAACGGCAGGACTAGAGCGTGAGGATGAAAATGACTGTCATTGTGTCCCCAGGTTCTTCTGTGTCACATAATATACCCCTTCGCCTTCATCATGTGGTCTGACTTTCCAAAGGTTTCTGGTGCCCCTTTCGTCCCCTTCACTGCTCCCCACCAGCAGGTGAGGCACAGGTGTTGGAAAGAGAGGGTCTGTGGCTTACCCAGCTCTCTTGGACACATCTCTTTGTACATAGTGTTATAGTCAGCTCTTTCACTGCTGTGACTAAAAGACTTGACAAACACAATTCAGGAGGAGGAAAAGTTTATGTGAGGGCTCACAGTTTCAGAGGTCTCAGTCTATGGGCAGCTGGCTCCATTCTTAAGGGCTGGAGGTGAGGCAGGACATCATGGTGGACGAGTATGGCATAGGGAAACAGCTCATATGATGAACAAGCAGCAGAGAGAGACTCCATTCCCAGATACAAAATATATCCCCAAAGGCATGCCCCATAATGACCCACCTCCTCCAGCCACACCATACCCACCTACAGTTACCACTCAGTTAATACAATCAGGGACATGGATTCACTGATTGGGTTAAGACTTTCATAACCCAATCATCTCTCCTCTAATCCTTCTTGCATTGTCTCACACATGAGCTTTGGGGGGACACCTAATACCTAAAGCATAACACATAGCCTTTCCTGTGACTTATATGTCACCAAAGGCAATCTCTTAAAATTGGGTCCAGATGATTAGGGAAGGAATCTCCAGAGTATCCAACTCCATACCCCCCTTTTATGGATGAAACAAACAAACAAACAGGTCCCAAATGGCCAGGAAGCATACTAAAATTGTTTTTTACCACTACCTGACATTTTCTTTCCAGATGGGCCTACTTGACCTAAAACAATTTTGTCTTCAAAGACAAAGATTTGCACAAAGAAGTGGGAGGAGGTGCAACGTTGATTTCACACTCCCTGGGAGATGACGGGAGATAAGTTGAACAGATTTCACTTGATGAACCTCCATTTCATAAAATGTGTAGGAGGGCAGGTCATCTGGAGAGAGTTTACTTAGAAGGGAGAAAAGTAGTAATTTGCAGAATGTGGGAGAAATTAGAGAGAGGAAAAAAATGGATGAAGAGATGAATAAAAATGTCTCCATGTAGCAATGAAGGGTTTGTGCATCACAGTCAGTAGCAGTGCAGGCAGAATGTGTTATAAAAAGAAACACGTAGGAACCTCACTGTCCTGTGCTCCTTCCTTCAGAAATAGTTGAATACCATGGATGCTCACAATGGCCAGCAACATTTCATTCAGTTGTAAACTAGAAAAATATATATGATATACCTGTGACCCAGGTGCTCAATATTATAATCAGGCCACATTTCTCTGGCTAGAAAATATTTTCAAAATAGGGGGTACATTAGTTTTGTAGGGCTGCTATAACTAAGTACCAGAAATTGGGCTGCTTAAAACATCAGAAATTGATTATCCGAAAATTCTGGAGGATTGAAATCTGAAATCGAGGTATGGGGAGGATCGTGTGCCCTCTGAAACTTGCAGAGGAGAGTCCTTGCCTCTTCCTAACTGCTGGTGGTTGGCAGGCATTCCTTGTCTTATAGCTGTAGCACTTCAATCTCTGCCTCTAACTTCACAAACCATTCTCCTCTCATGTGTCTGCCTCTTCTCCTCCTCTTATAAGGACAACAGTCATATTGGATTCATGGCCCATCCTACCACAGCAGTACCCCATCTTAACTAATTACAACTTCAACAACCCAATTTTCAAATAAAGTCACATTTGGAGGTACTAGAGGCAAGGGCTTGACCATATCCTTTGGGTGACACCAATTAACCTTATATAAGATATTTCTTCTCTATACATCCATTGTATTTGAGTAAAAGACTTTTTATTTGAATAAGACTCTGGAGCCAGACAAGAAGGCATAGACTCATTTCTCCATGTTCCTTCATGTCTAATAAAAACCTGCAAATAGCACAAGAGGCAAAGAACTCTAAAAGGTGGCAGGAAGAAAGTAAACGGGTTTGAGACCTCAGACATGGAGGAAAAACACAGCAACAGTGGGTCTCACATCCCCCGCCTCACACTGAAGGTGATCCAGAACCAACATTTTTCTAACCCTAAACAGCACAGAAGGCAGTCTAGGCAAGCTCACTGTTCCTGAAGGTGGAGTAGGTCCTCTGATAGCACCAAGGAAGTCTCTGGCCCCGCTGAGACTTGTTTATAAGTCCCACTAACAGCAGCCCGAAGAAGCAGTCTCTTTTCCTCTGAGCCTGATTCTCCCCATCCCTGCCAAAAGATACTGAGGGTCCTCGCATCACCAACAAAGGCTCTTTTGAGTACAAGCTTGCCTGAAACCTCATTGTCTCTGCAGACCTGAGATCACCCTTCATCACCCAGAGGCAGAGGAATGTCACTGGGGAGATCTTGCCACCACAAGTCCCTTGCTAGAGAAAGGCTCTCCATTTCTCCCAAGTAGGAACTAACGCATCACATCAAGAGGCTGGCCAGGGCGCCTCAGGATGCTCAGGACACTTAGGAGCCCTAGATTCCTCTACCTCACCCAGAGACACCTGTTGGCCCAATGTGGAGAAATTCTGCAACCCCACAGGCACCACCAGGAACAATGGCAGTCCCAATGGCACCAGATAAACCCATGCAGAACAGAATACCACCACAAAGACTTGAAAATTTATACTATCACAGGAACCACAGCCCAGCCATTATGCCAGGATAAACCTAAGCAGAGCAACTTCATGCTAACATGGAAGATAAATATAGGACCCCAAATCTCTTCACAAAATAGACAAAATGTCCAGAATGAAACAAAAAAAAAATTAATCACTTGTCATATCAAGAACCTGATGTGACACAGCAATCTGTATACGGGGTAAAAATGGGAGTTCATAACCCACTTGAATCAATCTGTGAAATATGGTATAATAAGAACTATGTAATGTTTTGAACAACCAACAATAAAATAATTAAAAAAAAAGAACCAAAACAATGACAACATGAATAAGAAGCCAGTCCACTGATGAATTAGAATTCTCTGATGAGGATCTTAAGCCAGCTGTCATAAAAAGGCTTTCACAATAAAGTACAAATTCCCTTGAAATGAATGGAAAAATACAAAATCTCAGAAAAGAAAGAAACATTAATTAAATAGTACCAAATGGAAGTTATAGAACTGTAAAATACAATAACGAAAATTAAGAAAACTCTGGATGGGCTTAATAGTAAGAAAGGAGGTGACAGAAGATAGAACCAGTGACTCTGTAGACAAAAAAGTGAAAGTCATACAATATGAGGACTAGAAGAAAA
The DNA here is from genome assembly GCF_964194105.1 of Spermophilus citellus. Classification (NCBI taxonomy): domain Eukaryota; kingdom Metazoa; phylum Chordata; class Mammalia; order Rodentia; family Sciuridae; genus Spermophilus; species Spermophilus citellus. Next base: position 37,479,004 of record NC_138184.1, read on the forward strand.
TCAGAAAATAAATGAATAGAGCCTCAGGAATCTGTGGGACAAAAAGAAAAGGTCCAACATTTATGTCATCAGATTTATGTGATGTTTCTATCATTCTCCTTGTGATTTTTAGTCATATTTCATGTTTGAAACAAAATTCATAAAACATCTGATATTCAATATGATAATTTTTAGAAGCGAAGAAGGTAAAAAGGAAACTAAGTGGGTTCCATGCTTCTCTCCAAGTAGCAAGATGTGGTCACGAGTAGATGGTAATAAATCATGAGGGCAGAAGGTAAAACCCAGAGACACCATATATAGGCACACCCCAAAACAGGGCAAATAAACCTAACAGAGCTCTGAGAATGTTCAACCAACCCACAGCAAGGCAGGAAAAGAGAACATGGGAATGACAGCCAGAAGAAACAAAGCAGAAAATAAACACCATGACAGATTTAAGAAAAAGATCGGTAATTACCCCAAATAAAAGTGATTCAAATGCACCAGTCAAGAAACAGGGATTGTGAAATACAAAAGGATATGCTTTTTACAAGAAACTCACTTCAAATTTAACATTGAGAATTGAGAGTACAAAATAAAAAAAAAAGATATGCCTGTCCAATATTAATTTCTTAAAAATAAAATAGAGCAGGAATAATTTTATACATGTGCAAAATTGTATAGGACTAAGCACACACACACACACATACACACACACACAGGATTACAAGTACAGTTGGGGAAACAAGAAAAAGATAGATAGCCTGTATTAATGTATTAATGTGAATATTTTAGTTGTGATATTGTGCGATAGTTTTACAAAATATTTTCACTGGAGAAACTAGCTAAAGGGTATATGAGATCATCCTATTATTTCTTAAAACCACACATGAATTTACAATTTTCTCAACAAAAATTTCATTGAGAAGCCAGGCACTGTAGCACATGCTTGTAATCCCAGTAACCTGGAGGCTGAGACAGAAGGATCACAAGTTCAAGGGTGGCCTGGGAAATTTAGCAAAGCCCTAAGCAAATAAGTAAGACCCTGTCTCAAAAATATTTTTTAAAGGGCGAGGGAGGTTACTCCGTGGTAAAGTATCCCTAGGTTAAATTTCTAGTATCCCCTCAAAAAAATGTAATCAGAAAAAGGTTTGCCTAAAAAACCTAAATGTATGAAAATCTAAATCTAACTGGTTTTAGAGGATTTAGGTCAAAATCCTTACTGAGACTTGACACAGAGTGACAGGTGTCAAACATACAGATTAACATTGCTGTTTCTGTGCAATGCACTGGAATTCAAGGTCCCCTGTCTTACTCCATACACAAGCCCAACCCCTTTTTTCCCCCAGAATAATTCATGACTGAGCACCCATTTCCCTTCAGATTTAAATTAATGGGAAACTAGTAATAATTTTGCTTATAAATACTGAAATCTGTTCCATGGGAGAGTTGTTTAATCTGTACAATTGCTTTGTGGATTTTTGTCTCTTTAAATTATATTAGCTTATTTGAAGTACCATATTAACATAAAAGTGCAACTAAAAATATCCCAAGAACGGCAACAGAATGGATCCTGAGAAAACTGTTCACACCATGAATGAAATGTGAAGCACAAGAAATTAATACTCTAGTGGACTGGCTAGGATAAAGTGAAGCTCTCCACATGCATGAGTCAGTGTATCCTAAGCCTGGTGAGGCCTCTTGCTCCCCTCCAGGTGAGGCTGAGCCCTGAAACTGTTCTAGAGTCCAGAGTAAGAATGCCTGGAAGAAAAAATCTGCATTTCATTTTTATTCCTCAATTAATTTTAATGCACATGGTCGCCTGAAAAAATTGGGAGAACAATGCATTAAATCAGGGTCAGAGAACTTTTTCCAAAAAGATAGAACTTTGCTCTTCGGCCTTTATGGACCACCCAATTTCTCTGGCCACTCTTCACCTCTGTTTTAGAGTGAAAGCAGCCACCAATATAGAAGAACTCAAAGAATATGGCTGTGTGCTAATCAAACTTTACTTACAGATGCTGACACTTGATCTTCAGATAACATTCTCGTATTATAAAATATTCTTTATTTTTCTTGACTATTTAAAAGTGTAAAATAAGTGAGGTTTTGTGCCTAAGTTGATCAATCTGGGCATTATCAATGGCAAATTTTAAAAAATTGCTGCCCAGTTCTCCATTATGTTTGTATAGTTGCAATTACTACATGATATATTATGGTGTCTTTAATGTAACTTTAAATGATGTTCGTTTAATTTGAGTAGGTCTTTTAATTAAAGTAAACCAACATTTGCTGCTTCATTGCCTAACAGAATAAATTAGGAGAGCAATGCATGAATACAAAATATGAAAAATCTTAAGATGACTCAAGATACCTCTTCCATACATTTTTTTTTCTCTAAGTAAAGTCCAAGGGAGGACTTTAATTGCTTCAATAGGACCACAGAGTGGGGCTCCTACTCCCTCTCCCCTTATGCAACTGTAGGTAAATATAGATTATAATGTATTCAACCTTGGGAGAAGAAACATACCAAATGCAATCTAATCTGGACAGTTGAACATTTCAGATTAAAAAAAAAAAAACATATAACTGGGTGGGGGGGCTTATCATCACTGAGGGGCTGTCTGGCTTTTTGTTAACAAATTTGTATTACTGGATCCAAAACTCATTCAAAAAGCCCTTATTGAAAGCCTACTGTGCTTCAGGAACACATTATAATATTAAAAAGCATAGATAGATCCTGTTCTCAGTTATTTCATTTGAGTTGAAAGAGATAAAGAACAAATGAGCAATTTGATATAAGTTTGTCATATGGTAATAAATGCTGGTAAGATAAAAGGGAGTAGGGACTGCAGTATGGGGGTGGCTTCTACATTATATAGAGTGGTCAAGAAACAGACTCTGTGGAAGTGATCTTTGAACATAAGGAACTAAATGAATTAAGAGATCAAGCAGAGGAAACAGAAAATGCAAAGACCCCATAATGGAAACATGCTTGAGATATTCCGCAAACAGCAGAAAGACCAGTGCAAATGGAGAATAGTGAACAAGTGGGGAACTCCATAGAACAGGTATGTTTTTCTGTTTTGTTTGTTCCCATATTTTCTTTTAGCATAGAGTAAGCACTAAATAAATATATGCTGAATGAATGTAAGAGAGAAAGAAGTAGTAGGTCACATAGGGTCTCACAAATCATCATAAAACTCCTGCATTTTACTAATAGCAACCATTGAGGGCTCCAATCAGGGAAGTGTCACCCTCAGTCTTAGAGTTTTAAAGGATTGACAATAGATTAGACTATAAGGAGAAGTACTGAAGCAGGAACATGGGGAAAAATTTCTTTCAATATTAAAGCAGCATCGGACATAGATCCTGAATGATGATTACTGAAGTCTAAATTACAGTAACTTATAAAGCTGCATGGGTGTTAATTATTCAGTATGAGTCAGACTAATCTATACAGTAATGAAACTGGACAAGCTATGAATTCCAGCTAGACCTTTATGGGAGTCGGGGTGCAGCCTGTAATCAGAGCCTCCGTGTTGCCAATTTAGACTTTCTATCAATTGATACGTGATAATCAAGGTCTTGAAATGAACTCAGGTCCATCAAGTTCTAACATAGACAACTCCACAGAATAACTAATACAAGCTGTTGGCATCAACAGAGATTGGTAAAGGGTAGACTAACGAGGCAGTTTTCACAATGCCAATTGATAAGGGCGACAACAGCATCATTGGAATTATGTCCAATTTCAAGAGTCGTTTTTATCTATTCGCTTCTCAGAATAATCTCTAAAGATAGCCCTCCCATCAACCGTGCCTGCAGCATTCTTACTTCTCTTGTATTCATCCACCCTCTCCTTGAATCTAGGCCAGGCCTGTGACTCAATTCTTACCAATAGAATAGGGTAGAAATGATCCTGCAGGATTTCAGAGCTTAAGTCAAAAGAAGCCTTATAGCTTCTACCTTGTTCTCTTGAAATAGTCTCCTGGGATTTTATCTGGGCTGAATTAAAAAGTCTATCTACCCTGCTGCTGTAGAGACCCCCTTAGGAACAGGATGCTACATGGAGAAAGAATTCCTAGTTGAGCCAGGGCTGACAGGCTTTCTCGAAGGGCACCAGGCCTCTTGACCCTCTAGACCAGACTAGTTCAATACCAATGAAAGACCCTAACCAAGAATTGCCTCACCAAATTGTGACTTAATTCCTGACCCACATAATCATGGAAAAATAAGATAATTATTCCCTTAAGCCACTTAGTTTCAAGGTAGTTTGTTATGTAGCAATAGTTAATAGGAGCAATAGGTGCATGTGGCTGGTAGGAATAATTAAATAAATGACTTAAGAGTAGAGGCAAGACCCCTGGAAGGGATGATCAAAGGACCTCTGTGAATCACTAAATCAAATTCCAATGAAAAGGACAGATGCAGTTATATATAAGTAGGGTACACATGTTTGGATTCAGATTTTTTTTTTTGTACCTAGGACTGAACTCAGAGGCACTTAACCACTGAGCCACATTTCCAGCCCTATTTAATACTTTTATTTAGAGAGGTATTTATAGACAAGGTCTCACTGGGTTGTTTAGCACCTCACTTTTACTGAGGCTGGTTTTGAACTCACGATCCTCCTGCCTCAGCCTCCTGAGTTGCTGGGATTACCAGGGTAACTCCAGCCACTGTGCCCGGTTTGGATCCATATTTTTTAACATTTTGTAGCAGAAGATAGGAGACATTGCCACCAATGGCCTTCCTCTACTTCTCCCATAGCACAAGGTGCTCACATACGTGAGAGCTTTAGCCACTCTTCAGGAAAACCATTCAAAAGAAAAACACTGTGCATCAGAATGCTGTTCTGAATTCACATGCTACCAGCAGATATCTTCATTGGAATGACTCCTCCATTTTGTATTTGAGATAGAATCTAAATGTTTGAAATTCTTGAAAAAAAAATCCCAACTCAAGTTTTAGTAAAAGTCTGGTTCTGCTTGGTTTAGAATGAAAGCTATTAAGCCATGGCTATGGATTGCCTGTTTCTAAAAGCTGTGCATATTTCTATTCTCCATATAAGACAAATAGCACTACCACAATGTGATTTAGCTATTATTACTTAAGAGTTCCAAAGCAGGCATATTTTATGATTTTCGAAGTCCCTTCTAGGATAATCCTCACCAAAATAAGTTAAGTGTAGCCTTTTCCCTCAGTTATTTGATTTGGTGATTAGTAGGTAGGTAGTATCATTTGGTTTGGAAAACACAGTTCTAGAATACCTACAACCAAAAGAAAACTTCAGTCTATACTGTTCAATTCATATAATGACAATAATATCTAAGAGTAGCCAATTATTAAGAAATGTTCATTTATGGTAAGCACTATGCTATGTAAGGCTCAATAATGTTAGAAGAATGCTATAAAAAGGTATTCATATAATTTAAATTTTTTGTATTAGAAAGATGAGGTTTACAAAGTTTTAAACTTTCACTAGAATTTCAGTAAACGCCTATGTCTGTGTTCTTAAAATGCAGGTATGTGGTTATAACAAGGCAAGATTCAGATGCAAGAGTTTATAAAGATAAGTTTTGGCCCTGAAGAGGGTGAATTTCTTTTTTTCAATCTAGAACTTGGTTGGATCTTCAGAATATATATATATATAAAAAATTGTATTTTGATGAATTGTTATCAGTACTAGAAAACAATGGAAATATTAATTTGACATTAGATTACCATAATACATTATATATAATTAATTACAAAGAACAGTTGTTCATCAAAACAAAATGTTTGACACTTGGGAAAGCATTTAGCTAGACTATTATAATTTGGGATATATATGAGAAACAGACGTAGTCAAATCTTAAAAGACAGCTGACCTCATTTCAACATCACATGTGATTCTGGCATGCATCTCTTCACTTATTTTGCCTCTAGGGTTTTCATGGTATTGATGACATGCCCATAAAAAGGAAAGAATAGTCATGGTTGAAAATGTGGATCTTATTTAAACATGCATGAAAACTCCAATTTCAACACCCAATATTTGGTGGGCGTGTGTTTGTGTATGTGGCCAAAGCACATAAATTTATTTCATGTGAAAACTGGTAAAGTTGGGCTTTCCATTTTAAAGGGTGTTGAGCTAGCCTCTCTGCCTTCCAGTGAAAATACTTTTGAAGTCCAGAGATTTAGAAAAGCTTAGAACAATGCTGAAAATTAATACAATTTATCTAAGGCCAGCATTTGGAAAGAGCTGCTAACTATAAGGCTGATGAAACTTCATGGAGAAAAACCAGATGGTGATCCACTGGTGCTTTGTGCCCTGTGGCATAGTTTCCTTCCTGTTGAAAAGAATGGAAAAATAGAGGTGGACACTCCATCCTTTGTCCATTCTCCCTACAGGACCTGGGACAATAAGAAAAATGGATGACATACTCTTGCACAATTCTGCATTTCTGGTTTTTCAAAGGGATGTTCCTGCAGTACTTTTATAATTATATTGTAACAATAACTGCCAGAATGTAGTAAGATGGGGATCACAGTTATTACAAGTGGTAGAGAGTTGTTTTGAGCTTGATGAGGTTCCTGTCTTATTCTATTTTCTGTTTCTATAACAAGATACCTTAGGCTGGATACTTCAGAAAAGAAAGAGGTTTGTTTTTCTCACAGATTTAGAGGTCTAAGAACATGTTTCTAATGAGGGCCTCATGAAAGATAACATCACATGATGGGAGAAGAAGCAAGAGAATGAATAAAGAAAGTTGAACTTGCTTCAGAATGACCCATTCTAGTAGGAACTAGTTCAATCTCACAAGACCTAACTCTCAAGACCAAGCATGAATCTATTTGTGAGGGGACTGTTCTTACTTTCTACTCGGCCCACCATTTAAAGCTTCCACCACATCAACTGCCTACTAGGCCCCACACATCCAGCACATGAACCTTTGTGGGATACACATATCCAAATTATAGCATGGCTTTTGCCTCTAGTCCCTAGAAACAACCAACTGTAAGATTAAGGGCCTGGAGCATCTTATATGGAGGTTGTCTTTTGCCATGTGTCTATCATTTCAACCCTACAGAAAACCTGGCAGTGATAGTAGAAACAGGCTCCATCCAGTTCTCTAAGTAAAGCACTGTTGTATTGAGAATTCTAAAAATTTAATGAATAACATTAAAGAGTACCAGAGTAAATAAGGAGAATGTGTAGCTAAATTATGGAACCAACCTAGATGCCCTTCAGTAGATGAATGGATAGGGAAACGTTGATATATATATATATATATATATATATATATATATATATATACACACACACACACACACAATGTAACATTACTCGTCATTAAAAGAGAATAAAATCATGGCATTTTCAGGTAAATGGATGAAGTTGGAGAATATAATGCTAAGTGAAACAAGCCAATCCCAAAAAAACAAAAGCCGAAAGTTTTCTTTGATATGAGGATGTTGACTCATAATGGCAATTAGGTACAGAGCATGGGAAGAATGGAGGAACTTTAAATAGGGAAAACAGGAAGGTGAGGAAGGGAGGGAACAAGGGGGTAGGAATGATGGTGTAATGAGTTAGACATCATTACCCTAAGTACATGTACAAGACATGAATGGTGTGAAAATATTCTGTGTACAATCAGTATCTTGAAAAATTGTGTTCTATATGTATAATACAAAATGAATTGCATTCTGCCATCATGTGTAACAAATCAGAATAAATTAAAAAAAAAAAAATATATATATATATATATATATATATATATATATATATATATATGGAGAATGGACATGTTTGTGAATAAAAGACCTTAAAGTATCAAGATGCTTGTTCTATACATTTAAAAATAAAAAAGAACAACAAGGTTTTCTGTATTTTGATAAGTTTTCTAATACTTGTAAGTCAGAGTAAAGAACTAATATACTTGTAAAGAACATTTGGTAGAATTTGTTCTACCTAATAGTAAGAGTGATTATAAAATGAGCAAGTAAGACTAGGACATTTGTGCAAAGATAGATAAATGGGCCGGGGTTGGGATCCCAGAACCAGTACCCACATGTATATAGAAACTTATTATATAATAGCTGATATTTCAGATCAGTGGGAGGAAATAGTGATGGTTGACTCCATGGAGAAAATAAATAAATAAAATTGGATCCCTATTTCACACCATTTACATCTAAAAGAAAATTTTCAAAATTTTTTGAATAAATACAAATGAGTCCCTTTTTGACAACAAGATTAATAACACAGAAAATGAATCAAACATAAACCTGAGTAGCAACGTTAATATCACATAAAACACAACTCAAGGCATAAAAGATACAGAGCCACACTGTACACTGGAAAAATGAAAAGCATAGGAAAGTCATGAACATATGTACCTTAGAAGATAGACTCAAAGATTACAAATCAACAACTGAGAGAAATAAAATGAAAACTGGATATACTGACAATTAGAATTGAAAATTTAAACACATCCCTCTCAGAGTCAGATAAAGTAAGAATAGCAAAAATAGAAAAACACTAAAAATATCATAACTAATACTAAAAATATCAAAACTAACATATAGATCTACATGGAATTTAATACCCAACAAGTATTTATTTCTTGGAATGGAGAACATTCACAAAGAATTATTTAGAGTTCCACCATGCAAAGCTAAATCAATTTCAAAAGTTGATACTATTATACTCTAGTATCAATACTAAATATTGATTCCTATTATACTCTGGCCATTAGGAAATAAATTATAAATAAATAACAAAATAATAAACCTAGAAGCTTCACATATAGGAAATAAATGACTTAATAGTAAATAACCCATCCACAAAGGGGGAAAATCATAAGTAAGATCTAAAAACGCTAAGGGGTGAAAAATAGGAAAAAAAAAAAAAGTTTAGGCCACAGGTAAAATGATATGCATTAGGAAACTTAATAAAAATAATGAAAAAATGAACAATGAAGGAGAAGGCAAAAGAGCAATAGAACAAATTCAAATAAACTAGAATGGGGACAAAAATAAAGATAAATGAAGTAATTAAAGAACTAGAACACACAGAAACAATAGAAAGATTAACAAAACCAAAAGCTAGAGCTTTGAACACCTTAATAAGATGGAACATAGACAAAAGATAATTAAATACCCTTTTGCATTTGTGAACATGGATTGAATCCAAAGTTACTTAAAGAGATGACAGATCAAAAACCTCCCAGCTAATATAGTTAAGAGTTATAAAGGGAAACCATCATAAGTAAGCTGGATTTTTCCTAGTAAATGCAGGAAAGTTTTGACATTAGGAAATCTATCTATACAACATACCATATTAAGGAATTAAATGAGGGAACATATTGTAATTATTTCAATAGGTCCTGAAAAAGCAATGGTGAAGTTTCAACATTAACTTTTTATTAAAAGCTCTCAGAAAACTAAAAATGGAGACACTTCCTAAATTTGTGAACATTCACATATCTACAAAACTGTAACAAACATTATAGCAAAGTGGAAAAAACTCCAAAATACACTTTAATTAAAATTATGATTTAAAAAAAATGTGTGCTATCATCACTACCATTGAACATGGGACCTGAGGTCTTTTCTAACCGTGTATGCAAAGAAAAAGAAATATTTAAAACACAAAAGATTAATATTTAAATTACTAAAGCATCTAAATTAAACAGTACATCCAGGTTGGCAGATATAAAGTCTGTACCATCAATAACCAAACAGACAACAAGGTATAGATTCTAGATAATATAATAAAAATTACAATGCCATTCAAAGTAACAATTAAAAATATAAAGCATTTCTCAAGATCAAGCACAAAAACATAAGCCATGTTTAGTTGTTTTTTTTGTTTTTTTTTAATAGGGAAATGAAAGCTGTGGATGAGTTTCAAAGGTGAAGACCAGCTATGAATAAAGGTAGGACAGAGAACCAACCCAGAGATTAACAACAGAAAGAACATGCTCCCCCTTCCATTCCTAAATTGAAAAGGACACCATGCTGGAGCCCAGGGGCCAGGTCACCAGGCATTAGCTGAAATTGGGATGGACCTGTCCAGTAGGCATTGGAGCTGGGAAGGAGACAGGGAGAGGAAAACTCTCAGGCTTCTCCCTTCCCGCTTTCCTCCCATCTCCCACCAGTGATTCTAAGTGACCCAACCAATTGGGAAGCCAGAGAACCCAGGTGCTTATAGCAGTCAGCCCCTGTGATCCAGGGCAGGGCAGAGGAAGGGAAAGGAGCAGAAAGGGGGTTGGACCACTTACTCCCCCCACTAGCTTGCTAGTAGACATTGCTTTTGACCTTGGTTGTCTTTCTACCTAGGATTGTGGCTTCTATTGGGCAAAACTTCTTCCCTAGCTCTTGCCTTCATTTTCCACTAATAGCTTTCTCTGATGGATCCTTTGACTCAGCTGTTGTCAGTACCTTGATACTTCCCTTCTTTCTGGTTGCTTTTGGGCTGCTCATGTGTCTATAAACAGTGCCTTCATTAAACTCTTCAATTAAATCCAGCAAGATCCTACCAGGATTCTGATAAGACTCCAGATAAGATATGTTAACCAATACACACAACAAGGATTAACCAGAAAATCCTTGAGCCAAGCTTATAAATTAAATTACCTCCACAATCATCTTCTATTGTCCGGGAAAATAAATAGCAGACCCTAGATTAACGAACAAGAGGATTTGAAATTTAGGTTAACTAAACGTGGACCTCTTGTTTTTTCCAAACTTCTTCCTTCAGTTAGGAACATACTTCAGCATCATTTTGACACTTGTGTTTTCTTAAGCAGCACTGAAAGAGTGAAGATCTCAGCAAGCAGCCAAAAATAAATAAATAAAATTGAAAAAGCCCTTTGTGGAACATAGTGTACCAAGTGCTTCCAATCACTGGTTTCCAATTACTGTCAAACCAAAACTCTGTTGAGTTCCTTTAGCTATTTTTTCCTTTTCTTGATTTTGAATATTTAAAAATAAATTACTCAGAGAGAACTGAAATTGTCAACCATAGATTTTATCATTTGTTCTTTGGAGAGCTATGGCATTATGTCTTAAAGGCATTCATAATAGAGCCTCTTATTCATTACAGATATTCTCAATTTCCGAGCAAATTTCTTGAAAAGAGTACCAAGGGTTGGGTGTCAAGATTTTTAGAAGAGTATAAAACAAATCATTTTATACATGCAGGAAAATCATCCCAATCTATCACTTTAACACTTACACTACAATTAATGTAAATGTCACTTATAGGATTACAGTTTGAACTCTTTTTTCCTCAAACACTTCCAAGCTCATACTTCTGCCCTCAAAACACTTCTATCAACCTAGTGAGACCTTCACCCCAAAATTGTTTTCCTACCTATGTCACTGGTTAATAAATAAGAAGTTATTACATCATTTGTGGTTTAGAAAAATAAAAAAGTTAATAGGATTCAGAATTATTTCCCATTTTACTAGAAATGCATTATTTTTCATGGGTTAAAAAGATCCTATTCAACACTCTAAGAATGCAAATGTCTGGGCAAGTTTCTACGGTGGCACAGTATCTGTTGATGTTTTCAAGGGGAATAGTATCCTCAGTGTGAAGAATCACATCCCCACAGGTTCTACAGATTTGCCTCAACTGTACTAGCAACTCCTTTTAAGCTATTGTCAAGGATTGTCAAGTATTAAAATCAGCAAGGATAATTCTTCATCCGCCATATAAAAGTAAATGTTTAAATAAGTAGCTATGCTTGAATTCATAGGCTGATGAGACTATAAATCAAATCACAAATTGGAATGAGAGATGTGTTTTATTTTTTTTTCAAGGTCATTGTGAAATGCTTCATGGGGAAAGATGAATCTGTTATAACCTTAATAATCTGTAGTACTTAGCAATTTTTGTCATTATCATGTATTTAAGCAATATGAGGGGAAAGTAAGGATATTAAAACAGCAAATATTAACTTCCATTCTAGAAGTTGACATGAAAAAGGGAGAGATAAATGAATGAAGAACTCAAAGAGGTAAATATGACCACAAAAATATATTATTTAAATTTCTCGAAGAAGCAAAATTTGGACTTGAGTTGAGAGCAGGGTTCTTCTACCATGGCCCTATTGGCATTTGGGGCTGGATATTTTTTTGTTATGAGCATCTGTCCTATGCGGTATGGGATGCTGAGCAGGATTCCTGCCCTGTAAATAAAAGATTTAGAGAAGCAGTGCCTCTGACCAGTTGTGAAAACACAAAATACCTTAGACATTGCCAAATATCTCCTGGAGAGTTAAAATCACCTCCAGCTGAGAACCACTGGCTTAGAGAAAGAACAATTTCTTTAGAAAAAAAAAAAAAAGGCATAAGTGAATTTAAGAAATTGACCACAGAAGGAAAGTAAGTGATGGAGCAGGGTTCAAAATGGGCAGAGGGGATCAAAGGCAGCTCTGTGTGAATTCTCTAGAGGGAAAAAGAGGACAATGATAAATGGGAAAGAACAGGGGCATAGGTGAAGAGATTGTAGGAAAGAGAGGAGGCAAGTTGGCCAGCCTCCTTCTTTGGGGAAAGTACACACCAGGGACTTAGGAGGAGAACATGAGGGTCTATGTACAGAAGAAGATCATCTGAAAGGTCATGTGACTTCCTCCTGAAAACCCAGGGCCATCCTAAGGATCATGTGACCTCCTCCAGGAAATAGTTTCTCAAAGACTCAGCTGAAAGAGCTGATTTTGGAGTTCAACAAAAATTTGGGAAGTATCAAAGCCCACAAACCAGAGAGCCAAAGGAGATAGTAGTTCTCTGTTGCTAGCAAGGTCAGCAATTGGTATGACTTATGCAGAAGTGGCAGAGCCCTGGAAGGTAACAAAAGCATGTAAAATAAAGGAGGGGAGGGTTTTCAATGAAAGAACAGGTTCTGTAAGGGTAACAGTGAGAGAGATGAATGAAAGTCATGGTCCAAAAGCAGAATTTCAAAGCTAGGAATCTTCCCTCGTCCTATATGGAATAAAAGGCCGAGAGAAGTTGTTTGAAAATCAGGAGGGTGACCGAATTATAGAGTCAACATAGGGAAAAACTCATAATCACAGATGTTCAAATAACCAAAGAAAAAGTTAGAAAAAGAAGTGTCAAAAAAAGACAGCCAGAAAATAGGGATTAAAAGGATGTTAATAAAAACAATGCCTTTAAACTCAAGAAGCATTTAAACTTCCAGATTGCTAACTATGTTGACTTTTAAAAGAAAGAACTTCATAGTCCATCATCCGTACCCAAAAATACTAAATGAAAATGTTCTATAAAGTGCCCACAAAATAAATTACTCAAACTTTAAATATGCTTAGCAATTTCTCTTCAAATTTGGCTTCCTTTTCATTTCTCATTAGGAGCCGAAATCCTGCCAATGTTGAAATGTATAGTTCTACCTATTTTTAGTTAAATTAAAGTTTAAACATATTTTCATGACTTTTTTTCTTTATCTTTCCATGTAAAAAGAGTTTGGAAAATGTATTTGATTTTTCCCTCCAAATAAGCTGGGATTTTGTTCAAAGAAAAAAAAAAAGTAAACCAATCCCCACTCTTTGATTAATGACAGATTTTTTTTTTTACATTATTCTGATTCCTTTCATCAAATAAGAGGTACAATGTGGGAGTGAGGTCTTGATTAATTCTCTAAACATTTCTTTTCATTTAAGTCAAACTACATTTTTTTTTTTTTGGTACTAGGGATTGAACACAGGGATGCTTAACCAGTGAGCCACATCCTCAGCCCATGTTATTATTATTATTATTTTAGTTTTGAGACAGGGCCTCCCTAAGTTGCTTCAGGCCTAAGTGGGCTAAGGCTGGCTTTGAACTTGCAATTCTCCTGCCTCAGGCACCTGAGCTTTTTTACTTTTTACATAGCATTTTAAGACAAGAGTTACATGGCTATAAAATAGAGGAAAGATTGACCTCTAAGCAGATACTGGTATGTCATCTCTATTTTCACTATATCTATACATCCCCACTGAATCAGTGTTTCTTACTCAGAAAAAAAAAAAGGGTTTTTTTTTCATTTCTACTTTCTATAGTTGTTCTTAGAAAAACAAAAATCAGATGAATACACTTTTTAAAGGTGTATTCCTCTCTTATTCTAATTCTTGCTTTAATTTTACTCTCCTATCAATTTCATACCTTGAGGACGGCCATTCTGACTGGGGTGATATGAATTCTCTGTGTCATTTTGATTTGCACTTCCCTAATTGCTAATGAGGATGAACATTTTCTCATAGATTTCTTGGCTACTTGTATTTCTTCTCTTTAGAAGTGTCTGTTTATTTCATTTTCTCATTTATTAACTGGGCTCATTTCGTTGGGGGTATTTTTTTTTTTTAGTTTATATATATCCTGGACATGATTCCTCTGTCAGAAAAGTATCTAGGAAAGATTCTTTCCCATTCTCTAGCTCTTTCACACTCCTAATTGTTTTCTTGGCTATGCAGAAGCTTTTTAATTTTATATCATTCCATTTATTAACTCTTGGCCTTATTTCTTGAGCTTTGGGGTCCTATTGAGAAAGTCATTGCCTGAGTCTGTATGCTGGAGTGTAGACCTTCTGCTCTCTTTTAGGAGTTGCATAGTTATGATCTAATTCCTAGGTCTTTGATCCATTTTGAGTTTACTTTTATACAGGGTGAGAGACAAAGATCTAGTCTCATTCTTCTACATATGTATAAGCAGTTATCCCAGCACCGTCTACTTAAAAGGCTGTTTTTCTCCAACACATGTTCTCGGCATCTTTGTCAAGGATCAGATAACTGCATCTGTGTGGGTTTGTCTCTGTATCTTCTATTCTGTTCCATTGGCTTATGTGTCTGTTTTTTATGCCAGTGCCATGCTGATTCTGTTACTATAGCTCTGTAGTATAATTTGATATAAGTTATTATGATGCCTTCAGCATTGTTTTTGATTTTTTATTTTTTTCTTATTAGTCATACATGATAGTAGAATGTAGTTTCACATATTATATATATATATGGAGTATCAATTCTCATTCTTCTGGTTGTACATAATGTAGAATTACATTGGTCATGTAATCATATATGTACATAGTAATGTCTGATTCATTCTACTATCTTTCCTATTCCCATTCATGCTCCTTTCCCTTCATTCATTTCATCAGAGAAAAATATTCAGCCTTTGGGTTTTTTGGAGACTGGCTTATTTCACTTAGCATGATATTCTCCAGCTCCATCCATTTACAGGCAAATGTCATATTTTCATTCTTCTTTATGGCTGAATAATATTCCATTGTGGTGTGTATATATATACATATATATATATATATATATATATATATATATATATATATATATTACATTTTTCTTTATCCATTCATCTGTTGAGGGACACCTAGGTTTGGTTCCATGCTTTAGTTATGGTGAATTGAGCTGCTATAAACATTGATGTGGCTGTCTTACTATATAGTATGTTGATTTCAAGTCCTTGGGGTATAAACTGAAGAATGGGATGATAACTGTGTCAAATGGTGGTTCCATTCCAAGTTTTTCAAGGAATCTCTGAACTGCTTTCCATAATGATGGCATCAATTTGCAGTCCCACCAGCAATGTATGAGTGTACCTTTTCCTCCACATCCTCACCAACATTTATTGTTGCTTGTATTCTTGATAATTGCTATTCTGACTGGAATGAGATAAAATCTCAGTGATTTTTTTTTCTTTATCATTCCATTTAAAAATAATTTAGAAAATCTATTTGATTTTTCCCCAAATATGCTGGGATTTTGTTCAAGGAAAAAAAGTTAAACCTATCCCCGTTCTTTGATTAATGACAGTGAAAAATTTGACTTCTTCCTTTCCTATTTTATACTTTTTATTTCCTTTTCTTGCCTAATTACTCTGGCTAGAATTTCTAGTGCTATATTGAATTGGAGTGCTGAGACTGGACATCTTTGTCTTGTTCTAGATTTTAAAGAAAATGCTTTCCATTTTTCCTCATTCACAAAATAATTATTTTTAAACATAGGACTCTCCTACAATACCAGTGAAACATCCAAAAGTGAAATTAAGAAAACAATCCCCAAAGTAATAAAATTAAATACCTGGGACCAATTTAACCAAAGAACTGCAAGACTACAGTAAAACCCAAAAAACGTTGTTAAAGAAATTAAAGAAGATCCAAACAAATACAAAAACACCCCATGTTCAGACATCAGAAGACCTAACATTGTTAAGATGGAAACATCCCCCCAACTAGTCTGTAGAGTCCATGTAACCCTATCAAAATCCCGGCTGCTTTACTAAAATCAGTAACAATCAGATCTTAAAATATATATGGAAACTCAAAGGATCCAGAATAACTAAAACAATCTTCAAGAGAATCAAAGTTGACAGACTCACATTTTATACTAGCACAAAGCTATAGTAATCAACACGATGTGGTCCTGGCATTATAAAAAAATGACATAAAACATCAAGTATATCCACAGGACATTAATTTTAAAAACTATAAATAAATTATAAAGAGATCAGTAGAACAGAGGAAGGGGAACAGAGGGAGAGAGAAGGAGAAAATGGAATGTGCTGAGGACCAAATTAGAGCAAATTAAATTCTATGCTTTTGTGATTACGTCAAGATGTAACCTAATGTTACACAGAACTAAAAATAATTACTTAAAAAAGACATAAAAATCCATGGAATAAAATTTAAATTCCAAAGACAAGTGATATTTATGATCTGCTGACTTTCCATAAGAGTGCCAAGACAATAAGCAAAGAGCTCTCTTTCCAATAAGTACTATATAGAAAATTTCATACCTATGTGCAAAAGAAAATCTGGACCTCTACTTCACAATTTACACCCCAAACTAAAAATGGATCTCATACCTAATTTAACAACTTGCAAAACTCCTAGAAAAACTGTAAAATTCCTAGAGTAAAATATTGAAGTGAAGCTTTGTGACCTGGAATGAAGCAAGTGTTTCTTAGATATGACACCCAAAGCACAGCAGCAAAAGAAAAAAATAGACTAATTCTAGTGGCTGCTAAAATTGGACTTTAGTCAAGTTGGATTGAAATCTTTGTACACTAAAGACTATCAAGAAAGTAAAGAGATGACCCACAGAATAGGAGAAGATATTTGACAATCACGTATGAGTAGAGCATCCCCTAATCCAAAATGCTCCAAAATCCAAAACCTTTTGAACACCAGCATGATGCCACAAGTGGTAAATTCCATACCTGACCTCAGGTGACGAGTCACAGTCAAAACATCAGCATACTAAAAATACTGTATAAAATCACCCTCAAGGTATTTTGTGTTTAGACCTGGGCCCCATCCCCAGGCTGCCTCATTAAATATATGCAAATATTACATAATTCCCCAAATTCTTAAGCCCAAAATGCTTAAGGTCCTGCACATTTCATATAGTAGATACTCACCCTGTGCCCCCAAAGAGTCTCAAATCCAGAATAAATAAAGAAACTTACAACCCCATGATAGAAAAACAAATAATCCAGTTTTAAAAATAGCCAAATAACTGAAGTATTTCTCCAAAGGAGATTTTTTTAATTGGGTCATAAACACATGGAGCATCATTAATCATTAGGGAAATATAAACCATAACTCATACCCACTTTGATGACTATGATCAAAATGATGGACAACAGATAGTGTTGATGAGGATATGGAAAAGTTAAAATCCTCCTACAGGGCTGGGGTTGTAGGTCAGTGGTAGGGTGCTTGCCTCATGTGTAGAAGGCACTGGGTTCAATCCTCAGCACCACATAAAAATAAAATAAAGGTATTGTGTCCATCTATAACTAAAAATATATATTTAAAAAAAAACCTCATACATTGCTCATGGGACTATACAATGGTGCAGCCACCATAGGAAACATTTTGGCATTTCCTCAAAATGTTAAATGTAGATAATGACTGAGCAATTTTACTCCTACATCTATACCCTAGAGAAATGAGAACATATGTCTACACAAAAATTTGCACAAGAATGTTCACAGCATCATTTTTTCAGAATAGCTAAAAAGTAGAAACAACCCAAATGTCCATCAAGTGATGAACGCATAAATGTGCTACATCATAAAGTGGAATGTTATTCAGCACTAAAAAAAAAAGAATGAAGCATTGATATACATGACAATAAAGATGAACCTTGAAAGAATGATGCTAAATGAAAGAAGCCAGTCATAGCGGACCACATATTGTATGATTCCATTATGTGCCATGTTTGAATAGGAATCCATAGAGGCAGATATATTAGTGGTTGCCTGGGCAGGAGGAAATTTGGAGGTGGAGAGTAGGCAGGAATAGGGAATGGCTGCTAATTCATATTTCTTTTGGAGTGTTAAAATGTTTTAAAATTAGATCTTGGCTATAATTGCACAACTCTGAATATAATAGAAACTGCTAAACAGTACTTTAACGTGTAAATTTTATGGAATGTGAAATAGATGTCAATAAAGTGTTTTTTTTTTAAAGAACAGGAACCAACTACTGATGCACATATTATAGATGAATCTCAAAGACATTATACTGAACAAAAGAAGTCAGAACACAAAAAAATACATACAAAATGAGTTATTTGATGGGACGTTCAAGAACTGATAAAGCTAATCAATAATAACATAAGCCATACATAGTTGTATTACCTCTATAAGAAGGTCATCACTACATATAAGTGTTAACCAATAAGAGGCACAAAGAAAACTTCAGCAATATTTAAAATATTAAGTATCTTGACTTGGATGATTATTACACAGACATATCTATGTGAAAACTCAGAGATTCCTACACTTCATATTAGTGGACTTTATGCCCTTTGCAATTTGTATGTTGTAACTCAATGTAAAAGGGTTTTGTTTTTTATTAACCATATGTGGTAGCATTTTCTTAGTCATTGAGATGTGGCAAAATAGTAAGATGGGTATATTGTTAAGATGATAAGATTTAGATTTGAGAAATCTTTCTCCCAAATTGGTTTCTCCATTTCCTGGTTAGAAAATCTTGGGTCAGTTCTGTAGCAGGTATGACTCTCTGAATTTAAATGAAAATGATTACAAAATATGCCTGAAAATTGTCTTGGAAGAGAGTGTTTATGAAAGGATTTTGTAAACTGCAAACGTTAGTGGACTTCACGCTGAACGAAAAATTTGCATATTTTCAAACCGACTCTCAATAAATCGTGCCTTATGTTTATACAGTTGAACTATCAGAAAGATGTAAAAGAATTAGTCCAGTAGAACTCAAAGTTGTTGTTTTGTTTTCTGCAGTATTTGTCAGCAAAGTTCTTCTCATGGAAATCCATGAGATAGAACCATCTATTGCCCTTCTCGGACTATTCCCTGAGTGTCTTAATAGAGCGTACTATAGGGATACTGCCACATCAATGATCATAGCGGCACAATTCACAATAGCTAGACTGTGGAACCAACCTAGATGCCCTTCAATAGATGAATGGATAAAAAAAAATGTGGCATCTATACACAATGGAGTATTACGCAGCACTAAAAAATGACAAAAATCATAGAATTTGCAGGGAAATGGATGGCATTAGACCAGATTATGCTAAGCGAAGCTAGCCAATCCTTAAAAAACAAACGCCAAATGTCTTCTTTGATATAAAGAGAGCAACTAAGAACAGAACAGGGAGGAAGAGCATGAGGAAAAGATTAACATTAAACAGAGACGAGTGGGGGGAGAGAAAGGGAGAGAGAAGGGAAAGCATATGGAAATGGTAGGAGACCCTCAATGTTACACAAAATTACATATAAGAGGTTGTAAGGGGAAAGGTAGGGAAACAAGGGAGAGAATTGAACAACAGCAGATGAGGTAGAGAGGGAAGATGGTAGGGGAGGGGAGGGGGCATAGTAGGAGATAGGAAAGGTAGCAGAATATAACAGTCACTAATATGCCATTATGTACAAATGTGAGTGTGTAACCGGTGTGATTCTGCAATTTGTATTTGGGGTAAAAATGGGAGTTCATAACCCACTTGAGTCAAATGTATGAAAGATGATATATCATGAGCTTTGTAATGTTTTGAACAACCAATAAAAAAAGAATTTTAAATTAAATCACTGAATTTTATTATGAAAACTGATCACATTTTTAACTGTCAGATGCCTGCAGAAACAGAAGAATATGTGTTTAACTTATGCTTAACAAGGAGGAGGACTTTACTACATGGATATTGAAAATCCTTGTGCATTTTATTTTCCTACCTATGTTCTTGCTTTGCTCTACGGTTCTCATTCGCTTTGACTTGTTGTATCACATTGCATGTATCTTGGAAATCTTTCTCATATCATCTTCCAAACGAAAAGTCATAATGAGAAAACAACAGTGACAACAAAATAATCTAGTTGGATCAGGAATCTACCTTGCTGCTCATCAACTATACCATACGAGTCTAACATCCATATAGTACCATAATAAATACTCATAAGGGCTGGGGTTGTGCCTCAGTGGCCGAGAGCTTGCCTCTCACATGTGAGGCAGTGGGTTTGATTCTCAGCACCACATTGAAATAGATAAACGAAATAAAGAGGTGGTGTCCATGTATAAGTAAAAAATATTTTAAAAATAAATACTCATAAATATGAATGTAGGTACCCTGTTCCATAGAATTCTCTGAGAGATTTTTTTGTTGTTCTCTTTATATATATTTTAATACCAGAAATCCACTAACCGGAATGGAGTCCTACTTCTTTCTCCTCAGCAGCAGGAACAGTGCCTGCCTTATGATAAGTACTTAATTGAGGTTTGGTAATTTAATCAGCACTGCATATAAAATGTAGTTTTTACTTCCTCAAGGCCATGACTATAGTTACATTGATATTCTTCCAAACTATCATGAAAATGTAAGGTATAGAGGCATGGTTTATGTGAGAGACGGAACAATGTGAAAAGTATCTCAATGATATTGGGCAAAACTGCTTAACAATTTTTTAATTGAGATTGGTGTGTGTTTTTTTGTGGTTGTTGGTTGTTGTTGTTAAATGGAGACAATAAACCATCTAGTCTAAAATGGAATGTTCCATGAAAAGAAGTTGGTACTCTGAAGTCTATCAAAAGGATGGTCAATTATCATTCTCTTATGTAATGTTTCAATGAAGTAAATCATTTCTTTAAATCAGCTAATGATCTTGATGCTTAAATTTCAAATGAATTATCTATTTCGCACATTAAAGAAAAGGTAGTCATGAGGCTTCTTAAAAAGAAATAAAAGGATGGGGGAAACAGACAAAAAAAAAAAAGAAGAGCAATAAAATGTAAGCTAGAAAGCAGGTAGTGAGCATTGGTCAATTTAGCAGGCCTGAATCCTGAGCTCTCCGTGGGAAACCCTGACAGCTAACCTCATCTGCAACAGACTTCTCAAAGGACTCAGAGACTTGCAGCCATAGGCATTTTTAAAATTAGAGTAAAGGAAGGAGGGTCTTTGTGGGGGGCCACCCATGAGCTATTAAGCACCCTCTCTCAGACTTGCGCCAAGGGGGTGCTGTTCTGGCATTGCACACTCTTTGGATTGAGTGATGCATGTGGCCTTCACCCTTGCTTGGCAAAGAAGTCTACTTTCCCCTGGCTCTGGGCCTGGCCATTACCCATTGGGGCTTGGCCAGCTCACCCCCTGCCTTATTTGGTGAAGAACATTCTATCAAAAATCTTTTGTTAATCCCCCTATATAATAAAGGAATCGTGGGCTCTTGGGCCCTCTGGCCTTCCAGTGTGGAAGCAGGACCCTTAAGGTCATAGATCAGACCCACTCTATTTAAAAACTACTGTGTTGTGTGATTTTTCACCACCTTATTCTTTGCTTAATGTTGCAGCCAGCCTGTTTAAACCCACTTTGTCTCATCTGTGTGAGTTGCAGCCAAGAGGTCTTAAAATAAAAATGACTGGGTGAAGTATTGTAAGAAGCAGTTCCTCTCCCAGAACCTCTCCATTACTCCATATCACTGAGAGACAGCTCCTCCCTCACCCTAGCAAAATACTCAGGATTATTCTCTGGACAGGATTAATGGAAGGCCTTTGAACTAGGAACTCCAGGAAGAGTTGAGAGTGTAATATTTGAAAAATTAAGTGAACCTATGCTTACTGAATGCTGAAATCCCCAACCCTCCGAACAATGGAAGATTTTACCTTCCAGGCAGAAGATGGGGGAAGAATGTAACAAGGCCAAGAATAAAGATATAAAACATTGATGGTGGGTCCTCCCAATGAGCAACCAAGCATTCTACCTCATACTGAAACTAAACATTAACCAGATCCACTTTCCTGCCGAGAACTTATAGTTAGCTTTTAATTTAAAAAAAAAAAAAAACCTGAGGTTTGTATATTGACCTTCTAGCCTGTGACCTCCGTAAATTATCAATTTTAGAGAGTAGACGTTTGCAGATTCTTCTATAATTCTTCTAAGGTATTCTACATAAATATGTTATCCATGAATAGAGATATTTTTACTTTCTTTCCAATCTTTATGCTTTTTATTTTCTTTCTTACCTAATTGCAAAGGCTATACTCTCTAGTAAAATGCTGAATATCAGTGAATCCCTGTTTTGTTCCTGTTCTTAGGAAGTAAGTATTTAAACTTTTAACATTAAATATAATATTAGCTGTGGGGTTTTCATATATGACCTTTATCAGATTGAAGAAAATCACTTTGTTTTTGATGAAATGTTTTACTCAAAAAATTGATATTGGTTTTCTGAAATTTTTCTACATCTACAGAAATGATATTATTTCTCCTTTATTCTGTTACTATGGTGAATTAGATATATTGATTTTCAAATGTTAAGTAAACTTTGCATTCCTAGAACTTATTTTCTAATATTTAAAGATCTTTGGGTTTGTGTTCATGGGAGATACTGGTACATGTACATATGTATATGTACGCATGCATCCATGCATGTGTGCATTTTTATCTTCTTTAAGTGTGAATTTTTAATGATTCTATATAGCTTTGATATCAGGGTGATATTAAGTTGAATGAAGCTATCATTCTCTACATTCTGAAAGATTTTGTATAAACTGGGATTATTTCTTCCATAAATATTCAAAATAGAACTTCCCAATTAAGCCATTCTTGCCTGAGTTTTGCAATCAGCTTTTTAGTTTTCCACTGTTGAAGAAGGTCATATAGACATCCAAGGATTGTCCCTGATCTGAACACTCACCTCAGCTGGTAAATTTTTGAAAACAACATGCTCTAATAGTAAAAGTTTGGATTTGATTTTCTGATTGACCAAGCATCAGTATTTTTTAGAACCCTCTAGGGGATTTTGATCATACCTATGCTGAGAGCCTTTGCTGCAAAATCAGTGCTAAAGAAGAAAAAAATAATAACAACCTGGAAGAAACAGAGACCATACAAGGAAATAACAGCTCTAAAGAAGTTATCGCTAATATCATCAGAGACATAAGAGAAGATATTAAAACCATGAAAAACAGGGACAAGGTGTTCTGAACAAGGATAGTATCAGGAATTTCATATGTGTTTAGTTTTCAAAGCTGTGATACTACATAGAGGTTCAGTCTCAGAAGTGAAACAGAATTTATTTCACATCCAGACATCCACATTTTACTGGTTTTGTGACCTTGGACCAGTTATTTAGTTCTTTGAGACACTGCTTCCTCATCTGCAAGACAGAATAATATCATCCACTTCCTGAGGTTGCTGTGAATATTAAATAATTCTTGTATTTAGGGGAGAGTGCCTGGGGGCAAGTGAATTAATAGTATGTACAGTCATTCCAGTTGAAACTCTTCTTCATTGTTACTTGTGATAGTAAGTCAAATAGGAATAATGCCCTTGGCAGAATTAAATGAATTGTTATCTAACTAGTGAAATTATGATCCAAGTTTTAAAAAGCAAACAATGCATCAGTTGGTGAAGAAGGGTAGAATGAGGGAACAGGGTGCAAATTAAAATTAGTTTAATGTGGTGATTATTCACTTCTAAAATGTGTCCTCATTTACCAAAATTAGCTTGGAAGTTGCTTGTGCACATTTTCTCCATATGTAGCATGAGTTCAGATTTGCCACAGAACCATGGACACTCAACAACATCTGTGCATAAAATCAGAAAATGAATTAGAAGGGTGCCTCTGGGGGTGATCATTCATTATATAGTTTCTTGAATTTTAGTCTAGTTTCACTTTGGAATTCCTAATTCAGTGACATTTGAATTTTAGAGTAAAATAAATGACAAATATGCTGGAGGCCTTATTTAGTCATCTAAAGAGCAAAGGAAGGGTTAAATAAAACAGTCCCAGGAAAGCCCACTGATTGGTACATACTCTTGATAAAAGTTCTTTGGAAATATCATCATCATTATGATTCAGGATAGGAATAGCTAGTGATAAATTTGAAATTCCTTGTATACCATGTGAGAATGTTTATATCCCCTCACCTCAAAAAGATCTACTTTGAATAGGTGCTTAGGATTTGATAGATGTTTCTTTTCAGATACATTCTAGAATATCTGTAACATTCATTAGCCTAGAGATATGCAGAGTTTTGGACAGAGTCATCTGGTCAGTCTACATTCATTACTTACCCTGTATTGTTACGTAAACCCAAGCAAGAATTTGTAAAGAACTTATTGTTCAAAACATATTTAAGAGAAAAGAAGACTTTCAAGTTTGACTGATTGACAAGATGCCCTTCCCTGGGTAATTTTTCTCTCTCTGAACAATGGAGACGAGGAGAATTATATCATCCAAGGTGGGACCAAGTCCAGTTAGTTACACCTGCTCACTGAAAATCCACTTCATCAGGAATATATATATATATATATATATATATATATATATATATATATATATATATATTCCCCACATGGACTGTTAGACAAGGGAAATCTCCATGAACCTCAGAAAAAGATCTCAAAAATGACATATGACTTAGCTTTCAATAGCCTTCATTTGCAATTTTCAAACCTGAAATCAGTAGTGCTTAAATACTAAAATGTGTTTCAGAATCATCATTTCCAGAAATTGACAATAGGGGAAAAATATCAAAATTCCTCAGGTTACAAAATACTCACAGGAAAATGGCCACCATTTCAGGCTCCAAATATGACCTGGGAAAATTTATAAAGACTAGACATTGTCAGTTCTAATGAATTTCAACTGATTGCCAAATAAAATCATCCCTCATAAAAAGTTGTACTATTTTCCAGTTAGTACCCCTTATGGAATGCGGCACCACTTCAACAATAAAATGGGAAAGATGACCAGTGAGGGCCCAGGGCAGGTGGAGGTCATCTCCCTTCCTTTATCTTTGCATTCTTGGGAGGAGCATCTCGCATATTTAAAAGAAGAAAATATAACACTAGGAATTTTTAAATTGTCTCAAATTAGGAAAATGGCTTAAAACTATTCAAGAGCCACTCAAATGAAAAATACAATTATACTTTCTCATGCCAAGAACCTAACAAATGATTCCCCTCTGTAGGGTGGGAGGCTTGTTAACCTTCAGATTGAAAACTTCCTAATCCTGAGCCTCCCTCAAAGCCCTGTGAGCCAAACAGCTTTAGCAAGTGCTCCCAGGAGACATATATTTTCCCCAAGATTTTTCCAGTGTCTAAATTACCCAGAAGATAACTAATATCCTATTGGTACTTTCATACATCCATTTAAAAATGAGATTGAATATGTACAAATGTATATGGAGTTTTTTCTCTTCTATTCCTAAGGTGCCTTTTTGTATGTGTGCTTTTATTTCCTACAACCATCTCTAGGAGAGATTTTACCAAGATTAGCTGATGAGATGCTTACCCTGGTAATTTCAAAACACTGCCATTCAGATTCCCCACAAATAGGGAAAAACAATCAAATTCACCACAAGGATACCAATACCCTTTACTCCTCTCACTGATGGTATTTTTCTTGGAAAGTTGTTTCATAGATGATATATGACTGTTGATACGGTGACTCCCAACACCCATGGCCTTCCAGTTGCCAGGAAGAAAAACCTTATTATAAAACTTAGAAAGCATTGGTTGCTTTAAATGCTGGTGGTTTGGTGAAGGGAATGCAAATCATCCTGTAAACAAATTCTTACTGAGTGGTTCACTCAGAGCACGATTTTCTGTTTTGTTCTACGAATAAAATGGCAGCCACATTTTATGTGAGCATGGTCAATAATTCAAGGATGTCTTCCACACTGGATTATATTTTAACCCTTCTACATTTGCCACTTGTTGATGCCATTGTAACTGACCAAGATGACACATTGATTTCCCTAAACGTCCTTGCAGAGAAAGAAAAGAGCAAATACTTATTTTCACAGAAGCCAGAAGAGACACACTCCTTGCACAAAGCAAGTGGTCAGCTGACCTGAAAAAGAGCCAACTCCTGTTGTTTAATGAAAATTGACCCAGGCTCTGAAACCTCTCTTGGAGGCTTTTAATAAGATTTCACCACTTTTGTGGACTATGGTATTTATATGGGAGTGGCTGCTTTAATAAGCTCTTTCATCAGCTTCTGAACTGCCACTGCAAATATTTCCCCAGAAGCCAACCCCTCCAATCCTGCTCATTTTGTGGGCTTGAAGGTATTAATTATAGTTCACATCCTAAAAAACAAGTAGTAAAAGCTGTAAGCTTCTAGGCCTATTGGTCCCTAAATTTTTTGGCTATAGATCTACTTTGATGTTGTTGTACTTTCTCTGTTTTTAACCCCTGTTATCGGGAAGTTGAACCTTTAAGAAAATCAATACAACCTATATGTCTTGAAGTCTTCCACAAACCATAACTCTTTACAGGACCATTGATATCATTTTATTTAAAAAAATGCTACTAGTTCAAACCCAGAAATAAAAATATCATCAAGCCATACACATGAACCAAATTTGATTCAAATCTCAATTGAAGTCAGTTAAAAGTTACTTTTATGTCAAACTATTTTTTATGACTTATTATTTTAAGTTTTTATAGCAATATTTATTGCTTTGATTAAAAGAAATAAAAATAATAATAGTCTATCAACTATTCATAAGAACAAGTCTTTTTTAAACCTCTGTTGTACTTATATGGTTCTTATATGATTATAATCATTGTTCACATGCCACGTGATTGCTATTTGTTATTTAGAAGTTTTCTGTTTATCTCCCAAATATTTGTCACATTTATAGACAATACAATATTGTATTGATGGATCACAATTTACTAATATACTTCACAGTATTGGAACATTTGCTATGACTTTTAAGGTATTAACATGATTATATACTGTATTCATTTCCTAGTTCTGCCATTACAAAGTACCACAAAATGGGATATCTTAAAACAAACAAAGTGTATTCTTTCACAGTTCTGGAAGCAAGAAGTCCCAAATTAAGGAATTTATGGGGTTGTGGCCCTTTAAATCCAAATTTGGGACCCTTTCTTGACTTCCCTAGATTCAGAGAGCCCCAGATATCCCTTGGATTGTGGCAGCCTAGCTCCAGTCTCCACCTCCCAGGGCCATTATCCCTCTGTGTCTCTCCTCTTTTTACAAAGACACCAGTCATATTGACTTAAGGGCCAACCCTATTCGGTATGATCCAATTTAATTAACTACATCTGATCCAGTTTAATTAACTACATCTGTAATACCCTATTTCCAAATAAGGTCATATATTGAGGTTCCATGGAGGACATAAAATTTGGAGTGGGTGGAAACTCTCCAACAAGTACATATATCTGAAGTCATTTGTTACCGTTTAGATATCAGGCATCCCCCAAAAGCTCATATGTGAGAAAGTTCAAGTTTAAAGGTGAAATGACTGAGTCATGAGAGCCTTGACTCAATCAGTGCACTAATCCACTTGAATGGATTAACTGGGTGGTAACTGTAGACAGGTAAGGTATACCTGGAAAAGATAGGTAACTGGGGGGCATGACTTTGGGGTTTATATTTTGTCCCTGGTGATCAGGACTGGCTCTCTCTCTCTCTCTCTCTCTCTCTCTCTCTCTCTCTCTCTCTCTCTCTCTCTCTCTTCCTCCTTCCCTCCCTCCCTCTCCTTACTGGTTGCCATGTTCTGAGTTGCTTTCCTCCTCCACACCCTTTTGCCCATGATGGTCTGCCTCACTGGGGCCCAGAGTAATAGAGTCGGTTGTTTATGAACTGAGACCTGAGACCTCTAAAATCATGAGCACCAAATAAACTTTTCCTCCTCTAATTGTTCTCCTCAGGTCTTTTGGTCATAGTGACGTACAGCTGACTGAAATACCATTGTTACTAGATATGCTAACATTTTCCATTTCCGTGGGATAGGAAAATAAAACTTTCTTGTTTCCAAAACGCATGATTTCAAAAAATATTTATGTATTTTATTTGTCTTCCCTCTCTAATGTATAATTTCTCTAAGAAAAAGAGTTCTGCTTTTCATATTATTTTTAAGATCCTGATTCTCCCACCAACATAAAATCCAATTACTCTCCACTCTATATTTGAAAGAATAAAATGCTTTATAATAATCATGTCCTCTAAACAATACTCCTTCTTCCCAATGACATCCAGTTTCCCCCACAGATTCCTATGTATGACAGGCATTATAATGATGTTAATCACTTTCCATCCCCTAAAGGTGTAGAGGAGATGCCTCACCCCAAATGAAAAGGGAAACACACTGAAAAAAAATAGCATTTGTTTCATCCTTCATCATTATTCAATGTTCAACAAATCTCAATGTACTCTTTTTTAAGTATTTTTTAGTTGTAGATGGACACAATACATTTATTTATGTATTTATTTTTTTATGTGGTGCGAGGATTGAACCCAGTGCCTCACACATGCTAGGCAAGTGCTCTACCACTGAGCCGTGACCCCAGCCCACTCAATGTAATCTTAACAGAAAAGGGAATGGCCTAGATTTCAGAAGAGCTCATAAGTCTCCTCAATGTGGAAAGAGAGACTGACAGCTGAGGCACCAGCCAAGCATGAGCTCTGCAAAGATACCACAGAGGATCTCATAAATGTGTTTCCTGCAACCATCTTCTCAGGAGGAATTGAACACTGAGGCGCCTCACCCCTTCTAAACCCTTCTGCCATCAACAGTTCACAACATGGGAGGTCTTCAAACAGCACAGGACACTGTGTGCAGGTAAAGGAAGTACGAAACTATATATGTCATAAAGATTGAGATCACTAATCAAATTATTACAACTTGTTTCTGTGGCAAGCTTTCCAAAATGTGAAGAGTATTGTTCAGAGAGGTCCATCCACATTGTTCAGTGTGGATCGGTTTGGTGAGGTAATGATGGTGACATAGGTATGGATACTCAGGCATCTGGAAATGATATGTGGTTGGAGAGCCCTTGTTAGTATCTTCAGAGACCCTGAGAACAATAAAAAAGCTTTGTGTGAAATGGGTTAGAGCCTATGGACTTCCCACATTCTGCACAGTTGCCAATCTATGCCAAAAAAGCTCTCCAGATCCAGAACTAAAGGTGAGTTTCTAATCTTCACACTTTAGAACAGTGGGACTCAAATTGGGTTATAGATTTTAAAAGTCCTGAAGCCCAGGCTATCCTTCAGATTAATTATCTCTGGGATTGGAACCCAGGCATCAGTACTTTTTAAAACTGCCCAGTGCTTTCAATATGTTTCAAGCTTGTAAACCACTGAGC
Organism: Spermophilus citellus; assembly: GCF_964194105.1. NCBI lineage: Eukaryota > Metazoa > Chordata > Mammalia > Rodentia > Sciuridae > Spermophilus > Spermophilus citellus. The sequence goes on from NC_138184.1 coordinate 37,508,598, forward strand.
CTGCGACACTTTTTAGATTCATTACAGGTTTGAACTTTGGAGACTCACACCCTGAGTTCAAACTCATTCTATAATTGGCTGAGTATGTGATCTACAGCAAGCTACTTAACTTTTCTGAGCCTCACATTCAAAGTAATGTGAAAACTCTCTATTCTTTCTCTTATTAACTAGTTCCAAACTTTCCTTTTGCATAGAAATTGTAGCTTATAAAGGTTAAGTGGCTCTTGAGAAAGAAGATTCCAGAATTATTGGCCCTATTGTTAAGGATAACTCAGCATCAAATCTAATTTTCATCTTTAATACAAATTTCCATCTATATTACATCCAAAGCATTTGCGAGCTAGAAATTAATATGAAAGTTATATATACCAAAATATTAACAAAGGATAGCACTGTATAAAATAATAATGGATAACTGTATTTCCCTCACTCCCTTCTTTCCTCCTAGAAGAAGGAACACAATCTAAATATCAGGCTGCTCAAACTACTTTAGCCCCAAGCTAACATACATACTTCTGCCATAAGTAAACAAGAAAACCCAGTTCTGCCAAACTGTGAGGCTTAAAATTTATGCAACTTGGGGGCCCATTATTAAGAAGAAAAATACAATTACAAATACAGAATTGCTAATCCCACCCCAGGGCTTTGCAAATGAAAGGCTTTGAAACCACTCTATAAATCCCTGACTTCTCATTTAATTTCCCTCCACAGGTAAGAGAGAATGGCTTTGACACTTCAGGATTTATCAGCTGCTTAGAAACAATAAAATCAGGATGAGAAACAAATCCACACTGCCTCCAGGTTTGAAGGCCCATTTTATGTAGCTCAACTTCTTCCCTTCTGTCAACCTCTTTTTCTGTGTGCCTTGAATCATTCCTGATTCTTCTACAGACCTCCCTGCAAGGTAGAGTTTTCAACCATGTGAGACTCCACCTCTCACTACATTTGCATGAGGTTATTTTATTGTAATATCATGAACCTAGTTCCCTTCTCCCTTCCCCCTACTGATGCTGAGGCATCCAACAGGAAAACAGGTTCCAGTTGGTCTTACCTTGGCCCTTGGATTGCTCTTGGATTGCCTTGTAGTAGCTTTATCATTTCCCTCAATTTTAATTGCATTTCTTCACAAAGTCTTGGTTTTCTAATTTATCAACAATTGATGCATATTACATGTGTAATTTTATAAATTGTCTTAAAATGCTATATCCAGAAACCGACAGCGTGTTTTTATGGCATTATTCACTTATTTTACAAATATTTATTGAGTAGCTTCTATGGGCTATGCTACGTAATATGTGAATACCAAAAGCCATTTTCCCAGCCCTAAGGGGTAAACAGACATTAAATAAATAAACACACAAATTAATATATAACACTCACAGTGACAGATGTTAACAAGGAAAAATATCATGATGCTCTAAGAGAGAATAATAAGGTTGGATTACACTTACCTTGAGTGGTAAAAGAAAACTCTTTAGGAAGATAAAATCCTTGAATTGAGCCTTTGCATATGATTGGAAACCTACAAGGCAAGGAAATGTTTTAACCAAGAGAGTGATATGATGGGATTCCTATTCTTCAATAGATCGTAACTCTGTTTTTTATGGGGAGCACATTTTTATTAACTGTTCAAACTTTTCAGCATGGCAATAATATTGATGGACAGATATGAAAAAAAAAGACACTATTTCATCCAACAATATCTTGCTATCCTTCTAAACCAAGGGTCAGCGAACAATAGACAGCAGACCAAATCTGGGCCACTGCCTGTTCTTTGTAAATAAAGTTTTATTGAAAAAACAACCATATATATTTATTGTAATGTCTACAGTTGCTTTCACACTCCAAGGGCTGTGTTGAGTAGTTATTTTAGGGCCAGTATAGCCCACAAAGGCAAAATATTTATCTGGCTGTTTACAAAAAGAGATTACAAAAGCTACTACAGAGGAAGCTCTCCTCTTATATTTTTTTAGTAGGTCAAGTCATGAGACCAGCTATAGTTGCATAGAAGAATGGGATAGTAAGTGCTAGGCTTCCAACCTCAGTAGAGGAGGCTTCAGAAGGACTATTGAGCAACCAGTCCCATAGGATCTCCCCCAGGTGTGTCATAGCTAAGCAAAATGAAGATTCTCCTGTCTTTGACTTCCAATTTCTCTCCTGTTTAAGAGGGAAGATAATTTTTGCTTCTTAAGTTTGCAAAGAGGATTAAATGAGATAAAGATATTCAATATGTTAATTATACAGGGTTCCTGGAGCACAGTGAATTCACTCACTGAGCTCTCTTTCCTTTTCTCTGAATGCCCCTTTCAGTCCCTCCTGGTGCTTGCATGTAACCTTAACTTGTTCTTGCTCATAGTAGGCATTTGTTCAGAAATGTAGAATAAAAGAACAAGTGTTCTCATTTTTCTATAGGACAAGGCCTTGGTTGTTGATGCTCACTTACAGGATTGATTGTTCAATTCTGCCTCGCTGCTAAGTACAGAAGGATCCTCCAAAACAAAACTTTTGCAACAAAGGTTTTTAACAAAGCCCTCCTGGAAAAGAGTGGGTTGAGGAAATTCTAGTCGTCATCTTATGAGTGGAAACACCAATGGCTGAGTAGAAGGAAAGGACAGTGATCTTGCTCAGGGACTGTTAAGATCTGTACCTCCAACTTCCCAAATGAATAGACCATGCTCCCAAGCCCCAGGGAGCCCCATTCCCTGGGAGATAGGCAATGCCTCTGTATGTAGCTACTCTCAGCTTGGCAAGGGGCCTATTGGAGACTAGCAATCAGAGACAAGGAGAAATCCTCCTCCAACCAAGCCAAAACAAGACACAACTCCCAATACGCTGAAGGAAGGATAAAGACTCAGTGACCCTATAGGAACTCCTGGCTTCTGTCTCCTACAGAAGCCTCTTTATTACTTGTACCTCTGTCTCCTACCAAGCCTCTTTATTACTTGTACCTCTCAAACCTGTTCCTCACAGTGAAGTATGACACAAGAACGCATCTGTTTACAAAACTGTCTTTATGATAAAATGTTTGACAAATTGCTTGTTGCCAATTTTTGTACCTCAAATGAAGCTTACCTATATTCTACTAATCAGCTTTTTAAAGAAATCAAAGTCTTGCCAAGTTTTCATTTACATCTTAGTGATGGTAAAATTTATGCTTTTAAAAAATAAAAAGACCTCACAAGGAATAGTGTAAGCCCCAAACTGACTTCATTGTTCAGCTTTGCAAAGAAAAAGTTTTTAAATGTCATCCTTGAAAATAGTCTTTTGATACACATTCAATTTTAAATAAATGTTTCCCAGTGAAAATGATTCTGTTATTCTGAAAAATGCTACAAGATTTCATATATGTTAGATGTCTTGGCTTTCTAGGAAATAAATTCAGATACAGAGTACAGGGATAATATGTTACATTGATTATATAGAGCTAAAGGATAACTTTCTTTGAAAAAACAAGAAGTGCCAAGAATGATAGAGCACGCCTATAATTCCAGCAACTTGGGAGGCTGAGGCATGAGGATGTCAAGTTCAGGCCAGCCTCAGCAACTTAGTGAGGCCATAAGAAACTTAATGATGCCCTGTCTCTAAATAAAATATAAAAAGGCTTGGGGTTGTGGCTCAGTGGTTAAGCACCCCTCGGTTTAATCCCGGGCACAAAAATAAATAGATAGATAAATAGATAGATAGCTAGATAGCAGGTGAAACATAGGATATGATGGCCTACAAAACCTAAGTAGGTTATATCATCCAGAAAAGAGCTATTTGTATTTGTGAAGGTCTGAAAATATGGAGTGCATAGCTGGCTTTTACCCAGAGGCCACGCCAGCCAAAGGCTTCTCAGGCCCTAAGCAATGTCAGTGGCCAAGGCTGAACTTCCCCAAGTGATGTTCATGCCAACTTGGGAAGACAGGGCACCATCAGAATAGGAGGCCAAGGTAAGGCCTGCCAATTTGCAAGGAACTGGCAAAATGAATCTTGGCATAGTTGCTGAAGAACTTGGCTCTCCAAGAATAAAACAGCCATCCATGGCTGCTTTCATTTTCCCTTCCCCATAAGGAAAGTTGAATATTCAAGTTATGTGGATAACTTTCCATTTATTTTGGAGGAGTCCATGTAAACATTCCATGGTTGGTACTGCTTAGAAGAAACAGAAATAAAGGATGCACCAGTAAAGAGACTGCCTCCAACCTGAATTCCACAAAGCCTAGAAATAACTGTTTTCATGATATTTTAGACCAGTATGGAGACCTTTTTAGATCTTGAAAAAACAGCTGTGTGTGTTGTGTGTGTATGTATGTGTGTGTGTGTCCCTGAGTTATTCTGGTCATCTTACTGATTCAACTAGACCTAGTGTAATAATGAAATGAATTGCTTTGTGATGAACAGTGCTAGTCACCAAAAAACCCAAAGCAACAGGAAGCTACTCTGCTTAGCCAAGAACAAAGGGTCTTTCCCCAGTTCTATAATTCTTTCCTTTGGGGCAGGTACGGGGGGGGGGGCGGGAGGGGACAACAACAACAAAAAAACCCTTCTCTTCACTTAGTACTTGAGTTACATTTTTCCTCTTTTCATTTAATTATTTGGAAAATCTTTCCCCCTCCCCCACCTACTCACTAACTCATGGTCTGGTTTCTCGCTGTCCTCTTAAAATTGCTCCTTCGGAGGCTGGGGCAGGAGGATTGAGAGTTCAAAGCCAGCCTCAGCAAAACCAAGGTGCTAAGCAAATCAGTGAGATCCTGTCTCTAAATTAAAAAAACAAAAAAACAAAAAACAAAATAAGGCTGAGAACGTGGCTCAGTGGTGGAGTGTCCCTGACTGAGTTCAATAGTTGGTACCCCCACTCTCAACCAAAAAAAAAAAAAGAATGGCGGCGGGAAGTGAGTAAGCCGCTCCGTGCTCCGCGCCGCTGCGTCTGAAAAGATGAGGTAAAGATCATTAAAGGAGATCTGTCCACAAAGACCCAGCACCATGTCAAGAAAGGGGCCTAGGTGGAGTGAATCCGCCACAACTCCAGCCAAGGTGGAGTGAGTCCATCACGACTTCAGTGCGAGCAGTAAGGCTGCAGCCCGAGCTGCCCGGCTCCCTCGGCCCCATCTCCTTCTCCTCTTCGCCTTTCCGCTTTGCTTCTCCCCAGCTGTCTCTCCTCCCACGCTCAGTCCCTAAATCTAGATCTCAATTTCTTTCCCCCACCCCGCCCACTCTCCCGCGTGTCCGTGTCTGGTACCCGGCCCGCGCGGCCCCGAGGCGCTGCCTCCTCTCCCCCAGCCCGCACCCCCTCCCCGGGGGTCCCGAAGGCCACAGCTGAGCCGCCACCGCGCCGCCGCCGCTGCCGCCGCCACCACCACCGCCGCCACCACCTCCCGTGGAGCACCATAGAGCAGACTCTTCACCACGCGAGTGAGCTGCCGAGTTAAATGAAACAGGTGATAAGATGAGTGACAATTTAAAATCTCAGTGATCCAACATGGCGGCGGACACGGAGAGATCAAGTCTCTAACCCCTTCAGCTGCGCGAGCATAGGGAGAAGTAAACTGTCAAAATACTGTTCGCTCAGGACCACTAGGCACTGTTGAGCTGAAGGGGATCCCGGGCAAACAGTCTGCCCCTCTCAGAACACACCGAGCCCGGATTGGGCTGCATTCTAGTTCTGGTTCGCCTGCTTCTAGTGACTCAGCACTAATGATCCCACTGAAATAACTAGTCGGCCCACCTGAACTGACAGAGGTAAAAGCCAACTGAGCACGATAGTCAGACCCAGGGTATCCCTCTGCTGACAACAGAGATCCCTTGCACCAGCTAACAGGGGAGTTGCTACCTGAGGGCAAACAAATTCGCTGGGGGTTCTCAGCCCCAAGCCCTACAAACTTAGGGTCTGAGGGAGGAAAACAGAAAGGGTGTGCCCAGGCATCCATGGAAACAGGGCTCCCAGGAGCAGCAGACACGGCGTGTAGCCAGTATTGTGGCGAGCTTCACAGGTGAGTGGGGCCTGGCTTGAGGAACCACAAGAGAAGGCCCTAGGCACTCAGGATTGGAGACCCGCACAGTCTGGGAAGAAGAGCTGAGGAACAGTGATTGGTTCCCACCCATCAAGATGAGAAGCCTGGCCCAGTTCCCACCTACTGAAAGAGAAGTTAATTGAGCTCTATGACTGCATTTAATATTATTATTATTTTTTAATGATTATTATTAGTATTTTTTTTAATTTTATTTTCACTTTTTGTTGTTGATGTTGTTGTTGCTCTTCAACTTTCTTATTAATGGTTTCAATTTTTTTAATTCTTTTTATTCTATTATTATTACTATTATTTTTTAAACTTTAATTTCCATTTGTTTATTATCATTATAATTTTTTTTTGTTTTAAATTTTTACTTTTTCGTTTTTTCTTTCTTTCTTTTCACTTTTTTCTTTTGTCTTTTCATTTCTTTTCAATTTTCTTATTCCCCCTTTCTTGAATTCTACCTGCCTACACTCACTCTCTTTAGTGACTTCTTCCCTTCCCTTCTAATACCTCTCCTCCCAAGCATCAAATAAATTTATAAGAGTAAACAGTAACTCAGCAGTCAAACAGAACAAGAAGTATCATGAGCATAAAAAAGCAAGGAAGAAAAGGAGTACAAACAATGAAGGACAGCCTAAACATTCAGGAGGACCTAGAGTCATCAGAAAAATGGCCATATAAAGAACTCAAGGAACACCTTAGATAGATGGAAAGGAACCTTAAAGATCACATTGAAAATGAATTACATAAACAGATAAAAGAAGAAGTTAAGCATCTTTATCAGGAGATATAGATTATAAAAAAATCAAACAATAATTCTAGAAATGAAGGAAACGATAAACCAAATTAAAAACTCAATCGAGAGTATCACTAACAGAGTGGAGCAAGTAGAAGCCAGAACGTCAGATAATGAAGACAAAATATATCATCTTGAAAAGAGCTAGCCAAATCAGATAGGCTGGTAAAAAATCACGAGAAAAACATCCAATAGATTTGGGATAACTTAAAAAAACCAAACTAACGAGTCATTGGGATAGAGGAAGGCACAGAGATTCCTGCCAAGGGAATGAGTAACTTGCTGAATGAAATAATTACAGAAAACTTTCCAGAAATAAAAAAGGAAACAGATATACAAATTGTAGATGCATAAAGGACACCGAGCACACAAAATCACAGTAGACCAACGCCAAGACACATTGTTATGAAGATATCCAATATACAGAACAAAGAGAAAATATTAAAAGCTACAAGAGAGAAGAGGCAGATTACATTTAGGGGTAAACCAATAAGGTTAACAACGGAATTTTCATCACAGACACTGAAAGCGAGAAGATCCTGGAACAATGTATTTCAAACACTGAAAGACAATGGATGCCAACCAAGAATTCTGTATCCAGCAAAATTAAGCTTCAGATATGACAATGAAATAAAAATCTTTCATGATAAACAAAAGCTAAAAGAATTTGTAGCTAGAAAACCAGCATTGCAAAGCGTCTTGAGCAAAACTCTACACGAGGAAGAAATGAAAAACAATAACCAAAACCATCAGCGGGAAGTGCCTCGGTAAAGACAGACAATGGGGGGGAAAGCTAATCATGGAGAAACAAACTAAATTAGAAAAAAAAGAGATAAATAATCAAACATGGCAGGAAGTACAAACCATATATCAATAGTAACTCTAAAGGTTAATGGCTTAAACTCTCCAATAAAGTGACATAGGCTGGTAACATGGATTAAAAAAACAAATCCAACAATATGCTGCCGCCAGGAGACACATCTGATTGGAAAAGACATACACAGGCTCAAGGTAAAAGGTTGGGAAAAAATATACCACGCACATGGTCCTCGTAAGCAAGCAGGGGTGGCCATTCTCATATCGAATAAAATCAACTTCAAGACTAAGTTATCAAAAGGGATAAGGAAGGACATTATATACTGTTAAAAGGAACCATTCACCAACAAGACATAACAATTATCAATATTTATGCACCAAATAATGGCGCTGCGACGTTCATGAAACAAACTCTCCTCAAGTTCAAGAATCAAATAGACCACAACACAATAATCATGGGTGACTTCAACACACCTCTCTCACCATTGGACAGATCCTCCAAACAAAAGTTGAATAAAGAAACTATTGACCTCAATATCACAATCAATAACCTAGACTTAACTGACATATAGAGAATATATCAACCATCATCAAGTGGATATACGTTTTTCTCAGCAGCACATGGAACCTTCTCAAAAATAGATCATATATTATGCCATAGGGCAACCCTCAGTAAATATAAAGGGGTAGAGATAGTACCATGCACTTTATCAGATCATAATGGAATGAAACTGGAAATCAATGATAAAAGAAGGAAGGAAAAATCCTACATCACATGGACAATGAACAATACATTACTGAATGATCAATGGGTTACAGAAGACATAAAGGAGGAAATCAAAAAATTCTTAGAGATAAATGAAAATACAGACACAACATATCAGAATCTATGGGACACAATGAAAGCAGTTTTAAGAGGGAAATTCATCGCCTGGAGGTCATTCCTCAAAAAAAGGAAAAACCAACAAATAAATGAGCTCACACTTCATCTCAAAGCCCTAGAAAAGGAAGAGCAAAACAACAGCAAATGTAGCAGAAGGCAAGAATTAATTAAAATCAGAGCAGAAATCAATGAAATTGAAACAAAAGAAACTATTTAAAAAATTAACAAAACAAAAAGTTGGTTCTTTGAAAAAATAAATAAGATCAACAGACCCCTAGCCATGCTAATGAAGAGAAGAAGAGAGAGAACTCAAATTACTAACATACGGGATGAAAAAGGCAATATTACAACAGACGCTTCAGAAATACAGAAGACAATTAGAAATTATTTTGAAAACCTATATTCCAATAAAATAGAAGATTGTGAAGACATCGATAAATTCCTTAAGTCATATGATTTGCCCAGACTGAGTCAGGAGGATACTCACAACTTAAACAGACCAATATCAATAGATGAAATAGAAGAAGCAATCAAAAGACTTCCAACCAAGAAAAGCCCAGGACTGGATGGGTATACAGCGGAGTTTTACAAAACCTTTAAAGAAGAATTAATACCAATACTTTTCAAGTTATTTCAGGAAATAGAAAAAGAGGGAGCTCTTCCAAATTCATTCTATGAGGCCAACATCACCCTGATTCCGAAACCAGACAAAGACACCTCAAAGAAAGAAAACTACAGACCAATATCTCTGATGAACCTAGATACAAAAATCCTCAATAAAATTCTGGCGAATCGGATACAAAGGCACATCAAAAAAATTGTGCACCATGATCAAGTAGGATTCATCCCTGGGATGCAAGGATGGTTCAATATATGGAAATCAATAAATGTTATTCACCACATCAATAGACTTAAAGATAAGAACCATATGATCATCTCGATAGACGCAGAAAAAGCATTTGACAAAATACAGCATCCCTTTATGTTCAAAACATTAGAAAAACTAGGGATAACAGGAACTTACCTCGACATTGTAAAAGCTATCTATGCTAAGCCTCAGGCTAGCATCATTCTGAATGGAGAAAAATTGAAGGCATTCCCTCACCACTTCTATTCAAAATATTTCTCGAAACACTGGCCAGAGCAATTAGACAGACGAAAGAAATTAAAGGCATAAAAATAGGAAAAGAAGAACTTAAATTATCACTATTTGCGGATGACATGATTCTATACCTAGAAGACCCAAAAGGGTCTACAAAAAAACTTCTAGAACTAATAAATGAATTCAGCAAAGTGGCAGGATATAAAATCAACACACATAAATCAAAGGCATTTCTGTATATCAGCGACAAAACTTCTGAAACGGAAATGAGGAAAAACACTCCATTCACAATATCCTCAAAAAAAAAATAAAATACTTGGGAATCAACCTAACAAAAGAGGTGAAAGACCTATAAAATGAAAACTACAGAACCCTAAAGAGAGAAATAGAAGAGGATCTTAGAAGATGGAAAAATATACCTTGTTCATGGATAGGCAGAACTAACATCATCAAAATGGCAATATTACCAAAAGTTCTCTATAGGTTTAATGCAATGCCAATCAAAATCCCAATGGCATTTCTTGTAGAAATAGATAAAGCAATCGTGAAATTCATATGGAAAAATAAAAGACCCAGAATAGCAAAAACAATTCTAAGCAGGAAGTGTGAATCAGGTGGTATAGCGATACCAGATTTCAAACTATATTACAGAGCAATAGTAATAAAAACAGCATGGTACTGGTACCAGAACAGGTGGGTGGACCAATGGTACGGAATAGAGGACACAGAGAATAATCCACAAAGCTACAACTGTCTTATATTTGATAAAGGAGCTAAAAACATGCAATGGAGAAAGGATAGCATCTTCAACAAATGGTGTTGGGAAAACTGGAAATCCATATGCAACAAAATGAAACTGAATCCCCTCCTCTCGCCATGCACAAAAGTCAACTCAAAGTGGATCAAGGAGCTAGATATCAAATCAGAGACTCTCCGTCTGATAGAAGAAAAAGTAGGCTCCGATCTACAGATTGTGGGGTCGGGCTCAAAATTCCTTAATAGGACACCCATAGCACAAGAGTTAATAACAAGAATCAACAAATGGGACTTTCTTAAACTGAAAAGTTTTTTCTCAGCAAGAGAAACAATAAGAGAGGTAAACAGGGAGCCTACATCCTGGGAACAAATTTTTACTCCTCACACTTCAGATAGAGCCCTAATATCCAGAGTATACAAAGAACTCAAAAAATTAGACAATAAGAAAACAAATAACCCAATCAACAAATGGGCCAAGGACATGAACAAACACTTCACAGAGGAGGACATACAATCAATCAACAAGTACATGAAAAAATGCTCACCATCTCTAGCAGTCAAGGAAATGCAAATCAAAACCACCCTAAGATACCACCTCACCCCAGTAAGATTGGCAGCCATGATGAAGTCAAACAACAATGAGTGCTGGCGAGGATGTGGGGAAAAGGGTACTCTTGTACACTGCTGGTGGGACTGCAAACGGGTGCGGCCAATTTGGAAAGCAGTATGGAGATTCCTGGGAAAGCTGGGAATGGAACCACCATTTGACCCAGCTATTGCCGTTCTCGGACTATTTCCTGAAGACCTTAAAAGAGCACACTACAGGGATACTGCCACATCGATGTTCATAGCAGCACAATTCACAATTGCTAGACTGTGGAATCAACCCAGATGCCCTTCAATAGATGAATGGATAAAAAAAATGTGGCATTTATACACCATGGAGTATTATGCAGCACTAAAAAATGACAAAATCACGGAATTTGCAGGGAAATGGATGGCACTAGAGCAGATTACGCTTAGTGAAGCTAGCCAATCCCTAAAAAACAAATACCAAATGTCTTCTTTGATATAATGAGAGCAACTAAGAACAGAACAGGGAGGAAGAGCAGGAAGAAAAGATTAACATTAAACAGAGTCATGAGGTGGGAGGGAAAGGGAGAAAAAAAGGGAAATCACATGGAAATGGAGGGAGCCCCTCATTGTTATACAAAATTACATATAAGAGATTATGGGGGGAATGGGATAACAAACATGGAGGGAAATGAATTACAGTAGATGGGGTAGAGAGAGAAGATGGGAGGGGAGGGGAAGGGGGATAGTAGAGGTTAGGAATGGTAGCAGAATACAACAGTCACTAATATGGCATTATGTAAAAATGTGATGTGTAACCGATGTGATTCTGCAATCTGCATTTGGGGTAAAATTGGGGGTTCATAACCCACTTCAATCTAATGTATGAAATATGATATGTCAAGAGCTTTGTAATGTTGTGAACAACCAATAAAAAAAAGATAATATCAGACCTTAAATTATACTACAGAACTGTAGTAACAAAAACAGCATGATATTGGCACCAAAATAGACTGGTAGACCAATGGTACAGAACAGAAGGCACAGAGACAAACCCACATAAATACAGTTATCTCACACTAGACAAAGGCTTCAAAACCATATATTAGAGAAAAGATAGGCTCTTCAACAAAACGTGCTAGGAAAACTGAAAATCAATATGTAGCAAAATGAAATTATACCTGTATCTCTCACCCTGCATAAATCTCAACTCAAAGTGGATCAAAGACTGAGGTGTTAGACAAAATACTCTATACCTAATACAAGAAAAAGGAGGCCCAAATCTACATCATGTAGGCTTAGGAACTGACTTCTTTAACAAGACTCCTAAAGCACTAGAACTTAAATCAAGAATCAGCAAGTGAGATGGAATAAAACTAAAAGGCTTCTTCATGGCAAGGAAAACAATCAAGAATGTGAATAGAGAGCCTACAGAATGGGAGAAAATCTTTGCCACCTGCACCTCAGATACAGCGTTTATTTCCAGCATATATAAAGAACTAAAACAAAAAAATTAAAAATTAAAAAAAAACTAAAACAACACCAAAAAAAAAAAAAGTAAATGAGCAAAGGAGTGGACAGGCACTTTACAGAAGAAGAAGTAAGATTGTTCAAAAGATATATGAAAAAATGTTCAATATCTCTAACAGAGAATTAAAAAATAAAGATACTCTGAGATTTTATCTCACTCAAATGATAATGGTAATTATCAAGAATTCAAGTAACAATAAATGTTGGTGAGGATGTTGGGGGAAAAGTACACTCATACATTATTGGTGGGATTGCAAATTGGTGCATCAAATATCTAAAGCAGTATAGAGATTACTTAGAAAACTTGGAATGGAACCACCATTTGACTCAGTTATCCCACTCCTTGGCTTATACCCAAAGGACTTAAAATCAGCATATTACATTGACACCGCCACACCAGTGTTTAGAGCTTCTCAATTAGCAATAGCTATACTATGGGACTAAACTAGATGCTTTTCAACAGGTGAATGGATAAAGAAAATGTGGTATATATACACAAAGAGATATTACTTTGACATAATGAAGAATGATATTATGACATTTGCTAGTAAATGGATTGAACAGGAGCATCTTATGCTAAGTGAAATAATCCCATGCCAAAAGAAACGCCAAATACTTTCTCTGATATGGATGTGTATTGTGATATTGTGGATGCTAACTCACAATAAGGAGGGGTGCAGGGAAAAATAGAAGTACTTTGGATTAGACAAAGGGGGTGAAGGAAAGGGAAGGGGGATTCGAATGGGAAAGACAGTAGAATTAATCATACATTACTTTCCTATATGCATATATGATTGATTACATGATCAATGTAATCCTACATCATGTACAACCAGAAGAATGGGACTTTATACTCCATATATGTATAATATGTGAAAATGCATTCTACTCTCATGTATAAACTAATAAGAACAAATAAAATAAAATAAAAGAATTGGTGAAAGAGGAAAAACAAAACAAAACAAAAAAAAGAACAAATCCCCAAAAGACAAATGCCAAATGCCAAATGTCAGGTGACTAACTCACAGTGTGGTAGGGAGGGGGAGCATGGGTGGAATAGATGAACTCTAGATAGAGCAGAGGGGTGGGAGGGGAAGAGAGAGGGCAGGGGTTTATAATGATGGTGGAATGTGATGGACAGCACTATCCAAAGTACATGTATGAAGACATGAATTGGTGTGAACATACTTTATATACAGAGATATGAAAAATTGTGCTCTAAATGTGTAATAAGAATTGTAATGCATTCCGCTGCCATGTATTTTAAAAAATAAATAAAAATAAATTTTAAAAAATCCTACTCCTTCCATGGATGCCACAGTTCTGCTAACACTACCAGATTTCCACTCAGCTTTTCACCCTATGGGCCATCTCCTTTTTTCTGGGCTCAAGTCAGTGTATAATCTCATTTTTCTTGCAAAAATTTTTTTGATGACTTCCTCTTGGTGACTTTTGCTGAGACTTGGACTTCTACTTTCATCTTACCTGAGTTTATTTATTCACATGTACCTAAACTTAAATACTTGTTCCCAACCTCAGGTTGACCTCAGCTCTACTTTCCCTCCCCTCTAAACCTTTTCCTGTGCCATTTCTTCCAGCCTCAAAAGGTTAATCATCAACTCTATTCATCCCCTCTGTTTTCAGCCATTGCCTTAATAAATATCCTTATCATTTCTTTCCTGGATTTTTAGAATAGTTGCCTACCTAAGCCATTCATCCTATACAAACTCTTTCCTCTTTCTCCTTCCCTCCCTATTGTTCCTTCCTTTCTCTTACGTATTGCAAAGTGTTTGTATTTTAAAAATTCCCCCAAAATTTAGAAAACTAGAAAGAAGAGGAAAAAATCACTGACAATCCTACAAACAAAATCAATCATTTTTCCTTTGGTGGGCTTTCTACCAGAATAGTTCCAGGTATGTTTTTAAGAGTAAACCATTTCAGCTTTCAAAGATCAGATAAATCCAGTCCACTCAAATTGTCCTAAAGCATAAAGAAAAAACTTTCTAAGTAAGCTTTTTAAAACCAGCCAAATATTGATAAGAAAACCGACACTGATACCTCACCAAAATGAAACATTAGATCAATCCCCCTTATATAAATTATGCAAAAAATACTAAAATATGCACAAATATAATCCAATGAAAATAGAAGTAGGAAAAAAGAGTAATACAAATAACTCAACATTAAAAACATTATTGATTTAAAATAGCACATGAATAGAACAAGGAAAAATTCTAATCCTTGCTGCAAATACTGCCAAATAAGACCTATGACAAAATTTGAATTACATTCCTACCTGAAAAGGACTCTGAGCAAAATAACCGTGGATGATGCTAATACCCATCTCAGCATTATGCTTAAGAGTGAAAAACTGAGAAAAATCTCCCTTGATGTCAAGAAAAGGAAAAGATATTCTGTTTACCACAGTGTCTTCAGAATCAAACAATGCATTTAGACAAAGGAAATATAAGATATCAATATAAGGAAGAAGATAAACTTGTCATTTGCAGATGATGTGCTAGGGTGCTTGAAAAATTTAAGATCATCAACTTGGGGCAGGGGATCCAGTAGCAATTAGATTTTCTTCAGTAGTTGGCACTGTTTTCACAAACAAAACTGATCTGTGGTTGACTTTGCAGAGAATATCTATGCAAGAGAAATTGCTGGCTTTGCAAATGTCATTTGGAAATTCTTTTTGTTTGAAGCCATTGAGATAGACAGAATTTATCTAATCTTTAAAGACTGAAAAATTCACATGTGAAAACACTCAACAACCAAAAAAAAGTAAAATAAAAAGGCAAAAAACTATGACTGAGAAGACCCTGTCAGGAATCCAGTCAAGTAGTTGTAATATAAGTATACAAAGTTCAATAGCTATTTCATGCAAACAGTAAGAAGATAAACAATATAATGGATTTGAAAGTACTATACCAAAGCAAAAACCTTTGGGTAAGTTCCAAAAGATATATGTAGAACACATACACACTCCAAAAAGAAAACCAATACTTTCCGCTGAGGTCTATAAAGGGGGTAAATAAGAGAAGATATGAGTTGATGGTAGATAGATGATGTCAAAAAGGTAACCTCAATAATCTCAAAAACCGAATTTCTAAATTTAACAGGGTGCCAGTCAAAAACACTAAAATATCTACAACTAAGAGGAGTTAAGTCTTGAAAATCCAGGCCAACTCTGGAGTTCCTCTGGAAAAATGAATATGTAAAGGTAGCCAAAAGAAACTTGAAAAGAGAGGAGGGATAAACGATGACATGCTCTATCAGCATTCTAATAAGAAAATTTAAATCATGCCAGGTGTAGTGGTTCACTCCCGTAATTCCAACAGCTCAGAGGCTGAGGCAGGAGAATTGCTGGTTCATAGTCAGCTTCAGCAACTTAGCAAGGCCCTAATCAACTCAGCAAGACCCTGTCTCTAAATAAAATATGAAAAAGGGCTGGGAATGTGGTTCATTATTAAAGTGCCCCTGGGTTCAATCCCTGGCACCAAAAAAGGGGAAAAAAAGAATTTTTAAATAATACTGAAAATAGTATGGCAATGTAGAGATGTAAACAGACATATCAATGAAACTGGATCCAGAAATCAATCAAAATACTTAAGGGGAGTTAGTCTATGAGAAAAAAGTCAGTGTTCACCAGTGGGGTAAAGATGGATTATTCAAGGAAAGATATTATAGAACAGCACTGTGAAAGCTTAGAATTACTACTGGATTCCTTACAATAAAATTAATTCCAGAATAAAAGATTTAAATATTTTTTAAATAAAACTTTAAACTTACAAGAAATCAAGCAGAAACCTACTTTTCTGTGGGAACCTACATTTCTGTGCCAAATATCCTTACACAATTTATTGAATGATCCATCCTTTCTCATTTATTTGAAGCAAAGTTTTGATAAACACAACTGCTGTATATTCCCCAGGACCACCCCTTCCCTAACCCTCCCCCCCACCCCCCACAACCATCCTCTGGTCCCTTTCCTCCACTCTACCTATCTTTTTGCCATTTACACATAGGTGTTTTTTATTGTTGTTGTTTTAGAATTTCTTATGTATGTACATGATGGTGAGATTCACTGTGATGTATTCATATATGTACATAAGAAAGTGATGTCAGATTCATTCCACTGTCTCCTTCTCCCATCCCTCCTCCCGTCCCTTCATTCCCTTTGTCTACTCCAATGAACTACTATTCTTTTTCTTTTAATCCCCGCCCCTCATTGTGAATTAGTTTCCACATATCAGAGAAAACATTTGACTTTTGTTTTATGGGGGATTAGCGTATTTCACTTAGCATGAATGTCTCCAGATCTTTCCAATTACTGGCAAATGTCATAAAGTCATTCTTCTTTATGGCTGAGAAATACTCAATTGTGTATATAAACCACATTTTTTAATCCATTCATCTGTTGAAGGGCACCAGGTTTGCTCCATAGCTTGGGCTGCTGAGCTGCTATAAGCATTGATGTGGCTGTGTCATGTAGTATGCTGATTTTAACTCCCTTGAATGTATACCCAGGAGTGGTATAATTAAATAAAATGGTTGTTTTATGCCTAGGCTATGGAGCAAACACTCTTCCCAGAGTGGTTGCACCAATTTGCAATCTCACTAACAATGTATGAATGTACCTTTTCCCCACATCCTCACCAACATTTATTGTTACTTGTATTCTTGATAACTGCCATTCTGGCTGCAGTGAATAGAAACTCTATAGTATAGTTTTAATTTGCATTTCTCTAATTATTAGAGATATTAACACTTTTTCATATATTTGTTGACCATTCGTATTGCTTTGTTTTAGAATTATTTAGCTGCTTTGACTATTTATTGACTGGGTTATTTGTTTTTGTTTTGTTTTGTTGGGGTTAAGTTTTTTTCAGCTCCTTATATATCCTGGATATTAATGCCCTATCTCAAGAGCAGGTGGCAAATATTTTCTTTCATTCTGAAGGGATTTTCTTCACACTCTTCATTGCTTCCTTTGCTGTGAAGGATATTTTTAAGTCGATGCCATCCCATTTATTGATTTTTTCAATTTTATTTCTTACACTTTAGGAATTTGGGTATGGAAGTCTGTTCCTGAGTTGACATGTTAAAGTGTTGGAACTATACTTTCTTTTCTTAGTTACAGGGTTTCTGGTCTAATTCCTAGGTCTTTGATCCATTTTGAGTTGAGTTTTATGCAGGGTGAGAGATGGTGTTAAGTTTCCTTCTGTTACATATGGATTTCCAGTTTTTCCAGCACCATTTGTTTAAAAGGCTGTCTGTTCTCCAATGAATGTTTTTGGCAGTTTTTTCAAATATGAGGTAACTGTATTTATGGGGGTTTGTCTCTCTCTGTGTCTTCTCTTCTATTCCATTGGTCTTCAGGCCTATTCCAGTGCTAGTACCATGCTGTTTTTGTTACTATAGCTTTGCAGCATAAGTTGAGGTCCAGTATTATGATGCCTCCTGCTTCATTTTTCTCACTAAGAATTGCTTTGGCTATACAGGGTCTCTTTTCCCAAATGAATTTCATGACTTCTTTTTCTATTTCTATGAAGAACATCATTGGAATTTTGATGGGAATTGCATTGAATCTGTATAACACTTTTGGTAGTATGACCATTTTGACAATATTAAAATTCTGCCTATCCAAGAACATGGGAGGACTTCTAAGGTCTTCTTAAATTTGTTTATTTTGTGTTCTATAGTTTTCATCGTAGAGGTGCTCAGTATAAATATTGAGAAGGCCAGGAGGAGTTTTCCTAATTTCTTTTTCAGCAATTTCATCATTGGAGAATAGGAATGTGATTGATTTATGGGTGTTGATTTTGTAAACTGCTACTTGGTCGAGTTTATTTATGAGCTCTAGAAGTTTTCTAGTGGAGTTTTGGGAGGGGTCTTCTAAATATAGGATCATTGGCAAACAGATATAATTTGAGCTCTTCTTTTCTTATTCATATCCCTTGACTTTCCTTCTCTTGCCTGTCTTGCAAGAGAACTGTGTTGTTTCAAGAACTGTGTTGAATAGGAATGATGAAAGTGGATATCCTGTCTTCTTCCTGTTTTTAGAGGAAATGCTGTCAGTTTTTCTCCATTCAGAAAAATGTTGGGCCTTGGGTTTGTCATATATATATATAATACCTTTACAATTTTAAGGTATGTTCCTTGTATCCCTAGTTTTTCTAGTGCTTTAAACATAAATTGATGCTGTAGTTTGTCAAAACCTTTTTCTGCATCTATCAGATAATCATGTGATTCTTTAAGTCTATTGATGCGGTGAAATATATTGATTTCTGTATGTTGAACCAATCTTGCATCTCTGGGATAAAACTCACTTGATCATGCTGCACTATCTTTTAAATGTGTTTTTGTATGTGTCTTGCCAATCTTTTATTAAGAATTTTTGCATCTGTGTTTATCAAGGATATTGGTCTGAAGTTTTCTGACCTTGATTTGTCTTTGTATGGTTTGGGTATCAGAGTGATACTGACTTCATAGAATGAATTTGGAAGAGTTCGCTCCTTTTCAATTTCATGGAATAATTTGAGAAGGATTGGTATTAGTGCTTCCTTAAAAGTCTGGTAGAACTCAGCTAAGAATCAATCCAGATCTGGGCTTTTTGTTGTTGGTAGGCTTTTGATGGCTTCTTCAATTTCATTACTTGAAATGGATGAGTTTAAGTTTTCTATATCCTCTCGGTTCCATTTGGGTAGGTCATATGTCTCTAGCAATTTGTCTATGACCACAAGATTTTCTAGCTTATTGGAGTATAAAGTTTTCAAATAGTTTCTTATAATCTTTGGATTTTAGTAGTATCTGTGATGTTTTCTTTTTCATATTGGATTGTAGTAATTTGAGATTTTTCCCTCTTTCTTTTGGTTAGCTTGACTAAGTATTTATCAATTTTGCTTATTCTTTCAAAAAAACAACTTTTTGTTTCATTGATCTTTTGAATTGATTTTTAATCTCAATTTTATTGATTTTTGGTTCTGATTCTAATTATTTCCTGTTTTATACAGATTCTGTTGTTGATTTGTTCTTTTTCTAGAGCCTTGAGGTATTAATGTTAGATTATTTATTTGGTATCTTTCTTTTAGTGAATGAGTTCAATGATGTGAAATTTCCTCTTAGAACTGCCTTCATAGTCTCCCAGAGATTTTGATATGTTGTATACTATTCTTATTTACCTATGGGTATTTTTTTATTTCTCCCCTTATTTTTTCTGTTATTCATTCATTATCCAAAAGTTTTTCATTTAGTCTCCAGATGTTAGGGTAGTTTCTAATTTTTTTATCTTATCTTTGATTTCTAATTTCATTATATAATGCTCTGAAATAATTCCAGGTATTATCTCTATTTTTTTGTATTTGCTATGATTTGCTTTGTGGCCTCAATATGGTCTACTTTAGAAAATTTTTCATGTGCTGCTGAGAAGAAAGTGAATTCAGTCATTGATGGATGAAATATTTTATAGACACCTGTTAAGTCCAAATTATTAATTGTATTTTTTAGTTCTGTAGTATCTTTGTTTAGTTTTTGTTTGAAGGATCTATCCAGTGATGAGAGGCCTATTAAAGTCAACCAGTATTATTATGTTGTGATCTAATTTATTCTTAATTTTGAGAAGGGTTTGTTTAATGTACGTAGATGCTACATTGTTTAGGTCATAAATATTTATGATCATTATCTTATTATTACATAATTCCCTTAAGCAGTATGAAAGGATTTTCTTTGTCTCTTCTGATTAATTTTAGCTTGAAGTCTACTTTATTTGATATAAGAAATACTAATCCCTGCTTATTTAATATATCTATGTGAATAATGTTTTCTTCCTATTCTTTCATCTGCAGTCTGTGGATGTCTTTGCCTGTGAGGTGAGTCTCTTGCAGACAGTATATTGTTGCATCTTTATCTATCCTGATGAATCATAAATTTGCCCTTTACATGTTATGCATATTTCTTGAATATATTCTGTTCATGGTATCTTAACATCTTTTCTCTGTGGCTGACTTTATGTTCACAATTATATAGTTTGAGGTCTGAAAAATCTATCTTCAAAGTGGTCTAATCTATTGGTGATGCCTTCCATTGAATTTTTAATTTGGTTTACGGATTCCTCCTTTTCAAGGATTTCTGTTGGGTTCTTTTTCAGAGTCTCTATCTCTTTATTAAGGAGATCTTTCACTTTCCATATTTTCTCTCTGATTTTACTCCTTATAGTGTCTTATAGCTCATAGTTTAACTATGAACTCTCTAAATTTCTTCTCTGACATTTCCTCCACTGTAATGTCAATGAAATCTGTTGTTTAGGCATTTTGGGATTATTTGGGGTGGTTTGTTTCCCTGCTTTTTCCTATTGTTTGTATGTCTACCCAACTAACAGTATGGTTCTGACTTCTTCTTTCCAGTGAAGAACTATTTTGTGAGCTTCTTTTTCTTAAGGGCCCTATGTTGGGTAAATATCCAGATAATGATATTCTAATTCAGTGTGTGATCTCTGCTGATCCCAATATCAACCCCAATTCAAGCAACGCCACTGAGCCCTATTTACTATAGTCACTTCTAAGCTAGGCCTCATTCTATTCACCTTATAATAACAAAAACTTGTAGTCAATCTCTGCTATTTCTGAAAGTCAGGTATATACCTATAATAAAGTTCTGAAACAGGTCCAAAAATTAGTTGTTAAATTTAGTAAACTTACTATACCCTTAAGAGAGGGCAAAAAGGAGGAAGGAATAAGTTGGGCAAGTAGGAGAGGGAAAAAGGGAGATCGAAAGGAGGTGCTATAAAAATGGTAATTTGCACCAAGATAGAAAGAAGAGTGAGATGTATGGGTGTTATTTGAGGCTGTAGCAGATAATGCCAGGGTATGAGTAGGGGATAAGAGAAGCAGGTATAAACTAGAGTAGAAAACAAAGATAGGAAGATTGATTCCAATTAGTGCTTTAAACCATTAAATGAAATACTTTTAAATGGGTTGAAGCTACAATGTTTACTATTGGGTTAACAATTATCATTCAAGTGAAGGAGCTATTTATTTATATGATCAGAGTTGGCATTAAGTTTGTTATAGTCCATGCCCAAGTGAAGAAAATTCTTGTTGAATCTTGGTTTGGATTTCATTAGAGTTTAGACATTTAGCAGATGTCCATCTGTTCTAGGCCATGGATCTCTCCTGAGCTATGGGGGCACAGAGGCCAATTTTTTAGTTGCTGTGATTATCCTACTAGGACCTTCTGGTTTGTCAGCTCAAGGGCCTGCAGCTGACCACTGAGATGGCACAGTGTTTCTATTGTATGTAGTAGTTCAGGATGTAGCCTCTGCAGGGTCCCTGTGATTGCTGTGTGTCACGGTGTACCTTTTTCCCTCTATTGGATCCTTTCCACAGTAGTGATGGTCCTGATGGTTGCCTGCAGGTACAAAACTCTGGTTGTGGATTTTCTATGGTACACAAGTATTCCCCCGGCCAACACAGCTCTCTGAGGTACAGTAGTAAAGGGATTCAGGTGGTATACCTGGACACTGGTTTCCACTGTCCAGGTTTTAAATGGACTGTGTTGATTCCCTTTGCTTACAACATCTGATGCAAGGTCCCACCAGTATTCAAACAATGCCCTGTCACTTGCCAATTATGATCACAGTTCAGGCTGTGTACCTGTTACTACTAGTATCAGCCATTATCTGCTTCTTAGCCTCAGATAATTTCCTGCTGGGTCTCTGTCACTGAATATTTAGGCAGCTTCCCTCTGGTAGGTCCTGCAATCCCATCCCTGCCCTGCAATCCAGAACCCAGAGACTGTCTCTAGTCTTCTTATAGTGCTTCCCCCAAGAATCAGTGGTTGGGGGCTTGGTGAATCTGCCTTCCTCTATTTAGAG
Organism: Spermophilus citellus; assembly: GCF_964194105.1. Lineage (NCBI taxonomy): Eukaryota > Metazoa > Chordata > Mammalia > Rodentia > Sciuridae > Spermophilus > Spermophilus citellus. Next base: position 37,530,924 of record NC_138184.1, read on the forward strand.
CCAAAGCTGCTGCTTTGTTGCATTGGTCTGGAGTGAGCTGATACCCTTGCCTGAGTCACAGAGGCTGAGCTGGGCTAGATGTTCACTTTCCAGAGAGAGGTTCCCTCCAGCCTGCTGCATTCCAGCCTGCTCCATTGTTCATGGTGAGGAAAGGAGGAGGAGGGCAGTTTCAGCAATTTAGGGCTAGTAATAGTCCTAAAAGTTGTACTGCAGAGGACTTCCCTCTGGTTTAATTTGCATGGTTTAATTAGCTCTCTGGACATGGCCATGCTGGTTTAAGAGGATTCCTGGTTAGCTGATGGCTCCACAATATGGCTGCAAGCCCCTGGCTCAGCTTTCTTTCCATAATTTGGTTTGAAGCCATTTGCACTGTTTTATGGAGATTTATTTTACCATTGCACTTTAAGTTTTGAACGTCTTTCCAAACATTTTTAAGTAGGTGAACTTGAGAAAATGCCCCTCCCCATTCTCATCTACTTTGTTGTTGTTGTTGTTTGGTTTGGTTTTGGTTTTTTGGTTTTTTGGGCAGGTGGTAGGGTAGTCGGGTGGTTAGGGCACTCTGCATTTGCTTTCTACTCTGGTACCCTATCTTCCAGTCCTTTCAGTTCTCGGACTATGTACTATAGAGTCTTAGAGCATTTATTTTGTCACCCACCTCTCAATTCTGCTCTTTCTTTGCTGCCACCTCTCTCAATTCTGCCATCTTCCTTGGATCCAGCACCTCCTATTGACATGTTTCTGACAGTGCTGTGTTCTCCAATTTCCCTTCGTGCTAGTCAAACACAGGGATGTTAAACATGTTAATTGAATGAGTGATGTTTCCTGAGCCTCTATTCTGATCCTGTCCATGAGCTACAGGTTAAATTTCCAAGGGTTGACCAGACATTTTCACATTGGCTTTTCCTTCTGGCACCTCAAATTCAACAATTTTCTTTAGAAGGAAACCCTGCTTTCTTTTTCTCTCCTCTTCCATTTCTAGTCATATGTCAAGACCTAAAACTTCTACTTCTGCAATGCTTTTATCTCATTTTTATTTAAATTGCTGTCAGAGTTATCTTTCCAAAGAGTTATTCCTACTCCTATTCAAAAACCTTCAGAGGTAAAATCCCCACTGCCTCAACAACAAAATCTAAACTTAGCAAGGCACTCAAGACTCTTCCCAGTCCATTTCTACCTTTCTTTGCGGCTCAAGCCATCTTACCTTGATTGCCTATAAAGAGAGACTGAGAGAGGGAGTTGGTACCTGTGATTTATTGGTGGAGGAGAGTTCACAAAAAAAGGACGTGAAGGGGGTAGATTAGAGCAAGGGAGGAACGGGGCAACTCTATGATCTAGCTGGAGCCTAGCTTCAGCTCAATCCATGGAGGTTCTGGAGCATGAATTATACCACAAAATTCATCCCACCTAAGCTAAGGGTGCTGCTCGACTCTAGGCTGAGGATGGGGAGTGGGTAAGCTTTCTGTTGAGATGGTTCTCATTCAACTGAGAGAGGTTCTCCAACAAAGGGCAGAGCTGGGAGCATAAGAGCAGCCAATGCTCACTGCAGATGGACAAGGCAGGCATGACCTAATGATGAAGAACTGGGCAGGGCAGCAACAACATTTCCTACCATCTTCAAGCACCTCACCTTGTTGTCCTTAGCTGGTCACTCAAGAATACTTTTTTCTTTTTTTTTTCCAAATCTACCCCGCTATCCCGCTATCCATCACTCTACACCTTTCCTGGAGTAATCGTTCTACTTAGCCTACCACTATCCAAGTCCTGCAAAACCCACCCCCTGCAGAACCAGTGATACAGTCCAAACATTGCTCTCTGTGAAAGTTCTCTGCTCCTCAATTCAGAACTTAATAACTTTTATTTTCCACAGGAGTTTGTGCCTCCCTTGTAGCATTTATTTTGTGTACTTTTTAATATAGTTAGACACCCCTTTTCTTCCCAGCCCAAGGTGGAAGCCATTCATTTTATTTTTCCATTTGTAACAAATAATTAGGAGCATCTGCTTCCCGGAAAGTCTATAAATGCCTTTGGTGTGAAAACAGTCTTAGTCATCTTTTCTTCATTCCTTTAATACATAGCATGAAAGCCAATAAATGTTTGTTGAATTGAGTTGAATCAAGTATAATATTAAAAAATAGCAAAAAAACCATTTTTTTTCCTATCTGGCCCATCTGGCATGGAGATAAAAGGACCAATTTCTTGTTTGCTAGTTTTCTTTCTATTCTTTCCCTCTTCTCTCTTTTGTAATTCTACCAACCCTTCAGTATAAACATTGTATTCACTTTGTCTAGATTTTTTTTATGTACTCACAAATATCACAACTCAATTGATTACCTTCTATTATAATTTAGTCTTTTAATAATGATGATTGAAAACCAAAAGTTTTATGTTGTTTTTCTTATTTTACCATGAATTCCCTTTATTATGTTGAGATTATTTATCGCTCAGAAAATATAAGTTCCAAAAATTTGTTTACAAGACTTTGTTTTCAAAACTTTTTATATTAAGCAGTCGTCATTGGCTCTTGATGTGGATAAACACTTTGTGTAAAAAAAAATAACTGATGTCTTTATTTCCAGCACGATCATCCTATAGATAGGAATTTAGATATTCAGAGGTTGATGCGGGTTTCTGTTCTCACGACTAAAAGGCTCAGGGTTTACTCCAGTTGAACTGGGTTGACTGGGCTGCGCAAAATAACCACACAAGAGACAAATACCTTTTTCTTTGGGGTCGCTGTGATGGCTCCTCTGAACTTAAGGGTCTGCAGGAAGAGAGAGCGAGAGATCATACAAGTGCTGACCCCTTCTATTAAGGAGAAGCTATTCAAATGAGGCAAGGGGTCAGGTTTCAGGGGGCTGAGTCTATCTTCATGATGTCCACTGTCAGCAGGTTGACTGACACCTGGGTAGGCCACACCCAAGGGCACAGTAAGAGAAGGGGACACACACAAGGAACTTCCATGGAAGATTCTATCCTAAACAGGGCAAGAGGTTATATTAAAAAGGAACAGGTGAGCATAGCTCACCCATGGGGATGAAGGAAGACACACCCATGCACGAGACACCGACCCTCGCACCCAAGAAGGGTGGGAAAAACTCTGCCACATTTCTGTGACTGAGCACCTCAGTACCCAGCCGGGGAATGTGACCCAGTCACGTGCAAAGTTGGTCTCCCACAGGTTGAGTTATGATTAAGTTTTATATGTGCTTAAAAATTTGTAATGGTTTTTCAAGCCTTATAGGTCAAAATGCAGACCTTTCAATATGGCTTGCAAGACCATCTATGTCCCAGTTTGCTGAAATACACATTCCTCCAGCTACAGGAAACCACTTATATCGGATAAACACTGTGCATGCTTAGCTCTGCTCACTGAGTTTTTAAAATATTCTCTTTCACAATATGTTGGCAAACATGCCAGTATCTCATACCCTGCCTCACTGCCCAGTTAACTCCTATGAACCCTTCCCGACTTAGACTAGATATGACTTCTTCTGCTCCATTTCCCAGTCACCTCCGAATCATTTAAGTGCCCCTTCTTTTATTTAGTTGCCTTAAGTACCCATTGCTTAGATCTATCATGCTGAATTATAATGTCCATGTCTTGATCTATAATTTAAAATTCACCTTCCTTACCCTGCATTCATTCCCCCTTCCTCCTCACTCTCTTCTATTGTTTTCTCATAGCATTTACCACTTCCTAACATACTCAAGAATTTACTCAGTGTTCACTCCTCGTTACAATGCAGTAACCCGTGTCAAATTAGCATGACTCACATCAACACCTACAAAACTAGAAAAAAACATATGAAACTAGCGTTTTCAGATATTAGACAGTAGGCAGCGCAGGGTTATGCTCCCTGAGAAAAAGCATAATTTCTAGGTGAGCCCTGCTCTAGCCCTGTCTTTCTGCCTGGGGGTTCTTTCCAAACCACAAGGCAGTGGGGCAGAGCCAAGGTAGACCACAGTGGTCTGGCTGCACAGAGGAGGTTAGACATCAAGGCTGCGGAGGAGAGACAGGAGGGGTCTGGAAGAGGAGAAGGCTATGCAGATAAGGAATGGCAGAAATTCCCAGGGGCTTTCTTTGCTTAATAACTGCTAAGCTGCATGTGTGAGGACAAAACTTCACAAAATTCTGGGATAAAACAAGTATCAGGAAAAGAACCGAGAGAGGAATTGAGAGTCCAGAATGGTAGAGGGCTGGGAGACACCAAAGTTCTGACCAGCCTGGAGCTGGAGGGAAAATACAGACTACTGTGGCCGCCAGCATGGCTGAAGAAGGGAGGGAGAGATGAGGACAGAAATGAATTTCTTGAGGAAATAATGGCTGAAATTATTCCAATTTTGAGAAGGGGAAAGAAACAATCCATCCAAAATGCTCAATTAAGCATAAGTTTTTTAATTAAAAAAAAATAAGGCTATATCTAAATATTTTGTAAGTTAATATTAAAATCAAGATAAAGAGAAAAAAAACAGAAAGAAGAGGCAGGTGGAGATAAATGACATGTTACTTTGTACAGGGAAACAAGGATAAGAATTACCTCTGACTTCTAACCAGAGACAATTCAAGCCAGAAGAGAGCACTGACACACCTGCAGGGTGCTCAAAGGAGAAAGCTTACACCCAATAAATTATATATTTAGCAAAAATATCCTCCAAAAAAAATGAAGGCAAACTAAAGATATTTCAAGATGAACAGATGCTGAGAAAATTTACCACCATAAGACTTTCTCTACAAGATAACGTATAAAAGAAGATTTTCAAGTCGTAGGAAATTAAACTGGATGGGAAGTTGGATCCACATGAAGGAAGGAAATGGAATTGGAAAATCTGTGAGTGACAGCTGTGAAAGCCAGGTGAGGAGGGGACCAAGAGGAGGGGCTTGGAATGTGAGATCTGGGCCAAGAGGAGCAGAGAGACAATTAAAAAAGAGAAAAGACTGATTGTGGGACTGGGCCAGAGAAAGGAATAGATGAATGTAGAACTTTTGTTGTACCAGAAGGTAAGGAAGTACTCAAAGAAAGATGTGAAAATGGCAAAAGGATTCAGTCGCCAGGTGGATGACCAGCAAGATACATGTATGCAGTAGAATGAATAATGACAGTCATTGATTATAATCTATCATCTAAAATTGGAAACCATGAGTCCATACTGATACAAATAAATGAACAAATGAATTCAAAGTTTAATGAAGAACTTGATATTTGCTTACTTCCAAAAGTACCTCCCCACAAAATACTTATTAATTATTAAGGAGAAAGGACTAACTTCACAGTAGAAAAACCTGGCAGACACCACCATTCCACCATTACTTAGTGACCAATGTGAACATCAGTAATGGGACAAATTGAAATTGCACACCAGCTAATGAAATATAACAAGAAAAATACAGTATCACCACTATAGCACTCTTGCTTAAGATATATAATCTTAACCGTATGAGAAAAAATTGGGGAAAATATTGAAGTACAACTCTACAAAACAAGTAGCTTTAAGTCTCCACAACCTTCAAGGTCCAGAAAATCAAGAAAGGCTAAAGGACTATCCCAGACCGCAGACACATGAAAACTAAATATAACACATGATGCCAAAGGGGACATTGTTGCTTTATATGATGGATATTATTGAGACAACTGACACGAATGATGGAGATTTGAAGATCATGTGGCAAAAATAGTTCGTGTTAATTTCTTGATTTTTGACGGTGGC